>NC_058522.1:483548253-484173253 GCF_904849725.1 Hordeum vulgare subsp. vulgare
GTGGGAGCAATTGGAGTACTAATAAAATCATTATTATTAGTACTCGAAAAGTCACAAAGTTTGGTGTTTTCAGCCATGATGACTTCAACAAACCAACAAGAACACAAGCAAGCAAGAAAACCAGCAAAGGAAAACGGCAAAAGGCAAAAGAAAACGGCAAAGGAGAAAGGCAAATGAAAAAGCCAAATGTGAAGTGGGGGAGAGGAAAACGAGAGGCAACTAGCAAAAAAGGTAAATGCAAGAGATGAGTTTGTGACACCTACTTGGATAGATCTTGACTTGACCTCTCCTTCCCTGGCAACGACGCCAGAAATACTTCTGCTACTCCAACAAAAGACCTTCCAACGGCGCCAGAAATAAGCGTGTGGACGGGAGACTATTCTTGTCTTGATACTCCTCGACAACGGTGCGAGGAATCCTTCTGCTACGGCTACGCCTTTAGGGACTTCCTTGGCAAATATGCAAAGGATTCCCCCGTGGCCTTGGAGCCTTGCGTTGGTGTTCCCTCGAAGCGAAAAGGGTGATGTAGCACAGCGGTGGTAAGTATTTCCCTCAGTTTTGAGAACCAAGGTATCGATCCAGAGGGAGGATCGCGTCAAGTCACAAGTACGTGCACAAACACAGCGAGCTTGCACCCAATGCTAGGAAGGGGTTGTCAATCCCTTATAGATTGTTTGCAACGTGAGAGCTGAAAGCAAAAAGTAAACAAAGCAAAGTAAAAGTGAAAGTGGAAACGATAGTTGTGAATAGACCCAGGGGCCATAGTGTTCACTAGTGGCTTCTCTCATGAAAGCAAGTAGACGGTGGGTGAACGAATTAGTGTCGAGCAATTGATAGAACCGCGCAAAGTCGTGACATTATCTATGGCAATGATTATATCTATAGGCATCACGTCCAAAACAAGTAGACCGATACTTTCTGCATCTACAACTATTACTCCACACGTCGACCGCTATCCAGCATGCATCTAGTGTATTAAGTTCATAAGAACAGAGTAACGCCTTAAGCAAGATGACATGATGTAGATGGACAATCTCATATCAACGATAAAAGCCCATCTTGTTACCCTTGATGGGAACAACACGATGCATGCCTTGCTGCCCCTTTTGTCACTGGGAAAGGTCACCACACGGTATGAACCCAAAACCAAGCACTTCTCCCATTGCAAGAATCATAGATCTAGTTGGCCAAAAAAAACCCAAGACTCGGAGAGACTTACAAGGATATCAAATCATGCATCTAAGAAATCAGCAAAGACTCAAATATAAATCATAGATAATCTGATCACAAATCCACAATTCATCGGATCTCGACAAACACACCGCCAAAGAGGATTACATCGGATAGATCTCCATGAAGATCATGGAGAACTTTGTATTGAAGATCCAAGAGAGAGAAGAAGCCATCTAGCTACTAACTACGGACCCGTAGGTCTGAAGTGAACTACTCACGAGTCATTGGAGGGGCGATGATGTTGATGTAGTATCCCTCCAACTCCAAAGTCCCATCCGGCAGGGCACCGAGAAGGGTCTCCAGATGAGATCTCGCGGAAACGGAAGCTTGCGGCGGCGAAAAAGTGTTTTCGTGGATGCCCTGATTTTTTTCTGGATTTTAGGGAATATATAGGCGAAAGAGCTAGGGCATGGGAGAGCTAGGGAGGCCACAAGCCTGGTAGCCGCCGGCCCCCTGGTGGCGGCTACAGGGCTTGTGGGCCCCCTGTGGCTCTCCTTCCTTGGCTCTCAAGTCCCCCGATCTTCTTCTGTTCTGGAAAAAAATATTTCGGGGATTTTATTCCGTTTGGACTCGTTCCAAAATCAGATATGAAAAGAGTCAAAAACACAGAAAAAACAGGAACTGGCACTGAATTAATAAGTTAGTCCCAAAAAAGATATAAAAGGTACATAAAACATCCAAAGTTGAGAAGATAACAATGTGAAACCATAAAAAATTATAGATACATTTGAGACGTATCAGCCACCCCCCAGGCCGCGCCATGGGGGCTTGTGGGCACCCTCTTGGCCCACTTGCCCCCCTCTTTTGCTATATGGAGGGTTTTGTCCAGGAAAAAAATCAGACGGGAGCTTTTTCGTGGTTTCGCCGCCGCCACAAGGCGGAACTTGAGCAGAACCAATCTAGAGCTCCGGTAGGACGATCCTGCCGGGGAAACTTCCCTCCTGGAGGGGAAAATCGTTGTATGTTGTTTTTTCTCTAGTGGTGTTATGTGAACGTCGACTACATAACACTTCACCATTATTTGGGCCTAAAGGAAGGCATTGGGAAGTAGTAAGTAGATGATGGGTTGCTAGAGTGATAGAAGCTTAAACCCTAGTTTATGCGTTGCTTCGTAAGGGGCTGATTTGGATCCACTAGTTTAATGCTATGGTTAGACTTTGTCTTAATTCTTCTTTCGTAGTTGCGGATGCTTGCGAGAGGGGTTAATCATAAGTGGGATGCTTGTCCAAGTAAGGGCAGTACCCAAGCGCCGGTCCACCCACATATCAAACTATCAAAGTAACGAACGCGAATCAAATGAACATGACGAAACTAGCATGACAGAAATTCCCGTGTGTCCTCGGGAGCGTTTTTCCTCCTATAAGACTTTGTCCAGGCTTGTCCCTTGCTACAAAAGGGATTGGGCGACTTTGCTGCCCCGTTGCTACTTTTGTTACTTGTTGCTTGCTACGAATCATCTCACCACACAGTCACTTGTTACCGACAATTTAAGTGCGTGCAGATTTTACCTTGCTGAAAAACACTAATAGATCATACATATTAGAGAGCAATTTTTATTGCTTGCACCGATGACAACTTACTTGAGGGATCTTATTCAATCCATAGGTAGGTATGGTGGACACTCATGGCAAAACTAGTTTGAAGGTTTATGGATGCACAAGTAGTATCTCTACTTAGTGCGGGAGTTTTGGCTAATGTGAGGTGGAAGCAATCGTCACATGCTAAGGGATCTCTAATCATATAAAATTGTTCAGAGCCAAGTAAAAACAATTCATTATGTTGTCTTCCTTGTCCAACATCTACTTCTAGGCATGCAATAGTTTGGTGAGTGTTCACAATCATAGATGGTGTCAGAGATGATATATTTATATGTGAACCACTCCTTCCTTATAACTTCCTATTAATTGCAACAATGACCAAGGTCTACGTTTGCCTACCCTCAACAAGTTTCAATCCTCATTATTTTTATATGTGAAGTCACAATCACTGAAGGATCTGACAAGTGGTTTCAGCAAGGTAAAATCTGCAGGCACTGAAATTGTCGGTAACAAGTGATTGTGTGGTGAGATGATTTGTAGCAAGTAACAAGTAACAAGCAGTAGCAACGGTGCAGCAAAGTGGCCCAATCCCTTTTGTAGCAAGGGAAAAGCCTGAAAAAAGTATTATAGGAGGAAAAACGCTCCCGAGGACACACAGAAATTTCTGTCATGCTAGTTTCGTCATGTTCATGTGATTCGCGTTCGTTACTTTGATAGTTTGATATGTGGGTGGACCGGCGCTTGGGTACTGCCCTTAATTGGACAAGCATCCCACTTATGATTAACCCCTCTCGCAAGCATCCGCAACTACGAAAGAAGAATTAAGACAACGTCTAACCATAGCATTAAACTAGTGGATCCAAATCAGCCCCTTACGAAGCAACGCATAGACTGGGGTTTAAGCTTCTGTCACTCTAGCAACCCATCATCTTCTTACTACTCCCCAATGCCTTCCTCTAGGCCCAAATATGGTGAAGTGTATGTAGTCCATGTTCACATAACACCACTAGAGGAAAAGACAACATACAACATATCAAAATACTGAACGAATACCAAATTCACATGACTATTATCAGCATGACTTATCCCATGTCCTCAGGAACAAAAGTAACTACTCACAAAGCATAATCATAATCATGATCAGAGGTGTAATGAGTAGCATCAAGAATCTGAACATAAACTCTTCCACCAAGTAATCCAACTAGCATCAACTACAAAGAGTAATCAACACTACTAGCAACCTTACAAGTACCAATCGGAGTCGCGAGACGGAGATTGGTTACAAGAGATGAACTAGGGTTTGGAGAGGAGATGGTGCTGATGAAGATGTTGATGGAGATGACTCCCCTCCGACGAGAGGAGTGTTGGTGATGACGATGGCGACGATTTCCCCCTCCAGGAGGGAAGTTTCCCCGGCAGGATCGTCCTGCCGGAGCTCTAGATTGGTTCTGCTCAAGTTCCTCCTCGTGGCGGCGGAGAATCCTCGAAAAAGCTCCACCTTGATTTTTTCTTGGATGAAACCCGCCAGGGTGCCCACAAGCCCTATAGCCGCCACCAGGGGGGCGTCTACCAGGCTTGTGGGCCCATGGTAGCGCCCCTCTAGCACTTCTTTCGCCCAATATTTTTTATATATTCCCAAAAAATTCCACGTTGATTTTCAGGGCATTTGGAGTTGCGCAGAATAGAGGACTTAGACTTGCTCCTTTTCTAGTCCAGAATTCCAGCTACCGGTATTCTCCCTCTTCAAATAAACCTTGCAAAATAAGAGAGAAAAGGCATAAGTATGGCACCAGAAAGTAATATAACAGTCCATAAAGTTATAAATATTAACATGAAAGCATGATGCAAAATGGACGTATCAACTCCCCCAAGCTTAGACCTCGCTTGTCCTCAAGCGAAAACTAAGATCCATAAACATGCCCACATGTTTAGTGATGAAGGTGTCGATAAAACATAATACGGACATGAGGGCATCATGATCACACATAGAACAGCAATACATGATAAAGATTCTTATGGGAAAGTAACAATTCCTTCACAAAGCAAAGTATGAAACAAAAACCTTACCGAGAAGTAGCCAACAACAGTCTATAGTCATTGAAGCAGTTGCAATTTATCATAACATCAGAAAGAGTCAAATAAGACCTTGTAAAGCAAACCCACATACTCAATCATCTCTTTTGTTTTCCACAATTGTTACAACTCACGTGGTACTCATGGTATCAAAGTTTCAGTTGGACACAGAGAAAGATACGGGCTTATAATTTTGCCTCCCAACCATTTACCTCAAGGGTAAAGTCAACAATAATAAAGCATAAGTACTCACCTCCAAGTTGATATATGAATATAGATCTTTCCCTAGCTTGTGACGGTAGCCAAGACAACGGCAAAATAAGGAATTGGTGAAGATCACCATGACTTTTTCAAGGGCAAAAAGTAAAGGTACTAGATAGGCCCTTCGCAGAGGGAAGGAGAGGTTGTCATGCGCTTTTGAGGTTAGGATATGTGTCCTCTTAGTGCGAAGGAACGTCACTTTATATTGCCTCCTGTGATAAAGAACTTTATTATGCAGTCTGTCGCTTCTATATCTTCCTCATCACAGGTTCGTACAAAGCTTATTTTCCACAGACTAATAGATCATACATATTAGAGAGCAATTTTTATTGCTTGCACCGATGACAACTTACTTGAGGGATCTTATTCAATCCATAGGTAGGTATGGTGGACACTCATGGCAAAACTGAGTTGAAGGTTTATGGATGCACAAGTAGTATCTCTACTTGGTGCGGGAGTTTTGGCTAATATGAGGTGGAAGCAATCGTCACATGCTAAGGGATCTCTAGGCATATAACATTGTTTGGAACCAATCAAACATGATTCATTATGTTGTCTTCCTTGTCCAACATCTACTTCTAAGCACATAATAGTTTGGTGAGTGCTCACAATTGTAAAAAGTGTCTAAGATGATATATTTATATGTGAACCTCTCTTCCCTTATTACTTCTTATTAAATGCAACAATGACTGGGGTCTATGTTGGTCTATTCTCAACAAGTTTCAATCATCATACTTGTTATATTTGAAGCTATCACTTTCCATAAGATCATCTCATGATCTTTCATGCTATCGTTCTTTTAATACTTTTGATCACGGCACAAAACAAAGCCCTTGACTAAGATACTCTTTATTATATAGCTCGCAAGCTCGAATACATCGCGGGAGACACAAAGTAAAAGACTCAAACTGAACACTAAAGACTTATTCCACTAAGAGAAGAAATAAAAACTGAAAAGGAAAGAACTAAAACAAAGGTAAAAGCAAAAGATATAAAGGTGATACGATACCAGGGAAACTCCCCCAAGCTTGGCAAAAGCCAAGGGGATTGCCCATACCAATGCTTAGTTGTCTTCCTTTGGTGGTGATGGTGGTGGTGTTGTTGAAGCAGTCTTGAGCTTGTCTAATGTCCACTTGAGCATAAAGTTCTGCTCCCTCAGATCATTATTTTCCTCCTCAAGCTTCAACACTGTATGGCAAAGTTCGTGCTTACTCTCCTGCAAGAAACGACAAGGGATAAACAAGGTCTTAGGCTTCTTCCTTTGGTCATGGAGGCTTGACTTCTTGAACTCCACATGAGTGTGTCCAGGTTGAGGTAGAGGAGCCTCCTCTTCGTCGGAACTCGTTTGTTCCTTCCCCTTGGGCTCATAGTCCTCTTCCTCGTCAGTGGTCCGGCCATATGGTTCCAAGTCCCCATAGACCTTGGGGTTAGCAAGGTAATCAGCCACATAGGTCTCCCCCTCTGAATCCTGAGAAGACATCTTGACCTAGATCTACGGCAAAAACACGCTCGAAATGAAAACAGAGGAAAACTGCGCGATACGGAGATCAAAACCCTTGGGCGTATATATCATGATTTTTTCTGGACTAGAAGGAGTGCTCCGCAAGAAAAACAGAGTCCGGGAGGCACACGAGGTGCCCACAAGCCTTGTAGCCGCCACCAGGGGGCAGGTGGCGGCTACCAAGCTTGTGGCCGCCTCGTGCGCTCTCCGGACTACTTTTTTATTTTTCTAATTTTCCAAAAATTCCAAAACGGAGAAAATTTCCTATTGGAAAAGTTTTGGAGTCCAATTACTTACCGGAACACATACCTCTTCGTTTTCAGGGTCTGAAACAGGCTGATAAACATCCCTTATGTACTCCTCTGGAGTTATGATATTGATGATATTGGTCTCAACATTTATGGGAGTACTAGAGAAATAATGCTTGATTCTTTGCCCATTTACCACTCTAGGAAAATTACCTTTCGGGTTATTGATTTTGATGGCACCGAAACGATATACTTCCTCGACAACGTAAGGACCTTCCCATTTAGAGAGAAGCTTTCCTGCAAAGAATCTTAAGCGAGAATTGTATAGCAGGAGATAAGCTCCTACATTGAACTCTCATTTTTGTATTCTTTTATCGTGCCATCTCTTAACCTTTTCCTTGAACAACTTGGCATTCTCATATGCCTGGTGATGGGTAACGTAGCATAAATTCAAAATTTTTCCAACGCATGTTCAGATCTTCCTATGGAGAGACCAGCAACGAGAGAGGGGAAAGAGCATCTTCGTACCTTTGAAGATCGCTAAGCGGAAGCGTTGCTAGAACGCGGTTGATGGAGTCGTACTCACGGCGATTCCGATCTAGTGCCGAACAACGGCACCTCCGCGTTCAACACACGTGCAGCCCGGTGACGTTCCCGCACCTTGATCCAGCAAGGAGGAGGGAGAGGTTGGGGAAGAAGTCCAGCAACACGATGGCGTGGTCTCGGTGGAGAGACGAGGTCTCTCGGCAGGGCTTCGCCAAGCGCCGGCAGAGAGGAGGAGGGAGAGGAGCAGGGCTGCATCGAGAGAGAGAGATTAAACCGTGTCTCAAACAGCCCCGAACCTCATCTATATATAGGGGGAGAGGGAGGGGGCGCAGCCCTTAGGGTTCCCACCCCTAAGGGGTGCGACAGCCCTTAGATAGGAGAGGGGTGGCGGCCAGGGCAAGGAGGAGGGGTGGCGCACCCCTCTGGTGGGCCTAAGGCCCACCTAAGCTAGGGTTCCCTCCTTCCCCTTTTTTCTGGTGCGCATGGGCTGGGTGGGGGGCGCACCAGCCCACTTAGGGGCTGGTTCCCTTCCCCACTTAGCCCATCTAGCCTCCCGGGGTCGTTGCCCCCCTTCGGTGGTCCCCCGAGACCACCTCCGGTGGTCCCGGTGGTCCTGGTACGTTACCGGTGATGCCCGAAACACTTCCGGTGTCCGAAACCATCCGTCCTATATATCAATCTTTACCTCCGGACCATTCCGGAGCTCCTCGTGACATACGGGATCTCATCCGGGACCCCGAACAACTTTCGATAACCTCGTACAACAATTCCCTATAACCCTAGCGTCATTGAACCTTAAGTGTGTAGACCCTATGGGTTCGGGAGACAGGCAGACATGACCGAGACACCTCTCTTGCCAATAACCATCAGCGGGGTATGGATACCCATGGTGGTCCCACTAGCTCCACGATGATCTCATCGGATGAACCACGATGTCAAGGATTCAATCAATCCCGTATACGATTCCCTTTGTCTGTCGGTATAGAACTTGCCCGAGATTCGATCGTCGGCATACCTATACCTTGTTCAATCTCGTTATCGGTAAGTCTCTTTACTCGTTCCGTAGCACGTCATCGTGTGACTAACTCCTTAGTCACATTGAGCTCATGATGATGTTCTACTGAGTGGGCCCAGAGATACCTCTCCGTCACACGGAGTGACAAATCCCGATCTCGATTCGCGCCAACCCAACAGACACTTTCGGAGGTACCCGTAGTGCACCTTTATAGTCACCCAGTTACGTTGTGACGTTTGATACACCCAAAGCACTCCTACGGTATCCGGGAGTTGCACAATCTCACGGTCGAAGGAAAAGATACTTGACATTAGAAAAGCATTAGCATACGAACAATACGATCTAGTGCTAGGCTTAGGATTGGGTCTTGTCCATCACATCATTCTCCCAATGATGTGATCCCGTTATCAACGACATCTAATGCCCATGATCAGGAAACCATGATCATCTATTGACTAACGAGCTAGCCAACTAGAGGCTTGCTAGGGACACATTGTGATCTATTCATTCACACATGTATTACTGTTTCCTGTTAATACAATTATAGCATGAACGATAGACGATTATCATGAACAAGGAAATATGATAATAACCATTTTATTATTGCCTCTAGGGAATATTTCCAACACCTGGGCCCTCCATTCATCTAATGAGCTGATATCAAACAACCGCTTCTCACCGGCATGTTTGAAATCGAAGTTGAGCTGTTTGATTGCCCAATAAGCCTTGTGTTCTAGCTCCAGAGGTAAATGACAAGCCTTACCGTAAACCATTTTATACGATGACATGCCCATGGGATTCTTATAAGCAGTCCTATAAGCCCATAGTGCATTGTCAAGTTTACTAGACCAATTCTTTTGAGATCTATTGACAGTATTTTGTAAGATCAATTTGATCTCCCTATTACTCAACTCCACTTGACGACTATACTGAGGATGATACGGAGATGCAACTCTATGGTTGACATCATACTTAGCAAGCATCTTGCGGAAAACACCATGAATGAAGTGTGAACCGCCATCAGTCATCAGATATCTAGGGACTCCAAATCTTGGGAAAATGACTTCTTTAAGCATCTTAATAGAGGTGTGATGATCAACATTTCTAGTGGGGATAGCTTCTACCCACTTAGTGACATAATCAAGAGCGAATAAGATCTGAGTGTACTAATTGGAACTCAGGAAGGGTCCCATATAATCAAAGCCCCAAACAGCAAATGGTTCAATGACAAGTGAATAGTTCATAGGCGTTTCCTGACGTTTACTGATGTTCCCTATTCTTTGGCATTTGTCACAAGACAAGACAAACTTACGGGCATCCTTGAAGAGAGTGGGCCAATAGAAACCTGATTGCAATACCTTATGAGCAGTTCTATCTCCAGCATGGTGTCCTCCGTAGGCTTCAGAATGACACTTCTGTAAGATCTGTCCCTGTTCATGTTCAGGCACACAACGTCTAATAACACCATTTGCTCCTTCCTTATAAAGGTGAGGATCATCCCAAAAGTAGTGTCTCAAATCAAAGAAGAATTTCTTATTTTGCTGGTAGGTGAAACTAGATGGTATGTATTTGGCTACGATATAGTTTGCATAATCAGCATACCACGGTGCACTATGTGAAGTGCCGATGACATTTAATTGCTCATCAGGAAAGATGTCATCAACAGGTCGTGGGTCATCAAGGACATTCTCTAGCCTGGACAAGTTATCTGCTACAGGGTTATCAGCACCCTTTCGGTCAACAACGTGCAAATCAAATTCGTGTAGCAGGAGAACCCATCTGATTAGCCTAGGCTTAGCGTCCTTCTTCTCCATAAGGTACTTAATAGCAGCATGATCAGAGTGAATAGTGACTTTGGAGTCAACTATATAAGATCTGAAATTTTCACATGCAAACACGACTGCTAAAAACTCCTTTTCCGTAGTGGCATAGTTTCTTTGGGCACTGTCTAGAGTTTTACTAGCGTAGTGAATAACATTCAACTTCTTGTCAACTCTTTGTCCTAGAACAACATCAACATCATAATCACTAGCATCGCACATGATTTCAAAGGGCAAGTTCCAATCAGGTGGTTGAACAATAGGTGCGGTTATCAAGGCCTTCTTAAGTATTTCAAAAGCTTCCTCACAATCCTCATCAAAAACAAAAGGAACATCCTTCTACAAGAGGTTGGTAAGAGGCCTAGAAATCTTAAGAAGTCTTTCATGAACCTTCTATAGAAACCAGCATGACCGAGGAAACTTCGTATACCTCTGATATCTGTGGGGCAAGGCATTTTCTCAATTGCATCAACCTTAGCCTTATCAACTTCAATGCCTTTCTCAGAGATTTTGTGTCCTAAGACGATGCCTTCATTAACCATGAAGTGGCACTTCTCCCAGTTCAAGACGAGGTTGGTATCTTTGCATCTCTGTAAGACTCGATCAAGGTTGCTGAGGCAATCGTCAAAGGAAGAACTGTAAACGGAGAAATCATCCATGAAAACCTCAACAATCTTTTCACAAAAGTCAGAGAATATAACCATCATACATCTTTGAAAGGTGGCAGGTGCATTGCATAAGCCAAAAGGCATACGTCTATAAGCAAAGGTACCGAAGGGGCAGGTGAAAGTGGTTTTCTCCTGATCAGATTGTGCAACAGGTATTTGCGAGAAACCTGAATAACCGTCTAGAAAGCAGAAGTGTGTGTGTTTAGATAGCCTTTCTAGCATTTGGTCGATAAAAGGCAAAGGATAATGGTCTTTCCTGGTTGCCTTGTTCAATTTCCGGAAGTCTGTCACCATCCTATAGCGAGTAATAATCCTTTGTGGGATTAGTTCATTCTTATCATTAGGAACGACAGTGATACCTCCCTTCTTAGGTACGCAATGTACTGGACTTACCCAATCGCTATGAGCAACATGATAAATGATTCCTTCTTCCAGAAGCTTTAATATTTCTGTTCTCACGACCTCTTTCATCTTAGGGTTTAATCTACTTTGATGATCAGCAACTGGTTTAGAATCAGGATCGGTTTTAATCTTGTGCTAACATAGATTGGGACTAATACCTTAAGATCATCAATAGTATATCCAATATCCTCACGGTGCTTCCTCAAAGTTTTTAATAACTTCTTCTCTTCGTGATTCGAGAGGTGAGCACTAATAATAATAGGATATATCTCCTTCTCATCAAGGTAGGCATACTTAAGAGTATCTGGTAACTGTTTTAGCTCGAACACAGGATCACCCTTTGGTGGGGGAGGATCCCCAAGCAGTTTAACAGGCAGATTATTCTTGAGAATAGGATATTGTTCTAAAACAATTTTATCTAACTCATCTCTTTCATCCATATGCATATCATTTTCATGCTCAAGCAGATATTGCTCTAAAGGATCCGTAGGAGGTACGACAATAGAGGCAAGAGCAATGATTTCATCCCTACCAGACGACTCTTTTTCATGGGGTTGTCTTCCAAACTTGGAGAAGTTAAATTCATGAGACACACCCTCGAAACTAAAAGTGACAGTCTGTTTAATGCAATCAATATGAGCATTGACAGTGTTGAGAAAGGGTCTACCAAATATGATGGGACAAAAGCTATCTTGTGCAGTAGCAAGGATGAGGAAATCAGTAGGATACTTCGTCTTACCACACAGGACTTCTACATCTCGCACAATTCCCACGGGACAGATAGTGTCTCTATTAGCTAGCGTAATAGTGACATCAATGGCTTCTAACTCAGCAGGTGCAATCTCATCTTTGATTTCATCATATAGGGACTGGGGTATTGCACTAACACTAGCACCCATATCACATAAACCATGATAACAGTGATCTCCTATCTTGACAGAAACAACGGGCAGGCCAACTACAGGTCCGTATTTGTCTTTCATGTGAGGTTTAGCAATTCTAGCGGAGTCCTCACAGAATTTGATAGCATGCCCGTCTATGTCTTCGGCTAAGAGATCTTTGATAATAGCAACACTAGGTTCAACTCTAATTTCCTCAGGGGGTGCAAGTGGTCTAACGTAACCCCTACGTATCATAGTTGTAGCTTTAGAATAATCCTTTTTCCTAGCAGGGTAAGTTGGTTTATCAGCGTAGGCACAAGGAACAATAGGATCACTAAAGGCAATGACTTTCTCTTCAACTAGATTGGGTTTAACTATGTTGACTTCTACAGGAGGATGATACTTAAACCACTTCTCTTTGGGAAGATCAACATGAGCAGCAAAAGATTCACATAGAGAAGCTACTATCTCACAGTCAAGTCCATACTTAGCACTAAAATCTCTAGAAGTGTTTCTTTCAACAAAAGATTTAACGCAATCAAACTGGAAATTCATACCTAACTCCTTACCTTCTTCAAGCTCCAATCTTCAGAGTTACATTTGATTCTTTCCAATAAATTCCACTTGTGGTCAATATCCTTCTTCATAAAAGAACCGGTACAAGAAGTGTCAAGCATGGTACGATCTTCATGAGAAAGCCGAGCATAAAAGTTTTGAGTGATAATTTCTCTCGAGAGCTCATGATTGGGGCATGAATATAGCATTGATTTAAGCCTCCCCCAAGCTTGAGCTATGCTTTCCCTGTCACGAACCCAAAAGTTATAAATATAATTTTGATCACGATGTACTAAATGCATAGGATAAAACTTTTGATGAATATCCAATTTCAACCGATTGTAGTCCCATGATCCAGTATCATCACATAGTCTATACCATGTCAACGCCTTATCCTTCAAAGATAAAGGAAAGACTTTCTTCTTCACCTCATCCTCGGGCAAACCTGCAAGCTTAAATAAACCACAAACTTCATCTACATAGATTAGATGCAAGTCTGGATGTGATGATCCATCTCCTGTAAAAGGATTAGCCAGCAGTTTCTCAAGCATACCAGAAGGAATTTCATAAAATATATTTTCAGTAGGTACCTCAGGTTGAGGAGCAACTCCTGAAAGTGCAGTCATGCCCTTAATCATGATTTGGTGTTGCTCACAACACACATATAGATAATTAATCACTAATACTTTTTAAGGTATTGTGAATGATCATGTGTTGATAAGGACAAGCTCATGTGCTAACAAGGACAAGATCAAGATAAGCATTCCTGAGCACTATATGCTTGATCCTTGTGGATGTTCACATGGTGGACAAATGACGATAAATATATAAGCTAGGCTTTCCACATTGTGTATGGGAGAGCTACTTGAAGACTTCATCATGTCTTGCTTTCAACATTGAACCAAGAAGGAACAACAACATCAAGCTCAAGTGAAAGGGCTAACTCAAGGTATCAGTTACTTTGATGTTAGCGGTGCGGAGTGATGATCAGCGAATAAAAGTACACACTCAAGTATGGATCATCGGTATCCCTTTTACAATTCTTGAGTCTTTAGGGATCCCGCACTATTAAGAGGGGATCGCAGGTTTTTGTGATGAACTTGCTCAAACTAGATATCCACTATTCTGCTCAATACCACATATTCTCTACTCTGCTCCTATCTCAAAACAGGTCTAATGTCTCGGACTTCCGGCTCCCTCCGGACGTCCGAGGGCCGGTCAAGGGTCGGACGACCGACAGGCTTCGGAAATACGGAGCCCTGCACCGGAAGAACTTGAGCCCTATAACTCGGACTTCCGGCTCCCTCCGGACGTCCGAGGGCCGGTCAAGGGTCGGACGACCGACCAGCTTCGGAAATCCGGAGCCCTGCACCAGAAGAACGTGATCTCTATAACACGGATTTACGGCTCCCTTCGGACGTCCGAGGGCCGGACGTCCGACCCCTTCGGAAATCTGGAACCTTGCACTAGAAGAAGTTGAGTCTAATAACTCGGATTTCGGGCCTTCTCCGGACGTCCGGTCCCTGTTCAACTCACAGTGTTTCCAGACATATCTACAGCTCTTGGACGACCGACCCCTGTCGGACGTTCGACCCCTTGTGGACGCCCGGACTTCCGTAAACTGTCGGACGTCCGAACCCTGTGTGACTTAAAGTGTCCCCAACAGCTGTTTTTACACTCCCCACTATATATACCCCCTCCCACTTCGTGAGAGGGTGTCCAACACAGCCATATCCTCATAAGAACACATTTCTACCTCACACACATTTGCTCACACCAAATCTTAGATCCCAAGAGCATTTGTGAGCCCCTTTGAGAGTTGTTCCAATCAAAAGATAGATCGTCTCCCTCTCCTTCTCTCAACCCAAGCTATTTGAGGTTTGAGCAAGTTTTGAGCATTCCCCGTGATCTTGTTACTCTTGGAGGTTGGAGACTCCTAGGCGGTAGGAGTTCTTCGGAGAGGAATCAATCCGTGTGATTACCCCTGGAAAATTTTGTGAGGGTTTGGAAGCCACTTCAAAGGCTTACCACTAGTGGTTGAGAAACGCCTTCGTGGTGTTATCTCAAAGGGAGAATAGGGTGAGCCTTCGTGGCGTTGGTGTGCCTTCATGGTAACATCCACCTCTCTAACGGTGACTAGCTTCCCTCCAAGGAAGTGAACATCGGGATATATCTTCGTCTCAGTGACCTTGGTTATCCTTAACCCTAACTCCTTACTTGTGGTTTACTTGTGTTACTTGAGCATACATACATTGCATATTGGTTGTGCTCACTATATTGTGTTCGCTATTTCTTGTACAAGATTAATCACTCAAGCATACCCTCTATATCCACACGTTCACACTTGCAGCTTTTGATATATCGTGTGATATAGCGTGATCTAGTATCTTGTGTCGTTCACCTACTTGTCGTGTGATATAGCTCAAGTAAGTTTGTGTAACTTACTTGTGCTCGTTAGTAACTGTATTGTGTCCATCTTGGTAGATCGTGTTGTTGATACACGTTGCAGTGCCTAGTGCATTTAGGATTTGTGCTTGACAAGTACCCTCTTAGTTTATTTCCGCATTAGGTTAAGCCAAATCCGAAGAAGTTTTTAAATAGCCTATTCACCCCCCTCCAGGCGTCATCGAGGTCTTTTCAACTCCTCGTGCTTCCGTTTGTGGTGAAGATACCCCAAACAAACTCCTCAAAGGAACAATTTCCATAGTGACAAGTGACAATAAATTTCAGCACAGTATATAAATGTTTCCTTACCAAATTCCACTTACCAAAAGCGCTTCACTCCCCGGCAACGGCGCCAGAAAAGAGTCTTGATGACCCACAAGTATAGGGGATCAATCGTAGTCCTTTCGATAAGTAAGAGTGTCGAACCCAACGAGGAGCAGAAGGCTCTGATAAACGATTTTCAGCAAGGTAATAACTTCAAGCACTGAAAGTAGCGGTAACAAGTGATGGTGTAGTGAGGTGAAACGTAGCAAGTGAAAAGTAACAAGTAACAAGCAGTAGCAACGGTGCAGCTAAGTGGCCCAATCCCTTTTGTAGCAAGGGACAAGCCTGAACAAAGTCTTATAGGAGGAAAAACGCTCCCGATGACACACGGGAATTTCTATCATGCTAGTTTCATCATGTTCTTGTGATTCGCGTTCGTTACTTTGATAGTTTAATATGTGGGTGGACCGGCGGGTACTGGCCTTACTTGGACAAGCATCCCACTTATGATTAACCCCTCTCGCAAGCATCCGCAACTACGAAAGAAAAATTAAGACAACGTCTAACCATAGCATTAAACTAGTGGATCCAAATCAGTCCCTTATGAAGCAACGCATAACGGTAGCAGGCTGGTCTTGAGCTTGACCAATATCAATGTTGTTGGCCTGACCACGAACATAAGCAGGCTTAGCGTTGAAGTTGCGGTTCTGGTTGTTGCCACTGCCAGTTGCGGGAAGTGTCAGCTGATTCAGATTCTGCCTGCAGTCTCTAGCACGGTGACCTGGATGGCCACACTTGAAGCACAGCCCGTCCTCAGGACGGGAAGGAGGAACTCGAGGCGGTGGAGCTGGAAGCCTCGGATGCCTAGGTGGTGGAGGAGGCAGGCGAGGTGCAGCATAGGACGGCCTCGGAGCAGGAGCAGGTGCATGGTACATGTTGTTGCGAATCCAGATCTTCCGTTTCTATGCAGATGAGCCCGAAGATGAGCCCATGTCATGGTTGCGCTTGCTGCTATCTTTGTATTCCTGCAGACCAGTCTCAACCTGAATAGCCTTGTTCACCAGGGTGGCGAAATCAGCATAGTCCGAGGAGCGTCAGCTTGATATCAGGGTGGAGGCCTTCACGGAAGTTCTCCTGCCTGCGTGCATCAGTTGCAACGTCTTCTTCAGCATAGCGAGATAAGTCCAGAAATTCCCGCTGATAAGCATCCACAGTCTTGTTGCCCTGGACCAAGTTGCGGAACTCACGCTTCTTCCGGTCCATGATTCCCTGAGGAATGTAGCAAGCACAGAAAGCAGCCTTGAACTCTGCCCAAGTGATGATAGTTCCATCGGGCTGAGAGCGCCTGTGGCTGTCCCACCATTGAGCAGCGGGACCCTTCAGAAAGTAGGCGGCAAAGTTGACATAGCTCGCCAGGGGCACATTGGCAGACTCCAGCTCATAAGAAATGTCACGGAGCCAGTCATCAGCATCAAGAGGCTGAGTTGAGCTGCGGTAGATCGCAGGGTTGAGGCGGCAGAAGTCTTGCAGTGTCACGCCTTGCGGTTGGTTCATGTTCGGCCTTTGGAACTGATCCATGAGCCCTTGCATAAACTGGCGGTTCAGCTCAAACTGTTGGATCATCCCCGCCATATACTCAGGAGGCGGGCGTGGTGCATCGTTGGCAGGGGCACGCGGGCAGCCAGCTGGTCTAACCATCCTGCTGAATATTTAACAAGGGTAGTTTAGCTTAAAGTAATTGCAAAGGCATCGCACGCATTCATGAAGTAATCAAGCATAATGAAAGGGAAATGCGATAGATACTCCATAGTAGTTGAGTTCGACATACAGACCCATACATAAGTTTGATTACAGACTAACGATTACAAATTCGAAATTTGGCGATAGCCCGGACGCATTAGACGATACCTTGGACTCACTAGGCGGCGCGTAGGCACGCGGTGGAAGAGTACCACAACCAGATGTAGCGATAAGGCTACATCAACGTTGGAGAGGACGATCGAATCCTGGTAGCTGGCGGTGATAGAAGGTAGGGACAAGACCCTGTGTCCCGTTGTGACTCTGGTGAGGGTACCGCATCCAGTCGAGGAGCTGAGGTCCAAGTGCAGGGGTTCTACCCCCAACATCAGTCCACTCGAGAGATGATGGTAGCTCTGTCCTGCTCGGCTCGCGGATGCGCATAGGGGGAACCCTCGGGCAGTGTGATGGCTGCAGCTCTGTCAACGCATCGTAAAGACGAGCGCGCGTAGCATACAACTTCACAGTCAGAGCTCGGAAAGCACGATCCATTGCCTCAGTGTACTGCACCAGAAACCGCGCGTCGTAGCGACACGTCACGTAGGTGGCGCAGACAGCGACGTAGGAACGGTCGTTGCACTCCCGAACGTCAGAAGCGTAGGCAGTGAGATCAGACCCAGTCTCATCCCCAGCAGGAGCATGCGGGATGTATCTGAAAGGGCTCTCCTCCAGGTGAGGGTACGCTCCACAGAGACGGGTGATGGCGATGTAGGCCGCATCATGGACGGCCATCTCGACCGACACCCCAATACCACAGAAGACGTGGCGCTCGAGGGTATCGCCGCCCCTCTGGTCGAAGATGCGAACCTCAGCCTGGTACTGGTACTGGTTGTACTCGCGGAAATCCTCGAACACAGTGTACTCGGGGTACGAGCGATATCCCAGCCTGGTCAGGAGGTCGACCAAAATTGTCGGGAACCCAGTCGTCTCTGTGGCCTGTGTTAGGCGCACGTGCTGTCTTGCGGGACACATCTGAAAATAAGATTGACGGATGTCAAATGACAGTGTGTGTAATACATATTCAGGAGAAAGAGTAGATAGTCCAGCGCTCCGGGTCGATGTGATTACGAGAACCTAATGTTCGAGTTAGTAAAATCTTTGACCCGAAAGAGAAGAGAGAGTAGAGCCCAGAGTATAGGAAAGGAGTAAAAGATACTAATACCACCCAATTGAGATGTGGGCCCGTAAGCCACAACATTAGTGTTAGTAAAGTTTTTCAAACACTAGACTCAACTTAGGCCAAGGAGTTGGAAAGGGGGCTACCTACAGGCAGTCGGCTCTGATACCAACTTGTGACGCCCTTGGTTTAATCGTACGCTAATCATACACGCAAATGCGTACGGTCAAACCCAAGGACTCACGGGAAGATATCACAACACAACTCTAGACACAAATAAAATAACATCAGCTTCATATTACAAGCCAGGGGCCTCGAGGGATAGAATACGAAAGCTCGATAAACACACGAGTCAGCGGAAGCAACAAATATCTGAGTACAGACATAAAACATGGGGGTACCTTAGAGAAGTCTAGCACAAAAGATAAAACGATCGAACGAGGCGAGGCCTCCTGCCTGGGAACCTCCTAACTACTCCTGATCATCAGCAGCCTCCACGTAGTAGTAGGCACCATCGGGGTAGCAGTCGTCGTCGGCGGGGACCTCCATCTCCTGGGCTCCATCATCTGGTCGCAGCAACGGACTGAGGGGACAAGAGGGGGAGCAAAGCAGCGGTGAGTACTCATCCAAAGTACTCGCAAGTCTTACATCAGAACTATTCTAATTATGCATCAGTATCAAAGAAGGGGGGTTATATGTGGACTGACTGCAGCAATGCGAGAATAGAGAGAGAAGGCCTAGTCCTATCGAATACTAGCATCTTCAGGGTCTTGCAGCAATAGACGAGAGTAGAACACGGGTAAAACATTAATAGTCATATTGTTGCAGCAAAATTAAAGTGAGGTCACACCTAAAGATCCTCCCTCGACTCCCTGCGAGGAAGCAATCCCGAGGCAAACTAAATCCAGTTAAGTAACAATTGTAGTTGTATAAGATCAGGGCACAACTCCAAGTCGTCCTGTAACCGTGGACACGGCTATCAGAATAGTTAATTTTCATCCCTGTAGGGGTGCACCACATGTCCCGTCACGCTCGATAACACTCTGGCCGGACATACTTTTCTGGGTCCTGCCCGGCCTCAGAATACCGACACGTCGCAGCCCCACCTAAGACTAATCAGAGAGGCCAGCCCGCCGGTCTAACTCCTAAGCACAAAGGGTTCGTGGGCCCAGTTCCCCTTCGCGCTCCTGCACGTGGCGTGGGCGGCCGACGTCAGTCCTAGCATCCCTTAATCACAAGAGCGATGCATCTCGGGACCACTCGGGCGCGCGCCGCTACATTGCTGGCATTTGAAAAGCTTCGGCCGATACCGCGACGCCGAGTAGCCATAATTCTTCCCGCGTAGCCGGTTAGTGCGAAGCGGTCTCCGACCAACCCATATCAAATACCCAAATCCATTAACATTTTAATTAGGCCATCAACACAGTCTCACGGGAATCCACCCGTCTTACAACTAATCACCAAAGATCCCAGTAACATGGTCGAGTAACTGTGTGGTTGTAACATCAGGGGGATTCCGAGGTATCACCCTCTTTGGATTCCGAACGATGTACCCATCAAGGTGGGCTTAGAGGAATCACCCTCGAGGGTCCCACACTTGAGGGGTTGCACGACAGAGGCATCATCGGGAATGGTGAAAGAGGAATCACCCTCGATAACCACGACCGACTAGCTATACTACAGAGATATCATCAGGAGTACTTAGCGAGGTGTCACCCTCGGTACCCGATAGTATCTGTGTAGCGTCGTACAACGAAGGGGGTGTATGTGTTGTGTCGGGTGTGGCTCGTCGATCAGGGATCGAGATTTGAAAACAAGCGGGGCAACTGAACTACGGGGTCAGAGGGGATGACTGCTCCACCTATACAAAGCAGATTTAAAGTACAGGACTGAAAGTAGCAGTTCATCAAAAATAGGCTATGCATCAGATATAGGAGCTAACTACAACAGTAGCAAAATACTAATGCAAGCAGCAGGAAGAAAGACATAGGCGATATAGGAATGATCAAGGGGGGGGGTTTGCTTGCCTTGCTGCTCTGCGGCAAAGGACTGATCGGCAGGGTCGTAGATGTACCCGGCAGCAGCGTCAGTCTCGGGGTCTACCGGTAAGAAGAGGGGGAAGAAACAATAAATAATAGCAACGGTGCAACACAAAGCATGACATGGCAAGATGCAGGCTAGACATGAGCTAAGGCAGCAACATCTGTCATAGACGGGTCGGAAGAATATCTGACGATATTTTCCGGGTCTCGGGCTACTACCGGTTATACTGTAAACGATGGAAATGTTCCATGTTTGCTATGCTAGGGACGCGTGACACACGAATGGACCGTGTATCCGGGTTCGTCTCGTTCTGCTGATCAACTTTCATGTTGAAAATATTTTGATCTCACTTACGAATTATTTAATATTAATTTTTAAAGTTTTATTCAATAATTAGAAATTAAAAACAGATTTAAATAATTTAATAAAAAGCTATTATGACATCAGCATGATGTCATGCTCACATCAACAGTTGACTGGTCAACTGACCAGCGGGTCCCGAACGTCATAGGCACAAGTTTTAATTAAGATTAAATATTAATTAATCAGATTAATTTAGTGGGGGTCCCACGTGTCATACTCTAATTATTCTAATTATCCAATTAATTAATTTAACTAATATATCTATTTATTTATTTAATAAAAACATTAACATTATTTTTATTTTTTAACTATCGTGTGGGGCCTCCCTGTCATAGACAGCGGGCGCGTTGGCCCCATCGGTAAGTGACTTTAGGCCATATACTCATCTTTTTCACAGATACATAATCATGCAATTATCATATTCCTCCAAATACCTATATACGCGATACATACATCGCATCTCATACATACATACATACATACATATATACATACATACGGCATCTAATACATCTTTTATTTTATTTTCTTTTAACTCTCAACACTCCCATCTCTCTCTCTGTTAACAGAGTTACACAGAACTCTCTGCTCTAACTCAACATAGAAGAACACATCTCAAAATCTTCCTACCGGTCACTACCGTCGACGGATCAGAGTCCCGTTTGCTGGAACAGAACCAGGACGGTGAGGGGAACGCGATGGTGGGAGGAGCCCGAGGAGGGGCTCACCAACGTTGACGAGAGGGCCCGGTGAAGCCGGAGTTCTCGTGAGGCGGAGGTGACGGCGGTGATGGCGCGGTTCCGGTGGTGACGGTGACGGCGAGGACGGTGGTGGCGGAGGTGACGGTCGCCGAAGAGGGCCTCCCGGAGTCGTGGCCGGAGAGGAGAGCCCTCCGGTGAAGAAGGGGCCGGTCGGATCCGGCGAGGTTTGGCCCGGCCTCAAGGGGAGGGAGGCCGGCCGGTCATGGTGGTCGCTGGAGTTGGTGTCCGGCGGGGTAGAGGGAGAGGCCGGCGGGGTGGTTTGGTTGGGGTGGAGGCCGATGGTGGGGAAGGGTGGCCGACGGGGTGAGAGCTCGGGTGGAAGGGCCGGTGGGAGGGGTAGGCCGAGATGGGGAGGCTCGCCGGCCGGTGAGGGAGCCGGCGGTGGAGGGTGATGCATGGGGAGGGAGAGGGTGGATCTCGAAAGGGAGAGGGTACCGAGAGGAGGGGCTCGGTTTGGTAGGTGGGGGGGGGGGCAGTTGTCGTGGGGAAGAGGGGTCTCGCGGGGTGGGGGGGGGGGGGTTGCTGGGGGCTCTCGGTAAAGACCGAGAGAGGAGGGAGAGAGCAGGGGGACGTGGGGTGGGTGTGCACCGACGGAGAGAAAGAGGAGATCGGTGGGGAGGGAGCCCCACGAGGGGTGGGTGGCGCGATGGGTGGGGTGGCGGCGGCTGCCAGGGGAGCGAGGGGGAAGGCAGGGGGGGTCCTGCGCTAGGGTTCCACGGGCGTGGGTGGGCCGGCTCGGCTGGGCCACTTTGGCCTAGTCGGCCACGGGGGGGGGTTCCTTTTCTTTTCTTTTTTGTCTTGTTTTGTTTTGTTTTTGTTTTTCTATTATTTCCTCTTTCTAATTTCCCTTTTTTTCTTTTTAATTTCTTTTATTATTATTATTTTTAATACTTTCTTTCTATACATATCTTCCTTTAATAGTTAATATGAATTTATAAATATACTTATCTTTTGTTTTCAATTTCTGAATCCGGATAGAAATTCAATGCGGGTCAACGACGGTAATTCTCGATGATGTGGCATCATTTGCGGGTGATCACTGTAGCTTTATTACAATATTTACTGTAGCAGAAGTCGAGGATGTCATATGGGGTTTAAGCTTCTGTCACTCTAGCAACCCATCATCTACTTACTACTCCCCAGTGCCTTCCTCTAGGCCCAAATATGGTGAAGTGTTATGTAGTCGACGTTCACATAACACCACTAGAGGAAAAGACAACATACAACATATCAAAATACCGAACGAATACCAAATTCACATGATTATTATCAGCATGACTTATCCCATGTCCTCATGAACAAAAGTAACTACTCACAAAGCATAATCATAATCATGATCAGAGGTGTAATGAGTAGCATCAAGAATCTGAACATAAACTCTTCCACCAAGTAATCCAACTAGCATCAACTACAAAGAGTAATCAACACTACTAGCAACCTTACAAGTACTAATCAAAGTCGCGAGAAGGAGATTGGTTACAAGAGATTAACTAGGGTTTGGAGAGGAGATGGTGCTGACGAAGATGTTGATGGAGATGACTCCCCTCCGAAGAGAGGAGTGTTGGTGATGACGATGGCGATAATTTCCCTCTCCGGGAGGGAAGTTTCCCCGGCAAGATCGTCCTGCCGGAGCTCTAGATTGGTTCTGCTCAAGTTCCGCCTCATAGCGGCAGAGAATCCACGAAAAAGCTCCACCTTGATTTTTTCCTGGACGAAACCCTTCATATAGCAAAAGAGGGGGGGGGGGGCAGTGGGCCGCCAGGGTGCCCACAAGCCCTGTAGCCGCCACCAGGGGGCGGCGACTACCAGGCTTGTGGGCCCCTGGTAGCGCCCCTGTGGCACTTCTTTCGCCCAGTATTTTTTATATATTCCCAAAAAATCCACGTTGATTTTCAGGGCATTTGGAGTTGTGCAGAATAGATGACTCATACTTGCTCCTTTTCCAGTCCAGAATTCCAGCTGCCGGTATTCTCCCTCTTCAAATAAACCTTGCAAAATAAGAGAGAAAAGGCATAAAGTATGGTACAACAAAGTAATATAACAGTCCATAAAGCGATAAATATCAACATGAAAGCATGATGCAAAATGCACGTATCAAACGACAGGTTTACCATCAGGTCCTATATTATCTTGTGCTGACATAGAGTGGAATTAATGCCCTTAAGATCATCAAGAGTATATCCAATAGCAGCTCCGTGCTTCCCCAGAGTTTGAAATATTCTCTTTTCTTTATCCTTTGGAAGGTTAGCACTAATAATAACATGGTATATATTCTTTTCATCAAGATAAGCATACAAAGTATGAGATGATTTATTTAGCTCAAACACGGGATCTCCAAGGAGGATCCCCTAAAATGTCAATAGGCAAGTTGTGTTTAAGAATAGGTGTTTTTCTAAAGAATGTTTCATCTATTTCATTCCTTTCATTCATATGCATATCATTCTCATGGTCGAGCAGATATTGTTCTAACGGATCAGTAGGAGGTACGACAATAGAAGAAAGACCAATTACTTCACCTTACTAGATAATTGTTTCTCAAGTGGTTGTCTACCAAACTTAGAGAAATTAAATTCATGATACCCATCACCAAAGCTTACTCTAACCTTCTATGTAACACAATTAATTTAAGCATTAACGGTATTCAAGAAAGGTCTACCAAATATAATAGGACAAAAACTATCTCGTTGTGAACCAAGTACTAAGAAATAAGTGGGGTGCTTAATTTTTTCACACAAGACTTCAACATATCTAACAATTCCAAGTGGTGAAATGGTGTCTCTCTTTGCAAGTTTAATAGTGACATCAATATCTTCAATCACAAAGCATGCTATGTCATTTATAATTTCTTGATATAAGGTAAAATGTATAACACTAACACTAGCACCCATGTCACACAAGCCATCATAGAAACGATCTCCAATATTAACAGAAACAACATGCATGCCACGAGCTAGTTTATTTTTGTCTAGCTCATCCTGCTTGTTTCTAACACGTTTTGCAATCCTAGCAGCTTCATCACAGAAGTATATGACATGACCATCAATATTATCAACTAGGATACCTTTAACCATAGCAATATTAGGTTCTACTTTTATTTTCTTAGAAGGTTTAGGTGTCCTAATATTACTTTTATTTATTTACCATAGTTGAAGCTTTAACAAGTTCCTTAATCCTAACAGGAAAAGGTGGTTTCTTAATGTAAACAGTAGGCACAAGTGGATCAACATGGTAAACCATTATTTCTTCCTTAACTATAATGGGTTTATCTAATAATTTTCAATAGGGGGGGGTGGAATTTAAACCACTTCTCCTTAGGATATCAACATGAGTAGCAAATGATTCACAGAAAGAAGCTACTATCTCAGAGTCGAGCCCATGTTTATTGCTAAACTTATGAGATGTATCAATTTCATAAAAGATTTAACACAATTAGACTCAAGCTTTATACCCGACTCTTTAACTTTGTCGAGTTCCCAATCTTCAGAGTTGCGTTTAATTCTTTCCAAAAGATCTCATTTGAATTCAACAATTCTCTTCATATAGGAGCCGACGGAATAAGAATCAAGTATTAATTGATCATCATGAGAAAGGTGAGCATAAAAGTTTTGTATAATCATTTATCTTGAGAGATCATAGTTGGGGCTAGTGTGCATCATGAATTTAAGCCCTTCAAAGTATTACCATCCATAGTAACAAGCTATAGTAAATTTTAGCACATATCAAAAATGTTTCCTTCCCAATTTACACTCACCAAAGGCGCTTCACGCCCCAACAACAGCCCCAGAAAAGAATCTTAATGACTCACAAGTATAGGGGATGAATCGTAATCCTTTCAATAAGTAAGAGTGTCGAAACGAATGAGGAGCAAAAGCAAATGATAAGCAGTTTTGAGCAAGGTATTCTCTACAAGTGCTGTGAGTAAGAGTGATAGATAGTTTTGTAGCAAGATAATTTGTAACAAGTGACAAGTAACAGTAGTAGAAAGTGTGTAGCAAGATAGCCAAATCCTTTTTGTAGCAAAGGGAAGGTCTGAAAGTACTCTTATATGAAGCAAAGCGCTCCTGAGGACACATGGAAATTTCTATCTAGCCATGTTCATCATGTTGAGTTGATTTACGTTTTTTTACTTTGATAATTTGATATGTGGGTGAACCGGTGCTATGGTGTTGTTCTTACTTGAACAAGCAACCAACTTATGATTATGCCCGCTCGAAAGCATCCGCGACTAGGAGACAAGAATTAAGATAAATTTAACCATAGCATGAAACATGTGGATCCAACTAAGCCCCTTATGAAATAACGCATAAACTAGGGTTTAAGCTTATGTCACTATAGCAACCCATCATCTACTTATTACTCCACAATGCATTCCCTTAGGCCCATAATATGCTGAAGTGGAATGTAGTCGATGTTCACATTACACGACTAAAAGAAGCAACAACATACATATCATCAAAATATCGAACGTACACCAACTTCACATGATTTCTTATAAAAATACCTCTCCCATGTCCTCAGGAACAAAAGTAACTACTCAAAAATCATCACCATGTTCAAGATCATAGGTGAAATAATTATGAATAAGGATGTGAACATATTATCTTCCACCAAGTAAACCATCTAGCAACAACTACAAGACGTAACCAACACTACTAATAATACACATGTACCAATATGAGGTTTCGAGACAAATATTGAATACAAGATATGAACTAGGATTTGAGATGAGATGGTGCTGGTGAAGATGTTGATGAATATTGGTACTCCTATGAAGGAGGAAGCATTGGTGATGACGATCACTTCGACTTCCCCCTCATGGACAAAAGTTTCCCTCGCAGAATCGCTCTGCAGAAGAGAAAAAGGGCCTTTGCCCAGGTTTCCGCCACGAGACGACAGTGATTTGTCTTGGAAGTATCTTCTTATTTTTTTCTATGCCAAACCCAACTTATAGGAGAAGAGGGAGGCGAGAGCACCTCGGAGGTGGGCCCAAGCCATCAGGGCAAGCTGAGGGAAGGGTGGGCGCGCCTTGTTGGCCTAGCACCTATAGGTGGCCCCCTCTGTTATATTTCTGCTCCATAAATTTATATATATTGCACAAAAGTTCCTCGTGAAGTTTCAAGTCAATTGGAGTCTAGTGATTTTCAGCCTTTTCTTGGTTTTAAGGTTCAAAATTCCAATTTCTGGCAGTTTCCCTCTTTGTGATGTACCTTGCAAATTCATAGAAAAAGACATAAGAATTGTATCATAAGGTGGAATAATAATCAAGAATCGTATAAATACTAATAAAAAATTATGATGCAAAATTGACGTATCAACGTGCTAGTGGCCAACCGAGATGAGATTTACACCGCCTTTTTGGTCATTCCCATTGAGAAGCTCCACTCGTGGAACCCCAAGAACATCACTTGAGGGTAGATAGACGAGGTGGAAAGGATCATGGATAGGGTCAACAAATTCATCAAGAGGAAGGCCACCCGAGTCGATTTAATGTACCTGGCTCTAAACCGTGACATCTAGCCCCTGCAGGCCTGCCCACCCCCATGTGAGTACAACGTGAAGGACGAGGACACAGACAACCTCGGCTACTAGCTACACGCCCGACCGACAAGGTTCGTCCACTTGTTTTTCATCTCATTTCGAAGCTCTTTACTTTATGACACTATAGGAATCAGGCATTTTGCCGCCAGGACACTACAGACGGCAAAGAGAGAATTACAGACGGGATTTTTTTGCTGACAACCCATGATGGCAAACAATATTGGCATACACCATTCCCGCAGAGGACAGTTTTGCCGTGAGCTGATGGGAAAGCAGACGGCAAATTGTTTGCCATCAGCAAAAATTGCCACATAAACGGTTGAACCTCAATGTCAAGGATTCAGTTAATCTCGTATGATGTTCCCTTTGTCCTTCGGTATGTTACTTGCCCTAGATTCCATCGTTGGTATCTCCGTACCTATTCAATATCGTCACTCGCAAGTCTCTTTACTCGTTTTGTAATACAAGATCCCATGACTAACTTCTTAGTCACATTGCTTGCAAATCTTATTGTGATGTTGTATTACCGAGTGAGCCCCGAGATACCTCTCCGTCATAAAGAGTGACAAATCCCAGTCTCGATTCACGCCAACCCAACAGACACCTTCAGAGATACCTGTAGAGCACCTTTATAGTCACCTAGTTACGTTGTGAAGTTTGATACATACAAGGTATTCCTCCGGTGTCTGGGAGTTGCATGATCTCATGGTCATAGGAAGAGATACTTTGACATGCAGAAAATAGTAGCAATAAACTGACACGATCGTATGCTACGTTCATAGTTTGGGTCTTGTCCATCACACCATTCTCCTAATGATGTGATCCCATTATCAAGTGACAACACTTGTCTATGGCCAGCAAACCTTGACCATCTTTGATCAACGAGCTAGTCAACTAGAGGCTCACTAGGGACAGTGTGTTGTCTATGTATCCACACATGTATTTGAGTTTCCAATCAATACAATTCTAGCATGGATAATAAACGATTACCATGAACAAGGAAATATAATAATAACCAATTTATTATTGCCTCTAGGGCATATTTCCAATAGTCTCCCACTTGCACCAGAGTCAATAATCTAGTTCACATAACTATGTGATTGTAATGAATCTAACACCCATACAGTTATAGGGTTAGATTATATCTTGCTTGTGAGAAAGTTATTTAGTAAACGTGTCTAAATATTTCAGATCCGTGTGTGCTTTACAAATCTCTATGTCATCCTGTAGTTGCTGCTACCACGTGCCATTTGGAACTATTCTAAATGACTACTCCACTATAAGAATCCAGTTTGCTACTCAAAGTCATCTGGATTAGTGTCAAAGCTTGCATCGACATAACCCTTTACGACAAACTCTTTTATCACCTCCATAATCGAGAAAAATTCCTTAGCCCACTAGTTACTAAGGATAACTTTTGACCACTGTCCAGTAATCCATTCCTTGATCACTTTTTGTACCCCTTGACAGATTCATGGCAGGGCACACATGAGGTGCGGTACACAGCGTGGCGTACTATAGAGCCTACGGCTAAATCATAGGGGACGACCTTTGTCCTTTCTCTTTCTTATGTTGTGGTCGGGCTTTGAGTCTTACTCAATATTCACACCTTACAACACATCCAAGAACTCCTTCTTTGCCGATCTATTTTGAACTCCTTCAAAATCTTGTCATGGTATGTATTCATTTGAAAGTTCTAATAAGCATTTTGATCTATCTCTGTAGACCTTTATGCTCAATGTTCAAGTAGCTTAATCCAGGTTTTCCTTTGAAAATCTCCTTTCAAACAACCCTTTATGCTTTCAAGAAATCCTACATTATTTCCGATCAACAATATGTCAACCACATATACTCATCAGAAATTCTATAGTGCCCCCACTCACTTTCTTGGAAATACAAGTTTCTCATAAACCTTGTATAAACCCAAAAGCTTTGATCACTCATCTAAGTACTTATTCCAACTCTGAGATCCTTGCTCCGATCCATAGAAGGATCGCTGGAGCTTGCATACTTTTCAGGATCCTTAGGAACGAGAAAATCTTCTGGTCGTATCACATAAAACCTTTCCTCAAGGAAACCATCGAGGAAACAATGTTTTGACATCCATCGGCAAATTTCATAATTAAAAATTGCAGCAACTGCTAACATAATTCCAACCGACTTTAGCATCACTACGAGTGAGAAAGTCTCATCGTAGTCAACTCATTGAACTTGTCGGAAACATCTTTGCGACAAGTCGAGCTTTCTTAATGGTGACATTTACCATCATCGTCCGTCTTCCTTTTAAAAATCCATCTGTACCTAACAGCCTTTACGACCATCAAGTAGTTCTTCCAAAGTCTACACTTCGTTTTCATACATGGATCCTATCTCGGATTTCATGGCCTTTGGCCATTCGTCGGAATCCGGGCCGACCATCGCTTCTCCATAGCTCATAGGTTCATTGCTGACCAACAACATGACCTCCAAGACATGATTACCGTACTAATGTGGAGTAGTACGTTTCCTTGTCGACCTACGAGGTTTGGTAGTAACTTGATTTGAAGCTTCATGATCACCATCATCAATTTTCCACTTCAACTAGTGTACGTGCCACAGGAACATCTTCCTGCGCCCTGCTACTCATTGGCTGAAGTTACGGTTCAATAACCTCATCAAGTTTCCACCATCCTCCCACTCAATTCTTTCAAGAGAAATTTTTTCTCGAGAAAGGACCCGTTTCTGTAAACAAACACTTTGCTTCCAGATCTGAGATAGGAGGTATACCCAACTGTTTTGGGTGTCCTACGAAGATGCATTTATCTGCTTTGGGTTCGAGCTTACTATGCTAAAACTTTTTCACATAAGCGTCGCAACCCCAAACTTTTAAGAAACAAGAGCTTTGGTTTCTCCAAAGCATAGTTCATACGGTGTCATCTCAATTGAATTACGTGGTTCCCTATTTAAAGTGAATGTGGTTGTCTCTAATGCCTAACCGAAAAAGATAGTGGTAATTCGATAAGAGATATCATGGTATGCACCACATCCAATAGGGCGCGGCTATGACGTTCAGACACACCATCACAATATGGTGTTCCAGGTGGGATTAGTTGTGAAACAATTTTCACACTGTCTTAATTTTGTACCAAACTCGCAACTCAGATATTCATCTCTACAACCATATCGTAGACATTTTATCCTCTTGTCACGACGATCTTCAACTTCACTCTGAAATTACTTGAACGTTTCAATAATTCAGACTTGTGTTTCATCAAGTAAATATACTAGTATCTACTCAAATCATCTGTGAAGTAAGAACATAACAATATCCATTGCGTGCCTCAGCACTCATTGGACTGCATACATCAAAATAATTACTTCCAATAAGTTACTTTCTTGTTCCATCTCACGGGAAAATGAGGCCTTCAATCATATTGCCCATGTGGCATGATTTGCAGGTCTTCAAGTGATTCAAAATCGAGTGAGTCCAAATGGTCCATCTGCATGGAGTTTCTTCATGCGTTTACACCAATAGGCATGGTTCGTATGTCTCAAACGATTCAAAAATGGGTGAGTCCAAAGATCCATCAGTATGGAGTTTCTTCATGCGTTTACACCAATATGACTCAAGCGGCAACGCCTTAAGTAAGTGGTACTATCATTACTACTTTGCATCTTTTGGCATCAAATATTATGAAAATGTGTAATACTACGATCAAGATTCAATAAACCATTCATATTAGGTGCATGACCATTGAAGGTATTGTTCAAGTAAACATAATGACCATTATTCTTGTTAAATGAATAACCGTATTGCAATAAACACAATCCAATCATGTTCATGCTCAATGCAAACACGAAACAACATTTAGGTTTAACACTAATCTCGAAAGTAGAAGGAGCATGCGATGGTGATCACATTAACCTTGGAAACACTTCCAACACACATCGTCACCTCGCCTTTAGCTTGTCTTCGTTTATTCCATAGCTTTTATTTCGAGTTACTAACACTTAGCAACAGAACCAGTATCTAGTGCCCCGGTGCTACTAGGAGTACTAGTAAAGTACACATCAATATCATGTATATCCAATATACTTTTGTCGACTTTGCGGACCTTCTCATCTACCAAGTAACTAGGGTAGTTCCGCTTCAGTGACCGTTCCCCTCATAATAGAAGCACTTAGTCTCAGGTTTGGGTTCAACCTTGGGTTTCTTTACTAGAGTGGCAACTGGTTTGCCATTTCATGAAGTATCACTTTTAACCCTTGCCCTTCTCGAAACTAGTGGTTTTACTAACCATCAACACTTGATGCTCCTACTTGATTTCTACCTTTGCGGTGTCAAACATCACAAATAGCTCAAGGATCATCAACTCTATTCCTATATGTTATAGTTCATCACGAAGCTCTGTAGCTTGGTGGCAGTGACTTTGGAGAACTATGTCAATCACTATTTATCTGGAAGATCAACTCCCACTCGATTCACGCGATTGTAGTACTCAGACAATCTGAGCACATGCACAACGATTGAGCTTTTCTCACTTACTTTGTATACAAAGAATCTTGTCGGAGGTCTTATACCTCTGAACATGGGCACGAGCCTGAAATCCCAATTTCATCTCTCGGAACATCTCATATTTCCCGTGACGTTCGAAACGTCTTCGACGCCTCAATTCTAAGCTGTTTAAGCATTATGGACTGAACTATCATGTAGTCATAAAAAATACGTATGCTATATGTTCACAACATCTACAAACAACGCTCGGTGTTTAGCACACCAAGCGATGCATTTAGGACATAAGCCTTCTATGCAGCAATGTGGACAATCCTCAGTTTACGGACCTAGTCCGCATAATTGCTACTATCGTCTTTCAACTAAGTTTTCTCTAGGAACATATCAAGAACAGTGGAGCTACAGTGCAAGCTACAACAAAATTTGCAAAGACATATTGACTATGTTCATGATAATATGTTCAATTAATCATATTACTTAAGAACTCCCACTCAAATTGACATCCTTCTAGTCATTCGAGTGACACATGATCCAAATTCACAAACTCAAGTCCGATCATCACGTGAGTTGAGTTAGCTTCAATGGTGAACATCTCTATGTTGATCATATCTACTACATGACTCATGTTCGACCTTTCGGTCTCTTGTGTTCCGAGGCCATGTCTGTACATGCTAGGCTCGTCAAGTTTAACCTGAGTCTTCTGCGTGTGCAACTATTTTGCACCCGTTGTATGTGAATGTAGAGACTATCACACCCAATCATCACGTGGTGTCTTGAAACGATGAACTGCCGCAATGGTGCACACTCAGGGGAGAACACAATTTTATCTTCAAATTTTAGTGAAGGATCACCTTATAATGCTACCCTCTTCCTAAGCAAAATAAGGTGCATAAAAGGATTAACATCACATGCAAATCATAAGTGACATGATATGGCTATGAACTTGTGCTTCATGATCTCCATCACCAAAGCACCGACATGATCTCCATCATCACCGGTGCCACACCATGATCTCCATCATTGTGCTGCCATCGAGGTTGTCGCGCTAACTATGTTGTTACTACTAAAGCTACTGACTAGCGATAAAGCAAAGCATCATCAAGCGCAAAATTATTAAAGAAAACCCTATGGCTCCTGCCGATTGCCGTAGCATCGACGTGCAAGTCGATATTTAACTATTACATAAAATATATCATATCATGTCTTTGGCCATATCACATCACATGCATACCCTGAAAAAACAAGTTAGACATCCTACCACTTCAATCCAACAATATCGCCGAATCAAGAGAAGACTGAGGAGGGCAGCAAATTGAACATCAACGCCCACAAACTCTTTTGTGTTCTACTCGAGATATCATCTATGCATATACCTAGCTCTGATACCATTGTTGGGGAACATCGCATGGGAGACAAAATATTCCTACGTGCACATAAGATCTATCCATGGTGATGACCATCTATGAGAGGGGAGAGTGTATCTACATACCCTTGTATATCGCTAAGCGGAAGCGTATATAACGCGGTTGATGTAGTGGAACATCTACGCGATCCAAATCGCAGCCCATCCTGCGATCTCATCACGATCCGTCCCGCGATCCCATCACGATCCATCCCGATCTAGTGTCGAACGGACGACATCTCCATGTTCAACACACATACAGCTCGATGACGATCACCACCTTCTTGATCAACCAAGAGGAGTGGAGAGGTAGATGAGTTCTCCAACACGACGGTGTGGTGGTAGAGGAGAAAACGATCTAGAGAGAGAGAGGGCAGTCGTGGCTTATTAGGGTTAGGGCTGCTTCTAATTCCTCTGGTATATATAGGAGGGAGGGAGAGGAGGAGGCAGCCAAAAGCCCGTCAAGGGATTTAGACGAAGTGGAGGTGGAAGAGTCCACCTCCAATCCTACTCCAAGTAGGATTCCACCCACTTGGAATATTCACCCTCTCCCTTTGGGATTTTTCCCCTCTTGGCTCCTTGGCCGAAATAGACCATCTTGGGCTAGCCGCACCAGCCCACTAAGGGCTGGTGCACCACCTTTAGGCATATTAGGTTCTCTCCCGGGTGGGTGGCCCCTCCCGGTAAAACCCCGGAACCCACTTGTCACTCCCGATACTTTACCGGTAATGCCCAAAAACTTTCCAGAAGCCAATGCAACTTTCCTATATATCAATCTTTACCTGTGAACAATTCCGGAGCTCCTCATGACGACCGGGATCTCATCCGAGACTTCAAACAACTTTCGTTTACGAAACACACATAACTCAGTAATACCAAAACATCACCGAACCTTAAGTGTGTAGACCCTACGGGTTCGAGAACTATGCATATATGACCTGAGACACTCTCTGGTCAATAACCCATAGCGAGACCTCGATGCCCAAATTGGCTCCTACATATTTATGAAGATCTTTATCGGTTGAACCTCTATGTCAAGGATTCAGTTAATTCCATATGATGTTCCATCTGTCCTTCGGTATGTTACTTGCCCGAGATTCGATCGTCGATATCTCCATACCTAGTTCAATCTCGTCACCGGCATGTCTCTTTACTCGTTCCGTAATACAAGATCTCGTGACTAACTTCTTAGTCACATTGCTTGCAACGCTTATTGTGATGTTGTATTACCGAGTGGGCCCCGAGATACCTCTTCGTCATACGGAGTGACAAATCCTAGTCTCGATTCACGCCAACCCAACAGACACCTTCGGAGATAACTGTAGAGAATCTTTATAGTCACCCAATTATGTTGTGACGTTTGATACACACAATGTATTCCTCCGGTATTCGGGAGTTGCATGATCTCATGGTCATAGGAACACATACTTTGACATGCAGAAAACAATTGCAATAAACTGACACGATCATATGTTATGTTCATAGTTTGGGTCTTGTCCATCACATCATTCTCCTAATGATGTGATACCGTTATCAAGTGACAACACTTGTCTATGGCCAGGAAACCTTGACCATCTTTGATCAATGAGCTAGTCAACTAGAGGCTCACTAGGGACAGTGTGTTGTGTATGTATCCACACATGTATTTGAGTTTCGAGTTAGTACAATTCTAGCACGGATAATAAAAGATTATCATGAACAAGGAAATATAATAATAACCAATTTATTATTGCTTCTAGGGCATATTTCCAACACGTGCCTCCTCGCCATTCGCCCTTGCTCTCTTCCTTGCTCTCTACTCGCCATGGCCGCTGCTTCCGTAAGCTCGCCGCCATCGCCGGCAAAGCCACATCCGCTCCCCCTCACCCCCGAGAAGGTCAACAAATCCGCCTCGAGCTGCTGCTCCCTCTCGCCAACACAATCAGTGTGAGGATCTCCACAATGATGACCCCGACCTCTTCTCCAACTCTGGCCACTGCAGACCGTTGTCGTCGATTCGCTCCAACCAGGGCCTCCCCGAGCAAGCTATCAACGCTGCTGCAACCATTGTGAGCTCTAGACCCCATTCCCCCTGTCCCTAACGTCGATCTTGAGTTGCAGGCTCGGATTTCTCCGAGACCCGAGGACCTCCGTCACGGGAGCTCATCGTCGGCCATGCTCTGGTGCTCCTCGTGTCCCCGAGGCCACAGTTAGCTTCACGAGGATACGTAGATGTCATATGTGTTTATTTTTAGCTAGTTTGCTCCCTGTGGCGTCGGATCTAAGATCACCCGAGCTCCGGCAGCCGCAAAGCTCGACGCTGGCGAGTATTCCGTGCACCCGCGACCAGCTGCCTCGTGGATGGATGTGGCCGAGTGCGGATATCGTTTTTCTAGTCTCTACGCATCCATCTGCCGCGTGTAGTGAGATTCCGGCAAGGAGCCACCGTCGTTTTGGTCACCGCCGGCGAGACTCCGGCGATGCCACAACGTTTCTGCCATTAGGGACTAATCTAGCTGACTTAGACAACTAATAGCCGCTGAGAGTGGGCCGTACACCTAGTCAAAGTCGGGGTCAACTCAAAAATTAACCCCGAGTTAATGATAGGTGGGTCCCACGTGCTAGTGACTCTAACCAACCCTCGATCACTCACCAGTGGACCCCACTGGTCAGGTTTGAGCTGGCAACAGCCAGCTGACCTGCTGAGATCATGCTGACGCGAGGCTGACGCATCTAATCTATTTTCTTAAATAGAAATAATTCTAGAAATTCCAAAAAATATTTAAAACTTTGAAAATTCATAGAAAATAAACTGTAACTCAGACTGAAACAAATTATGTATGAAAAGAAAAATCCAAGGAATCCATTGGTGCTATTATCATGCATGTTAGAACAAGTTATACGTGCTCATTAGGTCATATCAATTAAAGGGTATTTGAAAATACCTTATTTGAAGTGGAATTTGAATCTTTCATTCAAACCAACTTAAATCAATCTCTTGATGGTGCATTAGCTCATCCAAAATATTTATGTCATTTCATGATCATGCATCAGATTGACGCACTTGTCGTTTATTTATCATTATATTGTTTGTATTGCGGTAAGCTCTGCTCCGGACGATTCTTACGATTATCCAAACGAAGAAGAGATTCCCACTATAGATCAACAAGTCTAGCACCCCTTTTGAACATTCCGATACAATCCCATGTTCTCGCTCTTGCTCTCATTTATTACAATAGGACACAAATCTGCACCACGAAAGGGTGAGGCACTCCTGTTCAAGGATGTTGATAGTCATGTTGTTTTCTATCATATTGCTCTAGCCAAACGTAAGATGGAACTCTAGTAACCTCGTGCCATTAACATGCCAAAATAAACCCCTTTGAAAAAAAACAGGCCAAAATAAACCAGGGTTTTATTTGGCACAAATAAGGCATGGATGGTTAACAACGTGAAACACAACCCGTACCTTAATTAAGCCACAAGAGATCATGCACCTTTAACAAGCCGAAAGGCAGAATATGGATAAGTTGTGCCAAAGAGGCAACACATCGTTAGCGGGGTGAAATATATCTCGGGTCATTATTGACCCTATTACCAGACGAGCTGTTAATAGATTGACATGTGATCGGGGCTTGGTTAACCCAATCAAAATATGAACCATTAACGCGTCAGAATTAAAGTCAACCTATGAATAGATCGAAATATGCCACGAGCCTTTAACATGATGAAGGTCATGTCGGGCAGGAATTTGACCATGGAGACCACAGACCGTTAATAAGCCGAAAGTCACATCGAACCAGAATGAGCCCAAGTGTAGCATGAATCGATAACAGGCCGGAAGACACACCAGATTGGAAATGAGGCCAACTATACACTGGGCTGTTAATAGATCGAGACACATACTCGGAAGAAAATGGACCAACCCCAATACGAGACGTTAATACGCCGAGAGAAACATCGGGCCGCAAATGGGTCCAGGTGTACATGTGCCTTTAACAGGCCAAAGGACACACAGAGACGTAATTGGGATGAAAGATATAGCGACTTGTTAACGGGCTAGAACTTTAGGTGGGCTGGAGTTGGGCTATGTGCAAGCACGCCCTTAGTGGGCCAGCCCGCTAACTTTGGCCTAAATATTATGGACCTCTAACTAGACCATCCTTTCTAATTAGACGAACCACTAGTCGGTTGTGCCACGTGTTCACATTTCACTAGTAGAAAACGGGCCTTTGGCCTGGACCCTTTAGTCCCGGCCTGCCTCTGGGCCGGGACTAAAGGCCCGGCCACGTCGCCCCAATTCTCATATCCTCCCTCGAGGCTTTAGTCCCGGTCCGTAAGGAGCCTTTAGTCCCGGTTCGTGTCCCAAACCGGGACTAAAGGGCTACGCGGTGGGCAGCCCGCATGTGCGCCACCTTTAGTCCCGGTTTGTGTCTCAAACCGGGACTAAAGTCCTCTGCCTATATATAGCACAGCCCCCCTCTCCCCTCTTCGTTGCATTTTTCTTGGATGGAGGATTGTGGGTGGGTGCTTGCTCTCCACTTTTTTTGATGCACTAGAGGTGTTTGTTGAAATGTGTGTTAGAGCGATGCCGCTTCAGTTCACCGAACACAACTACGATATGAGATGCCCGAGCCACGCTTAAACCTATTCCTCTTTATTTCTACTTATTCTAAAAGGTTAGCAACTATATTTCCTTGTTTAGACCGTGCGGTACTAATTTTTAGGATCGTGATTGTATTTGATATACTGTCGTATAACGCAGATGAGCCATCCATGGATGTACGGTGATCGACGCACAGCCGCTTACAGAGAAGGCGTTCATTCTTTTCGAGATGCAGCCGATGCGGACAAGCATGGTGGTGGCTATATGTTTTGTCCATGTGTTGAATGTCGGAATGAGAAGGATTACACTTCCTCAAGAGTCATTCAGAGCCACCTGCTTCGGTCCGGTTTTATGCCGGGCTATAATGTTTGGACCAAGCACGGAGAAAGAGGGGTTATGATGGAAGACGACGATGAAGAAGAAGAGAACAACGATGACAACTACCGATTTGTGTTCCCTGAGTATGCTGATACCGCAATGGAAGACAATGAAGAAGAAGATCAGGATGAAGAACGGGAACCAGATGAGCCCGCTGATGATCTTGGACGGGTCATTTCTGATGCACGGCGAGATTGCGACACAGAAAAGGTGAGGTTGCAGTTCGAGCAGATGTTACAGGACCACAACAAATTGTTGTACCCAACTTGTGAAGATGGCCAGAAGAAGTTGGGTAGCACACTGGAATTGCTGAAGTGGAAGGCAGAGACCGGTGTGACTGACTCGTCATTCGAAAAGTTGTTGGTACTGATGAAGAAGATGGTTCCAAGAAAGAACGAATAGCCCGCGAGCACGTACGAAGCAAAAAATCTTGTCTGCCCTCTAGGATTAGACGTGCAGAAGATACATGCATGCCGTAATGACTGCATCCTCTACCGCGGTGAGAAGTACGAGAATATGGATAAATGCCCAGTATGTACTGCATTGCGGTATAAGATCAGAAAAGATGACCCTGGTGATATTGAGGGCGAGCCACCCAGAAAGAGGGTTCCCGCCAAGGTGATGTGGTATGCTCCTATAATACCACGGTTGAAACGTCTGTTCATAAATAAAGATCATGCGAAGTTGTTGCGATGGCACATGGAAGATCGTATGAAAGATGATAAGTTGAGGTACACCGCTGATGGTCGGCAGTGGAGAAAAATCGAGAGAGAGTTCCCGAGATTTGCAGCTGACGCAAGGAACTTATGGTTAGGTCTGAGTACAGATGGCATGAATCCTTTTGGGGAGCAGAGTTGCAGTCACAACACCTGGCCCGTTACTCTATGTATCTACAACCTTCCTCCTTGGTTGTGCATGAAGCGGAAGTTCATTATGATGCCAGTGCTTATACAAGGTCCAAAGCAACCCGCAACGATATTGATGTGTACCTAAGGCCATTAGTTGATGAACTTTTACAGCTGTGGGCCGAACCAGGTGTACGTGTGTGGGACGAGCACAAACAAGAGGAATTTGACCTTCGAGCGTTGCTTTTCGTAACCATCAATGATTGGCCTGCTCTTAGTAACATTTCAGGACAGTCAAACAAGGGATACAATGCATGCACGCACTGTTTGGATCAGACAGAAAGTATATATCTCGACAACTGTAGGAAGAATGTGTATCCGTACAATCGTAGTTTTCTTCCGCCCAAGCATCCCTTAAAGAAAAAAGGCAAGCATTTCAATGGCAAGGCAGAACCCCGGGGGAAGCCTGTCATCCGTACTGGTGTTGAAGTATTTGATATGGTCAAAGATTTAAAAGTAATCTTTGGAAAGGGTTCTGGCAGCCAACCTGTTCCTAACGGCCCTGATAAGCACGTACCCATGTGGAAGAAGAAATCTATATTTTGGGAGCTACCCTACTGGGAAGTCCATGAGGTCCGCTCGGCAATCGACGTGATGCACGTGACGAAGAATCTCTGCGTGAATATTCTAGGCTTCCTGGGCTTGTATGGGAAGTCAAAAGATACACCGGAAGCACGGGAGGACCAGGAACGTAATAAAGGAAGAGATGGCATGCATCCAGGGCAGTTTCAAGGGCGTGCCAGCTACGCTCTTACTAAGGAAGAGAAGGAAATCTTCTTTGATGTCCTGTTCAGTATCAAGGTCCCGACTGGCTTCTCGTCGAATATAAAGGGAATCGTAAATATGAAAGACATAAAATTCCAAAACCTAAAGTCTCATGACTGCCACGTGCTTATGACGCAATTGCTTCCGGTTGCATTGAGGGGAATTCTACCGGAAAATGTTCGCCTGGCAATTGTGAAGGTATGTGCATTCCTCAATGCAATTTCTCAGAAGGTAATCGATCGAGAAAGTCTATCAGGGTTACAGATTGATGTGGTCCAATGTCTGGTCAGCTTTGAGTTGTTGTTCCCGCCATCCTTCTTCAATATAATGACACACCTCCTAGTTCACCTAGTCGAAGAGATTAGAATTCTCGGTCTTGTGTTTCTACACAATATGTTCCCCTTCGAGAGGTTCATGGGAGTCTTAAAGAAATATGTTCGTAACCGTGCTAGGCCAGAAGGAAGCATCTCCAAGGGCTATGGAACAGAGGAGGTCATTGAGTTTTATGTGGACTTTCTTCCTGACCTTAAGCTGATTGGTGTTCCTGAATCTCGGTATGAGGGTAGGCTGACAGGAAAAGGCACACTAGGAAGGAAAGCAGAAGTATGTATGGACGGACATTCTTTCTCTCAAGCACACTACACAGTTCTACACAATTCCATCGTGGTAGCTCCGTATATCGTGAGACACAAGAATATTCTACGCTCCGAAAACCCGGGGAAGGCTGACTCTTGGATTACAGGGGAACACGAGAAGACTTTCGGCAGTTGGTTGCGGACACATCTCATGAATGACGATACCGTTGAAGATGAGCTGTACTGTTTGGCCAGGCCACCATCTTCGACTATATGTACTTTCCAAGGGTATGAGATAAATGGGAATACATTTTACACGGTTGCCCAAGATAAAAAGAGCACCAACCAAAATAGTGGTGTCCGCTTTGATTCAACAGACGAGAATGGGCACTGTTTGGAAACATATTACGGGTACATAGAGGAGATATGGGAACTTGACTATGGACCTACTTTTAAGATCCCTTTATTTCGGTGCAAATGGGTGAAGCTGACAGGAGGCGGGGTAGTTGTAGACCAAAAGTACGGCATGACAACAGCGGATCTCAACAATCTTGCGTACATGGACGAACCATTTGTCCTAGGCAATGATGTCGCTCAGGTTTTCTATGTGAAGGACATGTCTACATTAACGAGAAAAAGAAATCAGCAAAGGAAGATATCGTCCGATGAGCCAAAATGCCACATAGTTCTTTCAGGGAAAATAAACATCGTGGGAGTAGATGACAAGACAGACATGTCAGAAGATTATAATAAGTTTCATGAAATTCCGCCCTTCAAAGTGAAAACTGACCCAAGCATCCTACTGAATGATGAAGATTCTCCATGGCTACGACCGAGAAGAAAACAGAAATAATAGATAGGAATATTGGTGCAATAATGTAATAATGTATTAAACCTTTTATGTAATGCATGTATGGAATGTACTAAATTTCAAACACTTTTCATTTTCATAGTATCCATGTAAGAGATGAGTTCTCGTTCGAAACCCTGATACTTCGAGAGAGATTGTCCGTTTTGTACACGAAGTGCATCCAGTTTTTGTCGTAGCCCTCTCAACTTTTTAACACATGCTATGTGAGTGAAATTATGATAGCATGCCAACTTTCAACATTTTCAGAGTTCATTTGTAGTGCTTTTCAATTTCAGGGTCAACTAGCTCAAAAAAATAAGTAAATGCACGAAATATACCAAATGAAGTCAGAAATTGTTGAAATTTTGTGGTGTGCCTTTGAATGGTGCATTTTGAACACACAAAAAGTATGGAGTTCAAATAAGTTCAAAAAAATGAAATCCCTTTGTAAGAGATGAGTTCTCGTTCGAAACCCTGATACTTCGAGAGAGATTGTCCGTTTTGTACACGAAGTGCATCCAATTTTTGTCGTAGCCCTCTCAACTTTTTAACACATGCTATGTGGGTGAAATGATGATAGCATGCCAACTTTCAACATTTTCAGAGTTCATTTGTAGTGCTTTTCAATTTCAGGGTCAACTAGCTCAAAAAAATAAGTAAATGCACGAAATATACCAAATGAAGTCAGAAATTGTTGAAATTTTGTGATGTGCCTTTGATGGTGCATTTTGAACACACAAAAAGTATGGAGTTCAAATAAGTTCAAAAAAATGAAATCCCTTTGTAAGAGATGAGTTCTCGTTCGAAACCTGATACTTCGAGAGAGATTGTCCATTTTGTACACGAAGTGCATCCAGTTTTTGTCGTAGCCCTCTCAACTTTTTAACACATGCTATGTGGGTGAAATGATGATAGCATGCCAACTTTCAACATTTTCAGAGTTCATTTGTAGTGCTTTTCAATTTCAGGGTCAACTAGCTAAAAAAAAGTAAATGCACGAAATATACCAAATGAAGTCAGAAATTGTTGAAATTTTGTGATGTGCCTTTGAATGGTGCATTTTGAACACACAAAAAGTATGGAGTTCAAATAAGTTCAAAAAACAATTGCAGAACATATGACCAAATTAATACAAGTTCATCATCACATTAAAGCCAAAGAACAGTAGTGATCAAATGTTATTATTGCAAAAAATAAATACATAAATTTCTCTCATAAAACAACATACAACTATGTAAAACATTTAAATGCAACAACAAACGCGATCAAAATCGCAACTAAGGTAACAATTGACCCAACAGCATAATGATACCAAGCCTCTTTATCAATGGCATATTTTCTAATATTCCTAATCTTCAAGCGCATTTCATCCATCTTCAAGCGCATCGCATCCATCTTCAACCGCATCGCATCGATCTTCATCTTGCGATCATCGATGACATCGGCGACATGCAACTCCAGTTCCATATTCTTATCCTCAATTATTTTCAATTTTTTCTTCAAGTATTTCTTTTCTTTTTCAACCAAATTTAACTTCTCGACAAGAATTATTATGTGGGTTGGAATTTCCGGTTCACATACCTCCTAGATTAAAAAAAATATATGTCACATTGGTCGTCATAATTGTCATAAACACTAAATAAAACAAATAGTTATAAAAGATAATATATACAACATCCGAATCATAGACAGGACGAGGGCCGACGGAGGCGGATACCAAAACCATCACACTATATAATAACAAAAAATAATGAAAGTGAGTAATTTATACAAGTATGTATCTAAATCATACAAGTAAGATTTTTTTGATTTTAAAAAGAAGATAAGAACAAGAGGCTCACCACGGTGGTGCTCGCAGTTGGTGCACGGCCAAACCTAGACAAATATTAAGGAAAATGGAGCTTGGAGGTCGAGCTTGGAGAGGAGAAAGCTTAAGTAGAGTGGCTCGGGGATTTCATCGAACACGTCATGTGCATGAACTAGAGTGGCAAGAGCATGGCATGGTCACACTTCAACAACCAAAAAACAGGGGATATGGCGGGCAGGGGCGAGGGTTTATATAGGCAAAACTTTAGTCCCGGTTCTTGCCACGCCCCGGGACTAAACGCCCCTGCTTCCCGCCTTCTTGTCCGCCGAAAAAGGGCCTTTAGTCCCGGGTCGTGACGCCACCCGGGACTAAAGACCCCCTTTAGTCCCGGTTGGAGCCACGCCCCGGGACTAAAGGCCCCTGTTTCCCGCCTTCTGGTCTGCCCGAAAAAGGGTCTTTAGTCCCGGGTCGTGGCGTCACCCGGGACTAAAGAGGTCTTTAGTCCCGGATCGAGCCCCGAACCGGGACTAAAGATCCACCTGTATAAGCGGGAGTTAGAAAATTTTGAACCCAAATCGTCCAATTTCTCTTCTTCTTCCTCTCGTTCTCCTGCCCGGCGCGGCAAGCGACGAACTCGATGACGCCGTCAGGCTGCCCGCCGTCCTGCTTGCCGCCGCCTGCCGTCCTTCACGCTATCTCCGTCGTCCTGCTCACCGCCGCCGTCCTCCTCGCCGCGCGCCGCCCTCCTCGCCGTGCGCCGCCATCCTCGCCGCGCGCCGTCGACACCTCCGGCCGGTAAGCCCCACGCCCCCTCCTCCCCAACACTCCGGCCAGCACAAGAAAAGAAGAAAAAGGAGAAGAAAGGAAGAAAAAGGAGAAGAAAGGAAGAAAAAGGAGAAGAAAGGAAGAAAAAGGAGAAGAAAGGAAGAAAAAGGAGAAGAAAGGAAGAAAAAGGAGAAGAAAGGAAGAAAAAAGAGAAGAAAAGAAGAAAAAGGAGAAGAAAGGAAGAAAAAGGAGAAGAAAAGAAGAAAAAGGAGAAGAACGGAAGAAAAAGGAGAAGAAAAGAAGAAAAAGGAGAAGAAATGAAGAAAAAGGAGAAGAAAGGAAGAAAAAGGAGAAGAAAGGAAGAAAAAGGAGAAGAAAAGAAGAAAAAGGGAAGAAAGAAATAAAAAGGAGAAGAAAGGAAGAAAAAGGAGAATAAGAAGAGGAGGAGAAGAAAAGAAGAAAAAGGAGAATAAGAAGAGGAGGAGAGGAGAAGATGAGGAAAAATAGAAGAAGAGGAGAGGAGAAGTAGTAGAAGAATAGGAGAAGTAGAAGTAGAAGAAGTAGAAGAAGAGGAGAAATAGAAGAAGAGAAAAAATTAGTTTAGGGTTACAAGAAGAAGTGTATATGCTATTGTATAGTGTATATGCTTAAGTGTTAATAGTGTTTCTTAGATTATTGCTTAATTTTGCTATTATATATGCTTAAGTGTTAATAGTTTAATTTTTCTATTGTATATGCTTAAGTGTTAATAGTTTTTTTTAGCAAGAAAATTAATAGAACTAGTTTAATTTTGCTATTGTATATGCTTAAGTGTCCGGGACTGGGCTCCGCCAGGCTGGTATTTTAGAGTTTAGGTTCTAGCCAAGACCCGGGACTAAAGGTCCTCCTATATAAAACGAGCCTTCGAAGTTTCCAACCCCTCTTATATAGTTTGTTAGTTTATTAGTTAATCAAATGTCCGTTTTTTGCAGAACAATGGATCCACATATCAGGAACCTCGAAGAGGAAGAACTTCTCGAAGATATAATCAAAGACGGCCCCGACGTTGAACCAGCCGAATCTCCGACGTCATATCTAAACGACTCCGGATATGGAATGGAGGTCGAGCGACACGAAGATGCAAGAGATAGGTCCAATGACGGAGAAGGTGATGATAGCTCCACTGATGGAGAAGCCGGTGGAGAAGCCGGTGAAGAAATAATAAAGTCCGGCGAGGTATACATATGAAGTTTGACAATCACTTGTAATATGTGAAAAATATTGGAGATAGCTCTATATTGTATACATATACATTCATTTGATGAATGTTTCTCCCTCTTAGGCCTCCACATCGAGCAAATCTACGAAACGAGGCCCGACTAGAAAGTTGGATGCACGGACGCATTACACCTTTGAGGTGATAATGCCTACGGGCGAACCCAAGCTTCCTAAGAATGGTGCTGACACATTCAAGAAGCAATGCGGAGTTCTCGTTAGGGATCACGTCCCGACCAGCGTTCGGGAGTGGAACAAGCGCAAAGGGGCAGCCGATAGTGACTATGTCGCTGAAAGGTACAAAGATAATCTTTGGAATGATCTCATGTCACATTTCAACCTGCCAGAATGTGAGAATGAAGACGCCGCAGACAAACTGAGGGCCAAAGTCAAGCAGTGGACTCTAAAGAAGATGGCCGAACTGTTCCATAGCTGGAAGAAGAAGCTATGGAAAAACTATCTGGAGACAAAGAAAGTGCCAGTATTCGAGGGGTATCTAGCCAAGCAGGCGAATCACTCGAAGGAATTTCAAGAGTACAAGGAGTCAAAAGATGCCCAGGCATTATCAGAAAAGAACAAGATAAATGCCGACAAGAAGAAATATCACCACAAGCTGGGGCCAGGGGGCTATGAGACTGCCATCCCAAAGTGGGAAAAGAAAGAGCAAGATCTGATAGATAAAGGCATCGTACCTGAACCACTCCGTGATGAGTGGGAATTGAGAGCAAGAAATTGGTTCCTTGCGCATGGTGGGTCGTACGACGAAAAAACAGGGGACCTCATCTGCAATGACAATCTTAGGATACCCAGGGAGAATTGGAAAAGGATAGTGAAAGAAATTAAGGAGGGACAAAGAAAGTTCACTGCAGATAGAGATAAAGATTTGCTCACACTGGTCCTCGGCAATGACGAACATGGAGGACGAACGCGAGGCTTCGGTCCATCTTACCCGTGGTGGCTTGGATTTGCCAGAGACCAAGACACTTACAGAAGCCGACAGAGAGCAAAGAAGCGGTAGCAGGATGAGGAGAATGACAAGTTCAACCAGTTGCTTGCCAGGATTAACGAGCAACAGAAGCAGATTGATGAGCTTAGAGGAGTACCGCGCCAGGAAGATCCTGCACTTGATATTACCGGCGCCCCATCTAAGCATAAAAGCAGCATGGCTGAATCTGAGGCCCCGCCCGACGATGAACGAAGAATAATACAGGGCGGTCCCGGCTACACCGTGGTTGGAATCAAGGAGTCAACATCATGTGAACTCCATCAGAAATTCAAGAACATATCCATGAAGGTGGCCGTTGGACAAGCTTTACCTTCTGGCCCTGATGCACGCTGGCATGGCCGTGAGATTCCAGCTGGCTTTGCTAAAGTCGGGGTGGATGAAATCATGACGGGGGTTTAGTGATATGGAGCTCGACATAGCTGGACACGAAGATGAGAGGACACTCGGAGAAGTACTGGGTGGAGTCATCCTATGGGACAAGAACTACATCAAGCTTCCAGGCTCGGCCCCAAGGACAACACCGCCTCCGAGTCGTCGCAGGTCACCTACACCTCCATTACCTCCAAGCCCTCCACATGACGTCGGCCAGCACAACACGAGTCCATCTCAATCTCCGCCGCCGCCCGCTACGGATACAAAGCGTGAGCCTGCCACGGATACAAAGCGGGAGCGTGCCACCAAGAACGCTCCGTCGCCGCCCACTCCGGATACAAAGCCTGAGCCTACCATGGATACAAAGCGGGAGCGTGCCACTAAGAACGCTCCGCCGCCGCCCGCTCCGGATACAAAGCCTGAGCCTGCCACAGATACAAAGCGGGAGCGTGCCACCAAGAACGCTCCGCCACCGCCCGCTCCGGATACAAAGCCTGAGCCTGCCACGGATACAAAGCGGGAGCGTGCCACCAAGAACGCTTTGCCGCCGCCCGCTCCGGATACAAAGCCTGAGCCTGCCACAGATACAAAGCGGGAGCGTGCCACCAAGAACGCTCCGCCGCCGCCCGCTCCGGATACAAAGCCTGAGCCTGCCACGGATACAAAGCGGGAGCGTGCCACCAAGAACGCTCCGCCGCCGCCCGCTCCGGATACAAAGCCTGAGCGTTCCACGGATACAACGCGGGAGTGTGCCACCAAGAATGCTCCGCCGATGATTCCTAAGCCACATAGCACCCCAAAGCGCAAACGGTCGCCCCTCCCAAAGGTACGTCATGCTAATCTTCCTATCGGACCTTATGATCGTACCCCCTTCCATCACAGTATGACTTACACCATAAGCCTGATCACTATACACGCATATTGCAGAAGGAATTGAAAAAGAGCAGATCACGTGCAAGCCCTCCACATGACGTCGGCCAGCACAACATGAGTCCATCTCGATCACCAACGCCAGACTTGGGTCGTCTGTCTCTGCCACCGCCCGCTCCGGATACTAAGCCGGAGCGCGCCACCAAGAACGCTCCACCGACGATTCCTAAGCCATAGAGCACCCCAAAGCGCAAACTGTCGCCCCTCCCAAAGGTACGTCATGCTAATCTTCCTATCAGACCTTATGACTTACACCATAAGCCTGATGACTATACACGCACATTGCAGAAGGAAGTGAAAAAGAGCAGATCACGTGCAAGTGCAAGTGGGAGCAAATCAAGTTCAACTACAAGCAAGAAAAAATCAGACGTTCCTCAGCTTGGACAACAGGCCAAACAGCCGATCCCACCCCTCAAGGTGTTAACCGAGAATGTTCCCCCTTCGGTGCAGGGGCTAGCTTTAGAAAGTGCAAATAAGTTGGCAGCTGCATGTGGTGTCTCGGTTGAAGAATTGTTTGTCTTCCCAAGACGACAAGATAGCCAAGGCTGTGGTAGCCCCTAAGCCACAGTTTGTCATGGGTGAGCCTTTGGTCAGCAAAGATGATCTCCCAACAAATATGCGTTACTTGCATCAATGGTACTTAAGTGAATCAAAGAATGGGAGAACGATGATCGTGCTGAGTGTCCCCAAGGAGTACTACGGCCGCCCTGAACAAATCCATATCTACTTTGATGAACTCTTCGAGATGTACGATGGCGACGCCCTCGACAAATCGCTTATGAGTTGCTATTGTCTGTAAGTTTTTCAATTCGTTGTCTACATATAACTTGTTTAGTTATTTCAATTCATTGTCTATATATAACTTGTACTCTATTATGCAGAATGAAGATTCTGTATTTTAAAAGTAAGTGCATCCTAAATATTGGGTTTATTGACCCAGATAAAATACATATAGCGACGCTAACTAATTATCCCAAGGAGACGGAGGAAAACCTTCTAAGGTTTCTAATAGATCAAAATTTCTGTGACCACATACTGTTTCCATACAACTTCAGGTGAGGGTCTTTACTCTGTTGTGTCCATTCACTTATAAGTGTAACTGATAAGTTACTGACACTTATATATATACGTGTGCAGCTTCCATTGGATTCTGTTGGACATTCAAATTGATAAGGGAAGAGTTGATGCCTTCGACCCATTATCGAGACCCTTGAAACAGTTCCAAAGCCTGCAGGACATGCTCCAAGGGTAATTTTAATCATTCTTGCGCTCTATCGGTCTCTTTCGATGATTTTCTGATATATCAATTAATAAAAAACTGAGCAAATCATTATCCTTGTCGGGCAGGGTTTGGAAGCGGTTCAAGTGCGTGACTCCCGGTAACTTTCATGAGAAGCTGACCTTTAAAGCGGCTCAGGTAAGTAGTAGTATGATATACTTCTACTAATTTTCAATACATTTATGATGCTAGATTATTATTTTGATTATATATATTCTATTCTCATAAAGTGCGACCAGCAGCCACGGGGAACGCATCTATGCGGATACTATGTTTGTGAGACCATTCGCACGTTTACCTCTGAGCACAAGGATCACAGATTCGACGTAAGCAATGAACATTCACACCTCTATTTTTACCCATCATTCTTTGTTATCATGATTGATATTCATATTCATCTCCTCTTCTTATATAGCACACGGCCATGACGACGAAGGTCCTACCAGAGCAACGCGCGATTGCTGGTGCAGAGGAGCTTGCGACCTTTTTGAGGACGGAAGCTATAGATGACAAAGGACGGTTTAGTGTAGCTAGGGGCCATTACTGATGTCCGTCCATGTAATCGAATAGACGGGCTCTAGTCCCGATAATTCAGATCTCCATATAATTGTATATATATGCTCGCTTGTAAGATAAGTTAATCTTATATATATATGCATAATTATTTCTATTTTAAATTATATGAAAAATAATTCCCGAACACCAAACGAGGCATCACGTTAATATCCCGAACACCTAAACCCTAAAACCCTAAAACCCAAAAATAATTTCATTAAAAAAAAGCCAAAAACCAGCAAAATCTGAAAATCTTTAGTCCCGGTCCGTGTAACGAGCCGGGACTAAAGGGCCTGCCCTTGGGGCGCTACGAGGCGCCCACGTGGAGCACCTTTAGTCCCGACGTGTAAGAGGGCCGGGACGAAAAGGTTAGGCCTTTTGTCCCGCCCCTTTAGTCCCGGTTGGTAAACCGGGACTAAAGCCCCTTACGGGTCGGGGCTATAGGCCCTGTCCCCACTAGTGTTTCATAGGCTCATATCGTCCATTGGATAGGCGACATGTGTCACAAGATAGGGATGACCCGTTGGCGAGTGAGAATCTCACACATGTAAAATCATCATTTGTGTGTGATGGAGTCAAATGCAGCAGATCTCTCGTAAGGGGCCCCAAACTAATAGAATTGACACGATGTAATAGGGACACATAATTTTACCTAGGTTCGGGTTCACTTAAAGAGATACTATCATACATCCTGCTTTTGTATTGATTGCGAGGGAGTACAAGTTACAACTTGATCTATTGCAAGATCTATGTGTGTATGAGCTGATTGTCTATGTGGTATACCCGCGGTTTATGTGGATATTAGGGGTGTACATAGGTTAGTTTCTAGGATAATCACGATGGAGACGATCTCTTAAGTCTTGGAGTAGGTGCCAATGTGCCCTAGAAGCAATGATAAATAGTTATTATTATATTTCCTGTTTAAAGATAATCGTTTATTATCCATGCTATAATTGTATTGCATGAAAACATAGATACATGTGTGGATACATAGACAAAACAATGTCCCTAGCAAGCCTCTAGTTGGATAGCCAATTGATCAATGATAGTCAAGGTTTTCTGACTATATGCAAGTGTTGTCACTTGATAACTGGATCAGATCATTAGGAGAATCATGTGATGGACTAGACCCAAACTATGAATGTAGCATATTGATCGTGTCGTTTTATTGCTATTGTTTTCTACGTGTCAAGTATTTGTTCCTATGATCATGAGATCATATAACTCACTGGCACCGGAGGAATAGCTTGTGTGCATCAAACATCACAACGTAACTCGGTGACTATAAAGGTGCTCTACAAGTATCTCCGAAGGTGTCCGTTGAGTTAGTATGGATCAAGACTGGGATTTGTCACTCCTTGTGACGAAGAGGTATCTCGGGGCCCACTCGGTAATACAACATCACACACAAGACTTGCAAGCAATGTGACTAAGTGTAAGTCACGGGATCTTGTATTACGCAACGAGTAAAGAGACTTGCCGGTAACGAGATTGAAATAGGTATGCGGATACCGACGATCAAATCTCGGGCACGTAACATACCGAAGGACAAAGGGAATGACATACGGGATTATATGAATCCTTGACACTAAGGTTCAACCGATAAGATCTTCAGATAATATGTAGGATCCAATATGGGCATCGAGGTCCCGCTATTGGATATTGACCGAGGAGTGACTCGGGGCATGTCTACATAGTTCTCGAACCCGCAGGGTCTGCACACTTAAGGTTCGATGATGTTTTAGTATAGTTGACTTATATGTGTGGTTACCGAATGTTGTTCGGATTCCCGGATGAGATCACGGATGTCATGAGGGTTTCCGGAATGGTCCGTAAACGAAGATTGATATATAGGATGGTTTCATTTGGTCACCGGAAAGTTTTGGGCAATTCCGGCACTGTACCGAGAGTGACGAATGGGTTCCGGGAGTTCACCGAGAGGGGCCAACCCACCTAGGAGTGAGTCCAAGGCACTAGGGTGGCGCCACAAGTCCTTAGTGGGCTGGCGGAGTCAGCCCAAGGGGCCCATGGCGCCACATAAGAAAATACTAAAAGAAAATAAAAGAAAAAGGGAAAGAGGGAGGTGGGAAGGAAGAGGAGGACTCCTCCTTCCCAAACCGAATTGGAGGAGGAGTCCTCCTCCTCCCTTGGCCAGCGCACCCTTGAGGCCTTGTGCCTCAAGGCTAGCCCTCCCCCTCCCTCCTATAGATATTGGTGGTTTAGGGCTGATTTGAGACAGAACTTTGCCACATGCAACTCTAGCCTAAACCACACAGTTCCACCTCTAGATCAGATTTCTACGGAGCTCGGGTGGAGCCCTGCAGGAGTAGATCATCACCACCATCGGAACGCGTCACGCTGTCGGAGAACTCATCTACTTCTCCGTATTGCTTGCTGGATCAACAAGGCCGAGATCATCGTCGAGCTGTACGTGTGCTGAACGCTGAGGTGTCGTCCGTTCGACACTAGATCGGAACAGACCGTGGGACGGATCGCGGGACGGTTCGTGGGACGGTTCGAGGGATGTGAAGACGTTCCACTACATCAACCGCGTTTCTTAACCCTTCCTGCTGTGCGATCTACAAGGGTACGTAGATCAAAATCTCCACTCGTAGATGGACATCACCATGATAAGTCTTCGTGTGCGTAGGAATTTTTTTGTTTCCCATGCAACGTTCCCCAACAATGGCATCATGAGCTAGGTTCATGCGTATATGTTATGTCGAGTAGAAAACAAAAGGTTTTGTGGACGGTGATGTTTGATTTGCTACCCTCCTTTGTCGTTTCTTGATTCGGCGGTATTGTTGGATTGAAGTGGCCCGGACCGACATAACTCATACGCTTACAAGAGACTGGTTTCATTGATTGACATGCAACCTCGTTGCATAAAGATGACTGGCGGGTGTCGGCTTCTTCAACTTTAGTTGAATTGGTTTTGACCGAGGCAGTCCTTGGAGAGGTTAAATAGCAATTTGCACATCCCCGTTGTGGTTTTTGTGCAAGTAAGATGCGATCATACTAGATACCCATAACAGCCACATAAAACATGCAACAACAAATTAGAGGACGTCTAACTTGTTTTTGCAGGGTATGCTTGTGATATGATATGGCTAATGACGTGATGTGATATACTGGATGTATGAGATGATCATATTGTCATAGTTAATATCGACTTGCACGTCGATTCTACGACAACCGACAGGAGCCATAGGGTTGTCTTTAAACTAACGTTTGTGTTTGCAGATGCGTTTACTATATTTCTAGGAGGCAGCTTTAGTAGTAATAGCATAGATAACACGACAAACTCGATGGCGACACATTGATGGAGATCATGATGATGGAGATCATGGTGTGGCTCCGGTGACAAGAAGATCGTGCCGGTGCTTTGGTGATGGAGATCAAGAAGCACAAGATGATAGCCATATCATGTCACTTATGAATTGCATGTGATGTTAATCCTTTTATGCACCTTATTTTGCTTAGAACGATGGTAGCATTATAAGGTGATCTCTCACTAAAATTTCAAGATGAAATTGTGTTCTCCCCGACTGTGCACCATTGCTATAGTTCGTCGGTTCGAGACACCACGTGATGATCGGGTGTGATAGACTCAACGTTCACATACAACGGGTGCAAAACAGTTGCACACGCGGGACACTCGGGTTAAGCTTGACGAGCCTAGCATGTGCAGACATGGCCTCGGAACACATGAGACCGAAAGGTCGAGCATGAATCGTATAGTTGATATGATTAGCATAGAGATGCTTACCACCGAAACTATTCTCAACTCACGTGATGATCGGACTTGAGTTAGTGAATTTGGATCATGTACCACTCAAATGACTGGAGAGATGTACTTTTTGAGTGGGAGTTTAGCAAGTAATTTGATTAGTTAAACTCTAATTATATTGAACATAGTCTAAGTCCATTTTGAAATATTTGTGTTGTAGATCAATGGCTCATGCAACAGTCACCCTGAATTTTAATACGTTCCTAGAGAAAGCTAAGTTGAAAGACGATGGAAGCAACTTTGTACACTGGGCTCGTAATCTTAAGTTGCTCCTGCAAGTTGGGAAGAAGGATTATGTCCTTAATGCTGCGCTAGGAGATGAACCAACCGCTACGGCTGACCAAGATGTTAAGAACGCTTGGTTAACACGTAAGGAGGACTACTCAGTAGTTCAATGTGCAGTCTTGTATGGCTTAGAGCCGGGACTTCAACGTCGCTTTGAGCGTCATGGAGCATATGAGATGTTCCAGGAGTTGAAGTTTATCTTTCAGAAGAACGCCCGGATCGAGAGGTATGAGACCTCCGATAAATTCTATGCTTGCAAGATGGAGGAGAATTCATTTATCAGTGAACATGTGCTCAAAATGTCTGGGTACTCAAACCGTGTAGCTGAGATGGGGATTGAACTCCCATAAGAGGCTACCACTGACAGAATTCTTCAATCACTGCCGCCAAGCTACAAGAGCTTTGTGTTGAACTATAACATGCAAGGGACGAACAAGTCACCCGGCGAGTTATTCGCGATGCTGAAAGTCGCAGAGTCAGAACTCCGTAAAGAGTATCAAGGGTTGATGGTGAATAAGACCACTAGTTTCAAGAGAAACGACAAAGGCAAGAAGGGTAATTCCAAGAAGAGCGGCAAGCCTATTGCCAATCCGACAAAGAAACCCAAGGCTGGACCTAAGCCTGAAACAGAGTGTTATTATTGCAAGGGACTGGGTCATTGGAAACGCAACTGCCCCAAGTATCTGGCTGATAAGAAGGCGGCCAAGGAAAAATCAGGTATATTCGATATACATGTTATTGATGTGTACTTAACCAACTCTCATAGTAGTGCGTGGGTATTTGATACCGGTTCTGTTGCTCATATTTGCAACTCAAAACAGGAACTGCGGAATAAACTAAGGTTGGCGAAAGATGAAGTAATGATGCGCATGGGAAATGGTTCCAAGGTTGATGCAATCGCCGTCGGCAGAGTTTCACTTCAGTTACCATCATGATTAGTTATGAAATTAAATATTTTTATTTAGTTCATGCGTTAGGCATGAGCATTATATCTAGATCTTGTTTATTGCGAGGCGGTTACTCGTTTAAGTCACAGAATAATGGTTGTTTGTTCTATTTCTATGAGTAATATCTTTTATGGTCATGCACCAAATGTGACAGGATTGTTCATATTGAATATTGATAGCGATGATACACATATACATAATATTGAGACCAAAGGGGTTAGAGTTAACAATGATAGCGCCATGTTTTTTTGGCACTCCCGCTTAGGTCATATTGGTGTAAAGCGCATGAAGAAACTCCATTCTGATGGACTTTTGGAGTCACTTGACTTCGATTCACTTGACACATGCGAACCATGCCTCATGGGCAAGATGACTAAGACTTCGTTCTCTGGAACAATGGAGCGTGCAAGTGACTTGTTGGAAATCATAAATACCGATGTGTGCGGTCCGATGAGTGTGGAGGCACGAGGCGGATATCGTTATTTTCTCACCTTCACTGACGATTTGAGTAGATATGGTTATGTCTACTTGATGAAGCACAAGTCTAGAACATTTGAGAAGTTCAAGCAATTTCAGAGTGAAGTTGAAACTCATCATAACAAGAAGATTAAGTTCCTATGGTGTGATTGTGGGGGTGAATATCCGAGTTTCAAGTTTGGTGCTCACTTAAGACGATGTGGAATTGTTTCACAGTTGACACCGCCTAGAACACCACACCGTAATGGTGTGTCCGAATGTCGTAATCGTACTTTATTAGAGATGGTTTGATCTATCATGTCTCTTACCGATTTGCCATTATCATTTTGGGGTTATGCATTAGAAACAACTGCATTCACTTTAAATAGGGCAGAATCAAAATCCGTTGAGACGACACCATACGAACTGTGGTATGGCAGAAGAGCAAAATTGTCGTTTCTTAAAGTTTGGGGATGTGCTGCTTATGTCAAAAAGCTTCAGCCTGAAAAGCTGGAACCCAAAGAGGAAAAGTGCGTCTTCATAGGTTACCCAAAGGAGACAGTTGGGTACACCTTCTATCTCAAATCCGAGGGCAAAGTGTTTGTTGCTAAGAACGGAGCTTTTCTTGAGAAGGAGTTCCTCTCGAAATAATTGAGTGGGAGGAAGATAGAACTTGATGAGGATGTCGAACCTCTAATCCCTCTGGATGGTGGCGCAGGGCAAGGGGAAACCCCTGTCGTTGTGACGCCGGTTGAGGAGGAAGTTAATGATGATGATCATGAAACTTCGGATCAAGTTCCTATCGGACCTCGCAGGTCGACAAGATCACATACTGCTCCCGAGTGGTACGGTAATCCTGTCTTATCAATTCTGTTGTTCGACAACAATGAACCTGCGAATTATGAAGAAGCAATGGTGGGCCCGGATTCCAACAAATGGTTGGAGGCCATGAAGTCCGAGATAGGATCTATGTATGAAAACAAAGTGTGGACTTTGGAAGTGTTACCTGAAGGCCGCAAGGCTATTCAGAACAAATGGATCTTTAAGAAGAAGACGGACACAAACGGTAATGTGACCGTTTATAAAGCTCTACTTGTGGCAAAGGGTTTTTCACAAGTTCAAGGAGTTGACTACGATGAGATGTTCTCACCGGTAGCGATGCTTAAGTCCGTCCGAATCATATTAGCAATAGCTGCATTTTCGATTATGAAATCTGGCAGATGAATGTCAAAACGGCATTCCTTAACGGTTTTCTTAAGGAAGAGTTGTATATGATGCAACCCGAAGGTTTTGTCGATCCAAGAATGCTAACAAAGTGTGCAAGCTTCAGCGATCCATTTATGGACTGGTGCAAGCATCTCGGAGTTGGAATAATCGCTTTGATGAGGTGATCAAAGCATTTGGGTTTATACAAGTGGTTGGAGAATCTTGTATTTACAAGAAAGTGAGTGGGAGCTCTGTGGCGTTTCTAATATTATATATGGATGACATATTGCTGATTGGAAACAACGTGGAGGTTTTGGAGAGCATAAAGTATTACTTGAATAAAAGTGTCTCTATGAAGGACCGAGGAGAAGTTGCTTACATTCTAGGCATTAAGATCTATAGGGATAGATCGATACGCCTGATAGGACTTTCACAAAGCACATACCTTGATAAAGTTTTGAAGAAGTTCAAAATGGATCAGTCCAAGAAAGGGTTCTTGCTAGTGGTACAACGTATAAAATTGAGTAAGACTCAGTGCCCAGCAACTGCGGAAGATAGAGAACAAATGAGTTTCGTCCCCTACGCTTCAGCCGTAGGTTCTATCATGTATGCAATGTTGTGCACTAGACCAGATGTCAGCTTGGCCATAAGTATGGCACGCATGTTTTAGAGTAATCCAGGAGTGGATCACTGGACGACGGTCAAGAATATTCTGAAGTACCTGCAAAGGACTAAGGAAATGTTTCTCGTTTATGGAGGTGACGAAGAGCTCGCCGTAAAAGGTTACGTCGACGCAAGCTTTGACACAGATCCGGATGACTCTAAGTCGCAAACCGGATACATATTTATTCTTAATGGGGGTGCGTTAAGCTAGTGCAGTTCCAAGCAAAGCGTCGTAGCAGATTCAACATGTGGAGCGGAGTACATGGCTGCCTCGGAGGCAGCAAAGGAGGGTGTCTGGATGAAGCAGTTCATGATAGATCTTGGAGTTGTGCCGAGCACACTAAATCCAATAACTCTGTTATTTGACAAAACTGGTGCCATTGCCTTAGCAAAGGAACCAAGGTTTCACAAGAAGACCACACACATCAAACGACGCTTCAACCTCATCCGCGACTACGTCGAAGGAGAGGACGTGAATATTTGCAAAGTGCACACCAATGTGAATGTAGCAGACCCGCTGACTAAACCTCTTCCACGGGAAAATCATGATCAACACCAGAACTGTATGGGTGTTAGATTTATTACAATGTAAATCGCATGGCGATGTGAGGACTAGATTATTGACTCTAGTGCAAGTGGGAGACTGTTGGAAATATGCCCTAGAGGCATTGATAAATAGTTATTATTATATTTCCTGTTTAAAGATAATCATTTATTATCCATGCTATAATTGTATTGAATGAAAACATAGATACATGTGTGGATACATAGACAAAACAATGTCCCTAGCAAGCCTCTAGTTGGCTAGCCAGTTGATCAATGATAGTCAAGGTTTTCTGACTATATGCAAGTGTTGTCACTTGATAACTGGATCACATCATTAGGAGAATCATGTGATGGACTAGACCCAAAATATGAACGTAGCATAGTGATCGTGTCGTTTTATTGCTATTGTTTTCTGCGTGTCAAGTATTTCTTCCTATGACCATGACATCATATAACTCACTGGCACTGGAGGAATACCTTGTGTGCGTCAAACGTCACAACGTAACTGGGTGACTATAAAGGTGCTCTACAGGTATCTTCGAAAGTGTCCGTTGAGTTAGTATGGATCAACGCTGGGATTTGTCACTTCGTGTGACGAAGAGGTATCTCGGGGCCCACTCGGTAATATAACATCACACACAAGCCTTGCAAGAAATGTGACTAGGTCTAAGTCACAGGATCTTTTATTACTGAACGAGTAAAGAGACTTGCCGGTAACGAGATTGAAATAGGTATGCGGATACCGACAATCAAATCTCGGGCAAGTAACATACTGAAGGACAAAGGTAATGACATACGGGATTATATAAATCCTTGACACTGAGGTTCAACCAATAAGATCTTCGGAGAATATGTAGGATCCAATATGGGCACCCAGGTCCCGCTATTGGATATTGACCGAGGACTGACTCGGGGCATGTCTACATAGTTCTCGAACACGCAGGGTCTGCACACTTAAGGTTCGATGATGTTTTAGTATAGTTGAGTTATATGTGTGATAACCGAATGTTGTTCGGAGTCCCGAATGAGATCACGGACGTCACGAGGGTTTCCTGAATGGTCCGGAAACGAAGATTGATATAAAGGATGGTTTCATTTGGCCACCGGAAAGTTTCGGGCAATTCCGGCAGTGTACCGGGAGTGACGAATGGGTTCCGGGAGTTCACCGGGAGGGGACCACCCACCCGGGAGTGAGTCCAAGGCACTAGGGTGGCGCCAAAAGTCTTTAGTGGGCTGGTGGAGTTACCCCAAGGGGCCCATGGCGCCACAGAAGAAAATACCATAAGAAAATAAAAGAAAAAGGGAAAGAGGGAGGTGGGAAGGAAGAGGGGGACTCCTCCTTACCAAACCGAATTTAAGGAGGAGTCCTCCTCCTCCCTTGGCATGCAGGTGCACCCTTGAGGCCTTGTAACTCAAGGCTAAACCTCCCCCTCCCTCCTATATATATTGGTGGTTTAGGGATGATTTGAGACACAACTTTGCCACGTGCAACTCTAGCCTAAACCACATAGTTCCACCTCTAGATGGGATTTCTGCGGAGCTCGGGTGGAGCCCTACAGGAGTAGATCATCACCACCACCGGAGCACTGTCACGTTGCCGGAGAACTCATCTACTTCTCCGTCTTGCTTGCTAGATCAAGAAGGCCGAGATCATCATCGAGCTATACGTGTGTTGAACGCGGAGGTGCCGTCCGTTCGGCACTAGATCGGAATGGATCATGGGACGGATCGCGGGACGGTTCGTGGGACGGTTTGAGGGACGTGAAGACAATCCACTACATCAACCGCGTGTTCGTAGGTCTTCGTGTGCGTAGGAAATTTTTTGTTTCCGATGCAACGTTCCCCAACAGCCAAGTCTTCAGAAGTTTTCATCATGATGATGTTGGGTCCAACAAGCATGTCCCATAGGTAAATCTTCATGGGGATCCTTGGCCCGGCCCACAACAATGGAATATGATGTGGCTATCACCTCTAGTCTACACACTATTAGTAGCCCTTAAACCGGCCATCAAGACGAGGAAAGTCCTTGGTCCTTCGAGGCTGCTCCTAGTCTTTAGTCACCGGTCTTGAAATGGATTCACCAAGTCCCCTAATGAGTCAGTTGAGTAAGGCCGAAGTATATCCACGTTGGGCATCCTAGAAGTCTTTTGGGATTTCAAGGTTCTTGGGTCAAATCCTTTTGTCACTTTCATTTCTCTCCCCAGCTTCGAGGATTCTACCCACTCAGAGCTGCCTTTGTAGCGAAGAGTTCCTGCACTAGGATAAGGACGGCGATTCGGTCTTGTTTTGATAATATTGACTACCTCGAATCATCATGACATGCAACAATAATGAATGCTATTTTTAGGGGTCATCATAGCATGCGGGTGCGGCTCGTGGCCACAACCATTGCTAGTCTAATCAATAAAGCGATCATGCCCAAGATACATAGCTGCACAACAAATCGGCCCCTCGATTCCCGCACGCACTCAATCCACGTCGCCTAGGGAACTCTGAAATTACAACCACGCGTCACACTTAAACTGCTATTTACCTTTCCCATAAAAGCCTAAAGGAGAGGGAACTCCATCTTTACGCTTCGAGTCCCCCATTTTCCTTTGTCATCTTCCTCTACGAGCTCCAACGCCTAGAGACCAAAGCCCAAACAACCTCCACCTTTTTCTCTCCTTCCATCCTCAGGCAATGGCTGAAGTTGGTGGCCATGTAGTGGCAGAGAAGCGCCCTAAGTACGGTGAGAAGGTGGTTGCCAAGAGCCATAATGTGGAGGTGATGACAGAGGAACATAAATCTCCCAAGATGAGGGGGTTGTGGCGGTGCTCCACCATCTCCCAAAAGCAGATCACCTAGATTCAGGACACCGGCTACCTTCCAGCGCCCCGTGGTTGCCCCGGATTGTCCCCCCATCGTTAAGGGGCCAGTGGGTACCTACTCCATCAAAGTCCCTCAACCTCGTGTTGGTGAGCGTGTCATTGTCATATCTCAACTTCTCCGGAGTTTGTTCTTCCCATTCACCCTTTCCTCTGAGGTCACCTCAATTTCTACAACGTCTAACTTCACCATCTTGCACCCAAATCCAATTCTCCACATTGCCCGCTTCATTGTATTTTGCGAAGCATTTCTTTGTTGTGAACCCAACTTCGAGATCTGGCTCAAGTTCTTGTGCGTCAAGACACGACGAACGAAAATGAGCCAACTGATTGACGTTCAGCGATGATCAAAAATGAAATCAGGTGCCAAGTGGCTAGAAGGGAAGTTCCTTGACACTGTCAAGAACTACCTAGAGGAGTAGTTATATATGACCGACGTGCTAGTGGCCAACCAAGATGGGATTTCCACCGCTTTCTCGGCCACTCCTAGAACCCAAAGAACATCACTTGGGGGGAGATAGACGAGGGGGCAAGGCTCTTGGAGAAGGTGAACCACTTCATCAAAAGGAAGGCCACCATAGTCGATGTCATGTATGTGGCTCTATACCACGACATCTAGCCCCTCCACGCTTGAGCCCACCCCCATGGGAGTACAACATGAATTACGAAGGCACCATAGTCCTACGACGTGGTTTCTGCGGGAAGAAATCCATCAAGGAGATGAAAATCCCTCCTATTTAGGGGGAAAACTGGAGACCTCCAGTCCGGCATGGACGACCTCGGCTATTGGCTGCACGCCCGACCGACAAGGTTCATCCAATGGTTTTTCATCCAAACTCCTCTGCCAACAGACTCCCATTGAGTTGAATCCTATTGAGCCTCATCATCCTAGAAATCCAGGATGTTCCTCTCGTGCCGTCGAGGACATGCCTCGCCTACAAGTCTCCAACACATCGCACCAGGGCAACAATGAGCATTTAAATTTCCTAAATTGAGATACTTACGACATGCATGTCTTTCACAATTTCTTCACTTTCCTGCAATAAACCTGCCTAATGACTAACAAAATATTTATAGTTATTTCCTTTACCTGTATATAGGTTACATATGATTTCACTCATTTTTTGGCTATCAGTCAACATGCATAGGCCCCCACAACAATAATACAATGCACAAACACAATATTGATAGAGATGAAATAGGATGGGTTTTATATCTCATAATAATTAAGGTATTCAATTTTGAATTCAGTTCATAGTTTTACCATGTCTATGACTTTTTAAATGAACCGACCACAAGCGATCTTCAAAAACATATCAATTACTCACATCCACACAAAACAGGTTCATTAGGAGATACCACACAATCATAAGCGAAAGGCCCACCAAAACATAATATTATAAATAAAGGGAAAACACACTCAACCATCTCGCCCGCTGGCTGAATCATATAGTCCATCAATTCCAAAATATAAGATGTGTTTGTTTTCCAGAAGTCAAATTTCTTTAACTTTGACCAAGTTCAGAGTTAAAAATATCGACATCCACATTTCTAAATAAATAAAATATAGAAATAATTTCATGATGAATCTCTGATATTGATTTGATATTATGAATTTTGATATACTTCTATAAATTTGGTGAAAATTTATAGAGGTTTGACTTCTCTAAAAATCAATACACCTTATACTTTAAAAGAGGAGTAAAAATGTTATGAAAATCTAAGAACATCAATGGTGTAGAAAAGCGCGCTCTGAGCTTCCTAGGGTTTAAAGGCATCTCGTTCCATTGACAACATTGGTATTGAATTGGGTTTCCAATCTTGAGTTGGTCAACAAATTTCAAGGAGTTATCTCATTGAACCGAGTTGTTTAACTTTTAATATGATTTACAATTTTTACTGGTCAATGATTGTTTAAATTAATCGGCAACAACTAACTTATAAAAATATACTAGCCTCGCGCAAACTCTCATCACCTGACAAAAAATAAATGCCAACATCCAACAATGTAGCACCAATATGATTTTGGGTTCCCACTTTTTGAGTTCGCCAAGAATTTCTTAAGGAGCTTTCTCATTCAAATGAGGTGTTTAATTTTAAATTTGGTTCATAATTTTGACTAGCTAATGATTTCCCAAATAAATCTGCAACATTCAGATTATAAAAATACATCAGTCTCACACCCGCTCATCACATAACAAAAACACATGAAAATATGCGACATTGTAGCACCAATATAATACATGTGGTCTCACTGCAATAAACTTCCCTACATACATGTGAGTTAGTTTGTAGATAACACATAATTATACCCCTAAGGAGACCAGCAAAATCCTGTAATATAAAAAACACTTCATCGTCCTCCCACACATCAAACCAAATAACTTAATTTATGAACTCCAAAACACCAACCGTGCAACTCAATGGGCCAATCCTTCTAGTAACGCTCCTAAGCATTCCGAGTCATCCTCTTGCTTCATTCATTGCTAAAAGCCTCTTTCATCAGCGTTGGATGCTCACAAATGCTGAGCTTAATGAACCTTAACCACAGTATTGGCAAACTCTTTTTGTGCACTTTATATCAAAGAATGCATACCTACAAGTGTGCCATATGCAATCATCTGCAGTGTCATGTTCATCTTCTCAAAACAAAAACAAAAAATAGCAGACCAACAATATTCCTCCATTGTTTGAAGAACGGTTAATTAGATTCCATTTTCTTTGTAATTCGACTAAATAGCCATTCGGACATGCGGAAGTGTCGCTCATAATCCCCAAGCACACAAATATATATAACAATCAAATGCAAGCTCATTATGTAACAATCGAACGCTATCTTATTATATACTCCCTCCGTCCGAAACTATTTGTCGTAAAAATTGATAAAAATGAATGTATCTAAAACTAAAATACATCTAAATACATCCATTCCTATGACAAGTATTTCCGGACAGAGGGAGTATTTTCTGGTAAAACAAACTTGAGAATGACCGTCTATTACACACACATGTATGGAAACATTTGTACCAAACATTCTTTTGAGAAGAAACTAACACAAATACTTGTTACAAACAGTAGTACACTTAATAAATGAATCAAATATGACCTCGCCTAATCACTTGATGCACTTGGGATCAAGCAATCAATAGTTGGCCATGGAGCACTTGAGCCTGACCTCAACGCGCATTCCCTCGGGCGGAGGTATGTTTCCCATCTTCACCATGGCTTTGGCAAAGTCCCTCGCGAACGCCTCGCCGTCGGCGCTATATATCTCCACAAGATTGTCCTGCAGACCTCCACCGCCGTAGAGAGTTTGGTCGGAGGTCAGGAGACCACGCCTTGCGATAAGGTTTTGATAGTAAGCGTTGTCGAACCTCATCGACGTCTGCACGTCGAACGACGCTCTACTAGAAGGACCATGGCACGTCTGTCGGGTGGCCTCTGCGAAGGAGAGGTCGATGTCACTGTTGGCGTCGTAGACGCGGTCCCTCTAGGACTCGCAGTTGGCCATCCCGATGGTGTGGGCGCCGGAGAGCGCGGTCATGTCAATGCATGCAAACCTTTGAGGAAGCTTTTTCACTGTCAATGCATGCAATCAATTAATGTGAGTATTTTTGGAAATCCTTTCACCTCTTCAATAGCCAACAACTTCTCCGTGTCCCGTGCATTTGATTCCTTCAGATACTTTGCTCCATATACCGATACCACAACGCGGGCAAACTTGGGAGTAGTCTTGAGGCATGTGCTCTAATCCATCCTAACCATCGCGCCAACGTCATCTGCAGTAGTATCAAGTGCAAGCACTCTAAGAGCACGCGTGCACTTCTGCTTGGGAGAGGCAGAGAGTTCACCGCGACAAAGTGGGTTCCGCCTTCACATCATCTAAAACTAATGCCAGTACTTCTGGAAACAAAAGTTCCAAGTTCATATACATTCCTAAGAGCAGTAATACACCTCCTACCAAAAGAAACAAAGATCTCAAAGCGATTAGTGTTCACCCCAACTTCATAAACTTCATAAAAGATCCTACTCTCAAGCCTCCTCTTGTTCCTACTATCCATGGTTGTGTTATTAAGGAGCTTGATGTCAAAGATGACAACACTTGAAACTATGCAATATGACTAGCTAGGGGCATAAAACAATAGCGCTTGTTGGGAGGCAATCGAATAGTTATCTTTATTTTTGTCATTTACTTTCAGTTTATTTGTAATAACATAATTATTGACTACGTAATGATTGTGTTTTTATATTTAATTAGTGTTTGTGCCAAGTGAAGCCTTTGGGATGATTTGTATGATGAGTGGAATTGATACGATGCAAAAGCGGAAACTTTAACGTCGAGTGCAAATTTTCTCTGATTTTACTAAAACGTGTTTTTAAGCTGAATATTTTACACAGTATTTCTATATAAATTCCTAAGGTCTTCCTATTTTTTAAGAATTTGTGGAGTTACAGAAGTGTAGGTTCAATACAGATTACTACAAACTGTTCTGTTTTAGTCAGATTCTGTTTTTTGCTTGCATAGTTTGCTTGTTTCATGATGCTATGGATTGTATCGGGGGTATAAGCTATGAAGAAGTTAGAATACAGTACCTTATGCTAAAATAAAATAAGAATAAACTTATAACAGTACCTGAAGTCTTTGATATATTGCTTATACTAACGGATCTCACGAAGTTTTGTTGAGTTTTATGTGATTGAAGTTTTGAAGTTTTGGTTATTATACCGATAGACAAAGGAATGAGGAGCAGCAAAAGCCTAGGCTTGGGGATTACCAAGGCACCCAAGGGTAATAATATAGGAATACTCAAGCGTCTAAGCTTGGGGATGCCCCGGAAGGCATCACCTCTTTCGTCTCAATTCATCGGTATGTCACTTGGAGCTACATTTTTATTCATCACATGATATGAGTTTTTCTTGGAGCATCGTTTTCTTTTCTTTACTTTTTCTTTCATTTTGCCACAATCATCACTTGCTAGACACACTTATTTGAGAGAGATACACCATCATCATAATTTGTTTAAATACTCCATCTGCTTCACTTATATCTTTTGAGCTTAGAAGTTGCTCTAGTACTTCACTTATATCTTTGTGAGCACGGTGGTGTGTATATTTTATAGAAATATTATGCTCTCATTATTCACTTATATTTGTTTGAGAGTTAAATAATAGTGACAGTAATTTGTATGGGTCATAAGACTAGATAAAAAATAATATGTGTTCATTGAATAATAATTAAAACCATCATTTATCACATATGGAGAAATTATGGGTTAATGATATTGATGTGATGATATGAAAAAGGTATCAATGGATTATTATTGTTATTAATTCAGAGATGTGTTCATATTAAGAGATATTAAACTTCTTGTAAATCTAAAAAATCAAAAAGGCATGGTGATGATGTGTGAGCATTTCTATTCCTCGTTTAAATCCTAGTGTTGTTTTGAGTCGGAGTCGCGCGATGGTTAGTTCCTCCAAACCCTCTGCCTCAAGGCATACAAGTAGTACACTGATCCCTGATAAACCTATTAAAACTTTGCAATAAGTACATGAGTTCTTTATGAGTAATGTGAGATCATCGACATACACAATCTCACCTCCTCATATTTGCTAGCCTCATCTCTCCGTGCACTGCTCGTTCTCACCTCGAGGATTGGTGCAACTTTTGCCGATGCACCCAAACCCCGTGACATGACACGCTCTGTTGCACATAAGCTTTCTTATATCTTCCTCAAAACAGCCACCATACCTACCTCTCATGGCATTTTCATAGCCATTCCGATATCTGTTGCCATGCAAATTCCATCGTGACTTCACATCACTAGTTCCTTCATCATCATATTGCTTTGCTTAATCATATAGAGCCAACATATTGTTTGTGGCAAAGCCACCGTTCATCATAATACGTGTCATGGTAGTACACCGCGAGAGACATTCATACATAGTCATTCAGTCTTATCAGTTGTCATATTGAGTTGTAAGTAAATAAAAGTGTGTTGATCATCATTATTACAACATTATCCCAATGAGGAAGTAAAAATGGGGGATGCCAAATGAGCCCACCATAAAAAAATGAATGTGAGAAAATTAGATAGAAGGAGTTTTGCTACTATCCTTTACCACACTTGTGCCTCAAAGTGGCACCTTGTTCTTCATATAGAGAGTCTCATGTTATTATCATTCATATATTAGTGGGAATCACTTTTTCATAAACTTGGCTTGTATCTTCCGATGACGGGCTTCCTTAAGTGCCCGAGGTCTTCATGATTAAGCAAGTTGGATGCACACCCCCACTTAGCTTCTGCTGAGCTTTCATACACTTATAGCTCGAGTGCATCATTTGCATGTCAATCCCTACTCCTTGCATCAATATCTATCGACGGGCATCTCCATAGCCCCTTGGTACTCCTAGTTGATGTGAGACTATCTTTTTCAAGTTTTACCCCTTTACCTACCACCATATTCTGTTCCACCTATATGCTCTGTGCAATGGTCCACGCTCATGTATTGCTTGAAGAATAAAAAGTTAATGCACATTGAAAAAGTATGATCCAATTGCGTGACTTGGGCACCGTGGTGCCTGATATTTGTATTAATGTTGTGAATATGGAGCCATGTCTTGCTAATATAATAAGATGAATAGGGGTAAAACAATCTTCGAGGGTCATATACTTTAAAAGATTAATGATTTTGCTGTTTATACTTATAAGTATTGCTATGTTAATGTTTGTTAATTCATCGTTTCTCAATGAGCATACATGCATAAGGTTACATAATGGGTAGCATGTCACATCAAAATTCTGTTTTTATTATTTACCTACTCGAGGATGAGCATGAATTAAGCTTGGGGATGCTTCATACGTCTCCAACGTATCTGCGAGTTTTGATTGTTCCATGCGGATATATTATCATTCTAGAATACTTCTCGGGTATTTATTTACAAATTTATATTATTTTTAAGCACCAACCTATTGATCATGTTCCCAATGCGAGTTGATGTTTTCTGCATGTTTTTCACTTCTCAGGGTTTCCATACCAAACGAAGTCCAATTGACATGAAACTTTTTGGGGATTTTTTGTGGACCAAACTAAGACCAACGAGTAGCGAAAGAAGGCTGGAGGCCACTCGAGGGCCCCACAAGTCAACCGACGTAGCCTGGGGGGCGCCCTGATGGCTTGTGGGCTTCTCGAGGCCCTCCCGACTCTGATATTTGGCTTAATAAATTCTCATACATCCTAAAAACCTTGTCCCGAAACAATTTTTATGCTGCCACAAGTCTTTGTTCCGAAGGGAGGCCATCTGGAGCTCCGTTCCGGCACCCTATAGGTGTGGGGATCGATCATGGAGGGCCTCTTCATCAATCTTGCTATCATCATGATAATGTGTGAATAGTTCACCACAGACCTACGAGTCCATTGCTAGTACCTAGATGACAATCTCTCTCCCTCTTGATCTTCAATACAATGCTCATCGCATCTTCGCTCTCATCCATATGATGTAATCCTTTTGTGTGGTGCGTTTGTTGGGATCCGATGAATTGTGAGTTTATGTTCATATTATTCATGATAAATATTTGAGTCTTCCCTCAATACTAATATGATTCCAATGTGCATGATTATGGTAGCTTCATAATTCTTCCCGATCTATTAAAATAGTTTGGCCAACTAGATTGATATTTCTTCGGTGAGATAGGTGCGTTATAGTAGGTTCAACCTGGCGAATTTCTATATCCCAGTGACAGAAGGGGACAAGACGCGGCTTTGTGTTGCTGCTACTAAGGATAACACAATGGGATTTATTCATATTGCTTGAGTTTACTTTGTATCTACATCTTGTCATCATTCTCCCTGCATTACTTTTTTTTACTTAATACACTAGATGCATGCTGCATAACGGTCAATGAATGGAGTAATAGTAATAGGTGTAGGCAGGAGTCGGCCTATTTGCTTATTGACGTGATGCCTATATATACATGATTATTATCGTGAATATCGCGTAACTATCCGCTTTTCTATCAGTTGTCGAATAGTAATTTATTTGCCCATCGTATGCTGTTTTTCATGAGACATATCATTAGGGAAAACTATGGCCCCGGATCTATTCACCATATATTTATGAAACCTTCAATGCCTTGTTGTCATTTACTTTTTTATACTTTATTTTGCATTTTATAATTATCTACACACCTGACTTGCTTGCAAGTAACAAGATCAACGGAGCTGACAATCCTTTTGCCCGCCTTGGGTGCACGTTGTTTGTTCTTTTGTCTACAGCCGCTGAAGACGGTTGTGGTTGATATTCCTGTTGGTTCGATAAACCTTGGTTTCATAACTAAGGGAAATACTTAGCCATATTGTGTTACGATAACGCGTTCCTCTTCACGAAAATCCAACGCAGACCACAGGTATCGCAAGGATATGACGACGACCGCCGTTAGAGATGTCGACATATATTTCACGATGTCATCCTAGCGTCTGTCAATGGGCCGTCGGGCCCACGTTTATGCTGACGGCTGCCCTATGCCGACGGTCACCGTAGGCATAGATTGATTTATGCCGACAACCTTCCTATGCCGACGGGGCTCTAGGCATACCTCGACGTATGCTGACGACTTTTCCGACCCGACGATTGCCTGTCAACCGTCGGCATAGGGCAATATATGCCGACAGCCCCTGTCGGCATAGATTACGCCGTTGGAAAAAAGCTTTATTCCCGTAGTGATTGTATATTACCCGTTAAAACAAACTTGCGAATGACCATTTATTACACACACATGTATGGGAACATTTGTGCCAAACATTCTGTTGACAACAAATTAACACGAGTACTTGTTACAAAATGTGATACACTTAATGAATGAATCAAATATGACCGGGCCTGGTTACATGATGCACTAATGGACTACATACGAATATATATAGACATACTTTAGAATACAAATTCATTCATTTTGCTTTGTATATAGACCCGTAGTAAAATTTCTGAAAAGACTTATATTTAAAAACGGAGGGAGTAGTTCAATAAACCTTAACCAGAGTATGGACGAACACTTTTTGTGCACTTTATATGGTTGTAACTTCAGCCACTCAAAGATATCCATCTTTCGTATCTGCGGATAAATATCTACTAGTGTGCCATATGCAATCATTTGAAGTGTTGCGGTCATCTTCTGCAAACAAAAACAAAAAACAGCAGACAACATTCCTTCATTGTTTGAAGAATGGTTCATTAGATTTCATTTTATTGGCAATTCGACTGAATAGCCATTCGGACATGCGGAAGAGTCGCTGATAATCACCAAGTGCAGAAATATAACAATCAAATCCAAGCTCATTATCTTATATAAGTATCGAATGCGAGCTTATTATATATTTCCCCGTTAAAACAAACTTGAAAACAACCATTTATTACACACACACATGTATGGGTACACTTAATGTATGGTGCGCGCGGGCGGGCGCAGGCTCCCGGCCTCCCCTCCCGTTTGACCATAATGTATCCCTCGGGGCCCTCGGCGACCTCCTCCTGCCCCTCCTCCCATCCGGCCTCGACCTCGTCATCCTCGTCCTGCTGCAGTGGGAGCGAGCGGCCGGTCAGGCGGGGAAAGATTGGCGTGAGGGAGTCATGCTTACAGAAGAGGGAGGAGTCGGGCGGTCGACGGAGAGTCTAGCTGGCGTCCATCGGAGGCGCTGGGTGGTCGCGGGAGAAGGGGTGCGGACAAGGCATGTAGGGAAGAGAGATCTGGATGCACACGGCACACGCGAAGGTGGGAAGGAGGTGGAGATCGTGCGAGCGGTTTTTTTTTCTTTTTTGGCTATACTCGAACGTGGGCTGTTCCTGGGATATTTTCTAGCATGTGTTGTATGAGGGGTGGAACTTAGCGAGGGTGGAAGAGCTTGGATCGAGAGGTCGAACCATAGCTGGTCGAACCATCATGACGTTCAATTCTGCTTTAATAGTAGAGATCTACACATCTCATTTGCTTGAAAATAACAAGATCAAGGGGGCTGACAACCCTTTTGTCCGCGTTGGATGCAAGTTGTTTATTTTTTTGTGTGCAGCCACGGAAGACGGTTGTGGTTGATATTCCTATTGGTTCGATAGCCTTGGTTTCATAACTAAGGGAAATACTTAGCCATATTGTGTTACGATAACGCATTCCTCTTCACGGAAAATCCAACGCAGACCACAAGTATCACAAGGATATGACGACGACCGCCGTTAGAGATGTCGACATATATTTCACGATGTCATCCTACCGTCTATCAATGGGCCGTCGGGCCCACGTTTATGCTGACGGCTGCCCTATGCCGACGGTCACCGTAGGCATAGATTGATTTATGCCGACAACCTTCCTATGCCGACGGGGCTCTAGGCATACGTCGACGTATGCTGACGATTTTTCCGACCCGACGATTGCCTGTCAACCGTCGGCATAGGGCAATATATGCCGACAGCCCCTGTCGGCATAGATTACGCCGTTGGAAAAAAGCTTTATTCCCGTAGTGATTGTATATTACCCGTTAAAACAAACTTGCGAATGACCATTTATTACACACACATGTATGGGAACATTTGTGCCAAACATTCTGTTGACAACAAATTAACACGAGTACTTGTTACAAAATGTGATACACTTAATTAATGAATGAATCAAATATGACCGGGCCTGATTAATTACATGACGCACTTAGGATCGAGAGCAATCAATAGTTGGCCATGGAGCACTTGAGCCTCACCTCCACGGGCATTCCCTTGGGCGGAGGTATGTTTCCCATCTTCACCATGGCCTTGGCGAAGTCCCTCGCGAACGCCTCGCCGTCGGCGCTGTACATCTCCACGAGATTGTCCTGCAGACCTCCACCGCCGTAGAGAGTCTGGTCGGAGGTGAGGAGACCGCGCCGCGCGATAAGGTTCCGGTAGTAAGCGTTGTCGAACCTCATGGGCGTCTGCACGTCGAACGGCGCTCTACCAGAAGGAGCCTGGCACGTCTGCCGGGTGGCCTCTGCGAAGGAGGGGTCGATGTCGCCGTTGCCGCCGTAAACGCGGTCCCTGTACGTCTCGCAGTTGGCCATCCCGACGGTGTGGGCGCCGGAGAGCGCGGTCATGTCACGGGCGTCGAGGTTGAGCTCTGCGAACATGGTGACGAGCTCGCCGAGGTTGTCTTTGGGGCTAGGGAGGCCCTTCTTGGTGGACTCCGGGTCGGCGGCGAAGCGTGAGTCCTTGCGGCCGAGGGGCACGCTCCAGGTGGGGCCTCCGAGCAGGGCCACGGCGTCGCGGGAGGCGAGGGCGATGACGTCGGCGCAGGAGACGGTTGCCGGACAGCCCTGCTCGAGCGCCGACTTGATGTCGTCAATCACGGAGTAGCCGGTGAGGGAGTCGTTGGGCTCCGCATCCTTCTCGCCCGGGGAGAAGGGAGTTGCGTCCAGGAGAACGGAAGCATCACATCCCTGTCGTCACGCCGTATTTGTCAACCATAGCATCAGCAAAGCAAATGAAACTCTAGTAGCAGGTAAGAATATATATGTGGAAGTAGCTAGTATAGAGATGCGTATATACGTTGATGAAGCAGTCGTGGAAGAAGAGGCGGAGGACGGCGGGCGCCATCCTCGGCTGGGCGGCGACCCTGCTCGCCATCACTGATCGCACGACGTGCTGCACGTTGGGGCACGTCTTCTCGTAGTAACCCGCGGAGAGCTCGTCGCCATTGGCGGTGCTCACCAGAGCAACGAAAAGGAGCAGCGCGAGCGCGACCCAACAAGGGCCCCTGGAGCTGGAGGACGCCATGGATGCCTGTGTCGGTTGACTATGGATGATGAGAAGCGATCGCTGCACAGTGGAGAAGAAGCAAAGCAAGGAGAGCGTGTGTGGAACATGAATGAAAGCATGTGCTTATATAGTGCTCGTGCACAAGTTGCATGCTTTTATGCGCGTGTGTGCGTATGTGCGAACGCTCTGCAATATTTTGTAGCTCCACTCGCGAGCTGCAGCCTCGTGTTTCTTGGCCGGAAGGCTGACGAGGTCAGGACCGGATCGGACCCGAAGAAGAGAAAAGAAAAGCACCGGGAATGGACAGGCTAACTAATACATGCACGTACCTGGCTTGAATTACATTACACAAGAATAAAAAAATTTCCCGTCGACACGGTTGCTTGCTTGGATGGTGCAACTGTCCAATCGTTGGCTGGAATGAAACGGTGTGTTAGAGAAGGGGCTCCGGCAAACCGTTGAATGGCAAACATGCATGTTGTCCACTTGGGCTGTTTGCCTAGTTCAAACATGAGTAGTCCAAGTAGTACATATATACCAATCATCTGCATCATTCTTCTCTTTCTTTTTTGGTGCATGAACAACATCAGTGCTTCATCATCAGTGCCGCTCCCATCATCACTGCTGATTTCATTAACACTGTCATCATCCTGAAACATGCAAACATTAGTACAACTTCTTCATCATGCACCACCTCTTCAACTTGAAAACATTAGTACATGCAAATGAAACACATTAACATGCAATGATCATTTAACAAGGTCACACAACACAGGTCCATTACATAGTTATATCATAAAAAGGACAATCAAGATAACTAGTACACTAGTACAACTTCTTCATCATGCACCACCTCTTCAACCAAGTCAGTCTAGCCTCATTACTTAAAATGTTCTCAAATATGACTCTGTTTGCCTCATCTGCAAACACTTGTTTCTTCTGCACCACACTGAACTGCCAACAGTTGACAATGAGTAATGGATTCCTTAGTGTTGTTTGATTTCTTCTCTCTTGCCTTGTCCTTTGCTTCCTGCCTTTTGTTTGCATATTCAATGATGATGTCAGAAGTGTTCTCACTATTCATAGTATTGATGAGCCATGTCATTAGTTTCACCATTGGGCTCTTGTGTTTCTTTTCTGGGCTTGAAGCTGACTGTTCACCGCCGCTGCTTCCCCTCTTCCTGCTGGTGGTGCTCATTGGACTCTGCTCATTTCCATCATCGGCAACATCATATTCTTCTTCTTCATCTTCATCTAAGGGCACATAAGCTGATGATCCATCAACTACCACACCTTGAAATAGCTCTATTAGCATATTCAAATACTCAGGATTGCCACCCTTGAATTTTCTGACATCTGGTCTCTCCTGCAACATTAGTTAGGTAATTAGGACAAGGCTGAATAATGTAACCAAGTGTGAGCAATTCAGATGTAATTTGCAGAATAATGTATGTACCTTAAAAAAAATTAACCACTCATTTGATGCGGTTATAGCTCCATCTCCAGTTCGGCCACAACCAGTTTACTGCCCCAACCACACCCAAGCAGTATAGTAGCTCTTGAGTCTAGTTATGCAATTTTTGAATTGCTTGGTACTATGCAGGAGGCCAGCACGCTAATATTTTGTTCTTCATGTTATTGTAGGCTCTACTTGTCCAAACACCATTCACACAATGCTCATCCCTAGCTTCCTCACACGCGATGTTACAAAATACAGTAATATGCGCGTCTGTCCAATCAGCCTTGGCAATGGTTTTCTAAACAAAAATAACAAGTACTCCCTCTATAAACTAATATAAGAGTGTTTAGATAACTAAAATAGTGATCTAAACGCTCTTATATTAGTTTACGGAGGGAGAGTACATAATTCAAACAAAAATCACAAGTACACATTTCAAACAAAAAATAACAAGTACACACAATTAGCTAGCACAAAAAGAAGATGAATTTGCACCCTGATACAAAAAAGAACTATGTACACAATTTAAAAATTTACCTCTCCAAAAGCATTGTTGTCATCTTCATCTTCAAAGCCTTCATTCTCATCGACATCTTCTGAAGACGTGGCAGTTGACGACACACGTTGCTTCCCCGTAGTTTTTCCTCTACTACCGGCCGATGAGGATCCATTGGCTCAACCTACGCCGCGTCCGGTGACCTGGGACACGGTCCTCCCACGGCCTATGACGCCTCCCTCAACGGCAGCTGCGCCCGGGGCGACGAACGGACGCAGGTGAGAGCCGGCTCGGCCTCCGATGTTCAGAGACCGGCTGCGGCCTCCTCCACCCTGGGGCACGGGCCTCCCACGACCAGGTCCGATCGAAGGAAGGCCATGACTGGCCGACTGGTCGAAGAGGAGTTGCTGGTACGAGCCCAACTCCGGGAATCCGTGGACGTTGCTATTGAGACCCAAGAAACCGATTCCCCTCCCGCGATTTCCATCGGCGGATGAGCCTTGGGTTGCCTGTTGATGCGAGGGGAACTGGGAGAAAAAGGGCATCTGCTCCTCCTCATCGTCAGCCATGGCGCTGTGACCTGGGACACGGGGAAGGAACGAGGCGGGGCAGTACACAGGCGGGGCGAGGCGGGGCAGAGGCGGGGCAGTAGACAGGCGGCGGGGCGACGGGGCAGTAGACAGGCGGCGGGGCGACGCGGGGAAAGAAGCGAAGCGGGGCGGCGGCGACTGGAGCGACGCGGGGCGGTGGCGATTGGAGCGACGCGGGGAACGAGCCAGGGGAGCGACGCGGGGTAGGTGCGGGCCGCGGTAAGTCCCAATAAGCTCCTCCCTGAGAGTCTTTTTCGATAAGTCCCAAATGACCACAATAAGTCCCAATAAGTCCCTTCGTTTGGTTTAGATGGGACTTATAGGGACTTTTTTAAGTCCTAAACCAATAAGTCCCTGGAAACAAACACCCTCTGAGTTATGAGTTCATGAAAAAAAGAGCAGCCGGTTTCTGCATGGTTTGAGAAAACACCATTTAAAGCACACGCTTTCAGGACGCATGAAACCTATGCATTATAAGGACAGTAAAATTAAGCCTATTCCGAGCCCTCTCACTAATCCTTGCTTGTGAGCCATTGATTTCGTGTCTAGGATGTAGATCGCCGTTAAATCCGTATTGAGGTCACGAACTGGGCTGTCTGATGCGCCTCTCCTCGCGCGTGGGCACTAATGGGCTGACTGTCCTGATTGCTGCTATTCCCGATACCAATTTGAAGCTCTCTCGTTTGACTATAGGGGTTAACGTCCGATCCAGATGGAGCGGTCGTGATACGATATAGATGGGATAACCCCATCCCACCCCCTCGTGACTTGCCTTATCTCATTCGTCTCCATCTCACACAGGGATGAAAACGACGGTGACGGTGCAACAACTTCCCAAGCTCGTCGCAGCCTTCCCTCGAGGGGACATCATTGGGCATGCCGCTGAGCACCGGATCCCCGTGGAGCCGCAACGAGCAACATGATTCTCCCGGCATCATAAAAAATTTGGGGTGCAGCCACGGCGACCGCGAGAGGTACTAATCACAGGTTGCCCTCTATCCACAACTTTACCCTTTCGTGTGATTTTTCTTTCATGAAATTTCCACCGTGTACCAGTTTGGTGATGCTTTGATTGTGTAATTTTACTTTATTTTTAGCATGGTTAGATCTTTAAACAGATACATCTTTGTTGATTGTTGCAGATCAGGTGTTTGACAAAATGTTTCTTTGGCATCCATGGTGTTGATTGTATGGCTTGACCATAGATTAATCTGTAGTTAATAATATATGCCAAAAGTTATGTTGCAAACCTATTAATTTAGTGGGAACAATGGGTATTGTGTTCAGCATAACCTAAATTCCTGGTAGTTAACTATAGAAAGAAAGCGTCCAGAATTTATTGCCATGGAATAGAAATAAGATATGAAGAATTCGTGGGACAGATTGGTCACACAAGCTCCCTACAAGTGCTTTGCTCTATAGAATAATATTACTTTTTCTCTAATTACATTTTTTTCATATTCTGCTGCAGGGATCAACTCTCTACGTTCCTGGTCTCATTTTCTTCTTTAACACATTATTACATTAGTAATTCTCCAAGAAAAACCATGCATATAACTACATATTTTATGGATTATTTGGAGCGACAAATTTCCGTCTCTGCATCGAGGACAGCGTTGGAGAAGGGGTGAGGCCAAATCCAGCGCACGACCCCAATGGGTACAGCCTTGTCCATTTGGGGAAAATCGGACAAACCCACGGCCCAGCACGCGTCGCACTGGACGCATCTGGTCCGTTTTGTGTCCGGACCGATTCATTTCCGACGCAAACATGCGTCCGGTTTGGGTCCTCGCGGACAGCGAGCGGACGCGCTCGAGCCCTCCTCTCGTCCGCGTTCGGGACACGTGGCAAGCGGTCACCTACCTCTCCGATCGCCCGTATTTACTCCGCACGCCCGGTAGGCCCCACGTGTCATCCACTCAGGCGGGCGGTCAACGTCCTTCTTAAATGGGGAAGCCGTGGACCGGCACAGCGCACACGCCCACTCCACTGCCTCCTTGGGACCGACAACAAACCCTAGACTCCCTCGAGCTCTTCGGCCACCGACAACAATGGGGTGATGGAGCACCGACGGCAAGGGAAAGGGGGCGCACGATCACGAGGTTGGGTCCTCGTCCGGCCGCCGTCGCGCTGCAAGCGAGCCGCACCGTTCTTCTCCTCCGCGATGGCCTGCTCCGACAGCCTTCTCCATTGCCCCTCCAGGCGCCCCGGCGCGCTCCCGGCTGTACGTCCATGAGGATGTGTGCTACCGTTATTGGGAGATAAGGACGCCGCTCCCCTGGATCGACGTCCACTTGCCGAACAACTCGCACCTCTCCGCTGATCGAGTGCCGATCCTGCCGATGCCAACGAGTGTTGGGGAACGTCGCATGGGAAACAAAAATTTTCCTACGCGCACGAAGACCTATCATGGTGATGTCCATCTACGAGAGGGGATGAGTGATCTACGTACCCTTGTAGATCATACAGCAGAAGCGTTATTGAACGCGGTTGATGTAGTGGAATGTCCTCACGTCCCTCGATCCGCCCCGCGAACAATCTCGCGATCAGTCCCACGATCTAGTACCGAACGGACGGCACCTCCGCGTTCAGCACACGTACAGCTCGACGATGATCTCGGCCTTCTTGATCCAGCAAGAGAGACGGAGAGGTAGAAGAGTTCTCCGGCAGAGTGACGGCACTCCGGAGGTTGGTGATGACCTTGTCTCAACAGGGCTCCGCCCGAGCTCCGCAGAAATGCGATCTAGAGGAAAAACCGTGGAGGTATGTGGTCGAGCTGCCGTGGAAAAGTCGTCTCAAATCAGCCCCAATACCTCCGTATATATAGGTGGGAGGGAGGGGACCTTGCCTTGGGGCTCAAGGAGCCCCAAGGGGGTCGGCCGAGTCCAAGGGGGGAGGACTCCCCCCCCCCAAACTGAGTTGGACTTGGTTTGGTGGGTGGGAGTCCTTCCCTTCCTTCCCACCTCCCTTTTTTTTTCTTTCTCTTTGATTTTTATCTCTATGGCGCATAGGGCCCTTTTGGGCTGTCTCACCAGCCCACCAAGGGCTGGTGCGCCACCCTTATGGCCTATGGGCTTCCCCGGGGTGGGTTGCCCCCCCCCCCCCGATGAACTCCCGGAACCCATTCGTCATTCCCGGTACATTCCCGGTAACTCCGAAAAACCTTCCGGTAATCAAATAAGGTCATCCTATATATCAATCTTCGTTTCCGGACTATTCCGGAAACCCTCGTGACGTCCGTGATCTCATCCGGGACTCCGAACAACATTCGGTAACCAACCATATAACTCAAATACGCATAAAACAACGTCGAACCTTAAGTGTGCAGACCCTGCGGGTTCGAGAACTATGTAGACATGACCCGAGAGACTCCTCGGTCAATATCCAATAGCGGGACCTGGATGCCCATATTGGATCCTACATATTCTACGAAGATCTTATCGTTTGAACCTCAGTGCCAAGGATTCATATAATCCCGTATGTCATTCCCTTTGTCCTTCGGTATGTTACTTGCCGGAGATTCGATCGTCAGTATCCGTATACCTATTTCAATCTCGTTTACCGGCAAGTCTCTTTACTCGTTCCGTAATACAAGATCCCGCAACTTACACTAAGTTACATTGCTTGCAAGGCTTGTGTGTGATGTTGTATTACCGAGTGGGCCCCGAGATACCTCTCCGTCACACGGAGTGACAAATCCCAATCTTGATCCATACTAACTCAACTAACACCTTCGGAGATACCTGTAGAGCATCTTTATAGTCACCCAGTTACGTTGCGACGTTTGATACACACAAAGCATTCCTCCGGTGTCAGTGAGTTATATGATCTCATGGTCATAGGAATAAATACTTGGCACGCAGAAAACAGTAGCAACAAAATAACACGATCAACATGCTACTTCTATTAGTATGGGTCTAGTCCATCACGTGATTCTCTTAATGACGTGATCCAGTTATCAAGCAACAACACCTTGTTCATAATCAGAAGACACTGACTATCTTTGATCAACTGGCTAGCCAACTAGAGGCTTGCTAGGGATGGTGTTTTGTCTATGTATCCACACATGTAAATGAGTCTTCATTCAATACAATTATAGCATGGATAATAAACGATTATCTTGATACAGGAATTATTATAATAACCATATTTATTATTGCCTCTAGGGCATAATTCCAACAGTATCCCACTTGCACTAGAGTCAATAATCTAGCCCTCACATCATCATGCGAATTACATTGTAATAAATCTAACACCCATACAGTTCTGGTGTTGATCATGCTTTGCCCGTGGAAGAGGTTTAGTCAGCGGGTTTGCTACATTCACATCCGTGTGCACTTTGCATATATTTACGTCCTCTCCCTCGACGTAGTCGCGGATGAGGTGGAAGCATCGTTTGATGTGTCTGGTCTTCTTGTGAAACCGTGGTTCCTTTGCTAAGGCAATGGCACCCGTGTTATCACAGAACAAGGTTATTGGATTCAGTGCGCTTGGCACCACTCCAAGATCCGTCATGAACTGCTTCATCCAGACACCCTCCTTAGCCGCCTCCGAGGCAGCCATGTACTCCGCTTCACATGTAGAATCTGCTACGACGTTTTGCTTGGAACTGCACCAGCTTACCGCACCCCCATTAAGAATAAATATGTATCCGGTTTGTGACTTAGAGTCGTCCGGATCTGTGTCAAAGCTTGCATCGACGTAACCTTTTACGGCGAGCTCTTCGTCACCTCCATACACGAGAAATATCTCCTTAGTCCTTTTCAGGTACTTCAGGATATTCTTGACCGCTGTCCAGTGATCCACTCCTGGATTACTCTGGAACCTACCTGCCATACTTATGGCCAGGCTAACATCCGGTCTAGTGCACAGCATCGCATACATGATAGAACCTATGGCTGAAGCATAGGGGACGGAGCGCATATGCTCTCTATCTTCATCAGTTGCTGGGCACTGAGTCTTACTCAATCTCGTACCTTGTAGAACTGGCAAGAACCCTTTCTTGGACTGTTCCATTTTGAACCTCTTCAAAACTTTATCAAGGTATGTGCTTTGTGAAAGTCCTATCAGGCGTTTTGATCTATCCCTATAGATCTTAATGCCTAGAATGTAAGCAGCTTCTCCTAGGTCCTTCATAGAGAAACTTTTATTCAAGTAACCTTTTATGCTCTCCAAGAACTCTACGTTGTTTCCAATCAGTAATATGTCATCCACATATAATATCAGAAACACCACAGAGCTCCCACTCACTTTCTTGTAAATACAAGATTCTCCAACCACTTGTATAAACCCAAATGCTTTGATCACCTCATCAAAGCGTTTGTTCCAACTCCGAGATGCTTGCACCAGTCCATAAATGGATCGCTGGAGCTTGCACACCTTGTTAGCATTCTTAGGATCGACAAAACCTTTGGGTTGTATCATATACAACTCTTCCTTAAGGAAACCGTTAAGGAACACCGTTTTGACATCCATCTGCCAGATCTCATAATCGAAAAATGCAGCTATCGCTAACATGATTCTGACGGACTTAAGCATCGCTACGAGTGAGAATGTCTCATCGTAGTCAACTCCTTGAACTTGTGAAAAACCCTTCGTAACAAGTCGAGCTTTATAAACGGTCACATTGCCGTCAGCGTCCGTCTTCCTCTTAAACATCCATTTGTTCTGAATAGCCTTGCGGCCCTCAGGTAGTACCTCCAAAGTCCACACTTTGTTCTCATACATGGATCCTATCTCGGATTTCATGGCCTCTAGCCATTTGTTGGAATCTGGGCCCACCATTGCTTCTTCATAATTTACAGGTTCATTGTTGTCTAACAACATGATTGATAAGACGGGATTACCGTACCACTCTGGAGCAGCACGTGGTCTCGTCGACCTGCGTGGTTCGACAGAAACTTGAACTGGAGTTTCATGATCATCATCATTAACTTCCTCCTCAACCGGCGTCGCAATGACAGAGGTTTCCCCTTGCCCTGCGCCACCATCCAGAGGGATGAGAGGTTCGACAACCTCGTCAAGTTCTATCTTCCTCCCACTCAATTCTCTTGAGAGAAACTCCTTCTCGAGAAAAGCTCCGTTTTTAGCAACAAACACTTTGCCCTCGGATTTGAGATAGAAGGTGTACCCAACTGTCTCTTTTGGGTAACCTATGAAGACGCACTTTTCCGCTTTGGGTTCCAGCTTTTCAGGCTGAAGCTTTTTGACATAAGCATCACATCCCCAAACTTTAAGAAACGACAACTTTGGCCTTTTGCCATACCACAGTTCGTATGGTGTCGTCTCAACAGATTTTGATGGTGCCCTATTTAAAGTGAATGCAGCTGTTTCTAATGCATAACCCCAAAATGATAACGGCAAATCAGTAAGAGACATCATAGATCGCACCATCTCTAATAGAGTACGATTACGACGTTCAGACACACCATTACGCTGTGGTGTTCCAGGCGGTGTTAACTGTGAAACAATTCCACATTGTCTTAAGTGAGTACCAAACTCGAAACTCAGATATTCACCCCCACGATCAGACCGTAGGAACTTGATCTTCTTGTTACGATGATTTTCCACTTCACTCTGAAATTGTTTGAACTTTTGAAATGTTTCAGACTTGTGCTTCATCAAGTAGACATAACCATATCTACTTAAATCGTCAGTGAAGGTGAGAAAATAACGATATCCGCCGCGTGCCTCCACGCTCATCGGACCACACACATCGGTATGTATGATCTCCAACAAGTCACTTGCACGCTCCATTGTTCCGGAGAACGGAGTCTTAGTCATCTTGCCCATGAGGCATGGTTCGCACGTGTCAAGTGAATCAAAGTCAAGTGACTCCAAAAGTCCATCAGCATGGAGTTTCTTCATGCGCTTTACACCAATATGACCTAAGCGGCAGTGCCACAAAAATATGGCGCTATCATTGTTAACTCTAACTCTTTTGGTCTCAATGTTATGTATATGCGTATCGCTATCAAGATTCAATATGAACAATCCTCTCACATTCGGTGCATGACCATAAAAGATGTTACTCATAGAAATATAACAACCATTATTCTCTGACTTAAAAGAGTAACCTTCTCGCAATAAACAAGATCCAGATATAATGCTCATGCTCAACGCAGACACTAAATAACAATGATTTAAGTTCATCACTAATCCTGACGGTAACTGAAGTGACACTGTGCCGACGGCGATTGCATCAACCTTGGAACCATTTCCTACGCGCATCGTCACTTCATCTTTTGCCAGCCTTCGTCTATTCCGCAGTTCCTGTTTCGAGTTGCAAATATGAGCAACAGAACCGGTATCGAATACCCAGGCACTACTACGAGAGCCGGTTAAGTACACATCAATAACATGTATATCAAATATACCTGATTTTTCTTTGGCTGCCTTCTTATCTGCCAGATACTTGGGGCAATTGCGCTTCCAGTGACCCATACCCTTGCAATAGTAATACTCTGTTTCAGGCTTAGGTCCAGCTTTGGGTTTCTTCGTCGGATTGGCAACAGGCTTGCCGCTCTTCTTCGAATTGCCCTTCTTGCCCTTGCCGTTTCTCTTGAAACTAGTGGTCTTATTCACCATCAACACTTGATGCTCTTTACGGAGTTCAGACTCTGCGACTTTCAGCATCGCAAACAACTCGCCGGGAGACTTGTTCATCCCTTGCATGTTGTAGTTCAACACAAAGCCTTTATAGCTTGGCGGCAGTGATTGAAGGATTCTGTCAGTGATAGCTTCTTGCGGGAGTTCAATCCCCAGCTCAGCTAGACGGTTTGAGTACCCAGACATTTTGAGCACATGTTCACTGACAGATGAGTTTTCCTCCATCTTGCAAGCATAGAATTTATCGGAGGTCTCATACCTCTCGATCCGGGCGTTCTTCTGAAAGATAAACTTCAACTCCTGGAACATCTCAAATGCTCCATGACGCTCAAAGCGACGTTGAAGTCCCAGTTCTAAGCCATACAAGACTGCACATTGAACTATTGAGTAGTCCTCCTTACGTGCTAACCAAGCGTTCTTAACATCCTGATCAGCCGTAGCGGGTGGTTCATCTCCTAACGCAGCATTAAGGACATAATCCTTCTTCCCAGCTTGTAAGATTAGCTTAAGATTACGAGCCCAGTCTACAAAGTTGCTTCCATCATCTTTCAACTTTGCTTTCTCTAGGAACGTATTAAAATTCAGGATGACTGTCGCGTGAGCCATGATCTACAACACAAATATATTCAAAGTGGACTTAGACTATGTTCAAGATAATTAGAGTTTAACTTAATCAAATTATTCGCTAAACTCCCACTCAAAAAGTACATCTCTCTAGTCATTTGAGTGGTTCATGATCCACCTACACTAGCTCAAGTCCGATCATCACGTGAGTTGAGTATAGTTTCAGTGGTAAGCATCCCTATGCTAATCATATCATCTATATGATTCATGATCGACCTTTCGGTCTCATGTGTTCCGAGGCCATGTCTGCACATGCTAGGCCATGTCAAGTGAATCAAAGTCAAGTGACTCCAAAAGTCCATCAGCATGGAGTTTCTTCATGCGCTTTACACCAATATGACCCAAGCGGCAGTGCCACAAAAATATGGCGCTATCATTGTTTACTCTAACTCTTTTGGTCTCAATGTTATGTATATGTGTATCGCTATCAAGATTCAATATGAACAATCCTCTCACATTCGGTGCATGACCATAAAAGATGTTACTCATAGAAATAGAACAACCATTATTCTCAGACTTAAAAGAGTAACCGTCTCGCAATAAACAAGATCCAGATATAATGTTCATGCTCAACGCAGGCACTAAATAACAATGATTTAAGTTCATCACTAATCCCGATGGTAGCTGAAGTGACACTGTGCCGACGGCGATTGCATCAACCTTGGAACCGTTTCCTACGCGCATCGTCACTTCGTCTTTCGCCAGCCTTCGTCTATTCCGCAGTTCCTGCTTCGAGTTGCAAATGTGAGCAAGAGAACCGGTATCAAATACCCAGGCACTACTATGAGAGCCGGTTAAGTACACATCAATAACATGTATATCAAATATACCTGATTTTTCTTTGCCCGCCTTCTTATCTGCCAAATACTTGGGGCAATTGCGCTTCCAGTGACCCATACCCTTGCAATAGAAGCACTCTGTTTCAGGCTTAGGTCCAGCTTTGGGCTTCTTCGGCGGATTGGCAACAGGCTTGCCGCTCTTCTTCGAATTGCCCTTCTTTCCTTTGTCGTTTCTCTTGAAACTAGTGGTCTTTCTCACCATCAACACTTGATGCTCTTTACGGAGTTCAGACTCTGCGACTTTCAGCATCGCAAACAACTCGCCGGGAGACTTGTTCATCCCTTGCATGTTGTAGTTCAACACAAAGCCTTTATAGCTTGGCGGCAGTGATTGAAGGATTCTGTCAGTGATAGCTTCTTGCGGGAGTTCAATCCCCAGTTCAGCTAGACGGTTTGAGTACCCAGACATTTTGAGCACATGTTCACTGACAGACGAGTTTTCCTCCATCTTGCAAGCATAGAATTTATCGGAGGTCTCATACCTCTCGATCCGGGCGTTCTTCTGAAAGATAAACTTCAACTCCTGGAACATCTCAAATGCTCCATGACGCTCAAAGCGACGTTGAAGTCCCGGTTCTAAGCCATACAAGACTGCACATTGAACTATTGAGTAGTCCTCCTTACGCGCTAACCAAGCGTTCTTAACATCCTGATCAGCCGTAGCGGGTGGTTCATCTCCTAGCGTAGCATTAAGGACATAATCCTTCTTTCCAGCTTGTAAGATTAGCTTAAGATTACGAGCCCAGTCTACAAAGTTGCTTCCATCAACTTTCAACTTAGCTTTCTCTAGGAACGTATTAAAATTCAGGATGACACTTGCGTGAGCCATGATCTACAACACAAATATATTCAAACTGGACTTAGACTATGTTCAAGATAATTAGAGTTCAACTTAATCAAATTATATGCTAAACTCCCACTCAAAAAGTACATCTCTCTAGTCATTTGAGTGGTTCATGATCCACTTACACTATCCCAAGTCCGATCATCACGTGAGTTGAGTATAGTTTCAGTGGTAAGCATCCCTATGCTAATCATATCAACTATATGATTCATGATCGACCTTTCGGTCTCATGTGTTCCGAGGCCATGTCTGCACATGCTAGGCTCATCAAGCTTAACCCGAGTGTTCCGCGTGCGCAACTGTTTTGCACCCGTTGTATGTGAACGTTGAGTCTATCACACCCGATCATCACGTGGTGTCTCGAAACGACGAACTGTAGCAACGGTGCACAGTCGGGGAGAACACAATTTCGTCTTGAAATTTTAGTGAGAGATCACCTCATAATGCTACCGCTGTTCTACGCAAAATAAGGTGCATAAAAGGATTAACATCACATGCAATTCATAAGTGACATGATATGGCCATCATCACGTGCTTCTTGATCTTCATCACCAAAGCACCGTCACGATCTTATTGTCACCGGCGCCACGCCATGATCTCCATCAACGTGTTGCCATCGGGGTTGTCGTGCTACTCATGCTATTACTACTAAAGCTACATCCTAGCAAAATAGTAAACGCATCTGCAAGCACAAACGTTAGTATAAAGACAACCCTATGGCTCCTGCCGGTTGCCGTACCATCGACGTGCAAGTCGATATTTCTATTACAACATGATCATCTCATACATCCAATATATCACATCACATCGTTGGCCATATCACATCACAAGCATACCCTGCAAAAACAAGTTAGACGTCCTCTAATTTTGTTGTTGCATGTTTTACGTGGTGACCAAGGGTATCTAGTAGGATCGCATCTTACTTACGCAAACACCACAACGGAGATATATGAGTTTCTATTTAAACTCATCCAAGGACCTCCTCGGTCAAATCCGATTCAACTAAAGTTGGAGAAACCGACACTTGCCAGTCATCTTTGAGCAACGGGGTTACTCGTAACGATGAAACCAGTCTCTCGTAAGCGTACGAGTAATGTCGGTCCAAGCCTCTTCAATCCAACAATACCGCGGAATCAAGAAAAGACTAAGGAGGGCAGCAAAACGCACATCACCGCCCACAAAAACTTTTGTGTTCTACTCGAGAAGACATCTACGCATGAACCTAGCTGATGATGCCACTGTTGGGGAACGTCGCATGGGAAACAAAAATTTTCCTACGCGCACGAAGACCTATCATGGTGATGTCCATCTACGAGAGGGGATGAGTGATCTACGTACCCTTGTAGATCGTACAGCAGAAGCGTTAGTGAACGCGGTTGATGTAGTGGAACGTCCTCACGTCCCTCGATCCGCCCCGCGATCAATCCCGCGATCAGTCCCACGATCTAGTACCGAACGGACGGCACCTCCGCGTTCAGCACACGTACAACTCGACGATGATCTCGGCCTTCTTGATCCAACAAGAGAGACGGAGAGGTAGAAGATTTCTCCGGCAGCGTGACGGCGCTCCGGAGGTTGGTGATGACCTTGTCTCAACAGGGCTTCGCCCGAGCTCCGCAGAAACGCGATCTAGAGGACAAACCGTGGAGGTATGTGGTCGAGCTGCCGTGGAAAAGTCGTCTCAAATCAGCCCCAATACCTCCGTATATATAGGTGGGAGGGAGGGGACCTTGCCTTGGGGCTCAAGGAGCCCCAAGGGGGTCGGCGAGTCCAAGGGGGGAGGACACCGCCCCCCCCCCCCCAAACCGAGTTGGACTTGGTTTGGTGGGTGGGAGTCCTTCCCTTCCTTCCCACCTCCCTTTTTTTTTCTTTCTCTTTGATTTTTATCTCTATGGCGCATAGGGCCCTTTTGGGCTGTCCCACCAGCCCACTAAGGGCTGGTGCGCCACCCTTATGGCCTATGGGCTTCCCCGGGGTGGGTTGCCCCCCCCCCCCCCCGGTGAACTCCCGAAACCCATTCGTCATTCCCGGTACATTCCCGGTAACTCCGAAAAACCTTCTGGTAATCAAATGAGGTCATCCTATATATCAATCTTCATTTCTGGACTATTCCGGAAACCCTCGTGACGTCCGTGATCTCATTCGGGACTCCGAACAACATTCGGTAACCAACCATATAACTCAAATACGCATAAAACAACGTTGAACTTTAAGTGTGCAGACCCTGCGGGTTCGAGAACTATGTAGACATGACCCGAGAGACTCCTCGGTCAATATCCAATAGCGGGACCTGGATGCCCATATTGGATCCTACATATTCTACGGAGATCTTATCGTTTGAACCTCAGTGCCAAGGATTCATATAATCCCGTATGTCATTCCCTTTGTCCTTCGGTATGTTACTTGCCCGAGATTCGATCGTCAGTATCCGTATACCTATTTGAATCGAGTTTACCGGCAAGTCTCTTTACTCGTTCCGTAATACAAGATCCCGCAACTTACACTAAGTTACATTGCTTGCAAGGCTTGTGTGTGATGTTGTATTACCGAGTGGGCCCCGAGATACCTCTCCGTCACACGGAGTGACAAATCCCAATCTTGATCCATACTAACTCAACTAACACCTTCGGAGATACCTGTAGAGCATCTTTATAGTCACCCAGTTACGTTGCGACGTTTGATACACACAAAGCATTCCTCCGGTGTCAGTGAGTTATATGATCTCATGGTCATAGGAATAAATACTTGGCACACAGAAAACAGTAGCAACAAAATGACACGATCAACATGCTACGTCTATTAGTATTAGTATGGGTCTAGTCCATCACGTGATTCTCCTAATGACGTGATCCAGTTATCAAGCAACAACACCTTGTTCATAATCAGAAGACACTGACTATCTTTGATCAACTGGCTAGCCAACTAGAGGCTTGCTAGGGATGGTGTTTTGTCTATGTATCCACACATGTAAATGAGTCTTCATTCAATACAATTATAGCATGGATAATAAACGGTTATCTTGATACAGGAATTATAAGAATAACCATATTTATTATTGCCTCTAGGGCATAATTCCAACAACGAGTGGTCGTGCCCACTGCGACGAGATCCAAGGCCGCCGACGCTGCCTCCCCGATGACCTCTACTATGACCCGAGGTACGCCGTGGATTCCCCCCTATGGGACACTTGGTTCCGCGATAAGCACGACGTGCGGCGCGCGTCCTACTTTGTCGGAGAACACAACATCCCGTGACGGGCATGTGCAGAGCACCGGGCGCGCCCTCCAAGCCCTCCCCAGGTGCGCGGGCCTACGCGGGTGTGCGGCCTGACGCCGACCCCGTCGTCGTCGCCCTATCTGTCGCCACCACCACCTCCTCGCATGACAGAAGAAGGAGAGGGCCGGCTCGTCCAGCGTGTCATGGAAGATTCCATGAACACGTACGATGAGCGCGAGTGGGTGGGGTTGGAGGAGATGCTGGCCCTCTCTGCGGCCGACGATGTCACCATCCCGAAGGAGCAGCCCGTGGCGGTGAAGGAGGAGGTGCACGAGGAGCAGCCAGTGGTTGCGTTCCCGCTGGAGTTGGTGGGCCAGCGCTGGACGTGGTCGTGCGACCATGAAGATGGCCCAGGGAGTGGGGGCCGAGCCTTGGTGCCCCACGCCATCGCGGTCACCGGAGCGCGAGTCATCGCCGCGCGGGGAGGTGGTGCAGGCGCCGCCAGCGCTGCCAACCTTCAGGGGCCGCCGGCCCACCTCTGGACGATGCCGCCGTATATCGACCTCACTGGTGAAGATGACGACAACGGCGGTGCTTGAAGACGATGACGGGCACGATAGCAGCGCGGGGCGGCGTATTTTATCTATTTTTTTGAATTATGTTAATTAAGGACCGTCGGCCATGGGGCCGTTGAACAATGTTTTTTAAATTAATGTTTTATTTACATTTCTCGCGTTTTTCTTATTCCAATTTTTTTTATATGCCGGACAATTTGGGGTGCGGCCACGCGTTGAACGCACCGATTCGGATATGGACAGCTCCATTATCACCTCAAACGGATAGAATTCGGGTCAAACGAACATCCGAATGAGGTCGCACGTTAGAGTTGGCCTGACAGAGCTCTTATCAAAAACCATGTCCTCCTATTATTATTCGCTTGCGAGTGGAATAAGTGTGCTCTGCAAGTCAGAAGAGACCAAACCAACCTTTTGTGACCTCACAAGCAATGTCGTCCATAGGCTCTACCTCTCCGACGTTGTCCTCGCCGGTTCCTAGATGGCAAAACTACGCACTCACGTACAAAACTACGTAGCCCAAGGATGCATGGCTGCCTATACACATGGATTTGTCCATGTTTTTAAACTGTGCTTCAATCCGATGTTGTACGCCGACAGTTACTTCTTTTGTTGGATCTAGATGTGATGGGAGCCGAGGGGCGACAGGAAAGAGCTGAGGAAGAAAGCAGTGTGTGGATTAGTCTACTAATTTATTTCAGTACATGGTTGTGCTAGGGGTGCCTTGATTATGAAGATATGTATACTCTTGTATGCTATGGTTGATTGGTTGCCATGCCTTTTTTTTGTGAATTCCTGAGTTTGGTACCCAATTTATTTCCATACCCTTACTTATGTAGGTGTGCTTCTTCCCTTGGACAGGCACAGAATGATCCACTGAGTTGTTCTGTTGCAGAAATGATAGCAGTTATATTGTGAGTTTTCTCGCTTTGTCTTTAGTTTCACGGCTTACAATTTGGTTCGTCATTTTCTTGTGGCTGTGCTGATATGATTCCACGATGACTGGGAGTTGAGCTAGCTTGCATGCCGACACAGATCAAACAATAAACTACATGTTTGTTGCACGTTGAGTGAAAATAAATTTTGACTTGCAGTACTAGACTGTTAGTGCAACTTAGCAACCATTCTTGGTCTGACAAATATTACTATTTGCATGTAAATTGGTTTGGTTGCTTGCTCGCAACGTCAAATTTATGCTTCCTCGTGCACCTCTAGTGATCCCACAGCCCTTCTGTTTCCAAATGTTAATCACTCTAATATGAACAAACAACAGCAGCAACACGTCTATCCTCGGAAAATTGTAAGCATATAAAAGGTTGCTCTGTTTCTAACTTCCAAATAAGATATATATCTAGAACATATCTACCAATAAATGTAGGAATATTCAACTTAAGTTTAGGGAGATTGTCATCATCACGTACCTGAGGGTGTGGTGCAGCCCTACCATTGCGATTGTATCCATGTGAACGACCCGGTGCTTGTGATGGTGGTGGTTGTCCCTGGTACTGATTTGAAGCAACCTCTCCCTTATCATCGTAATCACCATCATAATCCTCATTCTGCTCAGCCACATAAACCTCAGTAGTAGTAGCAGGAGCAACAACACCAGAATTATGTGCTTGGTCGGAAGGCACATGTCGCGCTTGTCCCACAAAATCCGGTCCTCGTTGCTGTTGTTTTTGTTGGGGAGGGACGGAAGCTGCAGCTGGTGGTGGTAGACGGGCAAACACCTCACTGAACTTGGCGTCCATCTTGGTGTCAAATGTCTTCTCCAAACCTTCTAGATTGTCCATGGCCTCTTCAAGGCTGTTTACGAAGCCTTGTACCTGGTCAGTCATCATTTGCTGAAATTTATCATGGAGCTCGTGGTTGGTCAAGCTCTCTCAGTCGATCTTGTCAGCTTGTGGTCCTGGCATGGTTAGCAGCAATAGGAACACAGAAGAATATGAACCTCTGGACTACTAGGAAGTGGTGGTGGTGTGTCACTATTCGTCAAGCAAATCTCAAATTCTTACCAGTTCTTACCCAGTAGCAGGTGGTGACCGACAACCGATGTAGTTAAAACTCTCAAAGCTTGGTAGAGCGATTGCTAGGTGGTGTCAAACACACGATGTAGATGTATGTGGAGCTGGAAATGCTTATAATATGATACCAAAAAGGATCAATAATAATCAGTTCACAGATGCAAAGTTGAAAGGACGCTGCTCAATGACGATACTGTGATGGTCCTAGGCTAGACCATACTAGAGACGCGAACATAGAACACCAACAAAATCACGACGCTGTATGTAATCAAGGGAAAAGCTATTCGAATTTATTTTCCCTTTTTTTTGCTTTAATTTTTTTCTTTCAAATTTTTTACTATAATGACGAATGTCTCAAAACTCTTTGAAAGTACTAAAAATAGGACCTGGGTCCCTCGCCCTTTATTTTGTGCTCTGTTAGGATATTAGATCCAACAGGCCCGTTAAGCCTTTTAGATCAAACCAACACCATGCTCAAAATCAAGATTTACAAGTTTTTCACATGCTGTTGATTTTTCAGCCTGGTACTTCGCTGTCTTGAAGAGGTAATATCATCACTAGTGCTTAAACTTGTCACTGATGTTCACTTTAGTGCCTAAACTTAAAAAATACATTAAACTGATTCTAGAACTTGGCACAAAGGTGCATATACGGTGATAATCTCATCCATAGACGTATAATGCACTCATGTGGCACTATATTTTAACCAACATGCACACGTGGCATGGGACCCGCTTAGAACAGATGGCTTTCTTTATAAATGTCACCATGACAACGGACCCACATATGTCAGCACATAGAAAAACTAAACAATAAAAAATGCAGCCTTTCGGCCTTGAAAAATAAACAGAATTAGCTAGCAACTCTGCCTCTAAATTTTCTCATACCCGGCGGCGATAAAGACTCTTAATGTTCGTCGAGGAAGACGTGTTAGTTTTATTAGAAATTTGTAAAAACTTTGTCAACTATGATCACAGTAATAAAAATAAATTTTAAATATTCATGTATCATAGATATTATACTGACAAATAGCATAACTTATTTATAAATTGTTCGAGTAATTTTTAAAAATGTTCACACTTTTATAAATATTTTCTTGTAATAATTTTCACTCGTGACACATATTCATAAGTTTTACATAACTGAAATATAGTCAGATGTAAATATTTATAATAATATAATAATTTTAAATTTTGCATTGGTATGAATATTTTTTGTTATGCAAAAATTTATAAAACAACAAACTTAGGAATTTCAAAATGTACATATAAATATTTAAATGTTTGTATAATTAAAATAATAATTCTAAATGGTGATTTTTCTTTATGATATTATAAACTATACAAACATTTTTATAACAAGAAATACAATTTAGTTTGTATGATTTGTCTAAAAATAGTAGATTAATACTATTTAAAATTACTTGAACATTATGCTATATAATTTATATTTTATAAGTTCTAGAACCAGCTCGATATTTTTTTTAAGTTCATGCACTAAAATGAATATCAATGACAAGTTTAAGCACCACGGGTAATATTATCTCCGTCTTTAAATAGGCCTATCTGCTGGTTCCTGTCCCCCCTCTGCCTCACTCTCCACCACCAGAGCAAGCACGCGTTTGGTACAGCACAGACACAGGAACATCAACCAACCATGGCTGCGCCGCTGGCCGAGCGCTCGTTCGACGTCATCGTGGTGGGCGCGGGTATCATCGGCAGCTGTGCGGCGCACGCGGCGGCGTCCCGGGGCGCGAGAGTGCTCCTGCTCGAGCGCTTCGACCTGCTGCACCAGCGCGGCTCGTCGCACGGCGAGTCCCGCACTACCCGCCCCACCTACACGCGGCCGCAGTACCCGCCCATGGTCCGGCTCGCGCACCGCCTCTGGCACGACGCCGAGCGCGACGCCGGCTACACCGTGCTCACGCCCACCCCGCACCTCGACCTGGGGCCCCGAGACGGGCCGGCCTTCGTCGCCGCCATCGCCAACGGCGGCGCCAGCGAGCTCGCCCCGGCGGGGGACGCATCGCGGCCAGCGTGGGCGGATGCCTTCAGGGTGCCGGAGGGGTGGGCCGCGGCGACCAGCGGGCCGGCCGGTGTGATAAAGGCGACCAAGGCGATGGCCATGTTCCAAACGCTCGCCGCCAAGATGGGCGCCGTCGTGAGGGACAGGGCGGAGGTGGTAGACGTCGCCAGGCAAGGTGAGTGACAGACTGAGCATTCTCTGCTCTGCTGCGTCAACTTTTTCATGCATCATTCAAAGCATTCTGGTCTGGCGTTTTACATATTCTGCCCTTATCTTGTTACGAGCTTTAGAGAGCAAATACGTGCTTATTTTACATTTGATGGATGATTTTTTACCCCCTGCATATACATGAACTGTTGCATCGTCACATGTAGGTGTAGTGTAGCGCACTCCGTACTTCATTATTTTGCTTGCCCTACATAATGGAATCCGGCAAAAAAAGCCAACGGAGTAGCTCTCAATTATTGCGATCGGTTTTCTCTAAAGAATCTTCTGGTCGGCAGAAGGAAACACGATCGTGGTGAAGACATCAAGCGGGGAGGAGTTCCACGGCGGCAAGTGCATCATCACGGTGGGCGCGTGGGCGAGCAAGCTGGTGAAGTCGGTCACCGGCGCCGACCTGCCGGTGCAGCCGGTGCACACCCTCGTCTGCTACTGGAGGGTCAAGCCCGGGCACGAGGAGGAGCTGACGACGGAGGCCGGCTTCCCGACGTTCGCCACCTACGGCGACCCGGGCTTCTACGGCACGCCGTCGATGGAGTACCCGGGCCTGATCAAGATCTGCAGGAACGGCGGGCCGCCGTGCGACCCGGACGGCAGGGACTGGGCCACCGGCAGCGGCGCGGGCGGGATCGCCGAGATCGTTGCGCGGTGGATCGACGAGTTCATGCCGGGCCACGTCGACACCGCCGGCGGGCCGGTGCTCCGGCAGCCGTGCATGTGCTGCATGACGCCCGACGAGGACTTCGTGATCGACTTCCTGGGCGGGGAGCAGTTCGGGAAGGACGTGGTGGTCGGCGCCGGGTTCTCCGGCCACGGGTTCAAGATGGGCCCGGCCGTGGGGAAGATCCTCGCCGAGCTGGCGCTGGACGGCCAGTCGGGGACGGCGGCGGAGGCCGGCTTGGAGCTCGAGCACTACCGGATCGGACGGTTCGAGGGCAATCCGATGGGGAACGCCACGAGTCACTGACGTGGGAAATGGCCGTCGTTCACGTCACCTTCACCGTGGCTGTGTCTGACCACCGCGATTGCCAATTGGTCTGTGTTTGCCAATAATCTGCTGCACTGTGCAACTCCAATGCGTTATATTTTATCATTGGTAGAAATATTTTTATGTGAGCCTGAGTGGCATGTGCGAATCACCAGATGGGCGTACTGATGTCTGTCCGCTAGTTAGCCGGACTGGAGTACCGAGTAGCTCGGTAGGTGCATGCATGCATGATCCCTATCGACATCGATCGGTCCCTTGCTTGTCGTTACTGATGAGAGCTACCGATCGATGTGGAGTGACTGACCTGTCTCATGCATTTGAACCATTAAGCCGATGGTGAGTCGTTTTCGAGTAGATGGACTTGTGCACGGCAGGCACATGGACACCGTTACGTGCCCAGGAATGTGCAAATCCCATGTGCCGTCCAAATCTGCTCATCTCACTGCTTCTATAGGCAATCACATTTTTTCAAGACAAAGAAAGAGAGGACTTCCTGCGTCTCTGAATTGATCAACACACACAACTTTCAGATTTATTCCAAATGTGCTAATGTCACCAAGACCGGGGCCGACTCGGGCAACTGTCATGTCGTCCTCTTGGGCGACCCGGGAGGCTTCACATCCCTAGACGCCTAGGGCTCCTCCCTTTCTCCTCCTCCTGTCACTACCGCTGGCGATTGCCAAGATGGTGGTGTGTCGTGCTTCTGCGGTGGCTGGAAGGGGCACCTAGGGGTTTTGGGAAAGGACACGACGAGCGGTTCGCTCGTCCCTCTCCCGCGAGCCGGGGGTGAATCATAGATCGAGCGCCGCCAGCCCCCATCCTCCTCGGTCCCCTTCCCCCGTCGCCGTCGGAGTTCGTCGTCGGGCAAAGCCCGGCCGGCGTCGACGGCGGTGGACCTTCTTCATCGCTGGCGCGGGGCGGCCTCCTTGCGTGGTTGCGCGGCGTTGGGTAGGGCGCGGTGGCGGTGGGCGCCCCAGTGATGACGGGAGCTGCAATTGGCGCGTGGTGGGCTGCTAGGGCCTCGGTGGTGGCGGGTTGGCCTTTTCCCGACCAGATCTGGTGCGGGACGTGACGGACGAGCAGGGCCAGATGCTCGGGGGCGATGGGTGCGTGTGGCCGATACAGATCCGGCGAGGCAGCGCGCGTCCGTCGCGGTGGTGCTGCTCGAGGCTTCCCGGTCGGCGGTGGGGCAGGGCTACTGCCTCGGTTGGCAGCGGACGATCCGGGACTGCAGGTGGCAGTGCGGATCTGCTCCATGGCAGAGGATGGCGGTCGGCGGTGCACAGACAGTGGGCCGACCTAGTCCGCGGTGGTGCTTGGTGCCGCGTTAGTGCCCCTTCTTGTTGCTCCTTCGTGACGTCGGTTCGAGTGGGCGCCTGTGTTGCTACTATGCTGCACACACGTGTGACAGTCCGAGACCGACGCTCCAGAAGATTCCCCCCTTTATTCCGTTTTCGTCGTGTGGCTATTTTATTTTGTTGGTTGCTTCATCATGTAGTTTGCATCATCGCGTCATGCATGGCATCATGTCATCTGTGCTTGTCTGGTGTGGCTAGTTGCACCTCGTTGTTTGAGTGTGAGCGCATGTGTGTATGTGCCTTAGGGCCTTGCAATGTGATTGGGTGCAACAAGTTTAAGCTCGTAACCCTGTTGCACCGAGGACCTAAAAACCTTCTCTCCCCTCTCGTCCCTCTCTTATTTTTTTGTGGTTTGCTAAAGTTTTTCGTTTTAACCCCTTCAAATAAATGCGCCTTCTTTTAAAAAAATCCTTTTATTATATGTAGGGGCAACCCTTGGGTTTTTATTTTATTTCTCCTTTTGTTTTATTTTAAAACCCTCACATTTTCTTTTCTCCTTTAAAGAGCTTTTATTTTATTCTTTAAATAAAAGGGGTTTGATTTTATTCTTTTGTAAGAAAGATGTTTTATTTTATTCTTCAAAAGGGTTTTATTTTATTTGTTTAAAAAAGGCCTAATCTATTTTAAAAGTTTGGGTATATTTTTAAAGGAGTAAAAGGCATTTTTTTATTTTGTTAAAACATATTTTCCTTTTATGTTTGTTCTCTGTTTTTATTAAAAGAAAAAAAACAAATGGGGAGAGAGGAGGAGCCTGCCCAGGCCCAGCCGGCAAGGCCCAGGCAGCTCCCCCGTGCCCTAGCGTCGCTCCCCCTCGTCCTCCTCGTGGCTCCCTCTCTGCCCCGATCCCCTTCTCCCCCTCTCGCGCAGCGCCATCTTCCCCGATCCCCTCGCCCTAGGTCGTCGCCCGCGCATCCCCGTGCGCCGTCCGTCGCTCCCCGAGCTCGCCGCCCCTCGGCCTCGCCTCGCTGCTTGCCGGCGGCGCCCTGCTGCTGTTCCCCGGCGTCGTGCTGGCCATGGCCAAGCCTCCAGGACCCCGGCCTCCTCCTCCTACCGTCGTTGTAGCCGAGTTGCTCCTGTGTATGCCTGATGCTGCGTTTTGATGTTGCTGTCGAAGGTTTGCTAGTGATGCCGCTAGTTGCCGGTGTGTTGCTGTAGCTTTGATGTTGCTGCCGCTAGCTGTCGTTGCCGATGCCCTGTGCTGTTGCGGTGCAGTAGCTCTTGCATGTTGCTCTTGTTGGAAATATGCCCTAGAGGCAATAATAAATTAGTTATTATTATATTTCTTAGTTCATGATAATCGTTTATTATCCATGCTATAATTGTATTGATTGGAAACACAATACTTGTGTGGATACATAGACAAAACACTGTCCCTAGTAAGCCTCTAGTTGACTAGCTCGTTGATCAAAGATGGTCAAGGTTTCCTGGCCATAGGCAAGTGTTGTCACGTGATAACGGGATCACATCATTAGGAGAATCATGTGATGGACTAGACCCAAACTAATAGACGTAGCATGTTGATCGTGTCATTTTGTTGCTACTGTTTTCTGCGTGTCAAGTATTTATTCCTATGACCATGAGATCATATAACTCACTGACACCGGAGGAATGCTTTGTGTGTATCAAACGTCGCAACGTAACTGGGTGACTATAAAGATGCTCTACAGGTATCTCCGAAGGTGTTAGTTGAGTTAGTATGGATCAAGACTGGGATTTGTCGCTCCGTGTGACGGAGAGGTATCTCGGGGCCCACTCGGTAATACAACATCACACACAAGCCTTGCAAGCAATGTAACTTATTGTAAGTTGCGAGATCTTGTATTACGGAACGAGTAAAGAGACTTGCCGGTAAACGAGATTGAAATAGGTATGCGGATACTGATGATCGAATCTCGGGCAAGTAACATACCGAAGGACAAAGGGAATGACATACGGGATTATATGAATCCTTGGCACTGAGGTTCAAACGATAAGATCTTCGTAGAATATGTACGATCCAATATGGGCATCCAGGTCCCGCTATTGGATATTGACCGAGGAGTCTCTCGGGTCATGTCTACAAAGTTCTCGAACCCGCAGGGTCTGCACACTTAAGGTTCGACGTTGTGTTTATGCGTATTTGAGTTATATGGTTGGTTACCGAATGTTGTTCGGAGTCCCGGATGAGATCACGGACGTCACGAGGGTTTCCGGAATGGTCCGGAAACGAAGATTGATATATAGGATGGCCTCATTTGATTACCGGAAGGTTTTCGGAGTTATCGGGAATGTACCGGGAATGACAAATGGGTTCCGGGAGTTCACCGGGGGGGGCAACCCACCCCGGGGAAGCCCATAGGCCTTGGGGGTGACACACCAGCCCTTAGTGGGCAGGTGGGACAAGCCCAAAAGGCTCTATGCGCCAAAGAGAAGAAAATCAAGAGAGAAAGGAAAAAAAAAGGAGGAGGTGGGAAGGAAGGGGGACTCCCTCCCACCAAACCAAGTCCAACTCGGTTTGGGGGGGGAGAGTCCTCCCCCTTGGACTCGGCCGACCCCCTTGGGGCTCCTTGAGCCCCAAGGCAAGGTCCCCTCCCTCCCACCTATATATACGGAGGTTTTAGGGCTGATTTGAGACGACTTTTCCACGGCAGCCCGACCACATACCTCCACGGTTTTTCCTCTAGATCGCGTCTTTGCGGAGCTCGGGCGGAGCCCTGCTGAGACAAGGTCATCACCAACCTCCGGAGCGCCGTCACGCTGCCGGAGAACTCTTCTACCTCTCCGTCTCTCTTGCTGGATCAAGAAGGCCGAGATCATCGTCGAGCTGTACGTGTGCTGAACGCGGAGGTGCCGTCCGTTCGGTACTAGATCGTGGGACTGATCGCGGGATTGTTCGCGGGGCGGATCGAGGGACGTGAGGACGTTCCACTACATCAACCGCGTTCACTAACGCTTCTGCTGTACGATCTACAAGGGTACGTAGATCACTCATCCCCTCTCGTAGATGGACATCACCATGATAGGTCTTCGTGCGCGTAGGAAAATTTTTGTTTCCCATGCGATGTTCCCAGCAGTGGCATCATGAGCTAGGTTCATGCGTAGATGTCTTCTCGAGTAGAACACAAAAGTTTTTGTGGGCGGTGATGTGCGTTTTGCTGCCCTCCTTAGTCTTTTCTTGATTCCGCGGTATTGTTGGATTGAAGCGGCTTGGACCGACATTACTCGTATGCTTACGAGAGACTGGCTTCATCGTTACGAGTAACCCCCTTTGCTCAAAGATGACTGGCAAGTGTCGGTTTCTCCAACTTTAGTTGAATCGGAATTGACCGAGGAGGTCCTTGGATGAGGTTAAATAGCAATTCATATATCTCTGTTGTGGTGTTTGCGTAAGTAAGATGCGATCCTACTAGATACCCATGGTCACCACATAAAACATGCAAACAACAAAATTAGAGGACGTATAACTTGTTTTTGCAGGGTATGCTTGTGATGTGATATGGCCAACGATGTGATGTGATATATTGGATGTATGAGATGATCATGTTGTAATAGAAATATCGACTTGCACGTCGATGGTACGGCAACCGGCAGGAGACATAGGGTTGTCTTTATAACTAACGTTTGTGCTTGCAGATGCGTTTACTATTTTGCTAGGACGTAGCTTTAGTAGTAATAGCATGAGTAGCACGACAACCCCGATGGCGACACGTTGATGGAGATCATGATGATGGAGATCATGGTGTGACGCCGGTGACAAGAAGATCGTGCCGGTGCTTTGGTGATGGAGATCAAGAAGCACGTGATGATGGCCATATCATGTCACTTATGAATTGCATGTGATGTTAATCCTTTTATGCACCTTATTTTGCTTAGAACGACGATAGCATTATGAGGTGATCTCTCACTAAAATTTCAAGACGAAAAATTGTGTTCTCCCCGACTGTGCACCGTTGCTACAGTTCATCGTTTCGAGACACCACGTGATGATCGGGTGTGATAGACTCAACATTCACATACAACGGGTGCAAAACAGTTGCGCACGCGGAACACTCGGGTTAAGCTTGACGAGCCTAGCATGTGCAGACATGGCCTCGGAACACATGAGACCGAAAGGTCGAGCATGAATCGTATAGTTGATATGATTAGCATAGAGATGCTTACCACTGAAACTATTCTCGACTCACGTGATGATCGGACTTGAGATAGTGGATTTGGATCATGTAACACTCAAATGACTAGAGAGATGTACTTTTTGAGTGGGAGTTCTTAAGTAATATGATTAATTGAACTAATTGTCATGAACATAGTCTAATGGTCTTTGCGAATTATGATGTAGCTTGCGCTATAGCTCTACTGTTTTTTGTATGTTCCTAGAGAAAATTTAGTTGAAAGTTGATAGTAGCAAACTTTGCAGACTAAGTCTGTAAAACCGAGGATTGTCCTCGTTGCTGCACAGAAGGCTTATGTCCTTAATGCACCACTCGATGTTCTGCACCTCGAGCGTCGTCTGTGGATGCTGTGAACATCCGACATACACGTTTCTGATGACTACACGATAGTTCAGTGCAAAATGCTTAATGGCTTAGAAGCAAGGCGCCGAAGACGTTTTGAAATGTCATGGAACATAAATGATGTTCCAGAGAGTTAAAATTGTGATTTCATGCTTGTGCCCTTGTTAAGAGGTACAAGTCCTCCGACAAGATTCTTTGTCCACAAAGTAAAGGAGAAAAGCTCAATCGTTGAGCGTGTGCTCAGATTGTCTGAGTACGACAATCGCTTGAATCAAGTGGGAGTTAATCTTCCAGATGAGATAGTGATGGTTCTCCAAAGTCACTGCCACCAAGATGTGAGAGCTTCGTGATGAACTATAACATATCAAGGATAGATACAATGATCCTTGAGCGATTCGCGATGTTTGACACTGCGAAAGTAGAAATCAAGAAGGAGCATCAATAGTTGATGGTTTGTAAAACCACTAAGTTTCAAGAAAGGCAAGGGCTAGAAGGGATACTTCGTGAAACGGCAAAACAGTTGCTGCACTAATGAAGAGACCCAAGATTAAACCCGAACCCGAGACTAAGTGCTTCTGTAATGAGGGGAACAATCACTGAGGCGAAGCAACTCTAGATACTTGGTAGATAAGAAGGCTGGCAAAAGTCGAAAGAAGTGTCTTTGATATACATGATGTTGATGTGTACTTTACTAGTACTCCTAGTAGCATGAGGGTATTGGATACCAGTTCGGTTGCTAAGTGATTAGTAACGCGAAATGTAAGCTACGGCATAAAAGAAGACTAGCTAAAGGCGAGGTGACGATACGTGTTGGAAGTGTTTCCAAGGTTGATATGATCAAACGTCGCACGCTCCCTATACCATCGGGATTGGTGTTAAACCTAAATAATTGGTTTTTGGTGCTTGCGTTAAGCATGAACATGACTGGATCGTGTTTATTGCAATACGATTATTCATTTAAAGAGAATAATGGTTACTCTATTTTCTTGAATATTCACCTTCAATGATTTATTGAATCTCGATCGTAGTGTTACACATGTTCATGATATTGGTGCCAAAAGATACGAGTTAATGATGATAGTACCACTTACTTGTGGCACTGCCGCTTGAGTCATGTTAGTATAAATTGCATGAAGAGGCTCCATGCTGATGGATCTTTGTACTCACCTGATTTCGAATCACTAGTGACATGCAAATCATACCACATGAGCAAGGCCTTGTGTTTCATTGAGATGAAACAAGATAGTAACTTATTGGAAGTGATACATTTTGATGTATGCAGTCCAATGGGTGCTGAGGCACGCAGTGGATATCATTATGTTCTTACTTCACTGACGATTTGAGTAGATACAGGAGTATTTACTTAATGAATCACAAGTCTGAAATATTGAAAAGTTCAATTCCGTTTTAGAGTGAAGTTCGTCGTAACAAGAGGATGAACTGTCTACGATATGATCATAGAAATGAATATTTGAGTTACTAGTTTTGGTACGCAGTTAAGACAATGTGGAAATTGTTTTGCAGTTCATGCCACCTGGAACATCATGGTGTGATGATGTGTCTGAACATCATAGCCACGCACTATTTGGTATGGTGCATACTATGATGTCTCTTATCGAATTACGACTATCGTTTATGGGTTATGCATTAGAGACAACCGCACTCACTTTAAATAGGGCACCGCGTATTTCCGTTGAGATGACACAGTATAGACTGAGGTTTAGAGAAATCTAAACTGTCGTTTCTTGAAAGTTTGGGGCTTCGACACTTATGTGAAAAAGTTTCAGTCTGATAAGCTCAAACCCAAAGCGGATAAATGCATCTTCATAGGATATCCAAAACGGTTGGGTACATCTCCTATCTCAGATCCGAAAGCAAAGTATTTGTTTCTAGAAACGGATCCTTTCTCGAGGAAAGGTTTCTCTCGAAAGAATTGAGTGGGAGGGTAGTAGAACTTGATGAGGTTATTGAACCATCACTTCAACCAGTGTATAGCAGGGTGCAGGAAGTTGTTCATGTGGCGCCTACACCAATTGAAGTGGAAGTTGATGATGATGATCATTAAGCTTCGAATCAAGTTACTACAAACCTCGTAGGTCGACAAGGTCGCGTACTGCTGCAGAGTAGTAAGGTAACCCTGTCTTGGAGGTCATGTTGTTGAGCAATAGTGAACCTACGAGTTATGGAGAAAGCGATGGTGGGCCCAGTTTCTGACAAATGGCTGGAAGCCATGAAATCCGAGAGAGGATCCATGTATGAAAACAAAGTGTAGACTTTGGAAGAACTACTTGATGGTCATAATACTATTGAGTAAAGATGGATCTTTGAAAGGAAGACAGACAATGATGGTGACAAGTCACTATTAAGAAAAGCTCGACTTGTCGCAAAGATGTTTTCGACAAGATCAAACAGTTGACTATCATGAGACTTTTCTCACTCGTAGCGATGCTAAAGGTCTGTTAGAATTATGTTAATTGTTGATGCATTATTTATGAAATATTGCACGTAGGATGTCAAAACATTGTTTTCTCGACGGTTTCCTTGAGCAAACATTGTATGTGATACAACCAGAAGGTTTTGTCGATCCTAAAGATACTAGCAAGTATGCAAGCTCCAGCGATCCTTCAATGGACTGGTGCAAGCATCTCGGAATTGGAATATATATACTTTGATGAGATGATCAAAGATTTTGGGTTTGTACAAGGTTTATGAGAAACTTGTATTTCGAAAGAAGTGAGTGGGAGCACTATAGAATTTCTGATAAAACATATTGTGGATCAGAAGTAATGTAGAATTTCTGTAAAAGCATACAAGGTTGTTTGAAAGGAGTTTTTTCAAAGGAATACCTAGATTGCGCTACTTGAACGTTGAGCATCAAAGATCTATGGAGATAGATCGAAAGCGCTTAATAGAAGTTTCAACAAGATGCATGCCTTGACAAGTTTTTGAAGGAGTTCAAAATAGATCACTAAAGAAGGAGTTCTTGGTTGCGTTGTAAGGTGTGAATTTGAGTAAGACTCAAAACCCGACCACGGCAGAATAAAGAGAATAGACGAAAGTCGTCTTCTATGCCTTAGCCGTAGAATCTAAAGTATGCCATGCTGTGTACCGCACCTGATGTGTGCCTTGACTCAAAGTCTGTTGAGAGGTACAGAGAGTGATCCATGATTGAATCACTAGCAGCGGTCAAAATTTATCCTTAGTAACAAATGGACTAAGGAATTTTTCTCGATTATGGAGGTGGTTAAAGAGTTCGTCGTAAAGGGTTACGTCGATGCAAGCTTTGACACTAATCCGAATAACTATGAGTAGTGAAACGGATTCATATAGTAGAGTAGATATTTGGAGAATTTCCGAATAGCACGTAGTAGCAGCATCTATAAGATGACATAAAGATTTGTAAAGAACGCACGGATCTGAAAGTTTCAGAACCGTTGACTAAAACCTCTCTCACGAGCAAGACGTGATCAGACCCCATAAGTATATGGGTGTTGGATTCGTTGGAATCACATGGTGATGTGAACTAGATTATTGACTCTAGTGCAAGTGGGAGACTGTTGGAAATATGCCCTAGAGGCAATAATAAATTAGTTATTATTATATTTCTTAGTTCATGATAACCGTTTATTATCCATGCTATAATTGTATTGATTGGAAACACAATACTTGTGTGGATACATAGACAAAACACTGTCCCTAGTAAGCCTCTAGTTGACTAGCTCGCTGATCAAAGATGGTCAAGGTTTCCTGGCCATAGGCAAGTGTTGTCACGTGATAACGGGATCACATCATTAGGAGAATCATGTGATGGACTAGACCCAAACTAGTAGACGTAGCATGTTGATCGTGTCATTTTGTTGCTACTGTTTTCTGCGTGTCAAGTATTTATTCCTATGACCATGAGATCATATAGCTCACTGACACCGGAGGAATGCTTTGTGTATATCAAACGTCGCAACGTAACTGGGTGACTATAAATATGCTCTACAGGTATCTCCGAAGGTGTTAGTTGAGTTAGTATGGATCAAGACTGGGATTTGTCGCTCCATGTGACGGAGAGGTATCTCGGGGCCCACTCGGTAATACAACATCACAGACAAGCCTTGCAAGCAATGTAACTTATTGTAAGTTGCGAGATCTTGTATTACGGAACGAGTAAAGAGACTTGCTAGTAAACGAGATTGAAATAGGTATGCGGATAGTGACGATCGAATCTCGGGGAAGTAACATACCGAAGGACAAAGGGAATGACATACGGGATTATATGAATCCTTGGCACTGAGGTTCAAACGATAAGATCTTCGTAGAATATGTAGGATCCAATATGGGCATCCAGGTCCCGCTATTGGATATTGACCGAGGAGTCTCTCGGGTCATGTCTACATAGTTCTCGAACCCGCAGGGTCTGCACACTTAAGGTTCGACGTTGTTTTATGCGTATTTGAGTTATATGGTTGGTTACCGAATGATGTTCGGTGTCCCGGATGAGATCACGGATGTCACGAGGGTTTCCGGAATGGTCCGGAAATGAAGATTGATATATAGGATGGCCTCATTTGATTACCGGAAGGTTTTCGGAGTTACCGGGAATGTACCGGGAATGACGAATGGGTTCCGGGAGTTCACCGGGGGGGGGGGCAACCCACCCCGGGGAAGCCCATAGGCCTTGGGGGTGACACACCAGCCCTTAGTGGGCTGGTGGGACAAGCCCAAAAGGCTCTATGCGCCAAAGAGAAGAAAATCAAGAGAGAAAGGAAAAAAAAAGGAGGAGGTGGGAAGGAAGGGGGACTCCCTCCCACCAAACCAAGTCCAACTCGGTTTGGGGGGGGGGGAGAGTCCTCCCCCTTGAACTCGGCCGACCCCCTTGGGGCTCCTTGAGCCCCAAGGCAAGGTCCCCTCCCTCCCACCTATATATACGGAGGTTTTAGGGCTGATTTGAGACGACTTTTCAACGGCAGCCCGACCACATACCTCCATGGTTTTTCCTCTAGATCGCGTCTTTGCGGAGCTCGGGCGGAGCCCTGCTGAGACAAGGTCATCACCAACCTTCGGAGTGCCGTCACGCTGCCGGAGAACTCTTCTACCTCTCCGTCTCTCTTGCTGGATCAAAAAGGCCGAGATCATCGTCGAGCTGTACGTGTGCTGAACGCGGAGGTGCCGTCCGTTCGGTACTAGATCGTGGGACTGATCGCGGGATTGTTCGCGGGGCGGATCGAGGGACGTGAGGACGTTCCACTACATCAACCGCGTTCACTAACGCTTCTGCTGTATGATCTACAAGGGTACGTAGATCACTCATCCCCTCTCGTAGATGGACATCACCATGATAGGTCTTCGTGCGCGTAGGAAATTTTTTGTTTCCCATGCGACGTTCCCAGCAGCTCTTGCTTGCGGCTTGCTGCTTAGTTCTAGGTTGCTACATGTCCTATCCAAGGACTACCCCACACGAGGGACAGGACCTTAAGTATGCCCCGACTGAATTAAGGTGCCCCCATCATCCAGTCGGTAACAGGCCCAGAATCATCCAGTCGGAGACTAACATTCAGAGAGCACCGGGCCTACCGACTGGATACACTCGGTACGTCGTAACCTCTCTGGAGGGTAACTGCTGTACGTTTCCGGGTGCATTTACTAGCATTTAGAGCATACGTTACCTGTAACGTATGCATTCAATCGCCACTACTCCACCCCTGAATCAGAACCGTTGTGGAGGGCAGCACACTCTATATAAGCCGCCCTCCCCCACTGGTAAAGGGGTTAGCAAATCTTTGTACTCCATATCACACTCGGTAACAAGCTCCGAGAGCACTGAGACGTAGGGCTGTTACCTCCACCGCAGAGGGGCCTGAACTCATACAACCTCGTCGTAGCTAGGACTCTGCCCATCTCATCCGTACCCTACACATCTATTGTCAGGCTTATACCCACGACAGTTGGCGCCCACCGTGGGGCTGGCGTCTATGCGACTTCCGGCGAGTTTGCGACTACTTCCTTTCGTCATGTCGTCCGGTGGAGATTCGAGCATGGGTCACCAGATTCTCTTCGGCGCTCTCTCCTTCGTCGTCGACGATTCGGCGTGGCTTCGGGAGGCACCTCTCGACGTCGAGGTGCTTCCCCGTCGCGGGGCCACGCACTTCCATGCCGGTGCTCGCGGCGTTCTTCTTCTCCAACAGCCGACTCCATTGCCGGCTTGCACCTTCGTCACGCGCCGCAGCAGGCGATCTCGCAGTTCGCGTCTACAACGTTGGGTGCAGCATGCCCGAGCGCGTCAATTCGCGTCCTCTCAAGTGGCGGTTCTGGAGTCTGTTGTGGTTCCCCCGCGTCCCCAGTGCTCGGGCTCGGTTCCGACTGAGCTCCCTTCCGAGTACGTGGGCCGCGGGCCTGCAGCGAAAGTTCACATGGCCAACACTCATGAAGATCCCCATCAGGCCGGCCGGAACGAGCGCGAAGTCGGTGAAGCATCCGGTGCATGCCGTCCGCCTCGCCGTTCTGCTAGTCGGCACACCCGGCAGAGCAACGTAGAGTTGTTCCGCACACCTCTCCTCAACTTGGCTGTAGCAGCCAAGATCGCCGATTCCCTCCAGCTGACTGATTCAGAGGCAGGAAGAGGAATCGAGCAGATCCGTGCTCTATTGCACACGGCGCAGCAGCAGAATTCGGCAGTCTCCCAGTCGCACAATCGGATCCACAACAGTTCCGTCCATGCAAACACACATCGGTCGGTTCACAGCCCCGGCTCCTATCAGCACCACAGGGGAGGCAGTCGTTCCATGGTCCGTGAAGATCGCCGCCGTTCGCGCACCCCTCCGCGGGGTGGGCCCTATGGGTCCCGACTCATGATGATCGGCGTTCAGTCGGCGACACTTACGACCCGAGACCCGACGCAAGAGGGCGAATCGCCCAGCGAAGAGTCGACAGGGGTCGAGCCCACCGCGATGGCCACGATCTGGATCGTCCGAGTGGCAGCAGGACCATCGTGTCCGGCCCCGAGTGTTTTAGTCGAGCCATCCGCTCGGCTGACATCCCGCCCAACTTCCGATTGGCAGCGGGAATCGATAAATTTACGGGGGAATCCAAACCTGAAACATGGCTAGATGACTACCGAGTGGCAGTCCAGATCGGAGGAGGGGACGACCATGTCGCTATGAAGCACCTCCCTCTGATGCTCGACGGCTCGGCGCGAGCTTGGCTGAACCAGTTAGCCCCCTCAAGCATTTACAGTTGGGCAGATCTGGCCCGAGTGTTCATTAGGACCTTCGAAGAGACGTGCAAACGCCCTGCAGGCCTTGTGGAGCTTCATCACTGTGTCCAGAAGCCGAATGAGCCCTTGCGCGACTTCATCCAGCGATGGACAACTCTTGACCACACGGTGGAGAACGTCACCGAGCATCAAGCAGTCTGCGCATTCAAGGCAGGCGTACGGTACAGAGAGTTGTACCTAAAGTTCGGCCGGACAGGCGACATCTCCATGAGCAAGATGATGGAGATAGCAGCTCGTTATGCAAATGGCGAGGAAGAAGACCGCATCCGGAGCGGCAAACACAAGACAGTCGGCGATGCCGACGGAGGAAACACTCGGGAGCAGAAACAGAAAGTTCCACCCACACCGTAGGCAGAAGCTGCAGCTGTGACCAGCGCCAAGTTCAAGAGCAAAGGGAAAGCGCAGTCTGCCCCCAAGAAGAAGCCGTTCAACAATCCCATCCTGGATCAGCCTTGTCCAATTCACATGAAGGTGGACGAAGAAGGCAATCCCATATACGCGAAGCATACCACTCGACAGTGTCGTCTCCTGATCCAGGGGTTCAGCGAAGGACAACCGAGTGAGAAGAATCCTGAACAAGATGAGGAGGATAAGGAGGATCCGTTCCCCCAAGTCCATGCAACCCTCATGATTTTTGCTGACGTCGAAAGCAAGAGTCGACTGAAGCTAGTGAACAGAGAGGTCAACATGGCCGTTCCGACTGCTCCCAAGTTCCTTAGATGGTCTCAGACTGCGATCACCTTTGATCAGTCGGACCATCCAACGCATGTCCCCACTCCAGGAAGACAGGCTCTGGTCGTCGACCCGGTGGTGGAAGGAGTCCGACTGCGCAAAGTCCTCATGGACGGCGGTAGCGGACTGAACATCATGTACGCCGACACCCTCAAGGGAATGGGCATTCCAATGTCTAGACTCAGCGAGAGCAATATGCAGTTCCACGGAGTCGTCCCCGGGCGGAAGGCCAAGTCACTCAGCCAGATCGCGTTGGACGTCACTTTCGGCTCCGATAAAAACTTTCGCAAGGAGAAGCTCACATTCGAGGTGGTGGATTTCCAGAGCGCTTACCATGCAATTCTGGGCCGCCTGGCGTACGTGAGTTTCATGGCACGCCCGTGCTATGTGTACTTGAAGTTGAAGATGCCAGGTCCAAAAGGCGTTATCACCATCACCGGCAACCGTCAGCGAGCCGAGGAGTGTCTGCAAGAGGGATCAAGGATCGCCGACCAGCAGATGGCTGTACTCGAGCTCGAAGAGTACAAGAAGACAGTCGACCCTGCCGACTTAATGCTCTCAAAGAAGCCAGCTTCTGAGTCCGCGTTCCAGTCGGCGGGAGAGACTAAGAAGGTCAGCATCCACCCGACGGACGAGTCTGCCGCCCCGACGAACATCTCCACCACCCTCGATCCTAAATAGGAATCCGAGCTCACCCAATTCCTCCGTGAGAACTGGGACATCTTCGCATGGAAACCTTCTGACATGCCGGGTGTACCCAGGGAGTTGGCTGAGCACCGACTGCATGTGGATCCCGTCGCTCGACCCGTTTGAGAGCGCCTGCGTCGGTCTGCCGCACACAAGAGGAAGGCAATAGGAGAAGAGGTGGCCAAGCTGCTGGCTGCCAACTTCATTCGCGAGGTTCACCACTCCAAGTGGCTCGCCAATGTCGTCATGGTGCCCAAGAAGGACAAGTCACTCCGAATGTGCATTGACTTCCAGCACCTCAATAAGGTCTGCCCGAAAGACTATTTTCCGCTCCCCCGCATAGATCAAATTGTCCATTCGACTGCGGGTTGCGAGCGTTTGTCATTCCTTGATGCCTACTCGGGTTATCATCAGATCCGTCTGTATGGTCCCGATGAGTTGAAAATAGCCTTCATCACCCCGTTTGGGTGCTTCTGCTACATCACTATGCCTTTCGGTCTGAAGAATGCAGGAGCTACCTTTATGCGCATGATCCAAAAATGTCTCCTCGACCAGATCGGTCGCAATGTGGAGGCATACATGGATGATATCGTAGTCAAGTCACGCAAAGGTTCCGACCTGCTGACTGACTTGGCAGAAACATTCGCCAACCTTAGTAGGTACGATATAAAGCTAAACCCAGCCAAATGTTCATTCGGTGTTCCCAGCGGAAAGTTACTCGGTTTCTTCGTTTCCGAACGAGGGATCGATGTTAACCCCGAAAAGATCGGGACCATCGTCCGAATGGATAGGCCGGTCAGAATACACGATGTTCAACGGCTTACAGGTTGCCTAGCGGCTTTGAGAAGGTTCATCAGTCGACTCGACAAAAAAGCACTTCCTCTGTACCGACTCATGAAGAAGTCAGATACCTTCGAGTGGACAGACGAATCCCAAGTCGCATTCGACGACCTCAAAGTCCTACTTTCCACGCAGCCGGTTCTTACTACTCCGCTCAGTAAAGAGCCCCTTCTTCTATATATCGCGGCTACAAATCAAGTCGTCAGTACTGTTCTTACAGTCGAGCGAGAAGAGGAAGGCAAAGCATACAAAGTTCAGCGGCCAGTGTACTACATCTCCGAAGTCCTGACCCCTTCCAAGCAGAGGTATCCCCATTATCAAAAGATTATCTATGGGATCTATATGACTTCAAAGAAGGTGGCCCGTTATTTCCAAGTCCACTCGGTATTTGTCGTTTCTGATGCTCCGTTGTCGGAAATTCTCCAAGGGGACGCATCAGGCCGAGTGGCGAAGTGGGCGATGGAGATGCTGTACTGCGATATCAAGTTCGAGGCCAAGAAAGCTATTAAGTCTCAAGCCTTGGCTGACTTTATAGCAGAATGGGTAGAACAACAGCAACCGACTCCATCTACTCGGCTCATTGGACAATGTTCTTCGATGGGTCTAAGATGTTGAATAGATCCGGCGCTGGTGTTGTGATCATATCGCCAAAGGGTGACAAGCTCAAGTACGTGCTTCAGATACACTTTGATTCCTCTAACAACGAGGCAGAGTATGAAGCTCTTCTCTACGGATTGCGCATGGCCATCTCACTCGGCGTCCGTCGCCTAATGGTCTACGGCGATTCGGACTTGGTGGTCAACCAAGTGATGAAAGATTGGGACGTAAGGAACCCCACCATGACAACATACTGCAATGCAGTGAGGAAGCTGGAGAAGAAGTTTGAAGGTCTAGAACTTCATCATGTTCCAAGACTGAAGAACCAAGCAGCTGACGAGTTGGCGAAACTCGGATCCACTCGGAGACCAGTCCCGAGTGATGTCTGCCTTGAGCACCTCCATCTTCCTTCAGTTAAAGAAGACCCCTTCACGGAAGAACCAGTACAACCCAAGAGCGCAACAGATCCGACTGAAGTCGATGTGCCTGCTGTGGTTGATCTGGTCACAGAGATTCTGGTAGTCGTTCCCGATTGGACTGTGCCGATCATGACATATATCGTGAGACAAGAACTTCCAGAAGATGAAGTCCAAGCCCGGCAAATAATTCGCAGGTCGAAGGCATTCACTGTCATTGACGGTCAATTGTACAAGGAGAGTGTTTCAGGCGTCCTCCAACGTTGCATTTCCCCAGAGGAAGGACAGTTGATCCTAGAGGATATCCACTCGGGAACCTGCGGCCATCACGCTTCTTCGAGAGCAATCGTCGCCAAGGCGTTCAGAGCTGGATTCTTCTGGCTGCAGGCTAACGAGATGGCTAAAGCTATGGTTGACCGATGTGAAGGCTGTCAGTTCTACTCCAACAAGTCCCACAAGCCAACATCTGCACTAAAGACAATCCCACTTGTGTGACCATTTGCAGTTTGGGGATTAGACATAGTCGGACCATTCAAGACAGGCCAAGGAGGCTACACACATCTGTTGGTGGCAGTCGACAAGTTTACAAAATGGATAGAAGCCAAGCCCATCAAGAAACTCGACGCCTCCACAGCCGTTAAGTTTGTCAGGGACATCATCTCCAGATTCGGAGTGCCTCACAGCATAATCACGGACAATGGGACAAACTTCGACTCGGACAGATTCAAAGGTTTCTGTGCGAGTTAGGGTATCCGAGTGGATTTTGCTTCCGTAGCACATCCGCAATCCAATGGACAAGCTGAGCATGCGAATGGACTTATCCTTCAAGGTTTGAAGCCTCGACTCTTGCGAGAGGTAGGACATGCTGCTGGTGCATGGGTCACCGAGTTACCTTCAGTACTTTGGGGCCTCCACACCACTCCGAACAGATCAACAGGGCGATCACCGTTCTTCCTCGTCTATGGAGCAGAAGCGGTCCTTCCGAGTGACCTGCTTCACAATGCCCCGCAAGTCGAACTCTTCTCCGAAGCCGAAGCAGAACAAGCAAGGCAAGATGGAGTCGATCTTCTAGAGGAGGAGCGCGAGATGGCACTTACTCGCTCAACAATTTCCAAGCAAGATCTGCGACGCTTTCACGCGCGTCACGTTAGGAGTCGCACATTCCAAGCTGGCGATTTGGTGCTCCGAGTGGATCAGCAAAGACCACACAAGTTGGCTCCAGCCTGGGAGGGGCCTTTCATCGTCTCCAAGGTGCTGAACAACGGAGCATACAGACTATACAACATTCAGAGGGAGACAGACGAGCCGCGTGCATGGAACGGAGATCTCCTCAAGCGTTTTTATATGTGATCGTCGACTAAAGCAGTGTAACGAACAAGTTTTGACGAAATAATATACAACAGATTCAGTTTTTTGCAGATTCAGAGTTCTTCCGTGGTTGCAGACTACGGTCACACACACAAAAAAAACTTAGCTGCGATCCCGAATCGCCTAAGTACTACCTTCCCCCGAGTGTGCACTTCACGTCGCACTCGGCGACTTAGCTACGATGCTGCATCGCCTAAGTACTAACTTCCTTCGAGTGTGCACTATACGTCGCACTCGGGGACTTAGCTGTGATCAAGAATCACCTAAGTAATAACTTCCTTCGAGTGTGCACTATACGTCGCACTCGGGGACTTAGCTGTGATCAAGAATCACCTAAGTAATAACTTCCTTCGAGTGTGCACTATACGTCGCACTCGGGGACTTAGCTGTGATCAAGAATCACCTAAGTAATAACTTCCTTCGAGTGTGCACTATACGTCACACTCGGGGACTTAGCTGTGATCAAGAATCACCTAAGTAATAACTTCCTTCGAGTGTGCACTATACGTCGCACTCGAGGACTTAGCTGCGATCCTGAATAGCCTAAGTACTAACTTCCTCCGAGTGTGCACTATACGTCGCACTCGGGGACTTAGCTGTGATCAAGAATCACCTAAGTAATAACTTCCTTCGAGTGTGCACTATACGTCGCACTCGGGGACTTAGCTGTGATCACGAATCACCTAAGTAATAACTCCCTCCGAGTGTGCACTATACGTCGCACTCGAGTACTTAGCTGCAATCCTGAATCGCCTAAGTAATAACTCCCTCCGAGTGTGCACTATACGTCGCACTCGGAGACTTAGCTGCGATCTTGAATCGCCTAAGTAATAACTTCCTCCGAGTGTGCACTATACGTCGCACTCGGGGACTTAGCTGCGATCCTGAATCGCCTAAGTACTAACTTCCTCCGAGTGTGCACTATACGTCGCACTCGGGAACTTAGCTGCGATCCTGAATCGCCTAAGTAATAACTTCCTCCGAGTGTGCACTATACGTCGCACTCGGAGACTTAGCTGCGATCCTGAATCGCCTAAGTACTAACTTCCTCCGAGTGTGCACTATACGTCGCACTCGGGGACTTAGATGTGATCACGAATCACCTAAGTAATAACTCATTCGAGTGTGCACTACAAGTCCCACTCGGAGACTTAGACGTGGCCAACAATCACCTAAGTCTTAATCTTCTCCGAGTACGCACTAAGTGTTGCACTCGAAACAGCATTCAAACAAAAGACTAAAGGTTTTCATTCCGATTCCACAAGTTTAGCAACGATAACTGACTCGGTGCAGATCAAGCTTACCCACACCGATTTAAAAGTACGATAGCCAACAGAAGTGGCCAGAGTATCTTACAGGCAAACACTCGGCATACCGAGGACAAAGTTTGATCACGCGTCAGCTGGGCCGGCGTCAGGACTGGAGGGCTCCACAAAAGTGTCCAAGTCGATTCCATCAGCGATGCGGGTAGCAGTCTCAAGGAACGTCTCCATGAAGTCTTCGAATCGAAGCTTCTTCGTGTTGGCGACCTTCAACGCCTTCAGCTTATCTTCCCGCACCTCCTTGCAATGGACTCGGACCAAGGACAGCGCAACATCAGCACCGCAACGCGCTGCCGATTTCTTCCAGGATTGCACTCGGCTCGGAACCTCCTCCAGTCGCCCCGTCAGGGTCTCCATCCCCTCCCGCGACTCGTCTTCTGGCCAAAGTTCCTTGTTAATTCGGCCGACGACTTCTCTCAGTCGATCGATGAAAGGACCTACTTTGCCTACGCGGATATGTTCCCGGAGTAGATCCCGATTGGCGTCCTCGCCGAGTGGAATTTTGTCCTTAATATACCGCTCCACAGCCGCCACTTCAGCTTCAGCGTCTCCGCAAAAGTCTGCAACGAACAAGCAAGCAAACAATAAAAACCGAGTGTACGGCACACGGTACAACCACTCGACAAAGCATAAGTCTTACCAGCCAGACGAGTCATCATTTGCGCAGCCCAGTCGGTGACATACTTCTCTTGAGCTATGCATCGTTTGTTCAGGACGCCCATCTGATTGTGCAATTCGGTCCTCTGTTTCCCCATCCTCTGCACCTCCGCCGTCAACACCCTGTTTGCCTCCAGAGCCTCTTCCAAGGACTTTTCTCGCACTTCCAGAGCGTCCTTCATGCCAGCCATGGCGAGCATTGCAGCTTCCAATTCACCAGCATACTGGTTCCTCTCCGCTCTCAGGGCTTCATAAGCAGTTCCCATTTCACAAGTTTTCTGCACCAAGAAACAAAGGGTAATCAGCAAGTTTATCAGTTCACAGGCTAAGTTCTTCAGACCTCTGCCGACGCAAGCAGTCGATAGCGGTCTCAGGGACTACACCCAGTGGGTTCACTAAGAGTGACCCCACTGGCATGCACCTCAAACAGGTCTGCCCTATTGAGGTGCACGTTTTCACCTACGCCTCTGAGGCCAATACTACTCGACCTGCGTGCAACTTACTCTCGGGGACTCTTACCGCAAGAGTGCTCCGACTTCAGTAAGTACTCGCACTCGGAAATCTTGTCTACGGACACAACCAAACTAAAGACCAAATGTATAATGACAACTGTCGGTGCAAGCACTCGACAGAAGTCTCGGGGACTACACCCACTGGGTTCACTCGGAGTGAACCCATTGCAGACAACAGACAACACCCAGTGGGTTACAGAAGAAAAGTAAGTACTTACTAGACTACTTACTCGGATGTCGTCGCGCAGCTCCAAGCTCCGCTGGTACTACGCCGCAACGGAGTCGTAAGCCCTCTTGGCTTCTCCAGCCATGAGCTCCGCCTGCACCATGGCCCCCTTGGCCGCTCCCACCTGCTCCTCCGGAAGATGTCGGATGCTGAATTCAACATTCGACGAACCGGGAATCGTGGGAGGTCCCTGGGGCATCCCAAGATCCACCCCAATCGGGTCCTCCCCCACCGGCACCGGTTCAGTCGGGGGAGGCGCTTCGGTTGGCGGAGCATCGGCGACAAGGGTGGCAGCAGGAGGAGCAGCCTTAGGGACTGGCTCCAGGACAGGCTCCACGGCGGGGTCGGCTCTCCCCTGCTCGTCCTCGTCTAGGTGAATCGCCCCTGACAATCCGAATGGCACGACGACTCAGGAAAAGGAAGAATGGTGCAGTCTACAGAAATAAAACACCCGACTCTCCTACAACATACCTGGCTGGGACGAGACAACATTGTCCGTGTCCACGGGGTCGTCCCCTTGGCGGGCCGGAGAAGTTGCAGAAGTGGCGACCCTGTCGAGTGAAGTCCATTCGACTTATAAAACAGGAGCTCACTCGGACAACAGAAATATCCGAAAGTTAGATTCACTTACATGGAAGTGACGGGGATGGCCATCCTCATCCGCGGCAGAGCCTTCCGAGGTTTGGGCCCACTCGGCTTGTGCGCCCTGGAGGACTGGCCCGCAGGTTCAGCGGCTGCGTCCCTGGCCCTCTTGGTGCCTCGAACACTCGGTACCGCCGGGGCAGCAGGCGGAGCACTCGACGACGCAGGAGGAGCTGAAGGGACGGCAGGCTCATGCCGACGCTTACTCCGATGCTCTGGCCACAGAGGTGGCGAGTCTGGCTCTACATCCTCTTCCTCTTCCTCGCTGTCTTCCTCCTCCGACTCCCCGTTGTCGGAGACGTATTCGGCGCTCTCCACGCTCCCCTCCTGGCTGCCTTCTTCCTCCTCCTCCTCCGGATTCCCGTTCGAGACGGGGGAGAACCAGTTGGTCCACGCCTGCATGAATTTCAGTCGGAAACATTAAGCATCACGCGGAGATATAAGTAAACGACTGGAATAAGGACGATTCGATGCACTCGGCCGATGCCACTCACCTGATTCGGTGGAGGGTTGTCCGTGCTGTAAGGCGCCACTCGGCGAGCTCCTTTAGGGTTCTCACAAGGACCCGTGATTTGGAGCACCAACGAGGTCACCTTCTCCTCGAGTATGCCCACCACGATGGTCCGAGTGGAATCCTCAGGCCCTGTGTAGTGCCACATAGCGTGGTCCCGAGCCTGCAGAGGCTGGATCCGCCGACCGATGAAGACTTCCAGCAGGTCTATACCGGTGACTCCTCTCCTGACAACGTCCACGAGTGCCTCAACCAAAGGCTGGATATCGTTCTTCTCGGCCTTGGAGAGCGCGAGTTGTTTGGGCGGAGCGGGACGGTGTAGATTAAACGGAAGCAGCCCAGTCGATGCATTCGGACAGGCTATGTCCTGGCAGTAGAACCACGTCGACTGCCAGTTCCTGACCGACTCGATCAACTGGAGAGCGGGATAGCTACTCCGACTCTTCTTCTGAAACCCTAAACCCCCGCAGAGCTAGAGGAGATGCGTCTTGTCATCCGACTGACTAAGATGTTTGATGGTTTGAGAGCGGGCGGAGAAGATATGTTTGAATAAACCCCAATGGGGGGGGGCAACCGATAAAGCACGCGCACAAAACAATGAAGGCAGAAAGATGGGCGATGGCATTCGAAGGGAAGTGATGGAGTTGAGCACCAAAATGATTCATGATGCCTTTGAAGAAGGGATGCGGGGGCAGAGAGAAACCTCTGTGAACATGGCTGAGGAGCAAGACGCGCTCCCCCTCCCGTGGCGCCGGCTCGACCTCGTCGTCCGCCGGCAGCCTCCAGGACTTATGCACGAGCAGGCCGTGCTCTAACAGCTCCAGCAGGCCCCCCTCCGTCACCGTGGAGGGGAGAAAGTCTCCCTGGATCCACCCCGCCGGCAACGGCCGCTACCGCCGCTGAGCAGCCGTCGCCTTGTTCTTCTTCTTCCTCGCCTCCATCTTGCTGGTCTGACCTTTGGTCATGGAGGCGACGGCGAGCTCTCGAGAAGGAGGAGAAGAGAGGGGTGTATGAGCGCAGGAGATGGCGAGGAAGACGGAGCAGACAAGAGCAAAGGATTCGGCGAGCGTAACCGAGGAGTCTCGTCGCCCAGATTTAAATAGAACACCGACTGGGTCGCTGGCGAGCGGGCCCGAAATCTTATCCGCCCAACCGGCCGTGGCGATATCAGTGGAGGAGTTGAAGGCGCGGGAATCGAGGAGTCAGGCGCTACTCGAGCGCGCTCACGTCGTCCCCGCTGAGCACGCGGAACCCGAAATTTCAGATCCCGGAAAATCCGCCGCTGTCAGTTGACCGGTCACATCAAAAGATGCCGCGAAAGCACTCGGTTCCCGACAGTCTGTTTCGCAAAACACCTCCACTCGGATCGTTGGTCAGGAGAGATAAAATGGATAGAGGCAAGCAACGCCCAAGCTGAACCTAGTCCAGTCGGATCTGAACCTCGAGCACTGCTTCGACGTTTCAACCCCAATCCATTCGGGGACTAATGATGGGGTCATAGTCCTAGGGTAGGGTCATAGGCCTGACCTACATGTCCTACCCAAGGACTACCCCACACGAGGGACAAGACCTTAAGTATGCCCCGACTAAATTAAGATGCCCCCATCATCCAGTCGGTAACAGGCCCAGAATCATCCAGTCGGAGACTAACATTCGGAGAGCACCGGGCCTACCGACTGGATACACTCCGTACGTCGTAACCTCTCTGGAGGGCAACTGCTGTACGTTTCCGGGTGCATTTACTAGCATTTAGAGCATACGTTACCTGTAATGTATGCATTCAATCGCCACTACTCCACCCCTGAATCAGAACCGTTGTGGAGGGCAGCGCACTCTATATAAGCCGCCTTCCCCCACTGGTAAAGGGGTTAGCAAATCTTTGTACTCCATATCACACTCGGTAACAAGCTCCGAGAGCACTGAGACGTAGGGCTGTTACCTCCACCGCAGAGGGGCCTGAACTCATACAACCTCGCCGTCGCTAGGACTCTGCCCATCTCATTCGTACCCTACACATCTACTGTCAGGCTTATACCCACGACAGCCTCTGCTTGCCGTATTTGCTTGCATGCGCTAGTTGCTGTTGCTGAGCATGCTGCCATTGCTTGCTAGCTTCTTGCTGTAAATGCTGGCCGAGCTAGCTGATGCTTGATCGCTGCCTGCCCTGCTTGCTGCTAGCCGAGGCTAGATGTAGCTTGTGCTGCGTATTGCTGTTGCTCTTGTTGTAGCCGGCTGCTAGCTTGCTTTGCTAGCTTGCTTTACTGCTAGCTTGATACTAGGTTGCTAGCTGAAGCTTGCTGCCGATGCTAGTCGAAGCCTGCTGCTGCTAGATGTTGCTGCTTTTCGTTGTGCCAACGATGCACGTTTGCGGTTGTTGTTGTGTCGCCTGCCGTCGCCGCGTGCACCAACCCCTCCTTCATGGAACCGACAAGTTCGCGAGAACCACGACATCCTCGACAACCCCGACCATCTTCAGAACGAGTTCGACTCCCGACGCCGAAGATCGTCTACCGACAAGAGAACGACTACCATCGACGAGACCGAGTACAACTACTTCCACGACCTCCATGACGTCCGTTTCGACCGAACCCCTCCGATTCACACGCGTCGAAGGTATACCGATGGGACGTGTCGTGAACCGTATACATGTGTTGTATGAGATGTATTGTATGTTTGCGCCGTATATTATCCCGTTGCACGTTGTGTTCTTTCGACGTGCCTCGACACATGGGAACCCGGTATCGGGATCACCCCATCTCTATTTACCATTCCCGCACGCGTTCCCAGTACGTTGGCACGATATCTCGACGAGTTATCGGGATAGGAACGTTGCCGTGGCATCGTTTCCGTTTAGCCGCCATGGTTCCCTCTCGCTTGCCGTGGCGACACTTGTTTCTTTCCCTTCTTGCCCATGTTATGTACTCGCATGCATGACACATTCATGGCATATACATCTTGTGTTGCATGTTCTTGTGCCGTAGCTCCGTTCTTTGTTCCGCGAGTTAAACCGTCTAGGATGCCATGTAGGATCACTGCTACACCCCTTGCCATGTTAACACAATTTCATATTGCCGTGTAAATTAGCGGGAGTGAATTAAATAATTAAATGTGGAGTTTCGTCGATATGCAACCTGTTGCATATCGAGCTTTACTTAATGTGTAGTGTTTGCGTGAGGTGAATTGCCATGCCATCCCTTGCATGTTGACTTGATCATGCATCATAGTAGGTTGTGCATCATGTTGTGCATCATGTGGTGAATATCTGTGTTGATGCTTGTTTCCGGTTTGCTGCGTCTCGATAGAGATCCGCAAGCGTGTCGGATTGTGAGGACCCGTTCGACTACGTCGGTTCGTCTGCTTCATGGAGTCATTCTTCTTCCAAGCGGGATCTCAGGAAAGATGACCATTTCCCCAGATACCATTACTATCATTGCCATGCTAGATTTATCGTTTCTATCGTTAATGTCTCGTTGCCTACCACATGTTAAATATCAGCCTGTCAACAATGCCATGATTACCTTCAACCTGTTCAACCTAGCAAACCACTGATTGGCTATGATACCGCTTGCTTAACCCTGTGTTAGCGTTGCTAGTTGCAGGTGCATTGCTTCCATGTGAAAACATGGGTTCCTTGTCATATCACCATATTTAAATGCTATTTAATTTAATCGACCTATATACTTGGTAAAAGGTGGAAGACTCGGCCTTTCTAGCCTGGTGTTTTGTTCCACCTTTGCCCCCTTAGTTTCGGCTACCGGTGTTATGTTCCATAAATGAGAGCTCCTAACATGGTCGGGGTTGTTATGGGGACCCCCTTGATAATTCGTTTTAGATTAAAGCTGGTCTGGCAAGGCCCAACTTTGGTACTACATTTGCCTAATAACTAATGAACTGCATAGGGAGTAATTAACCCGAGGAATTTAATCAACCCCCGGGCCAGTGCTCCGCGTGAGTGTTGGTCCACCCACCTAGCAGTCGGCGGTGCCACCTCGGGGCAACTCGAGGTTTGGTTCCCGTCCAGTTTGCATAGACGGTGTGTCCTGAGAACGAGATACGCGGCTCCTATCGGGTTCGTCGACACACGGGGTGGCCTTGCTGGATTAGTTTTACCTTTGACGAGATATCTTGTGCATCGGGATTCCGGTGATGCTTTGGGTAAACTCAGAGTTGAGGTTTTCCACTAGGGAATCCGACGAGATCGCGAGCTTCGTGATTGAGGATTTCTATGCGGCTTGTGGTAATTTGTGATGGACTAGTTGGAGCACCCCTGGAGGGTTAAATCTTTTTGGAAAGCCGTGCCCGTGGTTATGTGGCAACGTGGAAACTTTGTTTAACACTGGTTCTAGATAACTCGAAGTTAATTAATTAAAATATGCCAACTGTGCGCGTAACCGTGACTGTCTGTTTCCTGAGTTCCTTCTCCGATCGAGGACACGGTGGGGTTATGTCTGACGTAGGTAGGTGTTCAGGATCATTCATTTGATCATCAGTAGACACGTCTGTTATGCGTAGATCTTCCCCCTTTTATTTCTTGTACTCGTAAGTTTAGCCACCAAATATATGCTTAGCCGCTGCTGCAACCTCACCACTTAACCTTGCCTTACCCATTAAGCTTTGCTAGTCTTGATAACTTTGGAAGTGAGATTGTTGAGTCCACTGTGGCTCACAGATTACTACAACACCAGTTGTAGGTACAGGTAAAGGTTACTTGACGCGAGCACGTTGATTGTTCATTTGGAGTTGCTTCTTCTTCTTCTTATTCATCGATCTAGGATGGGTTCCAGGCCGGCAGCCTGGGATAGCAAGGATGGATGTCGTTCTTCTTTTCTCTTTTGTTTTCGTCCATAGCCAGACCCTGCTCTTACTCTTGATGATATGTAATGTAATGATGTGACTCTAATGTAGCTTGTGGCGAGTGTAAGTCAACTCTATATATATCTCTTCTTTTCAGTACATGTACTTGTAACGATATCCATTCTTGCGACACGACGAGATGCGCTTCTATCCCTGACGAGGCCCTTGTGCCAAATTGAGGACAGGGTCGCATCTTGGGCATGACTAGTTGGTATCAGAGCAGTACCGACCTAGGAGCCCCCTTGATTGATCGAACTTGGCCTAGTCGAGTCTAGTGAAAAACTGCTTTGAGTCTAGTTATATATCATAGAGTAGGATTCTTTTTTCTCCTCTTCTATGCTCTGGTGAGGAATCTTGACATAATAATTTAATTCTACTCCTCTTCTCACTCAAAAGTTTTTTAGGATCACACGGATATTTTTGGAATCTATATTATGCCGATGTGACGGAGTTCTGTCTTGGTGCCTCCTATCTGCTTTGAGTTTCAGGGGAGTTCAGCTCTAGGGGATTCTTGAGCACATCGTTATCATTCATATTTCTTAGTATCTCAGAACGAAGGATGTTCGTAATTGCTTCAATACTAGTAGTGGCGAGATAACCCTGATGTCCCCAGTACTGGTGCAGATTGTTCGGGAGTACTGCCATACTTTGTATCATTGTGATCACGAGGGTCTGTTGTAGATGAAGGTCCGAGATTCTGGTTGTGTGTTGACGGATGTGATACAGGTGACGGGTTAGTATAGGAGTTGTGTGATATTACTCCTTGTATCCGTGTACCAGATTGCATGACCAGATATTTCGGGAATTCATAGGTGGGAATTCTAGTAGTTGCTTATAGGAAAATCTTCCAACAAATGCATGATGTTAGGTTGGGGTTCGACATCTAGTGGATTCCTGTCCACGAAAATATCGGACGAAACCTTTCTCATGAGTTTGTTCTGGCTTGTTTCGTAAGCCTCATCCCTTTGTTTTGCTGATTATGGTAATTCATGTTGCTTCGATGTAAAGTGGTGATTTCAGATCTTTTCTAAGTGTTGTTCTCATATACTTATGAGAGTACTAATCATGCTGCTCAAATCAGATTGTTATGTCAATTCTTGTCTACCGGAGTTGTCATGTTAATTCTTTTCCAACCGGTGTGCTTCTCTTCAAGTGAATTCCATCCGCTCCAAATTTTTTTTTGCAAGATCATTCTCTCTTTATCCGGAGTTCATCTCATCTAGCCCAAGTTGTCTTTGTTTTTTTCCCACCCTCCGCCCTTTTTCTCAGTGATTCAATTTTTATCTAGGAATTTTCTTTTCTTTGTTCTTCCGTTGTATGTTCTTTTCTCTCTTACCCGGTGTTTCATTGTGAAGATTCTCAGGAGATTCGTGTCATATTTATTCATTCTTGTCATCTTTTCCGGTGAATTCAATTTAGCTATCCGTGTTCATTATATCCTATGCATCCTTGTTATTCTTTCCGGTGTTGGAGATTCTTATCAACATATCCTGTTATTCATTCATCTCTTTTCTATCCGGTGTGTTGAAGATATCTCAGAGTTTCTTGTTTCAGATCTTTCATTATTTTGAGGTTCTCAACCTCATCTAGTTTTCATTTGTACCGGTGCAATATCCCTCTTCTAAGCAATCTTGTCAACGGTGATTTCTTTGAGTGGGCCCATAACCCACAGGTTTTTCCCAGGATCTTATATGTCTCTTCTAATCTTTTCGGAGATCCTTAATTATTTTCAACTATGACGTAAGTATGAATTTCATCAGTCATATTCCTTCTTCAAGGTCTATTTGAATTAATTCTCATATTTGGCTCAACCTTGCATTCTTATTTATTCCGGAGTGTCTCAGTTATTCGTGGTGTTGTTTCTCGTCATCATTCTCAGCTTGCAATTCGAAGGAGTGTTTCTCTCAATCTTGGTCCATTCTATTGTAGATTCATCATTACAGCTTTGTGTCATAATCTTAATTGTTGTCAGTGATGAGTAATCCCTTTCTTGCTATCCGGTGCATTTCTGTATTCTCATTCTCGTTCCTCCGAAGGCCATCATGTTAGAAGATTCTTCGTTCTCAGCTTTCAGCTTTCATCCTCAATTCTTCTCAATTGTTGTCTCTTCGTTCGTCTCTCGGGTTTTTCCGGTGCCTTGTTATAGTTTTCTCTCAGGTGGCTCATGATCCATTCTTTCTCATGTTTTTCCATTCATTGATGGTTGCCTCATTTATTTCAATTCTCACCGGTGTTTCTTGCAACAATTCTTCTAGTTTGTGCTCATATCTCTCCTCAATCTTTTCAGAAGAATAAGTGGTATGCTAAATCCGTTGATTGTCATCAGTTTAACTTGATGAAGGATAAGCATAACATAATTCTTATTCTTTTTCATAGTAATCTGAATTCTTCTCCGGAGCGGCTCATTATACAAATTCCTTTTTCTCAAGTGTTCTTATCTTTTCTTTTCCGGAGTTCCAAGTTTTCTCAAGTATCTCCTTGTGAGGCTTCATCTAAATCCTGGCAAGGTCATAATCTTATTCTTTTCTACCTTGATATCTTTGCTTGATTCATTCGTATACGGAGGTCCTTCTTGGTGGTTCATCAAGGTTTCAATCCATTCTCAAAGTGTTCTTGAAGATTCCTGTTGGAGTACCTCAAGTTTTCTTCTCATGCATTTCCAAGTGCATTTTTCTTCCTTTATTCTTTGACGTGGTTTTATAGCATTCTTGTTAGTGTAGGAGCCTCGAAGAGTTTTCCTTTCAAGAATGAGATAATTAAACCCACCAATTCTATGATGATGAGATATTTTCAACCCATGATTTCTTCATTGAGCTAAGTAATTTTGGTGATTGATGACAGTACCATACAGGACTAACAGTGTGTGTTAAGGTTTCAGATAACACACGTCAACGGCACAAGACGACACGTCTCCTCTCTCATGGAACGGAAGCACGACGCTCTCTACGATTCTCTTTATTTGAGTCATAGGAAAGCCGTACTATTAAGAGGGGATCCGTAGTGGAAAGGTTTGGGTGGAATCTATCTTTGCACACGCACACTTCACATTCTCCCTTTCCTTTATCTTTGGAGCGGCCCTCGCCACTTTGTTCTTAGCTTCTCTGCAAAATGGTCCCTAGCGGTAGTACCGCTGGTCCCAGCGGTAGTACCGCTGGACTGCTAGCGGTAGTACCGCTGCAGCCAGCGGTAGTACCGCTAGCTGGCGATAGTACCGCCCTTGGCCGGCGGTAGTACCGCTCCAGGTGCTTTGCTCCACCTACCTAGCGGTAGTTCGTGGACGGACCCTTTTGCGAAGACTTTTTTGGCAGTAGTAGTGTTTTTGCACTACCAAGGGGCCAGCGGTAGTACCGCTGGTGTCAGCGGTAGTACCGCTGGAGTCCCAGCGGTAGTACCGCTGCATCCAGCGGTAGTACCGCCAGGCGGTGGTAGTACCGCTCCTGCTCCGCGGTAGTACCGCTGGAGTGCCAACGGTAGTACCGCTGGAGCTCGGGCAGAGAGTGGGAAAACGGTCTAAATTTTCCCCCCACTATATAAAGGGTTCTTCTAGCTGAGGAACCCTATCTCCTATCTCTCTAAGCTCCATTGTTGCTCCACAAGCTCAAAAGTGCCCGATCTCTCTCCCTAGCCAATCAAACTTGTTGATTCTTTAGGGATTGGTTGAGAAGGCCTAGATCCACACTTCCACCAAGAGAAAAGTTGATTCCCCCACCAATCCCTTGCGGATCTTGTTACTCTTGGGTGTTTGAGCATCCTAGACGGTTGAGGTCACCTCGAAGCCGTACTCCATTGTGGTGAAGCTTCGTGGTTTAGTTGGGAGCCTCCAAGCTTTGTGTGGAGTTGCCCCAACCTTGTTTGTAAAGGTTCGGTCGCCGCCTTCAAGGGCACCTATAGTGGAATCACGGTACCTTGCATCGTGCGAGGGCGTGAGGAGAATACGGTGGCCTTAGTGGTTTTTTGGGGAGCATTGTGCCTCCACACCGCTCCAACGGAGACGTACTTCCTGTCAAAGGGAAGGAACTTCGGTAACACATCCTCGTCTCCATCGGTTCCACTTGTGGTTATCCCTATCCTTTACTTTGTATTTGCTTATGCTTGTGACTATATCTTAGTAGTCTTAATAGCTCTCGTTGTTAGCTTCTATAGGGTTCACCTCATTGTCATATTATTTGTGAACCCGTATAGTGTTTACCTTAACTTGCTAAGATTAATTAAAAAGTGGTCGTTGTCTATTCACCCCCCCCCTCTAGCCAACCATATCGATCCTTTCACCGGAGTTCCAAGTTTTCTCAAGTATCTCCTTGTGCGGCTTCATCTAAATCCTGGCAAGGTCATAATCTTATTCTTTATTAAGGGTCTAACCACCCGATCCTTTCAATTGGTATCAGAGCCACGTCTCTTTATTAAGGGTCTAACCATCCGAAGAGTATGGAAGGCGGAGAGGAAGTTAACCATGGGCAACCCGGGGACATGGACTTGACTTCGGTCACAAGGGACGACTTGAATACGGCTATGGCAGCCCTCAAGACGTCCTTGACGAGCGAAGTCAAGACCATGCTTAAAGAATTAATTGAGGGTCTTAAAGGTTCACCCGAACCGGCGTTAGTGGTTAAACCCACCATCCCCGATTCGGAGGCCAACTCCTCTAAGGAAGCGGCTAAAGATATGCGACCTGCTTTATCTCACGAAAAGGATGGGACTGGAACATATGCCTCGGTTCCACCCCCCATGGTCTATGGAGGACCCGTTGTCGCACCTCGTCTTAATCCTGTTGGTCCTCCTCCTAAGCTTGTGAAAGGTGACTTTGCTAACTGGGTATTTTCTATTAAGTCTCATTTGAATCACAGCTCAACAAACTTGTGGAGAATTATCGAGCAAGGATATTATCATCATGACCCAAGCAACCTCACTCCAAGAGAAGATGCAGACAACCAATATAATCACTCTGCGTTGTTTATTCTTCAGTCTGCAGTGCCACCTGAAGATCTTCCCCACTTACGTCCCTTCACATTGGCCAAGGACTGTTGGGAGCATATTATGGTGTTGTACAAGGGAAGCTCAAGCATTCAACGATCCAACTATGAAGTGATACTTGATAAGGCCGATGAGTTTGTGATGAGGGAAGACGAGGATCCTCGTGATCTCTATCGGAGGGTGACTGCTATTGATGTGGCACTAAAGGATCATGGGAGTAAGGATGTGGATGATACATGGGTTAAGCGCAAGTTTCTCAAAGCCATGTCATCTGTCATTCGTCAGCGGCCAGACTTCCACTCCTTGTCTTCCAGTGAAGTGTTGGATGAGTTCATAGCAATGTCAATCATGAACGAAACAGCCGACAATGCACTTGCTCGTGTTCGATCAAAGACAACGTCATCCAACCTTGCGTTGAAAGCAAGAGCAATGCTTGAAGAAGAAGAACAAGATGAGGAAGAGGAGAGCTGCCCTGAAGACACAAAGTATGCCTATCATGAGCACATGGCTCTTGCATCAAGGCAATTCTGGGGCAATAAAAGGAACTCAAGACCCAACTTCACCAAGAACAACTCGAGTGGATTCAAACCCAAGCAACGAGTAAGGACATGTTATAACTGTGGCAACGTGAGTCACTTCATGGCAGAATGTCCCTATGAGAAAAGGGAAGACAACGGAGGCAAGCTCATTCGCAAAGACAAAACCAAATCATTTCCTATCAAGAACAACTTTGTGAAGAAACCTCACCCAAAAGGGATGGTGGCCCTGGAAGAGTATCCTTCCGATGATGATGATGATGATGATGATACAGTGGCAACGACAACTGTTGCTATTGCCACTACCTCTTCCCAGAAGGTGTCTCTCTTCGACGCCCCCAACGAGAACCACACCACCAAGTGCCTCATGGCAAAAGGTATCAATCAGGTAACTCCCATCATTAAGACCAACATTGCTTCTGCTCCTTCATTGTTAAATTGTGTTGAAGATAGTGATGTTGGGGAACTTAATGAGCATGTTCTTGATAAGTTTCTATGCACTATTAAGGGAGAACCCAAGAAGCACTTTGTTGCTCTCTTGGAACAACTGCGTGAGGCCACTGACCTCATTGAGTCTCATGAAGAGACCATCTCCGAGCTTCAGGGACATAGTCGTGACTATGCCGATGAAATTGCCGAATTATCTAGTGCCCTAGAAGAAGAGCGCACTCTTCGTTTGGCTCTTGAGGAGTCATATAACGATGACTGCGCTAGAATGCAAAAGAAAGTAGATCATGATGTTGTTCTTACTCGCATGCTTAAATCTGAACAGTATGCCCTTGGGGTTGGCCATGACAGACTCAAAGAGGAGTTTGACATACTTGACAAGGCCCACAAAGCCTTGAAAGGTGCTCATTTCTCTCTGAAAGAGTCTCATGATCAACTCCAAGCAAAGCTTACCAAGGAGATCTCTACTTGTCCTCCTTTTGTGTTAATTGATAATACTTGTGCAACTAACCCCTGTTGTGAGCATGTTCATCTTGTGGAGGAAAATGCCAAGTTAAAGGAGAAACTTGAGAAGGGCCTTGTAGCATGCAGACAAGGTGAGAAGAGTCTGAACGATCTCTTGAGCACTCAAAAGGGTGTTGTAGGAAAGGAAGGACTTGGACTTACCTCCAAGTCAAAAGGTAAAAGGAGGAACAAGAACAACCGATCTCTCACCCTCATGGACATCTTTGTCAAAGAGGGTGAGGGGACTCAGAAGGTGAATAGGAACAAGGTGGACTATGGGAACCCCAAGAAGGGCAAAACCATTCCTACTAACACAGCCGGCAAACTCAATTCTTCCTATGTTTTATGTTGTGCTAGTGATGGGCATGTTTATGCCAGATTTGTTGGTTCCTACGATGAAGATATTGAATGGGCTATCTGGGTTCCTAAGACCCTTGTCTCTAACATGAAAGGACCCATTAAAAAATGGGTACCTAAAACCAAGCCTTGTTCTATTGTAGGAGTTTGCTTTCGGTGGGGTGTCATGGTTGCTCGATAGTGGAGCAACAAATCATATGGCCGGAAGCAAGGACTTAGTGGTGGATGTGCATCCTTCTCCATCTATGCCCACCCATGTACAATTCGCCGATGCATCCTCGTCAAAGGTATTGGGATTTGGTAAGGTGGTCGTCTCTCAAGATTTATCTATTGAGAAGGTCATGCTTGTTGAGTCACTTGCCTACAATTTACTTTCGGTCCGTCAACTTGCAATCATGGGTTTTTCCACATTCTTTAATATTGACACTGTGGTCCTCCTAAGGAGCAAGACTCTTAAAGTAGCCTATGTTGGACATGTCGAAAATGGTCTCTATGTGGTGAACTTCTCAAAGCGAGCCACTAAGACTGCGACATGTTTAATGGCTAAAGTTGACGTGGGCTGGCTTTGGCATCGCCGTTTAGCTCATGTCAATATGAGATCTTTGCAAAGTCTTCTGACAGGGGACCATGTTCGTGGACTAAAAAATGTGAGCTTTGCTAAAGATCGTGTTTGCAGTGCTTGCATTGAAGGAAAGATTCATGAGACTGCTCATCGTCCAACGACTCTTATCTACACTAAGAGGCCATTGGAACTTCTCCATATGGATCTGTTTGGTCCTCCAACATTTGATAGTCTTGGAGGCAGAAAATATTGCTTAGTGATTGTTGACGACTACTCAAGATATACCTGGGTATATTTCTTTAAAAGGAAGAGTGAAACTCAACAAACGGTCATCAAGTTTGCTAATGAAGCCCAACGTCAACATGAAGTAAAGATCTTGATGATTAGGAGTGACAACGGCACCGAGTTCAAGAACTACACCCTAGATGAGTTTCTAGGTGATGATGGAATAAGGCACCAATATTCTGCACCATATACCCCTCAACAAAACGGCGTGGTAGAAAGGAAGAACCGGACCTTGATAGACGCTGCAAGAACAATGATGGCAGAATTCAAATCTCCATATAACTTCTGGGCAGAGGCCATCAACACAGCATGTCATGCGTCCAATCGGCTCTACATCCGCAAAGGCTTGAACAAGACTCCGTATGAGATTCTAACTGGAAAAAAACCCAATCTCAAGTACTTCCGGGTATTCGGTTGTAAGTGTTTCATTCTCAAAAAGGGAGCTCGGTTAGCTAAATTTGATTCTAGAGCACATGAGGGTATCTTTGTTGGTTATGCTACAAACTCTCATGCTTACCGTGTCCTCAACAAGTCCACCAAACTAATTGAGGAGACGTGTAACGTAGATTTTGACGAAAATAATGGCTCCCAAGTGGAGCAAAGTGGTCTTTGTGATATAGGTGATGAAATTCCTCCCGAAGCCATAAGAAGAATGGTGATTGGTCAAATACTCCCCATTGAGGAACCCCTTGTGGCCGAAGGAGAAGGACAATGCTCTACTCAAGTGGAGCCATCAGCCCCACAAGCCCCACACGCTTCCGATGAACAAAGAGAAGACTCTCAACAAGTTGATCAAGCTCACGGTCAAGATCAATTGCCTAACAATGGTGATGTGCCCCATGATATTCAAGCACTACCCCAGGACCCCGAACCTACTCATGATCAAGATCAAGTGCAACCCCGAGATCCAGACCAAGTAGAAGCACAAGATCAAGATCAAGAGCAACCACTAATACAAGATCAAACTAGTGAACCTGCTCAAGTCGAAGGACAAGATGATCAGGAGACTGTCTCACAATTCCCGTCTGGAGCTCCAACAACCGGCTCAAGACGCAAGGGCAAACAAAAGAAACAAGTCGATGCTCCTCCGTTATCTAATGAAGAACTCTTGGAGCGTCGAGCAGCCAAGAATGCGAACAAGCTGAGAGTCAAGTCACATCTTATGAAGAATGTTCTTGGCAGTTTAAAAAGGGGAGTATCCACCCGTCAACAGCTTTGGAATTATTGTGAGCATCACGCGTTTGTCTCGTATTGTGAACCTCAACAGGTACAGGAAGCGCTCGATGATGAGGATTGGCTTATGGCCATGCACGAAGAACTTAACAACTTCGAGCGCAACCATGTCTGGGATTTAGTGCCTCGGCCAACGGAGGAACATAATGTCATCGGGACCAAATGGATATTCAAGAACAAGCAAGATGCAAATGGAATTGTGATTCGAAACAAGGCAAGATTGGTGGCTCAAGGCTACTCCCAAGTCGAGGGTATCGACTACGGTGAAACCTTTGCCCCTGTTGCTCGTCTAGAATCTATTCGCATGTTACTTGCATTTGCTTCTCATCATAACTTCAAATTACAGCAAATGGATGTGAAAAGTGCATTTCTTAATGGTCCTTTGAACGAGTTGGTCTATGTCAAACAACCCCCGGGATTCGAACACCCCAAGCTCCCCAATCATGTGTACAAACTCAATAAGGCACTCTATGGCCTTAAACAAGCCCCACACGCGTGGTATGAGTATCTTACTGAGTTTTTACAAGATCGTGGGTTTGAAATTGGGAAGATTGATCCCACTCTTTTTACTAAGAGGGTTAAAGGGGATTTGTTCATATGCCAACTATATGTTGATGATATTATCTTTGGCTCTCCTAACATTTCATTCAATGAAGAATTTGCTGCACTAATGACTGAGAAGTTTGAGATGTCCATGATGGTAGAGTTGAAGTTCTTCCTCGGGTTCGAGATTAGACAAGGTCTAGAAGGGACATTCATCAAACAAGCCAAGTACACTCAAGACATGCTCAAGCGCTTCGAGCTCGAAGATGTCAAACCGGTTAAGTTCCCCATGCCAACCAGATGCAAGCTTGACAGTGATCCCAATGGTAAAGCAGTGGATCAAAAGGTATACCGCTCCATGATTGGATCCCTCCTTTACCTCTGTGCATCTAGACCAGATATTATGTTGAGTGTAGGGATATGTGCACGGTTTCAATCCGCTCCAAAAGAAAGTCATTACATGGCTGTCAAACGAATCTTTCGATATTTGGCTCATACCCCAAACTTTGGCCTCTGGTATCCCAAAGGAGCAAACTTCAATCTAGTTGGCTATTCTGACTCAGATTGGGCTGGAGATTGTGTGGAGAGGAAGTCAACGTCTGGAGGATGCCAATTCCTTGGTCGCTCTTTGGTAAGTTGGTCTTCAAAGAAGCAGAACTGTGTCTCCTTATCGTCCACCGAAGCTGAGTATGTGGCAGCTGCAAGTTGTTGTGCACAATTGCTATGGATGAGGCAAACTCTAAAGGATTATGGTGTCACTTGTGACAAAGTGCCTCTTCTATGTGACAATCAAAGCGCCATCAAGATTTCCCTCAACCCAGTGCAACATAGCAAAACCAAACATATTGATATTCGTCATCACTTCATTCGTGAACATATCAAGCTAGGTGATATTGAGGTTCACTTCATCCACACTGAAGAGGAACTTGCAGATATTTTCACTAAGCCTCTAGATGAAGCAAGGTTCCGGGAGTTAAGTCATGAACTAAATATCATTGATTCAAGTAATGTGGATTGAAACTAGGCATATTACACCTCACTTTGCATTCCATCGTGGTCTAGATGGAGGCATGGATATAGGGGGAGTGTTGTTCTCTCAATGAACTTTCCCTCCCCCCATTATGCATAAATCAATCTAGTCTTTCACTTTAGCCATTGTCAAATGGCACTTGTGCTTCAAAGACGAGTTTTGGTCATGAACCCAAGGATAATTCTTCGCGGTGTCATATCCTTGTCTCAAACATAGGTGGCCTCGGCCACCGCCCCTCCATCCTTTCTTGCGTATAGAAGAAAGGATATACAATGACAAGTCAGTACACTTTCTTGGATGCTATCTCTTTTTACTCACTTGTCATGTGCCCAAGTTCATCCCTTTTCCTTAGCCGTGTTGCAACATTTACAGCGGTACTACCGCCAGGGTAGCGGTACTACCGCCAGGACCCCAGCGGTACTACCGCCAGGTGTGGCGGTACTACCGCCAGGATTCACATCTACAACGCCCGGCTAGAATATTTCTAGGGTTTCAAGGGGGGAGCGGTACTACCGCCAGGACCCCAGCGGTACTACCGCTGCACCCCAGCGGTACTACCGCGCGATCAGCGGTACTACCGCTGCACCCCAGCGGTACTACCGCTGGCCCGTACCCCTTGGGCTATATAAAGGAGGGGGAGCCCGATTTTCTCATCTTGTTTCTTCTTCCTCGCGGCTCCTCCCTCCCCTAGCCCGAAAACTCCCTGGTTGGATCTCTCTTCATGGAGCTCCTTCTCCCCGTTGGTTTGGAAGGGTTGCTTCACCTCTTCTTCCTCCTCCAAGAGCCATGAATCCCGGTAAAGCTCCTCCCTTCTTCTATTTGGTTGATGTTCGTGTTCTAGGGTTAGGAGCATTGGGGATTGGATTCATATCTTTGATCTTATGGCTAGTTCTTGGATGGCATGAAGGAGATGTTTGAGGGGAGTATAGGTCCTATGGTTCGTTGTTGATTTTGTTGCCATGCCCTAGGATTTACTCGTTTTACATCTAGCACTTGAACTTTTGGATTAGATCTAAAACGTGCTCTCTCTTGCCTAGGCATGTACTTATTTCGTGTTACTAAGTGTTCCTCATGACAGTAGGGCTGGGGTGTAGGTCTTAGTGTTCATATTCAGCCCATGCCCTCGAAAATGATTTTTATCTGTCAGATCTGAAAGTCAAACCCCCAGCGGTACTACCGCCAGGGGTAGCGGTACTACCGCTAGGACCCCAACGGTACTACCGCCAGGGGTAGCGGTACTACCGCTATGACCCCCAGCGGTACTACCGCCAGGGGTAGCGGTACTACCGCTAGGCCCCAGCGGTACTACCGCCAGGGGTGGCGGTACTACCGCCATGAGCATTCACTATGTATTTTCTGTGTTTTGTGCTTAGCAATGAGTGTATACTTGTTTTGCGTTTTCAAGATTCATTGCCTTGACTCTTCTTGTCGCCTCTTTTTCGTTATGTGTTCTGTGTCACAGGTGGCTCTTCTCGCTGTTCGAACCCCCCACGGGACACGCAGTCCAAACAGTATCGCAACCAAGAGGCGCCCGAGGGGTCTGCCACCTCAGTTCTGCCACCAAAGAAGAAGTCCTTCAAGAAGGTCGGTCACAAGGATAAGAAGGTCAATGTCCGCACAATGTCCCCAAGGACTTTCTGCAGTTTCGCACCAAGAACCACTATCTCAACGAGAGGGATGTGATCAAGGATGTTGACCATGTGTGGGCAAAGGACCAGTGCAGGATCTACCGTGATGTTATAGCTCATTTCAAGAAGAACTATGTCTCTGTTCAGTGGATTGACCTGGCACATCTTCAGCGGAACATGGACTATTTTGGTGATGCCCTCTCTCTGGTTGACAAACTGGGCATCAAGGACATCATCACCTTCAAGACGGATTTTGATTTCACTGATGTTGCTCAGTTTTATGTCACAGTCCATTTCTCTCCTGATGCAGAGCGTTCCATGGTGTGGATGACTGGGTCAAAGAAGATGACCGGTACCTGGCATGAGTTCATGCAATTCCTTCACATTGACTTCGAGGGTGCTGACACTCCTCTTGGGCTGCGTCCTCATGCTGCAGCCCCCGCCGATAGGCCCCCCGCAAAGGACAGACTGCAGAAACTTTATCTGAGGAAGGGGGTGCTTCCCAAGCACCTGGACATCATGCACCGGATCTTTCGCAACACCCTCTTCCCTCGCAGTGGTAACTTCGACGAGGTCCATGGCTCCTTGGCTGAGATGCTGCTGCTGTGTGAGGAGGCTATGTCTCAGGAGTCTGCTCAGCTGGATATCTCTGATGTGATGTTCACGGAGCTCTGGAACTGCATCATCATGCGTAAGGTTCCCATCTACGGGCCTTATCTGTTCGCATACATTCGCCATAAGTGGCAAGAGGCTTTTCCGGAGGAGCTGCTCTACGCTCAGTCTGACTACATTGTGCACGACCCGATCAGGCTTCGCGTCAAGGACAAATGGGCCAACCCATCTACTCCCTCTCAGCACATGGGTACTGATACAGAGACTGCTGCTGACAAAGGAACCGCCTCTCAGTCCCGCCCGTCTGCCATGCCATCTTGGGCTATCAAACTGCAGGACAAGATGAAGACTCTTTTCTGTATGCAGGCCAAGGGTCAGTACCAGACACACGTGGCTCAGAAGGAGAGCCGCCAGAGGCATAATCGTGTTCTCAGGACCCTGGATGTGGACATCTCCAGCGGATCAGAGGATGACATCACTCCTGAGGCTACTTGGATGCAGGCTCAAGGGTACCAGTGGTCTGGCGATGAGGCAGAAGAGGAGGAGCAGACCGATCAGGAGGGGACAGATGAGTCTGGTGATGCTGAAGATGAGGAGTAGCTACCTGTGGCATTTGGTGTGCCCCTTTTTGGTGTCTTGTGCCAAAGGGGGAGAGAGTCTAGGATTTGCTTTCATATTCGAACTTTGCGTTGCTTTGCTTTATTTCGTGTGGTTTGCTTCGAACTTGGTTTGCTTCTAGTTTGCTATCTTTTGTGAGACATGAACTTATGTGAGATTTATTTCCATCATATGCTGTGAGTCATATGCCCCATATTGTCATATATCTCTATCTTTTTGTTCTCATATTATTCTCGGCGCAAATCCGGTATTGTCATCAATCCACCAAAAAGGGGGAGATTGTTGGGGCATAGTTTATGCCTAAGTAATTTTGGTGATTGATGACAGTACCGTACAGGACTAACTGTGTGTGTTAAGGTTTCAGATAACACACGTCAACGGCACAAGACGACACGTCTCCTCTCTCATGGAACGGAAGCACGATGCTCTCTATGATTCTCTTTATTTGAGTCATAGGAAAGCCGTACTATTAAGAGGGGATCCGTAGTGGAAAGGTTTGGGTGGAATCTATCTTTGCACATGCACACTTCACATTCTCCCTTTCCTTTATCTTTGGAGCGGCCCTCGCCACTTTGTTCTTAGCTTCTCTGCAAAATGGTCCCCAGTGGTAGTACCGCTGGTCCCAGCGGTAGTACCGCTGGACTGCTAGCGGTAGTACCACTGCAGCCAGCGGTAGTACTGCTAGCTGGCGGTAGTACCGCCCGTGGCCGGCGGTAGTACCGCTCCAGGTGCTTTGCTCCACCTACCTAGCGGTAGTTCGTGGATGGACCCTTTTGTGAAGACTTTCTTGGCAGTAGTAGTGTTTTTGCACTACCAAGGGGCCAGCGGTAGTACCGCTGGAGTCCCAGCGGTAGTATCGCGGCATCCAGCGGTAGTATCGCCAGGCGGTGGTAGTACCGCTCCTGCTTCGGGCAGAGAGTGGGAAAACGGTCTGAATCCCCCCCCCACTATATAAAGGGTTCTTCTAGCTGAGGAACCCTATCTCTTATCTCTCTAAGCTCCATTGTTGCTCCACAAGCTCAAAAGTGCCCGATCTCTCTCCCTAGCCAATCAAACTTGTTGATTCTTTAGGGATTGGTTGAGAAGGCCTAGATCCACACTTCCACCAAGAGAAAAGTTGATTCCCCCACCAATCCCTTGCGGATCTTGTTACTCTTGGGTGTTTGAGCATCCTAGACGGTAGAGGTCACCTCAAAGCCATACTCCATTGTGGTGAAGCTTCGTGGTTTAGTTGGGAGCCTCCAAGCTTTGTGTGGAGTTGCCCCAACCTTGTTTGTAAAGGTTCGGTCGCCGCCTTCAAGGGCACCTATAGTGGAATCACGGTACCTTGCATCATGCGAGGGCGTGAGAAGAATACGGTGGCCTTAGTGGCTTTTTGGGGAGCATTGTGCCTCCACACCGCTCCAACGGAGATGTACTTCCTGTCAAAGGGAAGGAACTTCGGTAACACATCCTCGTCTCCATCGGTTCCACTTGTGGTTATCTCTATCCTTTACTTTGTATTTGCTTATGCTTGTGACTATATCTTAGTAGTCTTAATAGCTCTCGTTGTTAGCTTCTATAGGGTTCACCTCATTGTCATATTATTTGTGAACCCGTATAGTGTTTACCTTAACTTGCTAAGATTAATTAAAACGTGGTCGTTGTCTATTCACCCCCCCTCTAGCCAACCATATCGATCCTTTCACCGGAGTTCCAAGTTTTCTCAAGTATCTCCTTGTGAGGCTTCATCTAAATCCTGGCAAGGTCATAATCTTATTCTTTTCTACCTTGATATCTTTGGTTGATTCATTCGTATACGGAGGTCCTTCTTGGTGGTTCATCAAGGTTTCAATCCATTCTCAAAGTGTTCTTCAAGATTCCTGTTGGAGTACCTCAAGTTTTCTTCTCTTGCATTTCCAAGTGCATTTTTCTTCCTTTATTCTTTGAGGTGGTTTTATAGCATTCTTGTTAGTGTAGGAGCCTCGAAGAGTTTTCCTTTCAAGAATGAGATAATTAAAGCCACCAATTCTATGATGATGATGCATTTTCAACCCATGATTTCCTCATTGAGCTATCTTGTTTTGGACTTCACCTAAAGCTTTTCCTATGGATTGTGCTATCATGGTGCTTCTCATTAGTCCTAGTTCTCAAGGTATCCTTTTGGTGTAAGAATTGTTCATTTCTTGTTGCTCCCAAGCTATCCTTGTTTCTTTTAGTGGTTGGTTGTCACCTCATATTTGTTGAGATGATTTTCATAAGATCACTACTGTCTTGTTCTTCGTTGTTGGTTTTCCAACTACTACATTAATTCTCTGTCCGGAGGCTCTTCAATTCTATTGTGATGATAGTTGGCATTCTTTCTTCATTCTCTTCTTCCGCTTGAGCTGGTTCCTATTCTCTTGTTCCGGAGGCATTATGATGTTGCTCTTTTGGGTATATTATGTTGTTCTATCAAGATCATGGTGTTCCCTTGTTCTATTTAGTTCTTTGTTATGTATATTCTCTAATTCTCTCTTCTTATCGATTTTTTGTCCCATTTTCCTACCGAAGTGCTACCGAAATTTTCCGTGAATTCTTCCATCTTCTCATATCATTCCTCATCGCTTTGCTACCTTCAAGGATCGTTGGTTTCACTTCTTTGTCCAGAAGCGACTAAGTTTTACCTCTTGTTCTTTCTCATACTCTCCCCCCTTTCATTCTTGGATCTCGGGGCGAGATCCTCTTGTAGTGTAGGAGAGTTGTGACAGCCCGAGAACGACACTCCAGAAGATTCCCCCCTTTATTCCGTTTCTGTCGTGTGGCTATTTTATTTTGTTGGTTGCTTCATCATGTAGTTTGCATCATCGCGTCATGCATGGCATCATGTCATCTGTGCTTGTCTGGTGTGGCTAGTTGCACCTTGTTGTTTGAGTGTGAGCGCATGTGTGTATGTGCCTTAGGGCCTTGCAATGTGATTGGGTGCAACAAGTTCAAGCTCGTAACCCTGTTGCACCGAGGACCTAAAAACCTTCTCTCCCCTCTCGTTCGTCTCTTATTCTTTTCGTGTTTTGCTAAAGTTTTTCGTTTTAACCCCTTCAAATAAATGCGTCTTCTTATAAAAAAATCTTTTATTAAATGTTGGGGCAACCCTTGGGTTTTTATTTTATTTCTCCTTTTGTTTTATTTTAAAACCCTCTCATTTTCTTTTCTCCTTTAAAAAGCTTTTATTTTATTCTTTAAATAAAAGGGGTTTGATTTTATTCTTTTGTAAGAAAGAGGTTTTATTTTATTCTTCAAAAGGGTTTTATTTTTATTTGTTTAAAAAAGGCCCAATCTATTTTAAAAGTTTGGGTATATTTTTAAAGGAGTAAAAGGCATTTTATTATTTTGTTAAAACATATTTTCCTTTTATGTTTGTTCTCTGTTTTTATTAAAAGAAAAAAAACAAATGGGGAGAGAGGAGGAGCCTGCCCAGCCCCAGCCGGCAAGGCCCAGGCAGCTCCCCCCGTGCCCTAGCGTCGCTCCCCTTCGTCCTCCTCGTGGCTCCCTCTCTGACCCATCCCCTTCTCCCCCTCTCGCGCAACGCCATCTTCCCCAATACCCTCGCCCTAGGCCGTCGCCCGCGCATCCCCGTGCGCCGTCCGTCGCTCCCCGTGCTCGCCGCCCCTCGGCCTCGCCTCGCTGCTTGCCGGCGGTGCCCTGCTGCTGTTCCCCGGCACCGTGCTGGCCATGGCCAAGCCTCTAGGACCCCGACCTCCTCCTCCTACCGTCGATGTAGCCGAGCTGCTCCTGTGTATGCCTGATGCTGCGTTTTGATGTTGATGTCGAAGATTTGCTGGTGATGCCGCTAGTTGCTAGTGTGTTGCTGTAGCTTTGATGTTGCTGCCGCTAGTTGTCGCTACTGATGGCCTGTGCTGTTGCGGTGCAGTAGCTCTTGCCTATTGCTCTTGCTTGCGGCTTGCTGCTTAGTGCTAGGTTGCTTGCTGTGCCTTAGCCACTGCTTGCCGTATTTGCTTGCCTGCGCTAGTTGTTGTTGCTGAGCATGCTGCCATTGCTTGCTAGCTTCTTGCTGTAGATGCTGGCCGAGCTAGCTGATGCTTCATCACTGCCTGCCCTGTTTGCTGCTAGCCGAGGATAGATGTAGCTTGTGCTACGTATTGCTGTTGCTCTTGCTGTAGCCGGCTGCTAGCTTGCTTTGCTGCTAGCTTGCTACTAGGTTGCTAGCTGAAGCTTGCTGCCGATGCTAGTCGAAGCCTGCTGCTGCTAGATGTTGCTGCTTTTTGTTGTGCCGCTGATGCACGTTTGTTGTTGTTGTTGTGCCGCCTGCCGTCGCCGCGTGCACCAACCCCTCCTTCATGGAACCGACAAGTTCGCGAGAACCACGACATCCTCGACAACCCCGACCATCTTCGGAACGAGTTCGACTCCCGACGCCGAAGATCGTCTACTGACAAGAGAACGACTACCATCGACGAGACCGAGTACAACTACTTCCACGACCTCCACGACGTCCGCTTCGACCGAACCCTCCGATTCGCACGCGTCGAAGGTATACCGATGGGACGTGTCATGAACCGTATACATGTGTTGTATGAGATGTATTGTATGTTTGCGCCGTATATTAGCACGTTGCACGTTGTCTTCTTTCGACGTGCCTCGACACATGGGAACCCGGTATCGGGATCATCCCATCTCTATTTACCGTTCCCGCACGAGTTCCCAGTACGTTGGCACGATATCTCGACGAGTTATCGGGATAGGAACGTTGCCATGGCATCGTTTCCGTTTTGCCGCCATGATTCCCTCTCGCTTGCCGTGGCAACACTTGTTTCTTTCCCTTCTTGCCCATGTTATGAACTCGCATGCATGACGCATTCATGGCATATACATCTTGTGTTGCATGTTCTTGTGCCGTAGCTCCGTTCTTTGTTCCGCAAGTTAAACCGTCTAGGATGCCATGTAGGATGACCGCTACACCCCTCGCCATGTTAACACAATTTAATATTGCCGTGTAAATTAGCGGGAGTGAATTAAATAATTAAACATGGAGTTTCGTCGATATGCAACCCGTTGCATATCGAGCTTCACTTAATGTGTAGTGTTTGTGTGAGGTGAATTGCCATGCCATCCCTTGCATGTTGACCTGATCATGCATCATAGTAGGTTGTGCATCATGTTGTGCATCGTGTGGTGAATATCTGTGTTGATGCTTGTTTCCGGTTTGCTCCGTCTCGATAGAGATCCGCAAGCGTGTCGAATTGTGAGGACCCGTTCGACTACGTCGGTTCGTCTGCTTCATGGAGTCATTCTTCTTCCAAGCGGGATCTCAGGCAAGATGACCATTTCCCTAGATACCATTACTATCATTGCCATGCTAGATTTATCGTTTCTATCGTTAATGTCTCGTTGCCTACCACATGTTAAATATCAGCCTGTCAACAATGCCATGATTACCTTCAACCTGTTCAACCTAGCAAACCACTGATTGGCTATGATACCGCTTGTTAACCCTGTGTTAGCGTTGCTAGTTGCAGGTGCATTGCTTCCATGTGAAAACATGGGTTCCTTGTCATATCACCATATTTAAATGCTATTTAATTTAATGGACCTATATACTTGGTAAAAGGTGGAAGGCTCGGCCTTTCTAGCCTGGTGTTTTGTTCCACCTTTGCCCCCTTAGTTTCGGCTACCGGTGTTATGTTCCACAAATGAGCGCTCCTAACATGATCGGGGTTGTTATGGGGACCCCCTTGATAATTCGTTTTAGATTAAAGCTGGTCTGGCAAGGCCCAACTTTGGTACTACATTTGGCTAATAACTAATGAACTGCATAGGGAGTAATTAACCCGAGGAATTTAATCAACCCCCGGGCCAGTGCTCCGCATGAGTGTTGGTCCACCCACCTAGCAGTCGGCGGTGCCACCTCGGGGCAACTCAAGGTTTTGTTCCCGTCCACTTTGCATAGACGGTGTGTCCTAAGAACGAGATACGCGGCTCCTATAGGGTTCGTCGACACACGAGGTGGCCTAGCTGGATTAGTTTTACCTTTGACGAGATATCTTGTGCATCGGGGATTCCGGTGATGCTTTCTGTAAACTCAGAGTTGAGATTTTCCACTAGGGAATCCGACGAGATCGCGAGCTTCGTGGTTGAGGATTTCTATGCGGCTTGTGGTAATTTGTGATGGACTAGTTGGAGCACCCCTGCAGGGTTAAATCTTTTCGGAAAGCCGTGCCCGCGGTTATGTGGCAACGTGGAAACTTTGTTTAACACTGGTTCTAGATAAATCGAAGTTAATTAATTAAAATATGCCAACTGTGTGCGTAACCGTGACTGTCTCTTTCGTGAGTTCCTTCTCCGATCGAGGACATGGTGGGGTTATGTCTGACGTAGGTAGGTGTTCAGGATCATTCACTTGATCATCAGTAGACACGTCCGTTATGCGTAGATCTTCCCCCTCTTATTTCTTGTACTCGTAAGTTTAGCCACCAAATATATGCTTAGCCGCTGCTGCAACCTCACCACTTAACCTTGCCTCACCCATTAAGCTTTGCTAGTCTTGATACCTTTGGAAATGAGATTGCTGAGTCCCCTGTGGCTCACAGATTACTACAACACCAGTTACAGGTACAGGTAAAGGTTACTTCTTCTTACTCTTGATGGGTTGCTTGTTCATTTGGAGTTCCTTCTTCTTCTTCTTCTTCATCGATCTAGGATGGGTTCCAGGCCGGCAGCCTGGGATAGCAAGGATGGACGTCTTTCTTCTTTTCTCGTTTGTTTTCGTCCGTAGCCGGACCCTGCTCTTACTCTTGATGATATGTAATGTACTGATGTGACTCTGATGTAGCTTGTGGCGAGTGTAAGCCAACTCTATATATATCTCTTCTTTTCAGTACATGTACTTGTAAATGTATCCATTCTTGCGACACGACGAGATGCGCTTCTATCCCTGACGAGGCCCTTGTGCCAAATTGAGGATAGGGTCGCATCTTGGGCGTGACAACACGGATCGAAGACGCTGACTATGGCTATGGCGGCGTGTGATGATGAGTTGATGAATATATTTCTCGCTCCTCTTTAGTTACCCCAAGTGAAAGGTGGATATGTAGTCAGCAACAAGTTGTCCCTTACACGAAGCCTATAAGGTTATCGAACCAGGAGGACTCCTAGGATCAACAAGTAGGTGTCCCTGGAACAAGCAGAAGACGTGGACCTGCACACACACAAATAACTTTTCTCCCAATGAGTATAGAGAGGTTGTCAATCTCTCCGGCTTTGTAGTGATAGTGATTGCAACGGAAATGTAAATGAAAACGGTAAATGATGGAGGTGTAAGCAATGGTGGTGATATGGACCGGAGTCACATGATGTTCACTAGTGATGTATCTCTCCCAAAAGACGATAAACAACTATGTGTGGGTAAACAAATTACAGCTGGGCAATTGACAGAATTATAAATGCATTGCAATGCTAATTATGCTACTTGAAAGTTAGAGGCTCAATAGTAATGGGCAGTACACCAAGACAATCAGATTGTTTATTCATCAGCATCTACTTACTAATCATCCACCTTGAGATATCTATCCAGAACATCTCGCTGGTATTAAGTTGCGAGCCCCACCCAAAGTGTAAACTCAAGGCAACGAAGAACTGCATTAACGAACTATGCTAAGGTAAACAATCCTTGCAACCGTGGTCACAAGCACCGTTGTTTTCTCCCTAGTGGCAACAACACATCCCCTAGTCTCATGTTTCTGTCACTCAAGCTAGACATCAGGGGGCATGAACCCACAATCATGCATAACGCTCCCTCTTGGAGTTACAATCTACCACTCGGCCAAAGAAATACAAAACAACAGAGAACATGCATGAATCACTAAAGAACATAACATAAAAGCATAATCAAATATATAACTCATAACAATCTGAACATAATCTCATAATCCATCGGATCCCAACAAACCGAGCATAGCAATAGCAGGGGAATTACATAGATGCCTTAATCATGTAGGGCAGCTCACAAGGGCTAATCTTGGAAGCACAAGATTGGAGAGAAGACATCACATAGCTACTGGTCATTGACACATGGTCCAAGGAGGACTACTCACGGCATGTTCGGGAAGCGTCCATGGAGATGGAGAAGCTCCCGGAGATCAATCCTCCCTCCGGCAGGGTGCCAGGAAGAGGTCTCCTGACGCTCTCGATCTCGGAAGAGCTGCGGCGGCGAAACGATGGAGAAATTCGTGATTCTGGATGTGTTGGAAGGGTTTCCTCTCGAATGAGTAAATATAGGCCAAAGGAAGGCGTTACAATAGGTAGGGCCCACCTAGGCGGCCTGTGGGCGCGGCCAGGGGCCAGGCCGTTCCGAGAGGTTGCCTGGGCAACCCCTGGCCCCCCTCTGGCCCATCTTCGGTGATCTGGAAGCTTCCGTTACGCTGATTTTTATATATTTTTCTCGGGATTTTTGGGGCTCCGGAAAATTGGGTAAAAGCCCCTGCAAAAAAGACATCAGGAGACAAAAACTGGCACTGGATGCACTGAGTTAGTAGGTTAGTACAAATATGAGTAAAAAGATATAAAAGTGTAGCAAAAATATAACAATGCGACCCAAAAGATCATGGAACAAGCAGAAATTATAGATACGTTTGGGACGTTTCAACATCCCCAAGCTTAATTACTGCTCGTCCTCAAGTAGGTAAATGATAACACAAATAATTTCTGTGGTGACATGCTAACACACATATAAAAACTTTAAATTAAAGCAAGTAAGATATGCAATTCAAGTCAAGACAATAACAAGCAAGAATCTATATCTAGTACTAAAATTAGCAAAGTAAGAACATAAAGGTGCAAGAGCTCTCGCTGTCTGTGACTGAATGTCTTCAAATGGTGTTTGCGTGCAAGAAGTGGGAGATGGGTTTAGAGCATAAAATATATTTTTAATTGAGAACTCAATCTACTAAACCTCACACTTGGTCTCCTTCGGAATCTTATTTTGACTCATCCCCAGACCACTAGTCAGGCACAAGTCAAAATGATCATCTCCCTTTCGACTTTGAGCACTCATGCAATGGATGAGCGCAAGCAAGATATGTTGGTACTTAGGATGGAAAAATAGAATAATGATGGGGAAGTAAGACAAAAAGGTGTGAAAGGCTCACATCAATGAGGACAACCATAGGCGAGAGAAAGCCAAATGATAGATATGATGTGAGGAGTAGGGATTGTCATGCAACGAATGCACATATGAGCTAAGGTAAGCTATCCAATGGAACTAGTGGGGGTGCATCCAACTTGCTTGCTCATGAAGACCTAGAGCTCATTTTAGGAGGCTCATCATTGGAATATACAAGTCAAGTTCTATAGTCTGAGGGTCCCCACATAGTTATGCACGAATGATAATCTCTATGTAGTACAAATATAGCAATGGAGTACGAGTGTGGATCTTTCAAAAGGAATAGTAGTGTTGCCCCCTTCTCTCTTTTTATTTCTTTATTTTTTATTTTTTGTGGCCTCTTTGGCTCTTTATTTTTATCTCTCATTTTTCCTCTTTGGGATATTTTCATTTGTCCAATTTGGGATCTTTTCCTCACTTAAGGGTAATGATACGTCTCAAACGTATCTATAATTTTTGATGGTTTCATGCTGTTATCTTTTCATCTTTGGATGCTTTATGTACCTTTTATATCTTTTTTGGGAATAACTTATTAATTCAGTGCCAAGTGCGAGTTCCTATTATTTTGTGTTTTTGGCTCTTTTCAGATCTGATTTTGGAACGGAGTCCAAACGGAATAAAATCCCCGAAATGATTTTTTCCCGAACGAAAGAATATCATGGGGCTTGAGGGCCAAGCCAGGAGGGCTACAAGGGGCCCACAAGACCCCTATCCGCCACTAGGGTGGCGGCGGCCAGTAGGCTTGTGGCCTCCCTGGCGCCCCCCTGACCTAGTTCTTTCGCCTATATATTCCCTAAAATATAGAAAAAAAATCAAGGGATCCACGAAAATACTTTTCCGCCGCCGCAAGCTTCCGTTTCCGCGAGATCTCATCTGGAGACCCTTCCCGGTGCCCCGCTGGAGGGGACTTCGGAGTTGGAGGGCTTCTTCATCATCATCATCGCCCCTCCAATGACTCGTGAGTAGTTCACTTCAGACCTACAGGTCCGTAGTTAGTAGCTAGCTGGCTTCTTCTCTCTCTTGGATCTTCAATACAAAGTTCTCCAGGATCTTCATGGAGATCTATCCGATGTAATCCTCTTTGGCGGTGTGTTTCTCGAGATCCGATGAATTGTGGATTTGTGATCAGATTATCTATGGTATATATTTGAGTCTTTGCTGATTTCTTATATGCATGATTTGATATCCTTGTAAGTCTCTCCGAGTCTTGGGTTTTGTTTGGCCAACTAGATCTATGATTCTTGCAATGGGAGAAGTGCTTGGTTTTGGGTTCTTACCGCGTGGTGACCTTTCCCAGTGACAGTAGGGGCAGCAAGGCACAGATCGTGTAGTTGTCATCAAGGGTAACAAGGTGGGCTTTGTCGTAGATATGAGATTGTCCATATAGATCATGTCATCTTGCTTAAGGCGTTACTCTGTTCTTTTGCACTTAATACACTAGATGCATGCTTGATAGCGGTCGACGTGTGGAGTACCGGTCTACTTGTTTTGGACGTGATGCCTATAGATATAATCATTGCCATAGATGACGTCACGACTTTGCGTGGTTCTATCAATTGCTCGGCAGTAATTTGTTCACCCACCGTCTACTTGCTTTCATGAGAGAAGCCACTAGTAAACACTATGGCCCCCGGGTCTATTCACATCTATCGTTTCCACTCTCGCTTTTACTTTGCTTTGTTACTTTGTTGCTTTCAGTTCTCACTTGGCGAACAATCTATAAGGGATTGACAACCCCTTCATAGCGTTGGGAGCAAGTTTTGTGTTTGTGCAGGCACTTGTGATACTCCTTCACTGGATCGATACCTTGGTTCTCAAAACTGAGGGAAATACTTACTACTGCTGCACTACATCACCCTTTCCGCTTCGAGGGAACACCAACGCAAGGCTCCAAGGCCACGGGGAAATCCTTTGCATATTTGCCTAGGAAGTCCCTAAAGGCGTAGCCGTGGCAGAAGGATTCCTGGTGCCGTTGCTGAGGAGTATCAAGACAAGAACAGTCTCCCGTCAGCACGTGTTTCTGGCGCCGTTGGAAGGTCTTTTGTTGTAGTAGCAGAAGTATTTCTGGCGCCGTTGCCGGGGAAGGAGAGATCTACCCAAGTAGGTCTCACAAGCTCATCTCTTGCACTTACATTTTGCCAGTTGCCTCTCGTTTTCCTCTCCCCCACTTCACATCTGCCGTTTTAATTTGCCTTTCTCTTTTGCCATTTTCATTTGCCTTTTTTCGTTTGCCTTTTTCTCTCGCTTGCTTTCTATTCGCTTGTGTGCCATGTGCCTTCTTTTAGCTTGCATCTTTGCTTGCTAAAAATCCATTGAAATGGATCCTCACCCACTTGCTAATCTTTTTAAGAGATCCACTTATGTGGAACCAATTGCTAGTGAGTTGAGTGCACTTGACTTTCTTTATGGAGTTTTGCTTGAGATGCGTGAATCTGAAAAATGTGATGAAGAAATTCATGAAGTGATTCACGAGGGCTCCTTGGATGAAAAGCATGATTGCAATGGTTTCACTATAAATTCTATTAGTGACAATCATGCTAAAATTATGCAAAACCCTAAGCTTGGGGATGCTGGTCTTGCTATGAGCACTACTTATTTCAATAATCATGATTGGGGTGATGATCTTTCTTATGATCTTGAAAATTTGTTTAAACCTCATGATGAATATGATATTTGCAATAATATTGAAAGTGGTTTTGGAGAAGTCATGACTTTAGTTGATGATAATCCCACTATTTTTGAAGAGCGTCAACTTTGCATGCATGTGGATCATGAAAAGAATATCCTATGGGATAGCTATATTGTTGAATTTGAATATGATCCCACATGTAATTGCTATGAGAGAGGAAAATATTTTGGTAGAAATTTCATGTTACCAAGTTACCTCTCGTTATGTTGAGATTGGTATTGTTTCTTTATTATTCCTTGCATTTGGTAACTATTGGTTGTCTTGCCAATTTGTTTCCCTATAAAATGCCTATGCATAGGAAGTATGTTAGACTTAGATTCCATCACCTTATACCTAGCTAAGGTCATTAAACAATAGCGCTTGTTGGGAGGCAACCCAACGAATCTATCCTTTTTCTTTCTATTTTGTGTTTTCCACACTTTCATAATTCTGTTATGATTGTGTTTTTGTGTTTCTTTTTGCGTTTGTGCCAAGCAAAACTGTTATGATTAGTCTTGGGGATGATCGTTTGGTCATGCTGGAAAAGACAGAAACTTTCTGCTCACGAAAAGAATTTTCATTTTTTATGTAAGAGCTTTTGAGTTGATTCTTTTTTATGCTGATTGCTACGCAAATTCTTCAGACTTTCGTAATTTTTCAGAATTTGTGAAGTACCAGAAATATACGAAATATACAGATTGCTACAGACTGGTCTGGTGTTAACATATTCTGTTTTTGTTGTGTTGGTTGCTTATTTTGATGAAACTATGGATAGTATCGGGGGTATTAGACATGGAAGATTGAAAATACACTAACCCAACATCAGCATAAGTAGAATTTAAGTTTGCTACAGTACCTAAGGAAGTGGTGGTTTGCTTTCTTATACTAATGTTATCACGAGTTTTTGTTTAAGTTTCGTGTTGTGAAGTTTTCAAGTTTTGGGTGAAGTTCTTATGGAAAAAGAGATAAAGAGTGGCAAGAGCTCAAGCTTGGGGATGCCCAAGGCACCCCAAGAGATTAAAGGATGCCGTAAAAGCCTAAGCTTGGGGATGCCCCGAGAAGGTATCCCCTCTCTCGTCTTCAATCCATCGGTAACGTTACTTGGGGCTATATTTTTATTCACCACATGTTATGTGTTTTTGCTTGGAGCGTCTTGTATCGTAGGAGTCTTTTATTTTTGTTGTGTCACAATCATCCTTGCGGCACACCTAGAGAGAGAGATATGCACTCACCATGATTTTGTCGAGCTTCACTTATATCTTTTGGTAGACAATTCAGCTCACATGTGCTTCACTTATATCTTTTGAACTAGATACTTTTGCTCTATGTGCTTCACTTATATCTTTTAGAGCACAGCGGTGCGTGGCTTGGTAGTTGATCTATGCTTTGAAAGTAGTCTCAAAAGGGGTAGTTATCCAAAGGGATACGAAAACTTCCACCTTCATGTGCATTGAATAGTTAGAGAAGTTTGATTCATCTCAATTAGTTTTGAGTTGTGGTTTTGGTAATATTGAAGTTATGCTAGTAAGGTGTTGTGGATCCAGAAATACTTTTGTTGAAGTTAGTGATTCCCGTAGCATGCATGTATGGTGAACCTCTATGTGATGAAGTCTGAGCATGATTAGTCTTTTGATTGTCATCCTTTGTATGGCGGTCGGGATCGCGCGATGGTTTATACCTACCAACTCTTCCCCTAGGAGTATGCGTTGAATGCTTTGTTTCGACTACTAATAAAACTTTTGCAACAAGTATATGAGTTCTTCATGACTAATGTTGAGTCCATGGTTTAGATGCACTTTAACCTTCCACCATCACTATCTTCTTAGTGTCGTGCAACTTTCGCCGGTGCACAAAAACCACCATTAGCCTCCCTCAAAACAGCCACCATACCTACCTACTATGGCTTTTCCAAAGTCATTCCGAGATATATTACCATGCAACTACCACCATGACATGTGCCACCACGTCTACATTGTCATTGCATGATCGTAAGATAGCTAGCATGTTGTTTGCATTAATGTCTATGCCATTGTAGGTCATTGTCATGGTACACTACCAAAGGCATTCCATATAGAGTCATCGTTGCTCTAAGTTTTTGAGTTGAAAGTGTGATGATCATCATTGATGGATCATTGTCCCATGTGAGGAAATAAAAGAGGGCAAAGATGCCCACCAAAATAGAAAAATATAAAAAAAGGCCAAAGAGCCCACCAAAAAAATAAAAAAAATGAGAGAAAAAGAGAGAAGGGACAATGCGACCACCTTTCCACACTTGTGCATATTAAGCACCATGATCTTCTTGATTGAGAGTCTCTCGTTTTGTCACCACCATATAGCTAGTGGGAAATTTTCATTATATAACTTGGCTTGTATATTCCAATGATAGGCTTCCTCAAAATTGCCTTAGGTCTTCGTGAGCAAGCAAGTTGGATGCTCACCCACTAGTTTTCTTTAAGAGCTTTCACATACTCTTAGCTCTAGTGCATCATTTGTATGGCAATCCCTACTCATTCACATTGATATCTATTGATGAGCATCTACACAGCTCATTGATATGCCTAGTTAATGTGATCATCTTCTCCTTACTTTGTCTTGCAACCTCCACCACACTCCACACCACTTATAGTGCTAAAACCATGGCTCACGCTCATGTATTGCGTGAGAGTTGAAAAGGTTTGAGAAACTAAAGGTGTGAAACAATTACTTGGCCAATAGCGGGGTTGTGCATGATTTAAATTCGTTGTGCAATGATGATAGAGCATAGCCAGACTATATGCTTTTGTAGGGATAACATTCTTTTGGCCTTGTTATTTTGAAAGTTCATGATTACCTTGCTAGTTTGCTTGAATTATTATTGTTTCCACGTCAATAGCAAACTATTGTTTTGAATCTAATGGATCTGAACATTCATGTCACATAAGAGGAGTTACAAATGACATCTATGCTAGGTAGCATGAAAGCATCAAAAATTCATTTTTTATCACTTCCCTACACGAGGGGATGCTTGATACGTCTCAAACGTGTCTATAATTTTTGATGGTTTCATGTTGTTATCTTGTCATCTTTGGATGTTTTACGTACCTTTTATATATTTTTTGGGACTAACTTATTAATTCAGTGCCAACTGTCAGTTCCTATTTTTCTGTGTTTTTGGCTCTTTTCAGATCTGATTTTGGAACGGAGTCCAAACGGAATAAAATCCCCGAAATGATTTTTTCCCGAACGGAAGAAGATCAGGGGGCTTGAGGGCCAAGCGAGGAGGGCTACAGGGGGCCCACAAGCCCCCTATCTGCCACCTGGGGGGTGGCGGCCAGCAGGCTTGTGGCCTACCTGGCGCCCCCTGGCCTAGTTCCTTCGCCTATATATTCCCTAAAATATAGAAAAAATCAAGGGATCGACGAAAATACTTTTCCGCCGCCGCAAGCTTCCGTTTCCGCGATATCTCATCTGGAGACCCTTCCCGGTGCCCTGCCGGAGGGGACTTTGGAGTTGGAGGGCTTCTTCATCATCATCGTCGCCCCTCCAATGACTCGTGAGTAGTTCACTTCAGACCTACGGGTCCGTAGTTGGTAGCTAGATGGCTTCTTCTATCTCTTGGATCTTCAATACAAAGTTCTCCATGATCTTCATGGAGATCTATCCGATGTAATCCTCTTTGGCGGTGTGTTTGTCGAGATCCGATGAATTGTGGATTTGTGATCAGATTATCTATGATATATATTTGAGTCTTTTCTGATTTCTAATATGCATGATTTGATATCCTTGTAAGTCTCTCCGAGTCTTGGGTTTTGTTTGGCCAACTAGATCTATGATTCCTGCAATGGGAGAAGTGCTTGGTTTTGGGTTCTTACCGTGTGGTGACCTTTCCCAGTGATAGTAGGGGCAGCAAGGCACACATCATGTAGTTTCCATCAAGGGAAACATGGTGGGCTTTGTCGTAGATATGATATTGTCCATCTACATCATGTCATCTTGCTTAAGGCTTACTCTGTTCTTTTGGACTTAATAGACTAGATGCATGGTGGATAGCGGTCGACGTGTGGAGTAGTAGTAGTAGATGCAGAAAGTATCGGTCTACTTGTTTTGGACGTGATGCCTATAGATATAATCATTGCCATAGATGACGTCACGACTTTGCGTGGTTCTATCAATTGCTCGGCAGTAATTTGTTCACCCACCGTCTACTTGCTTTCATGAGAGAAGCCACTAGTAAACACTACGGCCCCCAGGTCTATTCACATCTATCGTTTCCACTCTCGCTTTTACTTTGCTTTGTTACTTTTTTGCTTTCAGTTCTCACTTGGCGAACAATCTATAAGGGATTGACAATCCCTTCATAGCGTTGGGAGCAAGTTTTGTGTTTGTGCAGGCACTTGTGATACTCCTTCACTAGATCGATACCTTGGTTCTCAAAACTGAGGGAAATACTTACCACCGCTGTGCTACATCACCCTTTCCGCTTTGAGGGAACACCAATGGAAGGCTCCAAGGCCACGGGGAAATCCTTTGCATATTTGCCTAGGAAGTCCCTAAAGGCGTAGCCGTAGCAGAAGGATTCCAGGTGTCGTTGCTCAGGAGTATCAAGAGAAGAACAGTCTCCCGTCAGCACGTGTTTCTGGCGCCGTTGGAAGGTCTTTTGTTGCAGTAGCAGGCAACACTCTATGTTTTACAATAATAAAAACAAGATATTCACACTTTATAAGAAGTACTCACATAAATACAAATGAAAACTATCATGATGTATGCAAATGTATGCCTCTGCCAGTGTAGGAGGATATGCAATGAAACTAGCGCATCATGTAGCAATAAGATGGGCAAGGCCCAACTAGCATGCGGCTCTTCGATCAAGCAAAAGCATGTATGACATGAAGATCAAGTCATGAGATGGTGGATGTTGCATGACAATGTATCTCGGAAAGGCTATGAAAATGCCTTAATAGGTAGGTATGGTGGCTGTTTTGAGGAAATATATAATGAGGCTTATGATGACAGAGCATATCATGCCAAGGGTTTGGATGCACCGGCGAAGTTTGCACCAACTCTCAAGATGAGAAAGGGCAATGCACGGTACCGAAGAGGCTAGCAAAATATGGATGGTGGAAGTGCCAACAATCAAATACTCGTATTAGTCTGAAGAACTCATACACTTATCATCGGTAACTCTCTATCTAGTCAGGAAATTCACAAAGAGACAAGTACCCTGAGGAGGAGTGTTTGGGGGTTTGGTTATCCTTACGCATCCTCGACCCATGGTAACGTGAGGGTACTCTATATATTCCAACGCCTCGAGAGGTTAGCGATCAATTTAGTAGCTAGAGTTCTCAACTAATTTTTATTTTTTGAAAAACACACGGGTTTCACAAAATACAACACCTATCACTAATAGGCTCAAGCTCTCGGCACCAATAGTCCAAACATTGCTCAAATCAATACCTCAAAACTATTGCAACTTACTACTATACTTAAATAGCAACCTCAATTACCTACTCATGCAAGACACACAACTTAGTGCAACGAGCCAACTATCTAAACAAGATAAGCATGATAACTCAAGAGAGTTCCATAAGCAACCTAAATAAAATCTCTTAAAAATATATAGAATGAAAACTAAGAGCTAAGCATGACAAAAACTATATAAAGATAGAGAACACACAAAAAGATAAGCATGAAAACCTATGTTATGTTCTAGAGTGGAATGGAGCGTGTTTATCTCTCAAACAAGGTAGTCTAGGTTCCGACTTGTTATGAACAGCAAGAAAAACTAAAACAAACTAAAAAGTAAAGAGCAAGACGCTCCAAGCATAGCACATAACATATGAAGTGATAAAAATATAGCATGGAGAGGGACGAACTGATGATTGATGATAAAGAAGGGGATGCACGGGGGCATCCCCAAGCTTAGACGCTTGAGTCTCCTTGAATATTTATTGGGGGTTCATGGGGCATCCCCAAGCTTGAGCGCTTGACACTCCTGGATCTTCTTTCATCATCTTCCATCGCATACTTGAAAACTCCCTTCATCTGAAACTCATCATAAGTTGATTAGAGTGGTTAGTACCCAAGATAATATAATTCATTACCTACTAAAAATAAAGATTTTTGTAAAAGAAAGCTACTATTTCTCATGATAGCCAAAAGGTTTTTGCAAAGGAAAAGCAAGCTTAAGATTTGCAAAATTATGAAAACGCAAAACATGGCAGAATCTGTGAAAAACAGAACAATAGGTAGTTAATAATTTTTTCGGGTGACTTCTGCAACTCAAATAAAAAACTCAGAACAGAGGCCAGAAAGACAATTATATAGATCATGCTGTCAAAAACATTCAGATCGAAAAGATGATCTGATGATTTTTGGCGAAGTTTTTCGTCAAGCAGACAGAATCTGTTGACAGCATGTCACAACTTTTGAACTTTCTTGCAATCGGAGGCAAAAACTTGGCACAAAGCTTGAAATTAAACATACAATGATGTTGCTACAGTAGTAAAAAGCATCAAGACCACTAAAACTGAAAGTAAAAACAAATTGGGTTGCCTCCCAACAAGCGCTTTCTTTTATGCCTTTGAGCTAGGCATGATGCAATAAAGATCAAGTATTATCAACTCCATAATAATAAATTGCCCGTATAACGGACTCATAAGGTAACTTAATCTTCTCTCAAGGGAAGTGTTCCATTCCGTTTTAAGGGGAAATTGGAATCTAATGGTCCCTTCTTTCATGTCAATGATAGCACCAATGGTGCGGAGAAAAGGATGTCCCAAAATAATTGGACATGAAGGATCACACTCAATGTTTGTAATAAGAAAATCAACGGGCACATAATTATCATTGACAACAATAAGAACATCATCAATTCTCCCTAAAGGTTTCTTTATGAAAGAATCAAGAAGACGAACACCAAAAGAACATTGATCAAAAGGTTTCAAATCAAGCATATCATACATTCTTTTGGGCCTAACGGTGGCACTAGCTCCAGCATCACATAAAGCAAAGCAAGAGATATTATTCAGTTTAATCTTGACCATCGGATCCCAACCATCTTCTAGTTTTCTAGGAATAGAAGTCTCTAACTTGAGTTTCTCCTCCCTAGCTTTGCTAAGAGCATTGGTAATATGCTCGGTGAAGGCAATACTGAGTGTACTAGTGTGGGGGTCTTTAGCCATTCTTTGCAAAAAAGTGATAACTTCGGAAAGACTACAATTGTCAAAATCAAGGTTACTACCATTAATTAAAGTGGTAGTAATGTCATCTAAGCTCATTCTTTTGGTAGTCTCTAAATTCAAAGGACCTTCTTGTCCTATAATTGAGGTAGTAGCATCACCATTAATAGGTCCATTGGGACTAGGGATGTGATGGGTGCTAAAAGTTTTGAGATCCTCAACAACTTGCATAGTAGCAAGGATAGTGTGTGTAGGAAGGCTCTTAATCCTCTCTTCATCTTCTTTTTCTCTAGCCCATCTCTCTTTAAGTTTGGCTAGCATTCTTATGTTCTCATTAATTTGGACTTGGATAGAATTCATGGGTGTGGTTTTCCTTTCCTCAAGGGGGGAGTTCTAATTTTAAGCATCTCTACATCATGAGCTATGTTTTCCACCTTCAAAAAGAGACTATATAATTTTTCTAATTTCTCTTCTACACTCTTGTTGGAGGCTTTTTGAGAAGTGATAAAGTCTTTAAGCATGCTCTCTAATTCAGAAGTGGAGTTTTTTGTGCTAGAATAAGTGTTGTTGTTCCCATAATTGTTGGATGGGAACGGTCTAGGATTGCTACCAAAATTACTCCTATAAGCATTATTATTGAAGTTGTTCCTAGAGATAAAATTAACATCAACTTGCTCTATTTCTTGAGCAACAAAAGAATTTTAAAGAACATCATGACGATCAATAGGAGCTTGCTTAGTAAGTAAAGTCATGATCATGTCAACCTTATCATTAAGGGAGGAGATCTCCTCAACAGAGTTTACCTTCCTACCTCTTGGAGCTCTCTCGGTGTGCCATTGAGAATAATTTATCATGATCTCATTCAAGAGCTTTGTGGCAGCACCAAGTGTAGTTGACATAAAGGTTTATCCCGCAGTCGAGTCTAACAGATTCCGCGAGGTAAAGTTCAATCCTGCATGGAAAGTTTGTATAACCATCCAAGTAGTCAAACCATGTGTAGGGCAATTCTTAACAAGATATCTCATTCGTTCCCAAGCTTGAGCAATGTGTTCATTATCCAGTTGCCTAAAATTCATAATGTTACTTCTTAACTGGATAATCTTAATTAGCAGGTGGGTAATACTTCCCAATAAAAGCATCTTTGCATTTATCCCAAGAATCTATGCTATTCCTAGGCAAAGATTGAAGCCACACTTTAGCTCCTCCTCTCAAGGAGAAAGGAAAAAAAGCTTAAGTTTAACAATATCACCATCTACTTCTTTATATTTTTGCATATCACAAAGCTCAAAAAAATTATTCAAGTGCAAAGCAACAGCATCTCCAACTCCGGAGAATTGATCTTTCATAACAAGGTTCAGTAAAGTAGGTTTAATCTCATAGGACGTAGCCTCAGTAGCGGGAGCAGCAATAGGAGTGCAGATAAAGTCATTGTTGTTGTGACTAGTGAAGTCACACAACTTGGTGTTCTCAGTGGAACTCATAGCAGCGGCAACAAGCAAGAACAAAGCAACTATATTTTTTGTGGTTCTTAGTATAAGACTCTAAAGCAAAAACTAGAAAGCAAACTAACAAGACTAAAAATAAAAGGTAAAACATAGCGTGCAACTCCCCTATCTTGAAGAACGGAGTCCCCGGCAACGGCGCGAGAAAACTTGCTTAATGACGAGTTGATGAATATACTTCTCGCTCCTTGTTGATTACCCCAAGTAGAAGGTGGAGATGTAGTCAGCAACAAGTTTTCCCTTAAAACGTAGACTGTAAGGTTATTGAACCAGGAGGAATCCTAGGATCAACAAGTAGGTGTCCCCTGCCCTGGCGCAAACAGAAGACATGGACCTGCACACACACAAATAACTTTTCTCCCAACGAGTACAGAGAGGTCGTCAATACCTCTGGCCTTGTAGTTTGCAAAGGATCAAAACACAAGCTGGAACAGTGATAGTGATTGTAACGGAAAAGTAAATGAAAGCGGTAAATGATGGAGGTGTAAGCAATGGTGGTGATATGGACCGGAGTCACATGATGTTCACTAGTGATGTCTCTCTCCCAAAATAAGATAAACAACTATGCTTGGGTAAACAAATTACAGTTGGACAATTGACAGAATTATAAATGCACCGCAATGCTAATTATACTACTTGAAAGGTAGAGGCTCAATAGTAATGGACAGTACGCCAAGACAAGCAGACCGTTTATTCATCAGCATCTACTTACTAATCATGCACTTTGAGATATCTATCCAGAACATCTCGCTCTTATTAAGTTGCGAGCCCCACCCAAAATGTAAACTTAAAGCAACGGAAAACTGCATTGACGAACTATGCAGAAACGCGACCTGTATAAAAAAAGACAAATTCATGGTCTGAAATGATGAATAGTAACATGTGTTAAAAAGTTTCAGATTTGTATTTTTTGCACAACCCTCAACTCGAGAGTCATTTAACTCAAATAAATTATTAGATACATGGAAAATAGCAAATGAGGCGAGAAAGGGTTGAAATTTTTTGAGGTGGCTTTAAATGATGCATATTGAGGGCACAAAAAGAGTGGAGTTGAAATAAAATTAAAAAATGAAATGGTTTTGTAAGAGATGAGTATTCGTTCGGAACCCTGATACTCCGAAAGAGATAGTCCAGTTTGTACACGAAGTGTATCCTGTTTTTGCGGTAACCCTCCCAACTTTTTAGCACATGCCATGTGGGTGAAATGATGATACCATGCCAAATTTGAAATGAAAAGCCTTTGTAAGAGATGACTATTCGTCCGGAACACTGATAATTCGAAAGAGATAGTCTAGTTAGCTACATAATGTTTCTTCACGTTTCAAATGCCAAAACACAAACACATATATACCGGGAAACTCACTAGGAAGAAAGTAATGACAGTGAAAACCGGTCAGATCCGAGATTGGGATGTTGGGGTATAAAACTTTTTCTTCGCGTGTGTCCCTTTGCGCCGTAACCATGGACAATCTTCATCATTTAACATGATGCTTGGGTCAGTCTTCACTCTGAAGGGAGGAATTCAGTGAAACTTTTCATAATCTTGTGACATGTCTGTCTTGTCCTCCACTCCCACGATGTTTCTTTTCCGTGAAAGAACTGTGTGGTGCTTTGGCTCATCGTATGATGTATTTGCTTCTTTACCTTTTCTTTTTCTCGGTTTGGTAAACATGTTCTTCACATAGAAAACCTGCGCCACATCATTGGGTAGTACGAATGGTTCATTTGTGTACCCAAGATCGTTGAGATCCACTGTTGTCATTCCATACCGCGGGTCTTCCTTTACCCCGCCTCCTTTCAGATTAACCCATTTGCACCGAAACAAAGGGACCTTCAAATTGTTTCCATAGTCAATGTCCCAACTCCTCTATGTAACCATAATATGTGTCCTTGGTCGGTAAGTACAGGTCATCTTCAACTTGAGGATCATGTATGAGGTGTGTTTGCCACCAACCGCCGAATAACTACATGTGTGTACGTTTGATCCAGGGATCAGACAGCTCCGGGTTCTTGGAGCATGCAATATCCATATGTTCCTCGATATACGGAGCCACCAAGGTGGAATTTTGTAGAACTGTGCAGCGTTCTTTCGCCCAAGAATGCATGTACGTACATATTACTGAATCTTTTCCTAGCGTGCCTTTTTCACCTAGTCTGCCCTCATGCCGCTATTCAGGAAGACCAATCGACTTGATATCAGGCATAAAGTCAACACAAAACTCAATGACCTCCTCTATTTCATGACCCTTGGAGATGATTCCTTCTGGGCTAGCACGGCCATGAATATATTTATTTAAGACTCCCATGAACCTCTCGAAGGGGAACATATTGTGTAGAAATATAGGGTCCAGAATGGCAATATCTTCGACTAAGTGAACTAGGACGTGTGTCATGATATTGAAGAAGGATGGTGGGAACACCAACTCGAAACTGACAACACATTGCATCAAATCATTCTGTAACCTTGGTAGGATTTTTGGATTGATTACCTTCTGAGAGATTGCATTGAGGAATGCACATAGCTTCACAATGGATGATCAGACGTTTTTTGGTAGAATCCCCTCAATGCAACCGGAAGAAATTGCATCATAATCACGTGAAAATCATGCGACTTTAGGTTCTGGAATTTTTTCTCTACCATATTTATTATTTCCTTGATATTCGATGAGTAGCCAGACGGGACCTTCATACTGATCGGGCATTCAAAGAATATTTCCTTCTCTTCTTTGGTAAGACCGTATCTTGCAGGACCTTCATACTGCTTTGGATGCATGCATTCTTTTTTGAGCATACGTTGATGGTCCTCCCGTGTCGCTGGTGTATCTTTTGTCTTCTCATACACAAGCCCAAGAAACCTAGCAGGTTCACGCAAAGATTCTTCGTCACGTGCATCACGTCTATTGCAGAGTGGACCTCTAGTAGTTTCCAATAAGGTAGGTCCCAAAATATAGATTTCTTCTTCCACATGGGTGTGTGTCCGTCAACGTCATTCGGAACCGATTGTCCGCCAGCACCCTTTCCAAAAATTGCTTTTAAATCCTTGACCATATGAAGTATATGATCACCAGTAGAGTGGTCACGCTTCTTCCGGTGATTTGCCTCACCTTTGAAATGCTTGCCTTATTCTCTTAAGATATGCTTGATCGGAAGAAATCGACGATGTCCTAGGTACACATTCTTCTTACATTTATTCAAGTATATACTTTCGGTATCATCTAAATAGTGTGTGCATGTGTGGTATCTCTTGTTTGTCTATCCTGAAAGGTTACTAAGAGCAGGCCAATCATTGATGGTTACAAACAACAACGCTCGTAGGTCAGATTCTTGTTGTTTGTGCTCATCCCACACACGTACACCTTTGATATCCCACAGCTGTAAAAGTTCTTCAACTAATGGCCTCAAGTACACATCAATGTCGTCACCGGGTTGATTGGAGCCTTGAATGAGCATTGGCAACATAAAGAACTTCCGCTTCATGCACAACCAAGGAGGAAGGTTATAGATACATAGAGTCATGTGCCAGGTGCTATGATTGCTACTCTGCTCCCCAAAAGGATTAATACCATCTGCACTTAAACCAAAACAATAGTTCCTTGGGTCATCTGCAAAGTCCGGCCACTCTCTCTCAATTTTCCTCCACTACGACCAATCTGCGGGTACTCTCAACTTCCCGTCTTTCTTACGCTCGTCTTTGTGCCATCGCATCAACTTTGCATGCTCTTTTTTTGGGACAAACGTTTCAACCATGGTATTATAGGAGCATGCCACATCACCTTGGCAGGAATCCTCTTCTTGAGGCATTGGACCTCAACATCGTCACCAGGGTCATCACGGCCGATCTTATAGCGCTCGACACCGCATACCGGGCATGCATTCAAATTCTCGTACTCCTCACCGTGTAACAGGATGCAGTCATTAGGCATTCATGTATCTTATGTGCCTCTAATCCTAGTGGGCATATAGTCTTCTTTGCTTCGTACGTACTATCGGGCAATTTGTTATCCTTTGGAAGCATCTTCTTTAACAATTTCAGCAACTTTTCAAAACCCTTGTAAGATACGCCATTCTCTGCCTTCCATTGCAGCAACTCCAGTGTGGTACCCAGCTTCTTCTTGTCATCTTCGCAATTTGGGTGCAACAATTTCTTGTGATCCTCTAACATGCGCTGCAACTTCAGCTTCTCCTTTTCACTTGCGCAGTTTTTCTTTGCATCAGCAATGGCCCGACCAAGATTATCAGCAGGCTCATTTGGTGCCTCTACTTCAGCTTCTTCCCCCATTGTAGTACCACCATATTCAGGGAATGAAGGATAGCAGTCATCATCATATCTTCTTCTTCATTCTCTTCCATTACAACCCCTCTTTCTCCGTGCTTTGTCCAACAGTTTTATCCGGACATGAAACTAGATGTAAACAGGTGGACGTGAATGATTCTTGACTTAGAGTAAGTTTTATCATTCTTACACACACCACGTGGACAACACATAAAACCATCCCGCTGGTTTGCCTCAGCCGTACGCATAAAACTCTACAAGCCACTAATGAACTAGAGAGAGCGTCGTTCATCGTACATCCATTGTCGGTTCATCTTCATTACACAAGACCGAAAAGACCAAATTAATACAAGTTCACACATAAGGTTCATACACACTTATTCTCATAAAACAACATAGAAGAGTTTCTAGCTAAAGCATTTAAATGCAACAACAAATGCGACCAAGATCGCAACTAAGGTAACAATTGATCCAACAACATAGTGATACCAAACCTCTTTATTAAGGGCATATTTTTTAATCCTTCTAATCTTCAAGCGCGTTGCATCCAGCTTGATCTTTTGATCATCGACGACATCGGCAACGTACAACTCCAATATCATCTTCTCTTCTTCAACTCTTTTCAACTTTCATTTCAAATCCTCGTTTTCTTTTTCAACTAAATTTAACTTCTTGACAATAGGGTCCATTGGAATGTCCAGTTCAACTACCTCCTAGATAAAAATATCTATGTCAACTTTATGGGCATAATTTTCATAAACACAAAATGCAACAAATAGTTAAAAAAGAGAATATAGCACATATGAATCGTAAACCGGATGAGGGCCGACGAGCACGGATATCAAAACCATGGCACTATGTACAACAAATAATCATACAAGTAAGAAATTATGCAAGTAACTATCTAAATCATACAATAAGATCTTTTTTGTAAAAAGGATAAGAACAAGGGGCTCACTGAGGTGGTGCCGACGGCGACGGGACGGTGCAGGCGATCGACGGGGATTAGGATGGGGACGACACTAAGTAAATCACACCTACACATATGCAAACCAACAAGTTAATTTGAGCTCAATTTGCATATCAATCAAATAAACTCCCACATAATTACTCCCAAACTAAAATCCACAAATCACTATACTTATTGAGCATTGCATGGGCTGATCTACAAGTGAGAGATGAAAGGACAAAGCTGTTAACCTTTGTGAACACTTGGAGAGATGGGGTGCCTCAAACCTTGACAAATCTTGGCAAAAAATGGAGAGCTCGAACCAAGGGGGAGAACAGAGAGGGGAATGGAGAAAACTGAGCAATGTGCTCGGGCTGGACAAAGAGGTTTATATAGGAAAATATTTAGTCCCGGGTCTACCTATAGTCCCGGTTTGTGATACAAACCAGTACTAAAGGCGCTAGTGGGGGGCCCAGCCTGACAACAGACTGCCACCAACACTTTAGTCCCGGTTTGTATCACAAACCAGGACTATATGTCCAAATTGAACCGGGACTAATGGTGCCCATGTTGGGTAACGTAGCATAAATTCAAAAAAATTCCTATGCAAATTCAGATCTTCCTATGGAGAGACCAGCAATGAGAGAGGGGTGAGTGCATCTTCATAGCTTTGAAGATTGCTAAGCGGAAGTGTTGCTAGAACGCGGTTGGTGGAGTCGTACTCGCGATGATTCAGATCGTGGTGTGATTCCGATCTAGTGCCGAACCACGACACCTCCCCGTTCAACACACGTGTAGTTCGGTGACATCTCCTGCACCTTGATCCAACAAGGAGGAGGGAGAGGTTGGGGAAGATCTTGATGTCTACTATGCAACCTTCTCCTTGTAGACGTTGTTGGGCCTCCAAGTGCAGAGGTTTGTAGGACAGTAGCAATTTTCCCTCAAGTGGGTGACCTAAGGTTTATCAATCCGTGGGAGGAGTAGGATGAAGATGGTCTCTCTCAAGCAACCCTGCAACCAAATAACAAAGAGTCTCTTGTGTCCCCAACACACCTAATACAATGGTAAGTTGTATAGGTTCACTAGTTCGGCGAAGAGATGGTGATACAAGTGCAATATGGATGGTAGATATAGGTTTTTGTAATCTAAAATTACAAAAACAGAAAGGTAACAAAAGTGAGCACGAACGGTATTGCAATGCGTGGAAACAATGCCTAGGGTTCATACTTTCACTAGTGAAGTTCTCTCAACAATGATAACATAATTGGATCGTATAACTAGCCCTCAACATGCAACAAAGAGTCACTCCAAAGTCACTAATAGCGGGGAACAAACGAAGAAATTATTGTCGGGTACGAAACCACCATAAAGTTATTCTTTCTGATCGATCTATTCAAGAGTCCGTAGTAAAATAACACGAAGCTATTCTTTCCGTTTGATCCATCATATAATTCGTACTAGAATAACACCTTAAGATACATATCAACCAAGACCCTAATGTCACCTAGATACTCCATTGTCACCTCAAGTATCCGTGGGCATGATTATACGATATGCATCACATAATCTCGGAATCATCAATTCAACCAACACATAGAACTTCAAAGAGTGCCCCAAAGTTTCTACCGGAGAGTCAAAACGTGTGCCAACCCCTATGCATAGGTTCCCAATGTCACGAACCCGCAAGTTGATCACCAAAACATACATCGAGTACTCACATGAATCAAACGTGTGCCAACCCATATGCATAGGTTCCCAATGTCACAAACCCGCAAGTTGATCACAGCAGATAGACACGTGGAAGACATCCATCAAGTGTTCTCAAAGACTCAATCTGATAAGATAACTCCAAAGGGGAAACTCAATTCATTACAAGAGGGAGAGGGGGAATAACATCATAAGATCCAACTACAGTAGCAAAGCCCATGGTACATCGAGATCAAGACATCTCAAGAACACGAGAGAGAGAGAGAGAGATCAAACACATAGCTACTGGTACATACCCTCAGCCCGAGGGAGAACTACTCCCTCCTCGTCATGGAGATCGCCGGGATGATGAAGATGGCCACCGGAGATGGATTCCCCTCTGGCAGGGTGCCAGAACGGGCTCCAGATTGCTTTTTGGTGGCTACAGAGGCTTGCGGCGGCGGAACTCCCGATCAAGGTTTTTCTGGGGGTTTCTGAATTTATAGGAATTTATGGCGGTGGAATTGCGTCAGTTGGGCCCACGAGGAGGTCACAAGCCTGCACGCCACCACGGGGGGGGGGGGGGTGGCGGCGTGAGGGCTTGTGACTCCCTCGTGGCCCATCTGGCCTTCTCCCAAAGCTTCGGGGGTCTCTTTTGGTCCAAAAAAAATCATCGTAAAGTTTCATTCCATTTGGACTCCGTCTGAAAATGGGCCAAAAACACGGAAAAAGCAGAAACTGGCACTTGGCACTGAGTTAATAGGTTAGTCCCAAAGAAGATATAAAAAAGCATATTCATGCATATAAAACATCCAAAGTTGACAAGATAATAGCATGGAAGCATAAAAAATTATAGATACGTTGGAGACGTATCAGATCTCCGGCAGCACAACGGCGTGGTGTCGATGGAGAGACGAGGTCTCCCGGCACGGCTTCGCCAAGCACCGACACAGAGGAGGAGAAAGAAGAGCAGGGCTGCGCCGAGGGAGAGGGAAAACTGTGTGTAAAACAGCCCCTAAACCCCCACTATATATAGGAGGAGGGGAGGGGGTGCCACCCCTAGGGTTCCCACCCTAGGTGGTGCGGCAGCCCCCCCAGATGGGAGGTGTGGCGGCCAGGGCAGGGGGAGGGGTGGTGCACCCCTAGGTGGGCCTTAGGCCCACCAGCGCCTAGGGTTCCCCCCCTCTCCACCTCCTGCGCCTTGGGCTGAGTGTGGGGGGCGCACCACCCACCTAGGGGCTGGTTCCATACCGCACTTGGCCCATCTAGCCTCCCGGGATTGTGGCCCCCTTCCGGTGGACCCCCGGGGCCACTCCCGGTGGTCCCGGTGGTCCCGGTACGTTACCGACGACGCCCGAAACACTTCCGGTGTCCAAAACCATCCGTCCTATATATCAATCTTTACCTCCGGACCATTCCGGAGATCCTCGTGATGTCCAAGATCTCATCCGGGACTCTGAAAAACTTTCGATAACCTCCTATAACAATTCCCTATAACCCTAGCGTCACCGAACCTTCAGTGTGTAGACCCTACGGGTTCGGGAGACAGGCAGACATGACCGAGACACCTCTCCGGCCAATAACCATCAGCGGGGTCTGGATACCCATGGTGGCCCCCACTTGCTCCACGATGATCTCATCGGATGAACCACGGTGTCAAGGATTCAATCAATCCCGTATACAATTCCCTTTGTCTATCGGTATGGAACTTGCCCGAGATTCGATCGTCGGTATGCCTATACCTTGTTCAATCTCGTTACCGGTAAGTCTCTTTACTCGTTCCATAGCACGTCATCGTGTGACTAACTCCTTAGTCACAGTGAGCTCATGATGATGTTCTACCGAGTGGGCCCAGAGATACCTCTCCGTCACGCGGAGTGACAAATCCCGATCTCGATTCGTACCAACCCAACACACACTTTCAGAGGTACCCGAAGTGCACCTTTATAGTCACCCAGTTATGTTGTGACGTTTGATACACCCAAATCACTCCTACGGCATCCGGGAGTTGCACAATCAAACGGTCGAAGGAAAAGACACTTGACATTAGAAAAGCTTTAGCATACGAACAATATGATCTAGTGCTACGCTTAGGATTGGGTCTTGTCCATCACATCATTCTCCAATGATGTGATCCCGTTATCAATGACATCTAATGCCCATGACCAGGAAACCATGATCATCTATTGACTAACGAGCTAGCCAACTAGAGGCTTGCTAGGGACACGTTATGATCTATTTATTCACACATGTATTACTGTTTCCTATAAATACAATTATAGCATGAACAATAGACGATTATCATGAACAAGGAAATATGATAATAACCATTTTATTATTGCCTCTAGGGCATATTTCCAACAATCTCCGACTTGCACTAGAGTCAATAATCTTGTTACATTGTGATGTATCGAACACCCATAGCATTATGGTGTTGATCATGTTTTGCTCGTGGAAGAGGTTTAGTCAACGGGTCTGCAACATTCAGATCTGTGTGTACTTTACAAATCTCTATTACTCCACTCTAGACATGGTCCTGGATGGAGTTGTAGCGGCGTTTGATGTGCTTCGCCTTCCGGTGAAACCTGGGCTCCTTGGCTATGGCAATGGCCTGAGTGTTATCACAGAAGAGTGTCATTGGACCCGACGTGCTTGGAACCACTCCAAGGTCGGTGATGAGCTCCTTCATCCAAATTCCTTCATGAGCCGCTTCTGAAGCAGCTATGTACTCCGCTTCACATGTAGATGCTGCCACGACTTCTTGCTTGCTGCTGCACCAGCTCACTTCCCCACCATTCAAAACATATACGTATCCGGTCTGTGACTTCCGGATCTGTGTCGAAGCTAGCGTCGACGTAACCCTTTACGACGAGCTCTTCGTCACCTCCATAAACGAGAAACATTTCCTTAGTCCTCTTCAGGTACTTAAGGATATTCTTGACCGCTATCCAGTGTTCCATACCGAGATCACTTTGGTACCTCCCTACCAAACTTATGGCAATGTTTATATCAGGTCTGGTACACAGCATGGCATACATAAGAGAGCCTACGGCTGAAGCATAGGGGACAATACTCATCTTCTCTCTATCTGCTGTTGTGGTCGGCGACTGAGTCTTACTCAATCTCATACCTTGCAAAACTGGTAAGAACCCTTTCTTTGAGTTTTCCATATTGAACTTCTTCAATATCTTGTCAAGGTATGTACTTTGTGAAAGACCTATGAGGCGTCTTGATCTATCTCTATAGATCTTGATGCCTAATATGTATGCAGCTTCTCCAAGGTCCTTCATTGAAAAACTCTTGTTCAAATAGGCCTTTATGCTCTCCAACATCTCTATATTATTCCCCATCAATAATATGTCATCCACATATAGTATGAGGAAAGCTACAGAGCTCCCACTCACTTTCTTGTACAGACAGGCTTCTCCGTAAACCTGTATGAACCCAAACGATTTAATCACCTCATTAAAGCGAATGTTCCAACTCCGAGATGCTTGCACCAGCCCATAGATGGAGCGCTGGAGCTTGCACACTTTGTTATCACCCTTAGGGTCGACAAAACCTTCTGGTTGCATCATATACAACTCTTACTTAAGGTTCCCGTTAAGGAACGCTGTTTTGACGTCCATTTGCCAAATTTCGTAATCATAAAAGGCGGCAATTGCTAACATGATTCGGACTGATTTCCGCTTCGCTACGGGAGAGAAAGTCTCTTCGTAGTCAATTCCTTGAATTTGTCAAAAACCCTTTGCGACGAGTCGAGCTTTATAAACGGTCACATTACCGTTTGCATCAGTCTTCTTCTTGAAGATCCATTTATTTTCTATGGCTCGCCGGTCATCGGGCAAGTCCACCAAAGTCCATACTTTGTTCTCATACATGGATCCTATCTCGGATTTCATAGCTTCAAGCCATTTGTTGGAATCCGGGCCCGCCATCGCTTCTTCATAGTTCGAAGGTTCACCGTTGTCTAACAACATGATTTCCATTACAGGGTTACCGTACCACTCTGGTGTGGAGCGTACCCTTGTGGACCTTTGAGGTTCAGTAGTAACTTGATCCGAAGCTTCATGATCATTATCATTAACTTCCTCTTCAGTTGGTGTAGGGACCACAGGAACAACTTCCCGCACTGTGCTACTATCCTGTTTGAGAGGGGGTGTAATTACCTCATCAAGTTCTACCTTCCTCCCACTTACTTCTTTCGAGAGAAACTCTTTCTCTAGAAAGGATCCGTTCTTGGCAACAAAGGTTGTACCTTCGGATCTAAGATAGAAGGTATACCCAATAGTTTCCTTAGGTTATCCTATGAATACACATTTCTCCGCTTTGGGTTCGAGCTTTTCTGGTTGAAGTTTCTTCACATAAGCATCGCAGCCCCAAACTTTAAGAAACAACAACTTAGGTTTCTTGCCAAACCATAGTTCATACGGTGTCGTCTCAACGGATTTAGACGGTGCCCTATTTAAAGTGAATGTTGCAGTTTCTAATGCGTATCCCCAAAATGATAGCGGTAAGTCGGTAAGAGACATCATAGATCGTACCATATCTAATAAAGTGCGATTACGACGTTCAGACACTCTGTTGTGTTGCGGTGTGCCAGGCGGAGTCAGTTGTGAAACGATTCCACACTTCCTTAGGTGTGTGCCAAACTCGTGACTCAAATATTCTCCTCCACGATCAGATCGTAGACACTTAATTTTTCTGTCACGTTGATTCTCGACCTCACTCTGAAATTCCCTGAACTTTTCAAATGTCTCAGATTTGTGCCTCATCAAGTAGATATACCCATACCTACTCAAATCATCGGTGAGAGTGAGAACATAACGATAGCCACCGCGAGCTTCAACGTTCATTGGACCACACACATCAGTATGTATTATTTCCAATAATTCGGTTGCTCTCTCCATTATTCCTAAGAATGGAGTCTTAGTCATCTGGCCCATGAGGCACGGTTCGCATGTGTCAAATGATTCAAAGTCAAGAGACTCTAATAGTCCATCAGTATGGAGCTTCTTCATGCGCTTAACGCCGATATGACCAAGGCGGCAGTGCCACAAGTATGTAGGACTATCATTATCAACTTTACATCTTTTGGTACTCACACTATGAATATGCATAACATCACGATCGAGATTCATGAAGAATAAACCATTCACCAGCGGAGCATGACCATAAAACATATCACTCATATAAATAGAACAACCATTATTCTCTAACTTAAATGAGTAGCCGTCTCGCATTAAGCAAGACCCTGATACAATATTAATGCTCAAAGCTGGTACTAAATAACAATTATTAAGGTTTAAAACTAATCCTGACGGTAGATGTAGAGGTAGCGTGCCGACGGCGATCACATCGACCTTGGAGCCATTCTCGACGCGCATCGTCACCTCGTCCTTTGCCAGTCTCCGCTTATTCCGCAGTTCCTGCTTTGAGTTGCAAATGTGAGCAACAGCACCAGTATCAAATACCCAGGAGCTACTACGAGCGCTGGTAAGGTACACATCAATAACATGTATATCACATATACCTTTAACGTTGTCGGCCTTCTTGTCCGCTAAGTATTTGGGGCAGTTCCGCTTCGAGTGACCCTTTCCCTTGCAACAGAAGCACTCAGTCTCAGGCTTGGGTCCATTCTTTTTCTTCTTCCCGGCATCTGGCTTACCGGGCGCGGCAATGGCTTTGCCGTCTTTCTTGAAGTTCTTCTTACCCTTGGCCTTCTTGAAACTAGTGGTCTTGTTGACCATCAACACTTGATGATCTTTCTTGATTTCTACTTCTGCAGACTTGAGCATCGAGTACAACTCGGGAATGGTCTTCTCCATCCCTTGCATGTTGTAGTTCATCACAAAACCTTTGTAGCTTGGTGGGAGAGACTGGAGGATTCTGTCAATTATAGCATCATCCGGAAGTTCGACTCCAAGTGAAGTCAGACGATCGTGTAACCCAGACATTTTGGGTATGTGCTCATTGACAGAACTGTTCTCCTCCATCTTACAGCTAAAGAACTTGTCGGAGACTTCATATCTCTCGACACGGGCATGAGCTTGAAAAACTAGATTCAGCTCTTGGAACATCTCATATGCACCGTGTTGCTCAAAACGCCTTTGGAGCCCCATTTCTAAACTGTATAACATGCCACACCTAACCAGAGAGTAGTCATCACTCCGCATTTGCGAGACGTTCAGAATGTCCTGGGCTGCTGCGGGAGCGGGAGGGTCACCTAGCGGTGCATCAAGGACATAAGCCTTTTTAGCTGCTTCAAGGATGAGCTTCAAGTTGCGAACCCAGTCCGCATAGTTGCTACCATCATCTTTCAGCTTGTTTTTCTCTAGGAATGCGTTGAAATTGAGGTTGACGTTGGCCATCTACAATACATATAAAGACAACTTTTAGACTAAGTTCATGACAGTTAAGTTCATTTAATCAAATTAAGTATGAACTCCCACTTAAATCGACATCCCTCTAGTCATCTAAGTGATACATGATCCATGTTGACTAACCTGTGTCCGATCATCATGTGAGACGGACTAGTCATCATGGTGAGCAACTTCATGTTGATCGTATTCAACCATACGACTCATGTTCGACCTTTCGGTCTCTTGTATTCGAGGTTATGTCTGTACATGCTAAGCTCGTCGAGTCAACCTAGGTGTTTCGCGTGTGTAAACTTGGTTTACACCCGTTGTATGCGAACGTTAGAATCTATCACACCCGATCATCACGTGGTGCTTCGAGACAACGATCCTTCACAATGGTGCACACTTAGGGGAATACGTTCTCGAAATTTTAAGAGGGATCATCTTATTATGCTACTGTCGTTCTAAGCAATAAGATGAAAAACATGATAAACATCACAATGCAATCATATAGTGACATGATATGGCCATTATCATCTTTGCTCTTTCGATCTCCATCTTCAGGCATCGCATGATCATCATTGTCACCGGCGTGACACCATGATCTCCATCATCATGATCTCCATCATCGTGTCTCCGTGAAGTCGTCACGCCAACTACTACTATCACTACTACTATAGCTAACCGTTAGCAATGAAGTAAAAGTAGTAAGCACATGGCGTTGCATCTCATACAATAAATTAAGACAACTCCTATGGCTCCTGCCGGTTGTCATACTCATCGACATGCAAGTTGTGAAATCTATTACAATAACATGATCATCTCATACATCATACATGCAACATCACAACTTTGGCCATTTCACATGACATGTCAAACCCTGCAAAAACAAGTTAGACGTCCTCTAATTGTTGTTGCAAGTTTTACGTGGCTGATTTGGGTTTCTAGCAAGAACGCTTTCTTACCTACATGACAGCCACAACGATGATATGCCAAAGCTATTTATCCTTCATAAGGACCCTTTTCATCAAATCCAATCCGACTAGAGTAGGAGAGATAGACACCTGCTAGCCACCTTTATGCACGGTGTGCATGTCTGTCGGTGGAACTAGTCTCACGTAAGCGTACGTGTAATGTCCGTCCGAGCCGCTTCATCCCACAATACCACCGGAAAAGAATAAGACTAGTAGCGGCAAGCAATTGACAAATCATAGCCCACAACCTTTTGTGTTCTACTCGTACATAGAATCTACGCATAGAAAACCTGGCTCGGATGCCACTGTTGGGTAACGTAGCATAAATTCAAAAAAATTCCTACGCATATGCAGATCTTCCTATGGAGAGACCAGCAACGAAAGAGGGGTGAGTGCATCTTAATACCTTTAAAGATCGCTAAGCGGAAGCGTTGCTAGAACGCGGTTGATGGAGTCGTACTCGCGGTGGTTCAGATCGCGGTGTGATTCCGATCTAGTGCCGAACCACGGCACCTCCGCGTTCAACACACGTGCAGTTCGGTGACGTCTCCCGCACCTTGATCCAGCAAGGAGGAGGGAGAGGTTGGGGAAGATCTCCGGTAGCATGACGTCGTGGTGTCGATGGAGAGACGAGGTCTCTCGGCAGGGCTTCGCCAAGCACCGGCAGAGAGGAGGAGCAAGAAGAGCAGGGCTGCACCGAGGGAGAGGGAAAACTGTGTGTAAAACAGCCCCGAAACCCCCACTATATATAGGAGGAGGGGAGGGGTGCCACCCCTAGGGTTCCCATCCTAGGTGGTGTGGCAGCCCCCCCCCCAGATGGGAGGTGCGGCGGCCACGGCAGGGGGGAGGGGTGGCGCACCCCTAGGTGGGCCTTAGGCCCACCAGCGCCTAGGGTTTCCCCCCCTCTCCACCTCCTGCGCCTAGGGCTGAGTGTGGGGGGCGCACCAGCCCACCTAGGGGCTGGTTCCCTCCCGCATTTGGCCCATCTAGCCTCCCGGGGTCGTCGCCCCCTTCCGGTGGACCCCCGGGGCCACTCCCGGTGGTCCCGGTACGTTACCGGCGACGCCCGAAACACTTCCGGTGTCCAAAACCATCCGTCCTATATATCAATCTTTACCTATGGACCATTCCGTAGCTCCTCATGATGTCTGGGGTCTCATCCGGGACTCCGAACAACTTTCGATAACCTCGTATAACAATTCCCTATAACCCTAGCGTTGTCAAACCTTAAGTGTGTAGACCCTACGGGTTCGGGAGATAGTCAGACATGACCGAGACACCTCTCCGGCCAATAACCATCAGCGGGGTCTAGATACCCATGGTGGATGACGTCAGCTGTGCTTCCCTGGCAATGGCTCCAGAAAAGGGTTGATCTTGCAATCTCTGGCGTTAGTTACACGAATGCTTATAACAACAAACCTTCTCCTGCAACGGCACCAGAAGAATGCTGATAGCACTCCCCGGCAATGAGACTGGAAGAATGTTGTTGGTGGCCCACCAACGCGTGGGTTCGCAGCAGTTTTCGAGGGTAGAGTATTCGACCCAATTTGTTGGTTTACAAGCCGGGAGGTGAGAGTATACTCACAAGTATTAGCAGCTGAATTTGTCAGATTCAACCACACCTGAAAGATTAGTATCTGCAAGCACAGTAGTAACAGCAAAGTAGCGAGTAACGGCAGTGTAACGAGCAATAGCAGTGGCAAGGAACAGCAATAGTGACAGCAATAGAAAGTAGCAACAGTAGCAAGCAACAGTAGTAGCAACAGTAGTAGCAGCAACAGAGCAAGACAAGTAACAGCAGTAGTAGGACAAACTTGTAGGCAATGGGTCGGTGATTTGTTTGGATGATATTCATCATGCAACAGCTATAACACGGAGAAATATGTGGCTAGCTCCCGTTCATCAATGTGATGTAAGCATGCATTCCGTGTGTCGTCATACGTGCTTAGGGAAAAGAACTTGCATGACATCTATTGTCCATCCCTCCCGTGGCAGCGGGTCCAAAAGGAAACTACGGGATATTAAGGTTCTCCTTTTAATAAAGAACCGGACCAACGCATTAGCACTTGGTGAACACATGAACTCCTCAAACTATGATCATCACCGGGAGCGGTTCCGGTTATTGTCACTCCGGGGTTGCCGGATCATAACACATAGTAGGTAACTACAACTTGCAAGATCGGATCTAAAACACACATATATTGGTGACAACATAATAATTTCAGATCTGAAATCATGGCACTCGGGCCCTAGTGACAAGCATTAAGCATGGCAAAGTAGTAGCAACATCAAATCTCAAAAGATAGTGGATACTAGGGATCAATCCCTATCAAAACTAACTCGATTACATGATAGATCTCATCCTACTCATCACTGCCCAGCGAGCCTACGAATAGATTACTCACGAACGACGAAGAGCTTCATGGAATTGGAGAGGGAAGAAGGTTGATGATGACGATGGCGACGATTTCCCCTCTCCGGAGCCCAAGACGGACTCCAGATCTGCCCTCCAGATGAAGAACAGGAGGTGGCGGCGCCTCCGTATCGAAAACGCGATGAAAACTTCTCTTTTTATTTTTCTGGGACGGAAGACAACTTATAGAGCTGGAGTTGGGGGCGGCAGGTGCCTGTGGGCCCCACAAGCCTGCCCACCGCCACCAGGAGGGTGGTGGCGGAGCAGGGGCTTGTGGCCCACTGGCCCACCCCATGAGGTGGAACTTGGCGCATATATTTTTGATATTTTCCAAAACTGCTCCCCGTAAATTTTCAGGACGTTTGGAGAACTTTGATTTCTGCACAAAAATAACACCAAGGCAATTCTGCTGAAAACAGTGTCAGTCCAGGTTAGTTCCATTCAAATCATGCAAATTATAGTCCAAAACAAGGGCAAAAGAGTTTGAAAAAGTAGATACGTTGGAGACGTATCAGTGGCTCCCACTTGCTCCACAATGATCTCATCGGATGAACCACGATGTCAAGGATTCAATCAATCTCGTATACAATTCCCTTTGTGTGTCGGTATAGAACTTGCCGGAGATTCGATCGTCGGTATGCCTATACCTTGTTCAATCTCGTTACCGGTAAGTCTCTTTACTCGTTTCATAGCACGTCATCGTGTGACTAACTCCTTAGTCACATTGAGCTCATGATGATGTTCTACCGAGTGGGCCCAGAGATACCTCTCCGTCACGCGGAGTGACAAATCTCGATCTCGATTCGTACCAACCCAACAGACACTTTTAGAGGTACCCGAAGTGCACCTTTATAGTCACCCAGTTACGTTGTGACGTTTGATACACCCAAAGCACTCCTACGGCATCCGGGAGTTGCACAATCTCACGGTCGAAGGAACAGACACTTGACATTAGAAAAGCTTTAGCATACGAACAATACGATCTAGTGCTACGCTTAGGATTGGGTCTTGTCCATCACATCATTCTCCCAATGATGTGATCCCGTTATCAATGACATCTAATGCTCATGACTAGGAAACCATGATCATCTATTGACTAACGAGCTAGCCAACTAGAGGCTTCCTAGGGACACATTGTGATCTATTTATTCACACATGTATTACTGTTTCATGTTAATACAATTATAGCATGAACAATAGACGATTATCATGAACAAGGAAATATGATAATAACCATTTTATTATTGCCTCTAGGGCATATTTCCAACAGCCCATGCCCCCCGACCGCTCCTAGCTACTGGAACCGGGACTAATGGTCACACTAGTACCGGTTCAAAACCAAATCGGGACTAAAGGGTCAAACCGTAAGACCTATTTTCTACAAATGACGGGGATCCGGTGCTTAGCGGCATGCCCAGTGGCGCCCCCCCAGAGAAGGCTGCGACGAGCTTGGGAAGTTGCTACACCATCACCGTCGTTTTCATCCGTGTGTGAGATGGAGATGAGCGAGACAAGGCAAGTCGCGAGGGGGTGGGATGGGGTTATCCCATCTATAGCATATCACGACCTCTCCTTGTGGATCGGACGTAGCCCCTATAGTCGAACAAGAGGGCTTCAAATTGGTTTCGGGAGTAGCGGCACTCAGAACAGTCGGCCCATTAATTCCCACGCACGAGGAGAGGCGCATCATACAGTCCAGTTCGCGACCTCAACACCGATTTAACGACGATCTACGTCCCAGACACGAACTAGCAAGGATTAGTGAGAGGGCTCGGAATTAAGGACAGTATAACCGCACCTAATCCCTGCCCTCACAGCGATTTGCATTTTCGGCCGTCCGTTTTGGAGATCTAAGAGTTCCTGGCCGTCAGATTTAGTGTTTAGAGCGAATTGTTCCGCAATCTTACTAAACTAGGCAGCTGTCCTGTGGGCTGCTGTTCCAGGGGCCGAAACGAAGGCCCCTGGTGCATTGGGCCTTCGCGAGCCGCCAACCCATCCGAAGGAGGGAGGCCTACGAGCGACCGCATCGACTCCAGTCGTGAAACCTAATCCAATCTCGATCAAGGCTGGGGGGAGCGAGACCGCATCGACTCCAGGAAGCAGAATCCACCGGAGTTGCGGGCGCTCGCTGGGATCGAACGGGGGCGCAGGATACGGGTCCAGCCCAGGCGCAGCGGCGCTCGACACAGAGGATGCAACGAAGGATACAAAGGAGCGGACGTTTTGTGTCGATTGAGCGGAGGCGCGGGATCCAGCGGAGGCGCTTGAGCGGAGGCGCGGGAGGATGCTACCCTTCCCTTTGTGTCTCCACTCCTGGCGTCGACGTCACCGGCCACATCTAGTCGCCTTCCAACTCCTCGCCCTCACATCTTGCTTTTATGCTTGGGCTGCTCAGTAAGGCAAATCCACTTTTGTTTGTTCGAGAGGTCCACATTGCATTGCGGTTATTCGTTACTTATTTTCGTCCATCATACTTGATTAGGATGTGCTCGACGGCCCGCGAGTTTGGATGAGGATGTACACTGCGTGGCCACATTGGAGGTGAAACTTTTGCAGAACCTACATCATTTTTGTTTTTGATTATGGGCAATGGATTCAGTTGTTTTGTAACAATTTGTAGAGTTTCTTTGACGTAAGTCTTATTCCCAGCCTTCTACTCCAAATGGTTGCCAATCCTTATTCATGCTCATAGATAATATCCAATTGATACTCCAAAGTCCAAACATCTTTCTTGCTAAACTATAATTTGCAACGATAGCCAATTTAATGTCTTAAATTTTGTTCCCATAACACAACTGCTGATACAGTCGCACTTTGTGCTAGCAACTCCAGTTCGATATTGACCAATCAGTCGGCCTCCATCGGTTCCAGCCTGAGGCATAAGCGGTGTTTGCGTGCTCTGCTTCACAATGATTCTTGGTCCATGTCTCTCTCATGACAACCGCCTAGGTAAAGGATAACCATATCTGGACCATGTTGGCACTAGATGGTGTAGTGTAGCATAACTTGTATGTATTTCCTGATGCCTCTCAACGCTATACGTACAATATGTGAACAACAACACAGTAAAGGCTCTTAGTTCAGATTTGCTCTCCAATGCCAAAAACAAAATAAAAAGATATCCTCTCTAATATCAAATGAGCTCTAGACGTGTGCGCATAGAGGATATTAGTTTATGAAAATGTTGGAAATCAACATCCAGATTCTAATGATCATACCACGAAGAAAACCAAGGTATAGGAATATAAGGAAATGACAAATGGCATTATTGATGGAAATACTCGAGCCATTCTGTATAAGTGTTGATCGTGTACGTGTATTAATATTAGAAATTCATTCAACTAAAGGTTAAAGTTATTCAGGAAAAAAAACTAAACGTTAAATTTACAAAGCCTTGTAAATTTTCATGGCATTTTTTAGAACGCCTGATTTCCCGAGGAATCTAAAATAGTAGCTTTTGTTTAGACCAAGTAGGCCAGAGTTATTAAGTTGTACCAACTGTTGTCATTTTCTTTTTTAAAAATAACTATTATCATTCATAAGACCAAAAGCGAGGCTGTCTATTAACTGGAAGTCTCAATTCATAGAGAAAGCAACACAACTGAGAGATTGCTGCTTCTGATATTTGCTCTGTAAACTATAACTGTTTGAGGCAAACAACACAACACACCAGCTAAAAAAATACAACACACAGTGATCCATATGCATCCTATGTCAGGCCACACTTTCAGCACCACATGGACGAATCGGCGACTGATTTAGAATGTAGCCTCAGTGTAACCACAAAGTCCGCCCAAATAAACACACATACCAAGGCACAACGGACTGGAGGGCTTGAAATCCCGAGCAGCAGCTGAACAATGTGTCGCAGCTGGGTTGCAACAAGTGAAACCAGATCGCCTCTGAACGAGGCCCGATTAATGAGAGGTAGCCCAAGTCAATTTCCAGAGCAGCAACCCGGAAACGACCGCCTCGCACGATGCGCGGTGAAACGAAAATCTAAATGTTTTCGGCGTTCCACCACTCTGTCTAAGCTTTTGTTTTAAAATTCTATGATTGGACCTCCTTGCTATGTCAAACATGCAGTATTCATTTGATTTGATCTTAATAAAAAGTAAGTTTTTTACCACAAACTTTTGTCTCCTTTATATGACGCTTTCAGAGATGTGTGTTTCTCTTCCGGAAAGGTGTGGAAATGTTCCTCGGCAGCTCCGTCCACCCCACTCGCTTGAAATCATTTTTTTTTCATTCAGGTAAGATGCCTACTCATGTACAACCTTTTCATTTTCTTTCACTGAATTTCTTGAATTTTCTATTTCTTCATCACGGCAATTTCATTGAGTTTAGTTCATATCTTTTTGATGGCCTAGCTCATATCTATCCTTGTAGTACGCTTAAGGCAAGATGAGCATCATGGCCACACAAAAAACAGTGATACATGGTGAGCCCATAGGTGTCATTATTTTGTAACCTTTTCTAATTTCAAGTGAGTTAGATTATCACTAGAGAACATATATGAACTTGCTGAGGAGATGATTTGAAATACTGGTAGACATTTTTAGCAAAATTTCAAAAATAATTACGATATGGCACCTTTGGTGATAAATGAGAATTACTCATGCATTATTTCTGAAAACCAAATATGTATCAAGTTATCATTCAGATATTCTCCTTTGTTCTTTGTTGATGGCAGGTCAGGAAGGTCATTTTGTTTTGAGAGTATGCCAAGTCATACAATAGTTTTATAGAAGGTAGAATCAAAAATTTACAAGAAGCTCAAAAATTTCTAAACAACGATATGAGGTAACGCACCCAGCCCTACTCATCCTACATACAAACTATTCACCCCTATAAATTACTCGTCTTCACCATTTCTGTGCATTTTCATAGCATAAACTTACCTGGAATTAAGTCCAACAGAGTATTTCCAGATTTGTTGATCGAGGCTTTCAAAGACCCCGGGTTTCTTACCAGGACGATGAGGCAATCGAAGCCCTCTTTAGCTCTCCCTATAAATGCAGTCCTAGCATTGATCTACCAAGCCTCAAGGTCGTCAGTTTGAGATGGCATAACAATGTTAATTGCAGTCTCCTAAAACATCCAGTCAATGTTTGCCACACTAAGATGCATTGCAGCAGGATGTGGTCAAAGGTATCATCTTCTTGCAGACAAGTGTAGCATGTAGCCGTGAGTTCTAGATTCCATGTCACTCTTCAATCCGATGTCTAAAGCCGCCTGCTGGATGGCCATCTTACTTTGCTAGCAAATTGAGCAGCGAGTTTACACATTTCACATTCAGTTCATTGATGTTCTAAATTCTTCATCTTCAATTTTCTGTAAATATGGATGGGTGTGACAAATCTTGTATTTACCATGAACCGTCATCATTAAAAACATATACAGCGGAGGAAGTTTGAAGCAACTTTAAGACAATATAAGATCCAAGAAGTAATCTGGTTCTTCACTAATGCTGCATTACTTCTCTGCATATTGATTAAACAAAATCATGTGCAGCCGATGACCATAGATTTGTTCATGCAAAATTTACTTTGATGCTTCATGCTGCCATATATTACAGTAAGTGTTATAATTTTGTTGGACAAATGTATGGGAGTGGCACGACATCATGGTCATCGTTATTTAAAAAATGAATGAAAGAAGTTACAAAAAACAATACCTCAAACAAATGTATCCGAATTACATTGTATTCCTAACAGCTATAAGCCAAAATAGATGGGTGTGCCATCATGGTCATGGTTTGGAGAAACAAGGAAATAACCACAAACCACAAGAAAGCACAATACATCAAACAAATGGATACCAATTACATTGTATTCCTAACAACTATAAGCCAAAATAGATGGGTGTGCCATCATGGTCATGGTTTGGAGAAACAAGGAAATAACCACAAACCACAAGAAAGCACAATACATCAAACAAATGGATACCAATTACTTTGTACTATAGCAAATATAAGTCAAAATAGACGGGCGCAGCAACGCGCGCCATCAATGATCTAGTAGGCTCTATGGTCAAGCCATACAATCAACACCATGGATGGCAAAGAAACAATTTGTCAAACACCTGATCTGCAACAATCAACAAAGATGTATCTGTTTAAAGATCTAACCATGCTAAAAAAATAAAGTACAATTACACAATCAAAGCATCACCAAACTGGTACACGGTAGAAATTTCATGAAAGAAAAATCACAGGAAAGGGTAAAGATGTGGATAAAGGGCAACCGGTGATTAGTTCCTCTCGCCATCGCCGTCGCTGCACCCCCGTTTGCTGATGATGCTGGGAGAATCATGCTGCTCGATGCGGCTCCACGGGGATCGGGTGCTCAGCGGCATGTCCAATGGCGCGTCCCCCCGAAGGAAGGCTGCGACGAGCTTGGGAACTTGTTGCACCGTCGCCGTCGTTTTCATCCGTGTGTGAGATTGAGACGAGCGAGACAAGGCAAGTCGCGAGGCGTGTGGGATGGGCTTAGCCCATCTATACCGTATCACAACCGCTCCGTCTGGATCGGACATTAACCCCTATAGTCGATCGAGATGGCTTCAAATTGGTATCGGGAGTAGCGGCACTCGGGATAGTCAGCTCATTAATGCCCACGCGCGAGGAGAGGCATATTAGACAGCCTAGTTCGCGACCTCAAAACTGATTTAACGGCGATCTACGTTCCAAACACGAAATCAATGACCCATAAGCAAGGATTAGTGAGAGGGCTCGAAATAGGCTCGGTTTTACTGTCCTGATAATGCATAGGTTTCATGCGTTCAGAAAGCGTGTGCTTTCAATGGTGTTTTCTCAAACCATGCAGAAATCGGCCGCTCTTTTTTTTTTATGAACTCACAACTCAGACTACTCATGTTTGAACTAGGCAAACAGCCCAAGTGGACAACATGCATGTTTGCCATTCAACGGTTTGCCGGAGCCCCTTCTCTAACACACCGTTTCATTCCAGCCAACGATTGGACAGTTGCACCATCCAAGCAAGCAACCGTGTCGACGGGAAATTTTTTTATTCTTGTGTAATGTAATTCAAGCCAGGTACGTGCATGTATTAGTTAGCCTGTCCATTCCCGGTGCTTTTCTTTTCTCTTCTTCGGGTCCGATCCGGTCCTGACCTCGTCAGCCTTCCGGCCAAGAAACACGAGGCTGCAGCTCGCGAGTGGAGCTACAAAATATTGCAGAGCGTTCGCACATACGCACACACGCGCATAAAAGCATGCAACTTGTGCACGAGCACTATATAAGCACATGCTTTCATTCATGTTCCACACACGCTCTCCTTGCTTTGCTTCTTCTCCACTGTGCAGCGATCGCTTCTCATCATCCATAGTCAACCGACACAGGCATCCATGGCGTCCTCCAGCTCCAGGGGCCCTTGTTGGGTCGCGCTCGCGCTGCTCCTTTTCGTTGCTCTGGTGAGCACCGCCAATGGCGACGAGCTCTCCGCGGGTTACTACGAGAAGACGTGCCCCAACGTGCAGCACGTCGTGCGATCAGTGATGGCGAGCAGGGTCGCCGCCCAGCCGAGGATGGCGCCCGCCGTCCTCCGCCTCTTCTTCCACGACTGCTTCATCAACGTATATACGCATCTCTATACTAGCTACTTCCACATATATATTCTTACCTGCTACTAGAGTTTCATTTGCTTTGCTGATGCTATGGTTGACAAATACGGCGTGACGACAGGGATGTGATGCTTCCGTTCTCCTGGACGCAACTCCCTTCTCCCCGGGCGAGAAGGATGCGGAGCCCAACGACTCCCTCACCGGCTACTCCGTGATTGACGACATCAAGTCGGCGCTCGAGCAGGGCTGTCCGGCAACCGTCTCCTGCGCCGACGTCATCGCCCTCGCCTCCCGCGACGCCGTGGCCCTGCTCGGAGGCCCCACCTGGAGCGTGCCCCTCGGCCGCAAGGACTCACGCTTCGCCGCCGACCCGGAGTCCACCAAGAAGGGCCTCCCTAGCCCCAAAGACAACCTCGGCGAGCTCGTCACCATGTTCGCAGAGCTCAACCTCGACGCCCGTGACATGACCGCGCTCTCCGGCGCCCACACCGTCGGGATGGCCAACTGCGAGACGTACAGGGACCGCGTTTACGGCGGCAACGGCGACATCGACCCCTCCTTCGCAGAGGCCACCCGGCAGACGTGCCAGGCTCCTTCTGGTAGAGCGCCGTTCGACGTGCAGACGCCCATGAGGTTCGACAACGCTTACTACCGGAACCTTATCGCGCGGCGCGGTCTCCTCACCTCCGACCAGACTCTCTACGGCGGTGGAGGTCTGCAGGACAATCTCGTGGAGATGTATAGCGCCGACGGCGAGGCGTTCGCGAGGGACTTCGCCAAGGCCATGGTGAAGATGGGAAACATACCTCCGCCCAAGGGAATGCCCGTGGAGGTGAGGCTCAAGTGCTCCATGGCCAACTATTGATTGCTCGATCCCAAATGCATCATGTAACCTTGCCCGGTCATATTTGATTCATTCATTTAGTGTACCACTGTTTATAACAAGTATTCGTTTTTAGTTTGTTGTAAACAGAATGTTCCGCACAAATGTTCCCATACATGTGTGTGCAATAAATGGCTATTCCCAAGTTTGTTTTATCGGGTAATATACATTCACTACAGAATAAAGCTTTTTCCCGACGACGTAATCTATGCCGACACGGGCCATCGGCATAGATTGCCCTATGCCGGCGGCTGGCAGGCAATCGTAGTGGTGGAAAAGTCGTTAGCATACGTCGAGGTATGCCTACAGCCCCCGTCGGCATAGGAAGGTTGTCGGCATAGATCAATCTATGCCTATGGTGACCGTCGGCATAGGTCAGCCGTCGGCATACATGTGGGCACGGCGGCCCATTGACAGACGGTAGGTTGACGCCGTGAAATATATGCCGACGGCTCTGAAGGCGGTCGTCGATATATCCTTGTGATACTTATGATCTGCGTTGGGTTTTTGTGAAGAGGAACGCGTTATCGTAACACAATGTGGCTAAGTATTTCCTTCAGTTATGAAACCAAGGTTTATCGAACCAACAGGAATATCAACCACAACCGTCTTCAGCGGCTGTAGACAAAAGAACAAACAACGTGCACCCAAGGCGGGCAAAAGGATTGTCAGCTCCGTTGATCTTGTTACTTGCAAGCAAGTGAGGTGTGTAGATAATTATAAAATGCAAAATAAAGTATAAAAAAGTAAATGACAGCAAGGCATTGAAGGTTTCATAAATATATGGTGAATAGATCCGGGCCCATAGTTTTCCCTAATGATATGTCTCATGAAAAACATCATACGATGGGCAAATAAATTACTATTGGACAACTGATAGAAAAGCGGATAGTTATGCGATATTCACGATAATAATCATATATATATAGGCATCACGTCAATAAGCAAATAGGCCGACTCCTGCCTACACCTATTACTATTACTCCATTCATTGACCGTTATGCAGCATGCATCTAGTGTATTAAGTAAAAAAAGTAATGCAGGGAGAATGATGACAAGATGTAGATATAAAGTAAACTCAAGCAATATGAATAAATCCCATTGTGTTATCCTTAGTAGCAGCAACACAAAGACGCGTCTTGTCCCCTTCTGTCACTGGGATATAGAAATTCGCCAGGTTGAACCTACTATAACGCACCTATCTCACCGAAGAAATATCAATCTAGTTGGCCAAACTATTTTAATAGATCAGGAAGAATTATGAAGAAATATCAATCTAGTTGGCCAATCTAGTTGAATTGTGTTATCTCTCTATCTCTCTCACTCCATATATTGCTCGCTGATGGAAAAGAAGCGCGCGCAGCTTGGCGGGTTGGGGAGCGGGACAAGCGAAGGTCGTGTACGTCGACGTATGGGCGTGGACGGCCGTGGATAGGAAGTTGGGTGGTGGTGCCATACCGGAGTGTGCGGCCGCGGATAGGGACACCATGCATCCGCCTGAGGTCGGGGTACAACCACACAGGATATGCTCCTTACACTCATCTCTTGCATTGGTAGTAGATCTGATGATTATTACAGTTTTTAGCAAAATAAAGATTAACTTTCATGTGTGGATGTTTGTTTTATAGCAAACACGAGCTGCTCCTCTGTATTTATGTTCTTGTTTTCTGCTCGTTTCCTCTTTACATGAGCAGCGAGCATAGCACAAAGAGGCTGCAATCATTTTCTCTAATTTTTTACTTGACGAATAAACTATCAATTTTAAATGGATTGCTCAATATGTGAATTATATGCCATGTATATTTGTTTACCGTCAGCAACATGATTGTTTTCTATCTAAAAATACTAGGTTCCAAGGTGATCTGACCACCTAAAGAAAAGTGATTCTTGATCTGATTTGTAGACCTAGGAGTTCATGCATCTGCGGTTCGGGTTGGGGACCGAGCGACGGATTTCGGTCAAGGGGTTTGTCGGCTAGCACAGAGGCATGCTGCATAAGAATTAAATAATTAGATTAAGCAAGGCAGCGAGGAAGGCGTCTCGGAAACAAGCATGGTGATGGCTTGCTCAACTGCAAGTTCCACAAAAAATGGTACAAGCATGGATCCCTTCTTTCTGTAGCTTCGACCCTGGTTCATGAAAGATTTAGTTATTGAAGTTGACTTGATTTTAATGGTAATGATTTGTGCTAATGCTTTCTTCATCTTTCTTAGACGAGCATTGATTTGTCCTTGCGATTAACCGTCATTTGTTTGATTTTTGGATTTCTGCGGTCATGACTATTGAGTTGCGTTGATTATATTTTTTAACATTTGTGTATCACTTTTACCTGCATATATTCAAGGATTTTTTCTTTCTTGGTACTAGGATGGATATTTTCTCCTGGAATGCAGATGGATGTATGATTGAGGAGATGAAGCAAGCATCCTGCTATGATATGATCGAGTTGTATCTCGGGTACATAGGAAAGTAGCTCAACAACTGGCACAAAAAGAGGTATGACTAATGTTTATTCAATTGCTAACAAAGGAGATGTGGAGCAATGTCACAACCCCTATTAATTATGTTTAGTATCACTAGCAAAAGGACTCATGCGTTGCAACGGGAAAAAAACAATTATAATCTCCACTGATGCTGATCATATTATGTCTTTAAAATTTTAGGACATTTCTTGAAATGCATGAACATTTTTTTAATTAGCAAACATTTTTTTCAATTGCACTCAAAAAATAACACACAAACTTTTTTTCCAAATCATGGACTTTTATTGTTTTCACCAACATTGTTCTCAAAATTATGAACAATTTTCTGAATATGCGAATATTTTTACAAAAATCCTGAGCATTTTTTGAATTCACAAACATTTTATATTATCTTCAAACTTTTATTTCAAAATTCTCAATTTTGTAAATTGAAAAGTTTTTCAAAGTTCTAAATTATTTAAACAGAAAAATGAAAATAAAAAATGAAACTAAAAACAGAGGCACGCACTGTTTTTAAGATTTTTACACGCACTTTTGTTTAAAATCGTTGAATTTTTTATTTTATGGACATTTTCTCAAAGTTTAAACATTTTTTTATATGCAAACATTTTTCAAAACTCCTGAGTAGTTTTTGAATTCTAAAAAAATATGTTTTTTTGAATATTTTATTTCGAAATTCTCAGTTTCTTAAAATTGAGAAAAGTTGTTTGAAGTTCTAAATTATTTAAAGTAGAAAAACAAAATAGAACTGAAAAGAAAAAAAATAAAAAAAATAAACTAAAAAACAGGCGCCCACGCATGGGCCGGCCCAAACAAGTGTGTTGCATTTTTTTTCCAACGCCCAGAGCGTAATATAGGAGATGCCTACATGGGCCGGCCCAGTCCGGTGATTTTCCTGTTTGAAACGTTTTTTATAACTTATAGGTGGCATTGGTGGGTAATTTTAGTCAACTTTAAGGACAATTTGAATGACGTACGGAAGAAGCACTATTTGCTTTATTAGTAGGTAAGATTTGGTATCATATGTTCCATTCAATTGCTACAATGCAGATCCATGCTATGCCTTTTCCGGTGTATGAGTTCTTTGTGACTTCCTCCCATATTATTGATCAAGACTTTGATGATACACACACATACTATAAACTTTAGTACTACTAATTGCTTGCTTTATTTGGTCATATCCGACTCTGCTTTAATCCGCTCCTACATTGACAAGCTCAGTTTCATTATACATGGAGTGTGTTTGTCTGATGATATTTCCAGATTTTTAAATATATGGCAAGCACAACCCCTGATATCAGTGCTTATTATTTTTTATTTTAGATGGTTTATTACTACTGTACTTGAGTCATTTATTGATTTATTTTTATGCTGAATTGTAGCATGCAGCAGGTTGATGTATGACTGTTTAGAACTTGTGACTGATTTAGATTGACCATCATATGGACCAATCCAAGCTCCGCCAGGATGTAGACAGTGTCTGTAAATTCCTTCTGGACCAGTACATCAATGAGAAACATGTCAATCACAACGCTCTACATTAATCATTATGAACAAAGTCATGTCTAGGTACCTCCAGATTTTTTTCACATTATGTGAACTCTTGTATTATGAAAAATCAGATCAATGTTGGTGGGTAAGAAGTTTCAGTTTTATTTTCCAGTTTTATTGATGATTGATTGGTTATTGTTCATGCTCTCGAAGGAGTTCCTAATGGAGACAGCTGGGGTGTCATTGTCCTTGCTTGATCTGGGCATATGTGCCTGCACTTACAGATTCCATCGCATAGAGAAATGACACTGCTTGTCTGCTACCTACCGACTCATTTATGTGTTATAGGGCCAACTTTCATTTTCACGTCAAAAAGGGTTGATTCTCAGAGGGCTAGGAAAGATGAAGCAGGGTGGGAGCATCGACTATGATGAGTTCATCGAGGCGATAGTGCACATCAAGAAGGTGTAGCTGGAGGAGCACATGCTAGCTGCCCAGGCCTATTTCTACATGGACGACAACGGGTACATCGCCATAGAGAAGGTGGAAGAGGCCTGCCGAGAGTACACTATACGAGATGTAGCGGGAGGAGCACCTGCTGGCTGCCTTTGCCTACTTCGACAAGGAGAACAATGGGTACATCACCATAGAGAAGGTGTAACCATGGAAGAGGCCTGCCGAGAGTACAACATACAAGCTGTATCAACACATCATCACCGAGGTCGGCAATAACAACATGGTAAATTTATTCACTAAAGTCTCCATCTCGAATTAATTAACTAATTCATTTAATTCCAATGATTAGTCTTACTATTAAGCTAAAAATTACAACTCTGAATTCGAAATTGAGTATATCCTTGATATACAGTAATATATTTGATTAGCATGGTTGAATCCACGATGGGGAATTTGTGGTCCCCCGTTGAATTTCAACGGTCCAGGGATTCTGTAGAATTATAAGACTTTAAAGAGAGAGGGTTCAGACATGGTCACAAGAATGAAGGTGAAGTGAAAGGAGGACTGCAGAGAAAGATCTCTCTCTCTCTCTCTCTCTCTCTCACACACACACACAAGTATGCCTCTATTATATTTTTTTATCTAACCATGTCATTTCCTTCCTATCACTATTTTTGCCACAAGGTAAGTTTGTTCCCTTTATGTAATGTTCACAAGGGGATGCCCATTTATTTTCTTCCATTTTATACCTTAATAAATATAGTCCGAGGTTACCTAATCTTCCACTACAATTTCAGAATTTCCCTATATGTTTTTAGAGGTTCAACACATGTTCGTATTGCTAAAGTAGTCCAAACGTCATTGTACAATGGATGACATTCTCTTAAATAATTGGTGATGTGGTATTTGTGTGACACTAATCAAACAACATATAAATAATTATAATGACCTATAATTTATTGTAGTAGAGTAAAACTGAAACTCGGTAATAAGCATGTACTAAGAGTCCCAACAAATACATTGTCAACCTACTATCTTTGGGAGAAAGATGTCGGCATCTACAGGTGTGGCAAAAAAGTTTGACAGAGATAGATCAAAAGTAAGGAACATATGATAGCGACAAATTGTGTTCTCATGGTCATGATATATATTGTGTTAAGTTCTGATTCCAAGGTTATTATGGGATTCATGGAATAAGGACCATCAAAATGTGAACTCTCTTCTCCATCTACACAAATGTTCTTTCTTGCAGGTTATCATGTGAAGAACGACAAGACATGAATTCGACCATTTGTTACAGCTAGAAGTTAAAAAATGATCTCTGCTAAGTTTCCAAGATTGTTGTAAATAATAACTGGTTAAACAAGATTTATTTCAAGTTTTCAAGATTTTTCTATGAGCTTAACAGTTTAGAATAATTCTCACCTTGTTACTAGGATTTAGCAGCACAAACATATTTTTACACGCCGTCTACAGGGAGTTGTCAATATGTTTGATTTGTCATTTTTAGTGTCACACAATAAGTGGAGTATTTGTAGATTCAAACGTACTAAATTTTTAGCTTGCTACTACCTCTTCTTCTATTACCTGTTCTAACGTACTAAATTTTTAGCTTGCTACTACCTCTTCTTCTATTACCTGTTCTAACGTACTAATTTTTTAGCTTGCTACTACCTCTTCTTCTATTACCCGTTCACTTGCTAATACATGTTCTACTTCTGTGCCATTTTTTAGTGAAGACAGAGAATATGCGTGCTTGTAAGTCTCCAACTGTGCTATCTTTTCTTGGATCGATCTCCCTGTTCTGGTGGATGCCAAGCCTCCAGCTGCAGGGTAAACTAGATCATTACATGTACTGAAGCCCTGCCATGACTCCGACCATGTCTAGCTTGCTAGTACCTCTTCTTCTATTACCTGTTCACTTGCTAATACATGTTCTACTTCTGTGTTATTTTTTAGTGAAGACAGAGAATATGCGTGCTTGTAAGTCTCCAACTGTGCTATCTTGTCTTGGATCAATCTCCCTGTTCTCGTGGATGCCAAGCCTCCAGCTGCAGGGTAAACTAGATCATTACATGTACTGAAGCCCTGCCATGACTCCGACCATGTCTCTGGCAAGGCGGCATCTACAATACGAGAGCACCACCCTACGTGACATGTGCAGTGACGAAAGGCGCAAACCAAAAGCCTCCTGGAGGGCTCGCTGGAGATTTGCTCGTACGCTAGATACAGGAATGATACTGGATATTTTTGCGTAAAAATAGTAGCATCCTATTGGACATGTAATTTTTTATTTTATTTATGATATGATTAGTACCACAATAACCTTTTAGAAGATCTGATTACTAGAAATATGGAATTTCCTAGAAGATATTTGGAAAGGAGAGTTCATGAAAACAAAAGACAGTCCTTTTATTTTTTGAAAAGCTCTCTTCATTATTTTTCTCGTCTATTCTTACTGCTTGAGAATTGTTGCAGTTAGTACCATGTATCCACTGTTCCCTAAGCAGAGTGTTCCTATGCTAAAAGTGTTGTTTTGTCCTTGTAGTTTTTTTCTATGCGATTTATGCAGTCTAAATAGTATTTTATTAGTTTTCTGGAAGGATGCAAAAGTCATACTCGGCTTCCTATGTATAGTGAATGCTAAAGGATGCAATAGTATTTGTACAGTCGGGAAGTGTCATTCTCTATGTTTACCAATTGGACTCACCCCCTTAAGAGATCTAACCCTGTCACCGTAAGGAAAAAAGCAAAGAGTATTATGAGGCCATAAAGTTTGAATTCAGAGAAGCATATGCTGAAGAACACCAGAATTAGTCTTCATGAACCATTATCGGCTTGTTGATGATGCTTCACATGTAAGTTTTTCGGTCCATTGCGACAAGGTATTTTAATTATTCAGAAGCGATGTCAAATGGTACGTACCACTGTTTATCTTAATTTTCTTTCAATATTAAGTTGAGAACGGATTATTGCATTTCCATTTGGGAAAAGGAGAGGAGAAAATGATGGATTGGAGCTTTGGCGGAACATTATTATTGTCTTGAAAATTCAGGGCAACAAGGCCAATAGTTGAACATATAAATCTTTTTGAATACATTCTTTTGTAACTCTCAATCAGTACTACATTGTCGATCTATACTTAGAGGACGAGAGGGCAAGATCCAATGCAAGGCCCTACACATACCTGCCCATCTAGCGCATGGATGTGATTTGAGCAATTTTAGGCCATTAAGCTGTTGGAATTATGCCCTAGAGGCAATAATAAATTTAGTTATTATTATAATTCCTGTATCAAGATAATCGTTTATTATCCATGCTATAATTGTATTGAATGAAGACTTATATACATGTGTGGATACATAGACAAAACACTGTCCCTAGCAAGCCTCTAGTTGGCTAGCCAGTTGATCAAAGATAGTCAGGGTCTTCTGATTATATACAAGGTGTTGTTGTTTGATATCTCGATCACGTCATTAGGAGAATCACGTGATGGACTAGACCCAAACTAATAGACGTAGCATGTTGATCGTGTCATTTTGTTGCTACTGTTTTCTGCGTGTCAAGTATTTGTTCCTATGACCATGAGATCATATAACTCACTGACACCGGAGGAGTGCTTTGTGTGTATCAAAAGTCGCAATGTAACTGGGTGACTATCAAGATGCTCTACAGGTATCTCCGAAGGTGTTCGTTGAGTTAGTATGGATCAAGACTGGGATTTGTCACTCCGTGTGACGGAGAGGTATCTCGGGGCCCACTCGGTAATACAACATCACACACAAGCCTTGCAAGCAATGTGACTTAGTATAAGTTGCGGGATCTTGTATTACGGAACGAGTAAAGAGACTTGTCAGTAAACGAGATTGAAATAGGTATGCGGATACTGATGATCAAATCTCGGGCAAGTAACATACGGAAGGACAAAGGAACATACGGGATTATATGAATCCTTGGCACTGAGGTTCAAACGATAAGATCTTCATAGAATATGTGGGATCCAATATGGGCATCTAGGTCCCGCTATTGGATATTGAGAGAGGAGTCACTCGGGTCATGTCTGCATAGTTCTCGAACTTGCAGGGTCTGCACACTTAAGGTTCGACGTTGTTTTATGCGTATTTGAGTTATATGGTTGGTTACCGAATGTTGTTCCGAGTCCCGGATGAGATCACGGACGTCACGAGGGTTTCCGGAATGGTCCGGAAACAAAGATTGATATATAGGATGACCTCATTTGATTGCCGGAAGGTTTTCGGAGTTACCGGGAATGTGCCGGGAATGACGAATGGGTTCCGGGTGTTCACCGAGGGGGGGGGGGGCAACCCACCCCGGGGAAGCCCATAGGCCTTGGGGGTGGCTCACCAGCCCTTGGTGGGCTGGTGGGACAGCCCAAGAAGGCCCTATGCGCCAAAGGATAATAAATCGAAGAGAAAGAGAAAAAAAGGGGAGGTGGGAAAGGAGAGAAGGACTCCACCTTCCAATCCAAGTTGGATTCGGTTTGGAAGGGGAGGACTTCCCCCCTTGGCTCGGCGGACCCCCTTGGGGCTCCTTGAGCCTCAAGGCAAGGCCCCTCCCCTCCCACCTATATATACAGAGGTATTAGGGCTGATTTGAGACAAATTTTGCCACGGCAGCCCGACCACATACCTCCACGGTTTTTCCTCTAGATCGCGTTTCTGCGGAGCTCGGGCGGAGCCCTGCCGAGATCAGATCACCACCAACCTCCGGAGCACCGTCACGCTGCCGGAGAACTCATCTACCTCTCCGTCTCTCTTGCTGGATCAAGAAGGCCGAGATCATCGTCGAGCTGTACGTGTGCTGAACGCGGAGGTGCCGTCCGTTCGGCACTAGATCGTGGGACGGATCGCGGGACAGTTCGCGGGGCGGATCGAGGGATGTGAGGATGTTCCAGTACATCAACCGCGTTGTTCACTAACGCTTCTGCTGTGCGATCTACAAGGGTACGTAGATCGGAAATCCCCTCTCGTAGATGGACATCACCATGATAGGTCTTCGTGCGCGTAGGAAAATTTTTGTTTCCCATGCAACGTTCCCAAACAGTGGCATCATGAGCTAGGTTCATGCGTAGATGTCTTCTCGAGTAGAACACAAAAGTTTTTGTGGGCGGTGATGTGCATTTTGCTGCCCTCCTTAGTCTTTTCTTGATTCCGCGGTATTGTTGGATTGAAGCGGCTTGGACCGACATTACTCGTACGCTTACGAGAGACTGGTTTCATCGCTATGAGTAACCCCGTTGCTCAAAGATGACTGGCAAGTGTCGGTTTCTCCAACTTTAGTTGAATCGGATTTGACCGAGGAGGTCCTTGTATAAGGTTAAATAGCAATTCATATATCTCCGTTGTGGTGTTTGCGTAAGTAAGATGCGAGCCTACTAGATACCCATGGTCACCACGTAAAACATGCAACAACAAAATTAGAGGACGTCTAACTTGTTTTTGTAGGGTATGCTTGTGATGTGATATGGACAACGATGTGATGTGATATATTGGATGTATGAGATGATCATGTTGTAATAGATAATATCGACTTGCACGTCAATGGTACGACAACCGGCAGGAGCCATAGGGTTGTCTTTAAACTAACGTTTGTGCTTGCACATGTGTTTACTATTTTGCTAGGATGTAGCTTTAGTAGTAATAGCATGAGTAGCACGACAACCCCGATGGCGACACGTTGATGGAGATCATGGTGTGGCGCCGGTGACAAGAAGATCGTGTCGGTGCTTTGGTGATGGAGATCAAGGAGCACGTGATGATGGCCATATCATGTCACTTATGAATTGCATGTGATGTTAATCCTTTTATGCACCTTATTTTGCTTAGAACGACGGTAGCATTATGAGGTGATCTCTCACTAAAATTTCAAGACGAAATTGTGTTCTCCCTGACTGTGCACCGTTGCTACAGTTCGTCGTTTCAAGACACCACGTGATGACCGGGTGTGATAGACTCAACATTCACATACAACGGGTGCAAAACAGTTGCACACGCGGAACACTCGGGTTAAGCTTGACGAGCCTAGCATGTGCGGACATGGCCTCGGAACACATGAGACCGAAAGGTCGATCATGAATCATATAGATGATATGATTAGCATAGGGATGCTTACCACTGAAACTATACTCAACTCACGTGATGATCGGACTTGAGCTAGTGTAAGTGGGTCATGAACCACTCAAATGACTAGAGAGATGTACTTTTTGAGTGGGAGTTTAGCAAGTAATTTGATTAAGTTAAACTCTAATTATCTTGAACATAGTCTAAGTCCACTTTGAATATATTTGTGTTGTAGATCATGGCTCACGCGACAGTCACCCTGAAGTTTAATACGTTCCTAGAGAAAGCTAAGTTGAAAGATGATGGAAGCAACTTTGTAGACTGGGCTCGTAATCTTAAGTTAATCCTACAAGCTGGGAAGAAGGATTATGTCCTTAATGCTGCGCTAGGAGATGAACCACCCGCTACGGCTGACCAGGATGTTAAGAACGCTTGGTTAACACGTAAGGAGGACTACTCAGTAGTTCAATGTGCAGTCTTGTATGGCTTAGAACCGGGACTTCAACGTTGCTTTGAGCGTCATGGAGCATATGTGGTGTTCCAGGAGTTGAAGTTCATCTTTCAGAAGAACGCCCGGATCGAGAGGTATGAGACCTTCGATAAATTCTATGCTTGCAAGATGGAGGAGAATTCGTTTGTCAGTGAACATGTGCTCTAAATGTCTGGGTACTCAAACCGTCTAGCTGAGCTGGGGATTGAACTACCGCAAGAGGCTATCACTGACAGAATCCTTCAATCACTGCCGCCAAGCTATAAGACCTTTGTGTTGAACTACAACATGCAAGGGACGAACAAGTCACCCGGCGAGTTGTTTGCGATGCTGAAAGTCGCAGAGTCTGAACTCCGTAAAGAGCATCAAGTGTTGATGGTGAATAAGACCACTAGTTTCAAGAGAAACGGCAAAGTCAAGAAGGGTAATTCAAAGAAGAGCGGCAAGACTGTTGCCAATCCGACGAAGAAACCCAAAGCTGGACCTAAGCCTGAAACAGAGTGCTACTATTGCAAGGGTATGGGTCACTGGAAGCGCAACTGCCCCAAGTATCTAGCTGATAAGAAGGCGGCCGAAGAAAAATCAGGTATATTTGATATACATGTTATTGATGTGTACTTAACCGGCTCTTGTAGTAGTCCCTGGGTATTCGATACCGGTTCTGTTGCTCATATTTGCAACTCGAAACAGGAACTGCGGAATAGGCGAAGGCTGGCGAAAGATGAAGTGACGATGCGCGTAGGAAATGGTTCCAAGGTTGATGTAATCGCCGTCGGCACAGTTTCACTTCAGTTACCATCAGGATTAGTTATGAACTTGGATAATTGTTATTTAGTGTCTGCGTTGAGCATGAACATTATATCTGGATCTTGTTTATTGCGAGACGGTTACTCTTTTAAGTCAGAGAATAATGGTTGTTCTATTTCTATGAGTAACATCTTTTATGGTCATGCACCCAGTGTGAGAGGATTGTTCATATTAAATCTTGATAGTGATACACATATACATAACATTGAGACCAAAAGAGTTAGAGTTAACAATGATAGCGCCATATTTTTGTGGCACTGCCGCTTAGGTCATATTGGTGTAAAGCGCATGAAGAAACTCCATGCCGATGGACTTTTGGAGTCACTTGACTTTGATTCACTTGACACGTGCGAACCATGCCTCATGGGCAAGATGACTAAAACTCCGTTCTCCGGAACAATGGAGCATGCCAGTGAGTTGTTGGAAATCATACATACCGACGTGAGCGGTCTGATGAGCGTAGAGGCACGCGGCGGATATCGTTATTTTCTCACCTTCAGTGACGATTTGAGTAGATATGGTTATGTATACTTAATGAAGCACAAGTCTGAAACATTTGAAAAGTTCAAGCAATTTCAGAGTGAAGCTGAAAATCATCGTAACAAGAAGATCAAGTTCCTACGGTCTGATCGTGGGGGTGAATATCTGAGTTTCGAGTTTGGTGCTCACTTAAGACAATGTGGAATTGTTTCACAGTTGACACCGTCTGGAACACCACACCGTAATGGTGTGTCCGAACGTCGTAATCGTACTTTATTAGAGATGGTGCGATCTATGATGTCTCTTACTGATTTGCCGTTATCGTTTTGGGGTTATGCATTAGACACGGCTGCATTCACTTTAAATAGGGCACCATCAAAATCCGTTGAGACGACACCATACTGACTGTGGTATGGCAAAAGGCCAAAGTTGTCGTTTCTTAAAGTTTGGGGATGTGATGCTTATGTCAAAAAGCTTCAGCCTGAAAAGCTGGAACCCAAAGCGGAAAAGTGCATCTTCATAGGTTACCCAAAAGAGACAGTTGGGTATGTTGGAATTATGTCCAAGAGGCAATAATAAATATAGTTATTATTATAATTCCTGTATCAAGATAATCGTTTATTATCCATGCTATAATTGTATTGAATGAAGACTAATTTACATGTGTGGATACATAGACAAAACACTATCCCTAGCAAGCCTCTAGTTGGCTAGCCAGTTGATCAAAGATAGTCAGTGTCTTCTGATTATGAACAAGGTGTTGTTGCTTGATAACTGGATCACGTCATTAGGAGAATCACGTGATGGACTAGACCCAAACTAATAGACGTAGCATGTTGATCGTGTCATTTTGTTGCTACTGTTTTCTGCGTGTCAAGTATTTGTTCCTGTGACCATAAGATCATATAACTCACTAACACCGGAGGAATGCTTTGTGTGTATCAAACGTCGCAACGTAACTGGGTGACTATAAAGATGCTCTACAGGTATCTCCGAAGGTGTTCGTTGAGTTAGTATGGATCAAGACTGGGATTTGTCACTCCGTGTGACGGAGAGGTATCTCGGGGCCCACTCGGTAATACAACATCACACACAAGCCTTGCAAGCAATGTGGCTTAGTGTAAGTTGCGGGATCTTGTATTACAGAACGAGTAAAGATACTTGCCGGTAAACGAGATTGAAATAAGTATGCGGATACTGACGATCGAATCTCGGGCAAGTAAGATACCGAAGGACAAAGGGAATGACATACGGGACTATATGAATCCTTGGCACTGAGGTTCAAACGATAAGATCTTCGTAGAATGTGTAGGATCCAATATGGGCATCCAGGTCCCGCTATTGGATATTGACCGAGGAGTCTCTCGGGTCATGTCTACATAGTTCTCGAACCCGCAGGGTCTGCACACTTAAGGTTCGACGTTGTTTTATGCGTATTTGAGTTATATGGTTGGTTACCGAATGTTGTTCGGAGTCCCGGATGAGATCACGAAACATCACGAGGGTTTCCGGAATGGTCCGGAAACAAAGATTGATATATAGGATTTCCTCATTTGATTACCGGAAGGTTTTCGGAGTTACCGGGAATGTACCGGGAATGACGAATGGGTTCCAGGAGTTCACCGGGGGGGCCACCCACCCCGGGGAAGCGCATGGGTGTTTGGGGTGCCGCACCAGCCCTTAGTGGGCTGGTGAGACAGACCAAGAGGAGCCTATGCGCATCGGAAAGAAAATCAAAGAGGAAAGGAAAAAAGGAAGGAGGTGGGAAAGGGAAGAAGGACTCCACCTTCCAAACCAAGTAGAATTCGGTTTGGGAGGGGGAGGCCTTCCCCCTTGGCTCGGCCGACTCCCTTGGGAGTCCTTGGACCCCAAGGCAAGTCTCCCCCTCCTCCTCCTAAATATAGTGGGGTTTTAGGGCTGATTTGAGACAACTTTGCCACGGCAGCCCGACCACATATCTCCACAGTTTCACCTCTAGATCGTGTTTCTGCGGAGCTCGGGCGGAGCCCTGCTGAGACAAGATCATCACCAACCTCCGGAGCGCCGTCACGCTGCCGGAGAACTCTTCTACCTCTCCATCTCTCTTGCTGGATCAAGAAGGCCGAGATCATCGTCGAGCTGTACGTGTGCTGAACGCGGAGGTGCCGTCCGTTTGGTACTAGATCGTGGGACTGTTTCGCGGGATAGTTTGCGGGGCGGATTGAGGGACGTGAAGACGTTCCACTACATCAACCGCGTTTACTAACGCTTCTGCTGTACGGTCTACAAGGGTATGTAGATCACACATCCCCTCTCGTAGATGGACATCACCATGATAGGTCTTCGTGCACGTAGGAATTTTTTTGTTTCGCATGCGACGTTACCCAACAATGGCATCATGAGTTAGGTTCATGCGTAGATGTCTTCTCGAGTAGAACACAAAAGTTTTTGTGGGCGGAGATGTGCGTTTTGCTGCCCTCCTTAGTCTTTTCTTGATTCCGCGGTATTGTTGGATCGAAGCGGCTCGGACCGACATTACTCGTACGCTTACGAGAGACTGGTTTCATCGCTACGAGTAACTCCGTTGCTCAAAGATGACTGGCGGGTGTCGGTTTCTCCAACTTTAGTTGAATCGGATTTGACCGAGGAGGTCCTTGGATGAGGTTAAATAGCAATTCATATATCTCCGTTGTGGTGTTTGCGTAAGTAAGATGCGATCCTACTAGATACCCATGGTCACCACGTAAAACATGCAACAACAAAATTAGAGGATGTCTAACTTGTTTTTGCAGGGTATGCTTGTGATGTGATATGGCCAACGATGTGATGTGATATATTGGATGTATGAGATGATCATGTTGTAATAGAAAATATCGACTTGCACGTCGATGGTACGGCAACCGGCAGGAGCCATAGGGTTGTCTTTATAACTAATGTTTGTGCTTGCAGATGCGTTTACTATTTTGCTAGGATGTAGCTTTAGTAGTAATAGCATGAGTAGCACGACAACCCCGATGGCGACACGTTGATGGAGATCATGGTGTGGCGCCGGTGACAAGAAGATCGTACCGGTGCTTTGGTGATGGAGATCAAGAAGCACGTGATGATGGCCATATCATGTCACTTATGAATTGCATGTGATGTTAATCCTTTTATGCACCTCATTTTGCTTACAACGACGGTAGCATTATGAGGTGATCTCTCACTAAAAATTTAAAGACGAAATTGTGTTCTCCCCGACTGTGCACCGTTGCTATAGTTCGTCGTTTCGAGACACCACATGATGATCGGGTGTGATAGACTCAACGTTCACATGCAACGCGTGCAAAACAGTTGCACACGCGGAACACTCGGGTTAAGCTTGACGAGCCTAGCATGTGCAGACATGGCCTCGGAACACATGAGATCGAAAGGTCGATCGTGAATCATATAGATGATATGATTAGCATAGGGATGCTTACCACTAAAACTATACTCAACTCACGTGATGATCGGACTTGAGCTAGTGTAAGTGGATCATGAACCACTCAAATGACTAGAGAGATGTACTTTTTGAGTGGGAGTTTAGCGAATAATTTGATTAAGTTAAACTCTAATTATCTTGAACATAGTCTAAGTCCACTTTGAATATATTTGTGTTGTAGATCATGGCTCACGCTACAGTCATCCTGAATTTTAATACGTTCCTAGAGAAAGCTAAGTTGAAAGATGATGGAAGCAACTTTGTAGACTGGACTCGTAATCTTAAGCTAATCTTACAAGCTGGGAAGAAGGATTATGTCCTTAATGCTGCGCTAGGAGATGAACCACCCGCTACGGCTGACCAGGATGTTAAGAACGCTTGGTTAACACGTAAGGAGGACTAATCAATAGTTCAATGTGCAGTCTTGTATGGCTTAGAACCGGGACTTCAACGTCGCTTTGAGCGTCATGGAGCATATGAGATGTTCCAGGAGTTGAAGTTTATCTTTCAGAAGAACGCCCGGATCGAGAGGTATGAGGTCTCCGATAAATTCTATGCTTGCAAGATGGAGGAGAATTCGTCTGTCAGTGAAGATGTGCTCAAAATGTCTGGGTACTCAAACCGTCTAGCTGAGCTGGGGATTGAACTCCCGCAAGAAGCTATCACTGACAGAATCCTTCAACCACTGCCGCCAAGCTATAAAGGCTTTGTGTTGAACTACAACATGCAAGGGATGAACAAGTCTCCCGGCGAGTTGTTTGCGATGCTGAAAGTCGCAGAGTCTGAACTCCGTAAAGAGCATCAAGTGTTGATGGTGAATAAGACCACTAGTTTCAAGAGAAACGGCAAAGGCAAGAAGGGTAATTCGAAGAAGAGCGGCAAGCCTGTTGCTAATCCGACGAAGAAACCCAAAGCTGGACCTAAGCCTGAAATAGAGTGTTAGTATTGCAAGGGTATGGGTCACTGGAAGCGCAATTGCCCCAAGTATCTGGCTGATAAGAAGGCGGCCAAAGAAAAATCAGGTATATTTGATATACATGTCATTGATGTGTACTTAACCGGCTCTCGTAGTAGTGCCTGGGTATTCGATACCGGTTCTGTTGCTCATATTTGCAACTCGAAACAGGAACTCCGGAATAGACGAAGGCTGGCGAAAGATGAAGTGACGATGCGCATGGGAAATGGTTCCAAGGTTGATGCAATCGCCGTCGGCACAGTCTCACTTCGGTTACCGTCAGGATTAGTTATGAACTTAAATCATTGTTATTTAGTGCCTGCGTTGAGCATGAACATTATATCTGGATCTTGTTTACTGCGAGACGGTTACTCTTTTAAGTCAGAGAATAATGGTTGTTCTATTTCTATGAGTAACATCTTTTATGGTCATGCACCCAATGTGAGAGGATTGTTCATATTGAATCTTGATAGTGACACACAGATACATAACATTGAGACCAAAAGAGTTAGAGTTAACAATGATAGCGCCATATTTTTGTGGCACTGCCGCTTAGGTCATATTGGTGTAAAGCGCATGAAGAAACTCCATGCCGATGGACTTTTGGAGTCACTTGACTTTGATTCACTTGACACATGCGAACCATGCCTCATGGGCAAGATGACTAAAACTCCGTTCTCCGGAACAATGGAGCGTGCAAGTGACTTGTTGGAAATCATACATACCGATGTGTGTGGCCCGATGAGCGTAGAGGCACGCGGCAGATATCGTTATTTTCTCACCTTCACTGACGATTTGAGTAGATATGGTTATGTCTACTTAATGAAGCACAAGTCTGAAACATTTGAAAAGTTCAAGCAATTTCAGAGTGAAGTTGAAAACCATCGTAACAAGAAGATCAAGTTCCTACGGTCTGATCGTGGGGGTGAATATTTTAGTTTCGAGTTTGGTGCTCAATTAAGACAATGTGGAATTGTTTCACAGTTAACACCCCCTGGAACACCACAGCGTAATGGTGTGTTCGAACGTCGTAATCGTACTTTATTAGAGATGGTGCGATCTATGATGTCTCTTACTGATTTGCCGTTATCATTTTGGGGTTATGCATTAGAAACAGCTGCATTCACTTTATATAGGGCACCATCAAAATCCGTTGAGACGACACCATACGAGCTGTGGTATGGCAAAAGGACAAAGTTGTCGTTTCTTAAAGTTTGGGGATGTGATGCTTATGTCAAAAGCTTCAGCCTGAAAAGCTGGAACCCAAAGCGGAAAAGTGCATCTTCATAGGTTACCCAAAGGAGACAGTTGGGTACACCTTCTATCTCAAATCCGAGGGCAAAGTGTTTGTTGCTAAAAATGGAGCTTTTCTCGAGAAGGAGTTTCTCTCGAGAGATTTGAGTGGGAGGAAGATAGAACTTGACGAGGTTGTCGAACCTCTCATCCCTCTGGATGGTGGCGCAGGGCAAGGGGAAACCTCTGTCGTTGCGACGCCGGTTGAGGAGGAAGTTAATGATGATGATCATGAAACTCCAGTTCAAGTTCCTGTCGAACCACGCAGGTCGACGAGACCACGTGCTGCTCCCGAGTGGTACGGTAATTCCGTCTTATCAATCATGTTGTTAGACAACAATGAACCTGCAAATTATGAAGAAGCAATGGTGGGCCCAGATTCCAACAAATGGCTAGAAGCCATGAAATCCGAGATAGGATCCATGTATGAGAACAAAGTGTGGACTTTGGAGGTACTACCTAAGGGCCGAAAGGCTATTCAGAACAAATGGATCTTTAAGAGGAAGACGGACGCTGACGGCAATGTGACCGTTTATAAAGCTCGACTTGTGGCAAAGGGTTTTTCACAAGTTCAAGGAGTTGACTACGATGAGACATTCTCACCCGTAGCGATGCTTAAGTCCGTCAGAATCATGTTAGCAATAGCTGCATTTTTCGATTATGAAATCTGGCAGATGGATGTCAAAACGGCGTTCCTTAACGGTTTCCTTAAGGAAGAGTTGTATATGATGCAACCCGAAGGTTTTGTCGATCCTAAGAATGCTAACAAGGTGTGCAAGCTCCAGCGATCCATTTATGGACTGGTGCAAGTATCTCGGAGTTGGAACAAACGCTTTGATTAGGTGATCAAAGCATTTGGGTTTATACAAGTGGTTGGAGAATCTTGTAATTACAAGAAAGTGAGTGGGAACTCTGTGGCGTTTCTAATATTATATGTGGATGACATATTGCTGATTGGAAACAACGTAGAGTTTTTGGAGAGCATAAAGGATTACTTGAATAAAAGTTTCTCTATGAAGGACCTAGGAGAAGCTGCTTACATTCTAGGCATTAAGATCTACAGGGATAGATCAAAACGCCTGATAGGACTTTCACAAAGCACATACCTTGATAAAGTTTTGAAAAGGTTCAAAATTGAACAGTCCAAGAAAGGGTTCTTGCCAGTTTTACAAGGTACGAGATTGAGTAAGACTCAGTGCCCAGCAACTGATGAAGATAGAGAGCATATGCGCTCCGTCCCCTATGCTTCAGCCATAGGTTCTATCATGTATGCAATGTTGTGCACTAGACCGGATGTTAGCCTGGCCATAAGTATGGCAGGTAGGTTCCAGAGTAATCCAGGAGTGGATCACTGGACGGCGGTCAAGAATATCCTGAAGTACCTGAAAAGGACTAAGGAGATGTTTCTCGTGTATGGAGGTGACGAAGAGCTCGCCGTAAAAGGTTACGTCAATGCAAGCTTTGACATAGATCCGGACGACTCTAAGTCGCAAACCGGATACGTATTTATTCTTAATGGGGGTGCGGTAAGCTGGTGCAGTTCCAAGCAGAGTGTCGTAGCAGATTCTACATGTGAAGCGGAGTACATGGCTGCCTCGGAGGCAGCTAAGGAGGGTGTCTGGATGAAGCAATTCATGACGGATCTTGGAGTGGTGCCAAGCGCACTGAATCCAATAACCTTGTTCTGTGACAACACGGGTGCCATTGCCCTAGCAAAGGAACCACGGTTTCACAAGAAGTCCAGACACATCAAACGACGCTTCAACCTCATCCGCGACTACGTCGAAGGAGAGGACGTAAATATATGCAAAGTGCACACGGATCTGAATGTAGCAGACCCGCTGACTAAACCTCTTCCAGGGCAAAGCATGATCAACACCAGGACTGTATGGGTGTTAGATTTATTACAATGTAATTCGCATGATGATGTGAGGTCTAGATTATTGACTCTAGTGCAAGTGGGAGACTGTTGGAATTATGCCCTAGAGGCAATAATAAATATAGTTATTATTATAATTCCTCTATCCAGATAATCGTTTATTATCCATGCTATAATTGTATTGAATGAAGACTCATTTACATGTATGGATACATAGACAAAACACTGTCCCTAGCAAGCCTCTAGTTGGCTAGCCAGTTGATCAAAGATAGTCAGTGTCTTCTGATTATGAACAAGGTGTTGTTGCTTGATAACTGGATCACGTCATTAGGAGAATCACGTGATGGACTAGACCCAAACTAATAGACGTAGCATGTTGATCGTGTCATTTTGTTGCTACTGTTTTCTGCGTGTCAAGTATTTGTTCCTATGACCATAAGATCATATAACTCACTAACACCGGAGGAATGCTTTGTGTGTATCAAACGTCGCAACGTAACTGGGTGACTATAAAGATGCTCTACAGGTATCTCCGAAGGTGTTCGTTGAGTTAGTATGGATCAAGACTGGGATTTGTCACTCCGTGTGACGGAGAGGTATCTCGGGGCCCACTCGGTAATACAACATCACACACAAGCCTTGCAAGCAATGTGACTTAGTGTAAGTTGCGGTATCTTGTATTACGGAACGAGTAAATAGACTTGCCGGTAAACGAGATTGAAATAAGTATGCAGATACTGACGATCGAATCTCGGGCAAGTAACATACCGAAGGACAAAGGGAATGACATACGGGATTATATGAATCCTTGGCACTGAGGTTCAAACGATAAGATCTTCGTAGAATGTGTAGGATCCAATATGGGCATCCAGGTCCCGCTATTGGATATTGACCGAGGAGTCTCTCGGGTCATGTCTACATAGTTCTCGAACCCGCGGGGTCTGCACACTTAAGGTTCGACGTTGTTTTATGCGTCTTTGAGTTATATGGTTGGTTACCGAATGTTGTTCGGAGTCCCGGATGAGATCACGGACATCATGAGGGTTTCCGGAATGGTCCGGAAACGAAGATTGATATATAGGATGACCTCATTTGATTACCGGAAGGTTTTCGGAGTTACCGGGAATGTACCGGGAATGACGAATGGGTTCCGGGAGTTCACCGGGGGGGCCACCCACCCAGGGGAAGCCCATGGGTGTTTGGGGTGCCGTACCAGCCCTTATTAGGCTGGTGATACAGCCCAAGAGGAGCCTATGCGCATAGGAAAGAAAATCAAAGAGGAAAGGAAAAAAAAGGAAGGAGGTGGGAAAGGGAAGAAGGACTCCACCTTCCAAACCAAGTAGAATTCGGTTTGGGAGGGGGAGGCCTTCCCCCTTGGATCGGCCGACTCCCTTGGGAGTCCTTGGACCCCAAGGCAAGTCTCCCCCCTCCTCCTCCTATAGATAGTGGGGTTTTAGGGCTGATTTGAGACAACTTTGCAACGGCAGCCCGACCACATATCTCCACGGTTTCACCTCTAGATCGTGTTTCTGCGGAGCTCGGGCGGAGCCCTGCTGAGACAAGATCATCACCAACCTCCGGAGCGCCGTCACGCTGCCGGAGAACTCTTCTACCTCTCCGTCTTTCTTGCTGGATCAAGAAGGCCGAGATCATCGTCGAGCTGTACGTGTGCTGAACGCGGAGGTGCTGTCCGTTCGGTACTAGATCGTGGGACTGTTTCGCGGGATAGTTCGCGGGGCTGGTCGAGGGACGTGAAGACGTTCCACTACATCAACCGCGTTTACTAACGCTTCTGCTGTACGGTCTACAAGGGTACGTAGATCGCACATCCCCTCTCGTAGATGGACATCACCATGATAGGTCTTCGTGCGCGTAGGAAATTTTTTGTTTCCCATGCGACGTTACCCAACAGGGTACACCTTCCATCTCAAATCCGAGGGCAAAGTGTTTGTTGATAAAAATGGAGCTTTTCTCGAGAAGGAGTTTCTCTCGAGAGAATTGAGTGGGAGGAAGATAGAACTTGATGAGGTTGTCGAACCTCTCATCCCTCTAGATGGTGGCGCAGGGCATGGGGAAACCTCTGTCGTTGCGACGCCGGTTGAGGAGGAAGTTAATGATGATGATCATGAAACTCCGGTTCAAGTTCCTGTCGAACCACGCAGGTCGACGAGACCACGTGCTGTTCTAGAGTGGTACGGTAATCCCGTTTTGTCAATCATGTTGTTAGACAACAATGAACCTGAAATTTTTTGAAGAAGCAATGGTGGGCCCAGATTCCAACAAATGGCTGGAGGCCATGAAGTCCGAGATAGGATCCATGTATGAAAACAAAGTGTGGACTTTGGAAGTACTACCTGAGGGTCGCAAGGCTATTCAGAACAAATGGATCTTTAAGAAGAAGATGGACGCTGACGGCAATGTGACCGTTTATAAAGCTCGACTTGTGGCAAAGGGTTTTTCACAAGTTCAAGGAGTTGACTACGATGAGACATTCTCACCCGTAGCGATGCTTAAGTCCATCAGAATCATGTTAGCAATAGCTGCATATTACAATTATGAAATCTGGCAGATGGATGTCAAAACGGCGTTCCTTAACGGTTTCCTTAAGGAAGAATTGTATATGATGCAACCCGAAGGTTTTGTCGATCCTAAGAATGCTAACAAGGTGTGCAAGCTCCAGTGATCCATTTATGGACTGGTGCAAGCATCTCGGAGTTGGAACAAATGCTTTGATGAGGTGATCAAAGCATTTGGGTTTATACAAGTGGTTGGAGAATCTTGTATTTAGAAGAAAGTGAGTGGGAGCTCTGTGGCATTTCTAATATTATATGTGGATGACATATTGCTGATTGGAAACAACGTAGAGTTTTTGGAGAGCATAAAGGATTACTTGAATAAAAGTTTCTCTATGAAAGACCTAGGAAAAGCTGCTTACATTCTAGGCATTAAGATCTACACGGATAGATCGAAACGCCTGATAGGACTTTCACAAAGCACATACCTTGATAAAGTTTTGAAGAGGCTCAAAATGGAACAGTCCAAGAAAGGGTTCTTGCCGGTTTTACAAGGTACGAGATTGAGTAAGACTCAGTGCCCAGCAACTGATAAAGATAGAGAGCATATGAGCACCGTCCCCTACGCTTCAGCCATAGGATCTATCATGTATGCAATGTTGTGCACTAGACCGGACGTTAGCCTGGCCATAAGTATGGCAGGCAGGTTCTACAGTAATCCAGGAGTGGATCACTGGACGGCGGTCAAGAATATCCTGAAGTACCTGAAAAGGACTAAGGAGATGTTTCTCATGTATGGAGGTGACGAAGAGCTCGTCGTAAAGGGTTACGTCGATGCAAGCTTTGACACAGATCCGGATGACTCTAAGTCGCAGACCGGATACGTATTTATTCTTAATGGGGGTGCAGTAAGCTGGTGCAGTTCCAAGCAAAGCGTCGTAGCAGATTCTACATGTGAAGCGGAGTACATGGCTGCCTCGGAGGTGGCTAAGGACGGTGTCTGGATGAAGCAGTTCATGATGGATCTTGGAGTGGTGCCAAGCGCACTGAATCCAATAACTTTGTTCTGTGACAACACGGGTGCCATTGCCTTAGCAAAGGAACCACGGTTTCACAAGAAGACCAGACACATCAAGCGACGCTTCAACCTCATCCATGACTACGTCGAAGGGGAGGACGTAAATATATGCAAAGTGCACACGGATCTGAATGTAGCAGACCCGCTGACTAAACCTCTTCCACGGGCAAAGCATGATCAACACCAGAACTGTATGGGTGTTAGATTTATTACAATGTAATTCGCATGATGATGTGAGGGCTAGATTATTGACTCTAGTGCAAGTGGGAGACTGTTGGAATTATGCCCTAGAGGCAATAATAAATATAGTTATTATTATAATTCCTGTATCAAGATAATCGTTTATTATCCATGCTATAATTGTATTGAATGAAGACTTATATACATGTGTGGATACATAGACAAAACACTGTCCCTAGCAAGCCTCTAGTTGGCTAGTCAGTTGATCAAAGATAGTCAGGGTCTTCTGATTATATCAAGGTGTTGTTGTTTGATAACTGGATCACGTCATTAGGAGAATCACGTGATGGACTAGACCCAAACTAATAGACGTAGCATGTTGATCGTGTCATTTTGTTGATACTGTTTTCTGCGTGTCAAGTATTCGTTCCTATGACCATGAGATCATATAACTCACTGACACCGGAGGAGTGCTTTATGTGTATCAAACGTCGCAACGTAACTGGGTGACTATAAAGATGCTCTACAGGTATCTCCGAAGGTGTTCGTTGAGTTAGTATGGATCAAGAATGGGATTTGTCACTCCGTGTGACGGAGAGGTATCTCGGGGCCCACTATGTAATACAACATCACACACAAGCCTTGCAAGCAGTGTGACTTAGTGTAAGTTGCGGGATCTTGTATTATGGAATGAGTAAAGAGACTTGCCGGTAAACCAGATTGAAATAGGTATGCGGATACTGACGATCAAATCTCGGGCAAGTAACATACCGAAGGACAAAGGGAATGACATACGGGATTATATGAATCCTTGGCAGTGAGATTCAAACGATAAGATCTTCGTAGAATATGTGGGATCCAATATGGGCATCCAGGTCCCGCTATTGGATATTGACCGAGGAGTCACTCGGGTCATGTCTGCATAGTTCTCGAACCCGCAGGGTCTGCACACTTAAGGTTCGACGTTGTTTTATGCGTATTTGAGTTATATGGTTGGTTACCGAATGTTGTTCGGAGTCCTGCATGAGATCACGGACGTCACGAGGGTTTCAGGAATGGTCCAGATACGAAGATTGATATATAGGATGACCTCATTTGATTGCCGGAAGGTTTTCGGAGTTACCGGGAATGTGCCGGGAATGACGAATGGGTTCCGGGTGTTCACCGGGGGGGCAACCCACCCCGGGGAAGCCCATAGGCCTTGGGGTGGCGCACCAGCCCTTGGTGGGCTGGTGGGACAGCCCAAGAAGGCCCTATGCGCCAAAGGATAAGAAATTAAAGAGAAAGAGAAAAAAAGGGGAGGTGGGAAAGGAGAGAAGGACTCCACCTTCCAATCCAAGTTGGATTCGGTTTGGAAGGGGAGGACTTCCCCCCTTGGCTCGGCCGACCCCCTTGGGGCTCCTTGAGCCTCAAGGCAAGGCCCCTCCCCTCCCACCTATTTATATACAGAGGTATTTGGGCTGATTTGAGACAACTTTTGCCACGGCAGCCCGACCACATACCTCCATGGTTTTTCCTCTAGATCGCGTTTCTGCGGAGCTCGGGCGGAGCCCTGCCGAGATCAGATCACCACCAACCTCCGGAGCATCGTCACGCTGCTGGAGAACTCATCTACCTCTTCGTCTCTCTTGCTGGATCAAGAAGGCCGAGATCATCGTCGAGCTGTACGTGTGCTGAACACGGAGGTGCCGTCCGTTCGGCACTAGATCGTGGGACGGATCGCGGGACGGTTCGCGGGGTGGATTGAGGGACGTGAGGATGTTCCACTACATCAACCGCGTTTACTAACGCTTCTGCTGTGCGATCTACAAGGGTACGTAGATCGGAAATCCCCTCTCGTAGATGGACATCACCATGATAGGTCTTCGTGCGCGTAGGAAAATTTTTGTTTCCCATGCAACGTTCCCCAACATAAGCATCATCTTCGTGCAGTCCCTACCCATAAGGAGCAACTATATTTTGTTTTCTTGAATGTGATATAGTGATATGTATTCACATATTTACACGTGTATTGATGTATTTGTATAATTCTAATTCAAAAACCACAAAATTAATCTAGAATAAGTTATTTTTTGTGTTTATAACCGTGCATCCACCTCGGAAAATACTTTTCTGTTCACGACGAATGAGTCTTTCATTGGGAAAGGCAGAGCCTCATTCTCAAGCCTCGCGGGAGGGTGTAGGCATTTTTTTCTCCTGTTGCAACGCATGGGCCTTTTTGCCCGTGTGACAACCTTTATAGAAGCTACAAAAAATTTCTTGAAATTTGATACTTACAATCAAATTAGATATCATCGTAAATTTAATATCTCGCGAGACACAGGGATTGGAGGTTTCCTCTCGAGAAGAGGGAGGGGTGAGGATGACGATGAGATGTATTTATCTACCACTTTAGGACCATGAGATATCATGTGTGCATAGTCTATTCCTCATGTCACATTACATTTTTCTTGATACACACATTTTGTTATCCCGTGGCAACGCACGGGTACTATACTAGTAATTGTAAAATGCAAAATAAAACATAAACAAGTAAATGACAACAAGGTATTGAAGGTTTCATAGATATATGGTGAATAGACCCGGGGGCCATAATTTTCCCTAATGAATTGTCTCATGAAAAACAACATACGATGGGCAAATAAATTATTGTTAGACAATTGATAGAAAAGCGGATAGTTATGTGATATTCACGAGAATGATCATGTATATATAGGCATCACGTCCATAAAGAAATAGTCGTAGTCCTCCCTACACCTATTACTATTACTCCTTTCATTGACCGTTATCCAGCATGCATCTAGTGCATTAAGTAAAATAGAGTAATGCATGGACAATGATGACATGATGCACACAAAGTAAACTCAAGCAATATGAATAAACCTCATCGTGTTATCCTTAGTAGCAGCAACATAAAGGAGCATCTTGTCCCCTTCTGTCATTGGGATAAAGAAATTTGCCATGTTGAACCTACTACAACGCACCTATCTCACCGAAGAAATATCAATCTAGTTGGCCAAACTATTTCAATAATCGGGGAGAATTATGAAGCTACCATAATCATGCACATAAGAATCATATTCGTATTGAGAGAAGACTCAAATAATTATCATGAATAATCTGAACATAAACCCACAATTCATTGGATCCCAACAAACACACTACACAAAAGGATTACATCATATGGATCAAAGCGAAGATGCGATGATCATTGTATTGAAGATCAATACGGAGAGAGATTGCCATCTAGGTAGTAGATATGGACCCGTAGGCTTATGGTGAACTACTCACACATCATCATGAGGACAGCAAGATTGATGAATATGCCCTCCATGATCGATCCCCCACCCACAGGGTGCCAGAACGGAGCTCCAGATGGCCTCCCTTCGTAGCAGAGACTTGCGACGGTGTAAAAAGTGATTTGGGGCTTCTTTTAGGATTTTTAGGATATATGAGTCTTTATAAGCCACAGAGCAGATTCAGGAGGGACTCGAGAAGCCCACAAGCCATCGAGGGCCCCCAGGCCGTGTCGGTTGGCTTGTGGGGACCTCGAGTGGCCTCCAGCCTTCTACCTCCACTCGTTGGTCTTCTTTTGGTCCAGAAAAAATCTCCAAAAAATTTTAGGTCAATTGGAATTCGTTTGGTATGGAAAACCTGAGAAGTGAAAAACATGCAGAAAACAACAACTTCATTGGGAACATGTTCAATAGGTTAGTGCTTAAAATTAATATAAATTGGTAAATAAATACCCAAAAAGTATTCTAGAATGATAATATATTAGCATGGAACAATCAAAAAATTTAGATACGTTGGAGACGTTTCAAGCATCCCAAGCGTAATTCCTGCTCGTCCTCGAGTAGGTAAATGATAAAAAAACAGAATTTTGATGTGACATGCTACCCATTACGTAACCTTCCGCATGTATGCTCATTGAGAAACTATGAATTAACAAACATTAACATAGCAATACTCATAAGTATAAATAGCAAAATAATTAATATTTTAAAGTATATGATCCTCAAAGATTGTTCTACCCCTAATCATCTTATTATATTAGCAAGACATGGCTCCATCTTCACCATATTAAAACAAATGTCAAGCACCACGGTGCCCAAGTCACACAATTGGATCATACTTTTGCAATGTGCATTAACTTTTTATTCTTCACGCAATACATGAGCATGAACTATTGGACATAGCATATAGGTGGAACAGAATATGGTGGTAGGTAAAGGGTAAAACTTAGAGAAGATTGTCTCACAACAACTAGGCGTACCAATGGGCTACGGAGATGCCCGTTGATAGATATCGATGCAAGGAGTAGGGATTGCCATGCAAATGATGAACTCGAGCTATAAGTGTATGAAAGCTCAAATGAAGCTAAGTGGGGTGATGGGGTTATAGTCCGGGGGTAGGGTCATAGGCCTGCCCTATAGGTCCTACCCAAGGACTACCCTTCATAAGGGACAATGCCCTTAGTTAGTTCTGACTGAGTTAAGGACTCCCCATCATCCAGTCGGTGACGATTCCTTCATCATCCAGTCGGAGATGAGCATTCGGAGCGTATCAAACTTATCGACTGGATTGCACTCTGTATATCATAACCCCCCTGGAGGGCAACGGTCATACGTTTTCATGTACCATTATTAGCATTTAAGGCATACATTACCTGTAACGTAGGCATTTATTCGCCACTACTCCACCCCTGTGCACCGAACCGTTGTGAAGGGCAGCGCACTCTATATAAGCCGCCCTTCCCCACTAGTGCAGGGGTTAGCATTTCACTGTAATCCATATTCCACTCGACATCAAGCTCCCAAGAGCACTGAGACGTAGCGCTTTTACCTCCACCGTAGAGGGGCCTGAACTCATACAACCTCGTCGTAGCTAAGGCTCTGCCCATCCTTTCGTACCCTACACATCTACTGTCAGACTTATACCCACGACAGTTGGCGCCCACCTTGGGGCAGGCGTCTAAGCGACTTCCGGCGAGTTTGCGACTACATCTTTTCATCATGTCATCCGGTGGAGATTTGTGCATGGGTCATGAGATCCTCTTCGGCGCACTCTCCTTCATCGTCGATGATTCGGCATGGCTTCGGGATGCCCCTCTCGACGTCCAGGCACTCCCCAGTCGCGGGGCTACGCACTTCCGTGCCGGCGCCCGCGGTATCCTTCTTCTTCAGTAGTCGGCTCCGATGTCGATCTTCGCCCCCATCACGTGCCGCAACAAGCGGTCTCGCCGTCTGCGGCTCCAGCGTTGGGTGCCACACGCCCAGGCGCGCCAGAACGCGTCTTCTCAAGTGGCGGTCCTCGAGTCGGTTGTAGTTGCGCCGCCGTCCCAGCGCTCGGACTCAGTTCCGACTGAGTTGCCTTCCGAGTACTTGGGTCGCGAGCCTGCAGCCGAAGTGCACATGGCCAACTCCCATGAAAGTCCCCGCCAAACCGATCGGAACGAGCACGAGGTCGGCGAGACATCCGGCGCTCGCCGTCAGCCCCACCGTTCTGCCAGTCGACGCACTTGTCAGAGCAATGTGGAGGTGTTCTGCACACCGGTCCTCAACCTGGCTGTCGCTGCCAAGATAGTCGATTCCCTCCAGCTGACTCATTCAGAGGCTGGCAGAGGGATCGAGCAGATCCATGCCCTGCTGCACACGGTGCAGCAGCAGAATTCGGCGGTCTCCCAGTCGCACAACAGGATCCACAACAGTTCTGTTCACGCGAACATGCATCAGTCAGTTTTCAGCCCTGATTCTCATCAGCGACACAGAGGAGGCAGCCGTTCCATGAACCCCGAAGATCGTCGTCGTTCACGCACCCCTCCGCGGGGTGGGCCTACGGGCCCCGACATCATGATGATCGGTGTTCGGTCGGTGACACTTATGATCCGAGGCCCGACGCAAGAGGGTACATCACCCAGAGGAAGGTCGACAGGAGTCGAGCCCACCGTGATGGTCACGATAGAGACCGTCCGAGTGGAAGCAGGACCATCGTCTCTGGCCCCGAGTGCTTCAGTCGGGCCATTCGTTCGGCTAACATCCCTCCCAACTTCCGATTGGTAACGGGGATCAGCAAGTTTACAGGAGAATCCAAGCCAGAAACGTGGCTGGACGACTACCGAGTGGCAGTCCAGATCGGTGGTGGAGATTACCAGGTCGCCATGAAACATCTCCCCCTGATGCTCCACGGCTCGGCACGAGCGTGGCTGAACCAGTTAGCCCCTTCAAGCATCTACAGCTGGGCAGATCTGGCCCGAGTCTTCGTCAGGACCTTCGAGGGGACGTGCAAACGCCCTACTGGTCTCGTGGAGCTCCAGCACTGTGTCCAGAAGCAGAATAAGCCCGTGCGCGACTTCATCCAGCGTTGGACAACCCTCTACCACACGGTGGAGAACGTCACAGAGCACCAAGCAGTCTGCGCTTTCAAGGCAGGCGTGCGGTACAGAGAACTGTACCTGAAGTTCGGTCGGACAGGCGACATCTCTATGAGCAAGATGATGGAGATAGCGGCACGCTATGCAAATGGCGAAGAAGAGGACCGCATTCGTAGCGGCAAGCATAAAGCAGTCGCCGATGGAGATGGGAACAGCACTCGGAAGCAGAAGCAGAAAGCTCCGTCCACTCCGCAGGCAGAGGCCGCAGCCGTTACCAATGCCAAGTTCAAGGGCAAGGGGAAGGCTCAGTTCACCCCTAAGAAGAAGCAGTTCAGAAACCACATCCTAGATCAGCCATGTCCAATCCACACGAAGATGGATGAAGAAGGCAACGCCATATTTGCGAAGCATACCACTCGGCAATGTCGCCTCCTGATCCAAGGGTTCGGCGAAGGGCAACCAAGTGAAAAGGACAATGAACAGGATGAGGAGGACAAGGAGGATCCGTTCCCCCAAGTCCATGCAACACTGATGATATTTGCTGACATGGAAAGCAAGAGTCGACTGAAGCTGGTGAACAGGGAGGTGAACATCGCCACCCCAACCAACCCCACGTTCCTCAAATGGTCTTAGACTGCGATCACCTTTGACCAGTCAGATCATCTAGCACACGTGCCCACTCCAGGGAGATAGGCTCTGGTTGTCAACCCGATGGTGGAAGGAGTCCGACTGCGCAAAGTCCTCATGGACGGCGGCAGCGGCTTGAACATCATGTACGCCGACACTCTCAAGGGGATGGGCATTCCGATGTCCAAACTTAGCGAGAGGAGCATGCAGTTCCACGGAGTCGTCCCTGGACGAAAGGCCAAGTCACTCGGCCAGATTGCGTTGGACGTCGTTTTCGGCTCCGACAAGAACTTCCGCAAGGAAAAGCTGACATTCGAGATGGTGGACTTCCGGAGTGCATACCACGCGATTCTGGGTCGTCCGGCGTATGCGCGTTTCATGGCCCGTCCATGTTACGTGTACCTGAAGCTGAAGATGCTAGATCCCAAAGGTGTGATCACTGTCACAGGCAATCGGCAACGGGCCGAGGAGTGTCTTCAGCAGGGGTCGAGGATCGCCGATCAGCAGATGGCTATCCTCGAGCTCGACGAGTACAAGAAGACAGCCGACCCTGCTGACTTGATGCGTTCGAAGAAGCCAGCTTCGGAGTCCGCATTCCAGTCGGTGGGAGACACGAAGAAGGTCAGCATCCACCCGACGGACGACACCGCCGCCCCGACGAACATCTCCACCACCCTCGATCCAAAATAGGAAGCCAGCTCATCCAATTCCTCCGTGAGAACTAGGACATTTTCGCATGGAAGCCCGCTGACATGCCAGGTGTACCCAGGGAGTTGGCTGAGCACCGACTGCATGTGGATCCTGTTGCTCGGCCTGTCCGAGAACGCCTGCGTCGGCCCGCCGCGCACAAGAGGAAGGCAATCGGAGAGGAGGTGGCTAAAATTTTGGCAGCCAACTTCATTCGCGAGGTACACCACTCCGAGTGGCTCGCCAATGTTGTTATGGTACCCAAGAAGGACAAGTCTCTCCGAATGTGCATCGACTTCAAGCATCTCAATAAGGTCTGCCCGAAAGACCATTTCCTGCTCCCCCGCATTGATCAAATTGTCGATTCGACTGCGGGTTGCGAGCGTTTGGCATTCCTTGATGCCTACTCGGGCTATCATCAGATTCGTCTGTATGGCCCCGATGAATTAAAAACAGCCTTCATCACCCCATTCGGGTGCTTCTGCTACATCACTATGCCATTCGGTTTCAAGAATGCAGGAGCAACTTTTATGCGCATGATCCAAAAATGCCTCCTTGACCAGATCGGTCGAAATGTGGAGGCGTATATGGATGATATCATAGTTAAGTCACGCAAAGGTTCCGACCTGCTGACTGACTTGGCAGAAACATTCGCCAACCTTCGTAGGTACGATATCAAGCTCAACCCAGCCAAGTGTTCATTCGATGTTCCCAGCGGAAAGTTACTCGGTTTCTTCGTTTCCGAATGAGGGATCGATGTCAACCCCGAAAAGATCGGGACCATCGTCCGAATGGAGCGGCCAGTCAGAATACACAATGTTCAAAGGCTCACAGGTTGCCTAGCGGCTTTGAGCAGGTTTATCAGTCGACTCGGCGAGAAGGCGCTACCTCTGTACCGACTCATGAAGAAATCAGATACTTTCGAGTGGACAGACGAAGCCCAAATCGCTTTCGACGACCTCAAAGTTCTACTTTCCACCCAGCCGGTTCTTACTGCTCCGCTCAGTAAAGAACCCCTTCTTCTGTACATCGCGGCTACAAATCAAGTCGTCAGCACTGTTCTCACAGTCGAACGCGAAGAAGAAGGCAAAGCATACAAGGTTCAGCGGCCAATGTATTATGTCTCCAAAGTCCTGACTCCTTCCAAGCAGAGGTATCCCCATTATCAAAAGCTTATTTACGGGATTTACATGACTGTGAAGAAGGTGGCTCATTATTTCCAAGACCACTCGGTGACCGTCGTCTCTGATGCTCCGTTGTCGGAAATCCTCCACAATCGGGACGCATCAGGCCGAGTGGCGAAGTGGGCAATGGAGACGTTATACTGCGACATCAAGTTCGAGGCCAAGAGAGCTATAAAGTCTCAAGCTCTAGCTGACTTCATAGCAGAATGGGTAGAACAACAGCAACCGACCCACATCTACTCGGCTCACTGATGTTGAATGGCTCCGGCGCTGGCGTTGTGATCATATCGCCAAAAGGTGACAAAATCAAGTATGTGCTCTAGATACATTTCGATTCCTCCAACAACGAGGCGGAGTATGAAGCTCTCCTCTATGGATTGCGCATGGCCATCACACTCGGCGTTCGTCGCCTGATGGTCTATGGCGATTCAGATTTGGTGGTTAATCAAGTGATGAAGGAGTGGGACGTAAGGAACCCCACCATGACCAACGCAGTGAGGAAGCTCGAGAAAAATTTTGAAGGTCTGGACCTCCACCATGTTCCGCGATTGAAAAACCAAGCAGCTGATGAGTTGGCGAAACTTGGATCCACTCGGCGGCCAGTCCCGAGTGATGTCTGCCTCGAGCACCTACACATTCTCTCGGTTAAAGAAGATCCCTTCACAGAGGAACCAGTACAACCAAAGAGCTCGACACATCCGACTGAAGTCGAGATCCCCGCTGTGGTTGATGTGATCATGGAGATTCTTGCTATCATCCCCGATTGGACTGTGCCGTTCATTGCGTACATCCTAAGGCGAGAATTACCAGAAGATGAGGTCCAAGCCATACAGATCGTCCCCAGGTCGAAGTCGTTCACCGTCATTGATGGCCAGTTGTACAAAGAAAGTGTTTCAGGCGTCCTTCAACGATGCATCTCCCCTGAGGAGGGACAGTTAATCCGGGAAGAAATTCACACGGGAACCTCCGATCATCATGCCTCCTCAAGAGCAATCGTCGCCAAAGCATTCAGAGCTGGTTTCTTATGGTTGCAGGCGAATGAAATGGCGAAGGATATGGTCGACTGGTGCGAAGGCTGTCAGTTCTACTCAAACAAGTCCTACAAGCCAACATCTGCGCTGAAGACAATCCCTCTTGTTTGTCCGTTTGCAGTATGGGGATTAGATACAATCGGTCCATTCAGGACAGGCCAAGGGGGATTCACACATCTGTTGGTGGCAGTCGAAAAGTTCACCAAGTGGATTGAATCTAAGCCCATCAAGAAGCTAGATGCCCTTACGGCCATCAAGTTTGTCAGGGACATCATCTCCAGATTCGGGGTACCGCACAGCATAATCACTGACAATGGCACAAACTTTGACTCGGACAGATTCAAAGGTTTCTGTACAGGCCAAGGTATCCGAGTGGATTTCGCATCTGTGGCACATCCCCAAACAAATGGGCAAGCAGAGCGGGCGAATGGACTTATTCTTCAAGGGTTGAAGCCTCGACTCCTGTGAGAAATTGGACATGCTGCCGGCGCATTGGTCACCGAGATGCCTTCGGTGCTGTGGGGCCTCCGCACAACTCCAAATAGATCTACAGGGCAACCCCCGTTCTTCCTCGTTTACGGAGCAGAGGCAGTCCTTCCGAGTGACTTGCTTCACAATGCTCCACGAGTCGAACTCTTCTCCAAAGCCGAAGCAGAGCAAGCCAGGCAAGACAGAGTGGATCTTCTAGAAGGGGAGCGCGAGATGGCACTGACTCGCTCAACCATTTATCAACAAGATCTGTGGCGTTTTCACGCGCAACACGTCAGGAGTCATACATTCCAAGCAGGCGACCTGGTGCTCCGAGTGGATCTGCAAAGACCTCACAAATTGGCTCCCGCCAGGGAAGGACCCTTCATCATCTCCAAGGTGCTGAACAACGGAGCATATCGACTCAACAACCTCGACAGGGAAACGGACGAGCTGCGAGCATGGAACGGAGATCTCCTGAAGCGCTTCTACACGTGACCGCCGACTGGGGCAATGTAAAGAACAAGTATCATTGAAGTAATACAAAGCAGATTGAGTTTTTGCAGATTCAAAATTCTTCCGCGTTGGCAGACTCCGGTCTCAAAAAAAATATTCTTCGAGTGCGCACTAAACGTCGCACTCGGGGACTTAGCTGCGATCCAGAATCGCCTAAGTACTAACTTTCTCCGAGTGTGCACTAGACGTCACACTCGGGGACTTAGCTGCGATCCAGAATCGCCTAAGTACTAACTTTCTCCGAGTGTGCACTAGACGTCACACTCGGGGACTTAGCTGCGATCCAGAATCGCCTAAGTACAAACTTTCTTCGAGTGCGCACTAAACGTCGCACTCGGGGACTTAGCTGCGATCCAGAATCACCTAAGTACAAACTTTCTCCGAGTGTGCACTAAACGTCGCACTCGGGCACTTAGCTGCGATCCAGAATCGCCTAAGTACTAACTTTCTTCGAGTGTGCACTAAACGTCGCACTCGGGGACTTAGCTGCGATCCAGAATCGCCTAAGTACTAACTTTCTCCGAGTGTGCACTAAACGTCGCACTCAGAGACTTAGCTGCGATCCAGAATCGCCTAAGTACTTACTTTCTCCGAGTGTGCACTAAACGTCGCACTCGGAGACTTAGCTGCGATCCAGAATCGCCTAAGTATTAACTTTCTCCGAGTGTGCACTAAACGTCGCACTCGGGGACTTAGCTGCGATCCAGAATCGCCTAAGTACTAACTTTCTCCGAGTGTGCACTAAACGTCGTACTCGGGGACTTAGCTGCGATCCAGAATCGCCTAAGTACAAACTTTCTCCGAGTGTGCACTAAACGTCGCACTCGGAGACTTGGATGTGATCAAGAATTGCGTAAGTAAAAAGCTTCCTTCGAGTGTATCATAGAGATCCACTCGCAGGCTTAGCAGACCCTCATTAAGGCTCATATAGATGTCAAGACAACTGACAATTACATGAGTAGCAACTCGCTCCGAGTGCGACCTTACAGTCGCACTCGAAGACTTAGATGCGATCAAGAATCGCCTAAGTAAAAAAGCTTCCTTCGAGTGTATCATAGAGATCCACTCGGAGGCTTAGCAGACCCTCATTAAGGCTCATGTAGATGTCAAGACAACTGACAATTACATGAGTAGCAACTCGCTCCGAGTGCGACCTTACAGTCGCATTCGAAGACTTAGCTACGATCAAGAATCGCCTAAGTAAAATGCTTCCTTCGAGTGTATCTTAGAGATGCACTCGGAGGCTTAGCAGACCCTCATTGAGGCTCATGCTGATGTGAAGACAACTGACAACTACATGCTCCGCATGTTTGCCATTGGCTTCACCAAGAAACGCCAAACAGGAACCACGAGCCAAAATCGTGTCAAAAAATTTTTGGTGAAAGAAGAGCAAATATTCGATTCGAATTAAAAATTGGTTCAACGATAGTCGGCTCGGTGTAGATCAAGCTTATCCACACCGAACCACGAATGTGACGGCCAACAACAGTGGCCAAAGTTTAATACAGATACCACTCGACATACCGAGGTAAAGTTTTTCAAGCATCGTCAGGACTGGCACTGGGACTGGCAGGCTCCACAAAAGTGTCAAGGTCGATCCCGTCTGCGATGCGAGTGGCAGTCTCAAGGAAGGTCTCCATGAAATCTTCGAATCGAAGCTTCTTGGTGTTGGCGACCTGCAACGCCTTTAGCTTCTCTTCGCGAGCTTCCTTGCAGTGCACTCGGACCAGCGACAGTGCCACGTCCGCACCACAGCGAGCGGCAGACTTCTTCCACGCCTGCACTCGGTTCGGGACGTCCTCCAGTCGAGTCATCAACCCTTCTATCTCCCGCCGGGACTCTTCTTCGGGCCACAGCTCCTTGTCAATTCGGCCGATGACTTCTCTCAGGCGGGTGATGAAAGGTCCCACTCTGCCAAGGCGAATGTGCGCTCGGAGCATGTCTCGATTGGCTTCGTCACCGAGTGGAACATTCGGAATAACCGACCGCTCAATGTCAGCTGCTTCAGCCTCGGCGTCCATACAGAAATCTGCAAAGACAAGACGAGCAGAAAGTAAGCGCAGAATGAAATACAAAGTAAAGAAGCACTCGGAAAAAACTTACCACCGAGAAGCGCAATCATTTTCCTTGCCCAGTCACTGACGTACTTCTCTTGTGATATGCACCGACTATTCATCACCTTCATCTGAACCATCAGCTCAGTCCTTTGCTTGCCCATTTTCTCAATTTCGGCCACCAATGCCTTGTTTGCCTCACGGGACTCCTCCAAGGACTTCTCTCGTTCAGCAAGAGCACCCTTCACACCAGCTAAGTCATGCACAGTTGCCTCCAGTTCCGCAACAAGCTGAATCTTTTCAGCCTTCAGAGCATTGTACGATGATCCCATCTCGCAAGTCTTCTGCAAATCAGCGCGAAGAGAAGATCAGACTCATTCAACAAGGAAAACAATAAAAGCTCAAAGTTCTTCAGACCCCTGCTGACGCAACCAGTCGACAGCGGTCTCGGGGACTACACCCAGTGGGTTCACTAAGAGTGACCCCACTGGCATGAAGCTCGAACAGGTCCGCCCTATTGAGCTACATAACAAAAAACAAGCCTATGAGGCTAATACTACCCGACCTGAGTAAAATTACTCTCGAGGACTACTTCCAGTAGGTGCACTTGGAGTGCCCCCACTGATACCATTCGGACAGATTAGTTTTGATCCGATCAAGTCAAAGAAAATGTATATAAAGACAACTGTCGGTGCAAGCACTCGATAGAAGTCTCGGGGACTACACCCACTGGGTTCACTCAGAGTGAACCCACTGCAAAATAATCCTACTGTATCCGAGTATATCGCTTAAACCCCCTGTGGGTTACAAGAGGAAAAGCAAATACTTACTAGCGCACTTACTCGGATATAATCCCAGAGCTCCAAGCTTCTCTTGTACAAAGATGCGATGGAGTCGTACGCCCCCTTCGCATCACCCGCCATCAACTCCACCTGCACCATAGCCTCCTTGGCGGCTCCCACTTGATCTTCCGGGAGGTGTCAGGCGTCGTACTGGACAGTCGAAGGACCCGGCACGACAGGAGACTCCTTGGGCATCCCAAGTCCCGCTCCAGTCGGTTCAGCCGCGAGGAGCACTGTCTCAGTCGATGGCATCGTCTCGGTCGGCGGCGCGTCCATGGAGGGAGCAGTAGCAGATGGAACAACCTCAAGGACATGCACCAAAGCTTGCCCGGACCCCTTCTGGTCATCCTCCTCCAGATGAATCACCTCTGAAGGAAGCCCGACTGAACGACATGAGACCACGGAAAAAGGGCAAGATTAAAAACAGAATTCACGAAACAATAATGCAAACTCTCGGAGTCGCCACAACGTACCTTGCTGGGATGTGGCAACGTTATCCGTATCCATGGGGTCGTCTTCCTGGCGTGGCAGAGAGATGGCGGAGGTAGCAGCTCTGTCGAGTAAAATCCACTCGACCAATAAGCATGAGTTCAATCAAATACTGAAAGAAGATAGGAGAACAAGACACTTACGCTGAGGCAACGGGAACGGCGATCCTCATCCGAGGCAAAACTTTCCGAGGCTTGGATCCACTCGGTTTGGCCACCTTGGAAGGTTGGCCCGCGGGCTCAGCAGCAGCGTCCCTGGTCCTGTTTATGCTCCGAGCACTCGGAGCCACGGGAGTAGCTGGCAAGGCGCTCGGAACCACGGGAGGAGCTGGCGAGGCATTCGGGGCCGCTGAAGGAGCCGACGGAGTCACGGGTTCGTGATGGCGCTTAGTTCGAGGCTCTAGTGGTGGGGATGGCGAGCTCTGCTCCCCAACTTCCTCCTCCTCCTCTTCGGTCTCCTCCTCCGACTCCCCACTGTCGGAGACGTACTCGACGCTCTCCACGCTGCCCTCCTGGCTGCCTTCCTCTTCCTCAGCCGGATTCCCGTTCGAGACGGGAGAAAACTAGTTGGTCCACACCTGCACGAGATACAGTCGACAACATCAGACGTTAGACAGTGATAAAAGAAAAAGCAATAAATCTAAGAGAGTTGTAAGCACTCGACAAGATATACTCACCTCATTCGGAGGAGGGTTGTCAGCGCGGAAGGGCTTCACTCACCGGGCTCCTCTGGGGTTATCGCAGGCGCCTGTGATGCTGCGGACCCACGCCGTCACAACCTCCACGGTCACGCATTCGGGGTGAGTCCGAGTGTAGTCCTCAGGCCCCGTGTAGTGCCACATGGCGTGGTGTCGGGCTTGCAAAGGCTGGATGCGCCGACCCAGAAAAATCTCCAGCAAATCCGTGCCGGTGACTCCCTTGCGGATGACATGTTTCAGCGCTTCGACCAGAGGCTGAATCTGGATCTTTTCCATCTTCGTAAGCGCAAGCTGCCTGGGCGGAGCCGGTCGGTCTAGGCTAAAAGGTGGCAGCCCAGTTGTGACATTCGGGCAAGCGACATCCTGGCAATAGAACCAAGTCGACTGCCAGTTCCTAACGGACTCGGACAACTGAAGAGCGGGATAGCTACTTTTGTTTTTCTTCTGGAAGCCTAAGCCTCCGCAGAGCTGGAGGATATGAGTTTTGTCGTCCGACTGGCTAAGTCTTTTGACGGTTTGGGATCTAGCGGAGAAGATGTACTTAAAGAGCCCCCAATAGGGAGGACAACCGATAAAACACTCGCAAAGCACGACGAATGCAGAAAGATGAGCTATTGCGTTGGGAGGAAAATGATGGAGCTGCGCCCCGAGGTGGTTCATGATACCTCTGAAGAATGGACGAGGGGGCAGAGAGAAGCCTCGGTACACGTGACTGAGCAGCAAGACGCGCTCCCCCTCCTGGGGCGCCGGCTCCATCTCGCCCTCCGCCGGCAGCCTCCACGACTAGTTTTCGATCATACCTTGTTCCACCAGCTCCAGCATGTCATTCGTCGTCACCGTGGAGGGGAGGAAATCCCCCTGGATCCAACCTGCCGGCAGTGCCCGCTGTCGCCGCTGAGCAGGAGCCGCCTTCTTCTTCTTCTTCTTCTTCTTCTGCGCCTCGAGCTTGCTCGTCTGCCCCTTCGTCATGGTGGAGGCTGCAGATCCGCGGGGGAGGAGAGGAAGGAGGAAGCTTGGGGTGCGCAGAGAGCCACGGGAGAAGCGGGGCGAGTGCGAGTAATCAGGTGAGCGCAACGAGAAACCCTCGCTGGAGAGGTTTAAATAAGCTTCCGACTGGGTCACTAGCAGGTGGCCCCGAAATCTTATCCCCCGACCGACTGCTGCGATATTAGTGGAGGAGATGAAGGCGCGGTAATCGAGGCGGCAGAAACTAGTCGATGACGATGTCGTCATCCCCGCTGAGCGCGCGACAACCGAAATTTGAGGATCCCAGAAAATCCGTCGTTGTCAATTGACCGGTCACGTCAAAAGATTCCGCGGAAGCACTCGGTCTCTGACGGTTCGTTTCACGGATATATCCACTCGGATCACTGGTCAAGAGGATAAAATGGATCGAGGCAAACAACGCCAAAGTCGCATCCATACCAGTCGGATCCGTACTCCAAGCATCGCTTCGTCGTTCCAACCCCGATCCATTCGGGGACTAATGATGGGGTTATAGTCCCAGGGTAGGGTCATAGGCCTGCCCTATAGGTCCTACCCAAGGACTACCCTTCATAAGGGACAAGGCCCTTAGTCAGTTCCGACTGAATTAAGGACTCCCCATCATCTAGTCGGTGATGATTCCTTCATCATCCAGTCGGAGACGAGCATTCAGAGCGTATCAAACTTACCGACTGGATTCCACTCTATATATCATAACCCCCCTGGAGGGCAACGGTCATACGTTTTCATGTACCATTATTAGCATTTAAGGCATACGTTACCTGTAACGTAGGCATTTATTCGCCACTACTCCACCCCTGTGCACCGAACCGTTGTGAAGGGCAGCGCACTCTATATAAGCCGCCCTTCCCCACTGGTGCAGGGGTTAGCATTTCATTGTAATCCATATTCCACTTGACATTCAGCTCCCAAGAGCACTGAGACGTAAGGCTTTTACCTCCACCGTAGAGGGGCCTGAACTCATACAACCTCGTCGTAGCTAAGGCTCTGGCCATCCTTTCGTACCCTACACATCTACTGTCAGACTTATACCCACGACATGGGGTGTGCATCCAACTTGCTTGCTCATGAAGACGTCGGGCATTTGAGGGAACCCGTCATCAGAATATACAAGCCATATTTGTGAAAAAGTGATTCCCACTAGTATATGAATGATATAACATGAGACTCTCTATATGAAGAACAAGGTGCCACTTTGAGGCACAAGTATGGTAAATGATAGTAGCAAAGTCACATCTCTCTATTTTTCTCTCATTCATTTTTTTATGGTTGGCTCATTTGGCCTCCATCATTTTTTTTTCCTCACTGGGATAATGCTCTAATCATGATGATCATCACACTTTTATTTACTTACAACTCAATATGAAAACTAATACGACCGAATGACTATGTATGAATGTCTCTCGCAGTGTACCAGGATGTGCAAAGATCTAGTGTGACATGTATTATGATGAACGGTGTCTTTGCCACAAACAATATGTTGGCTCTATATGACCATGCAAAGCATTATGCCAACATATCTCAGAATGGCTATGAAAATGCCATATGATGTGTGACATATCTCAGTAGGTATGGTGGGTGTTTTGCAAAAGATATAAGAAGGCATATGTGTGACAGAGCGTGTCATGTCACGAGGTTTGGATGCATCGGCGAAAGTTGCACCGATCCTTGAGGTGAGAACGGGCAGTGCATGGTATAGATGAGGCTAGCAAATATGAGGATGTGAGATTGCGTATGTCCATGATGTCACATTAATCATAAAGAACTCATGTACTTATTGCAAAGTATTATTAGGTTTATCACAAATCAAAGTACTACTCATATGCCTTGAGGGAGAGGGTTGGGAAGAACTATCCATCACGCGACTCCGACTCGAAACAACACTAGGATTTCGACGAGGAATAGAAATGCTCACACATCATCACCATGCCTTTTTGATTTTTTAGATTAACAAGAAGTTCAACATCTCTTAATATCAACACATCTATGAAGTAATAATAATAATGCACTCACACCTTTTCCATATCATCACATCAATATCATTAATCCATAATTTCTCCATATGTGATACATGATGGTTTTAATTATTATTCAATGAACACGTATTTTTTTATCTGGTATTATGACCCATACAAATTACTGTCACTATTTATTTAACTCTCAAACAAATAAAAGTGAAGAATGAGAGCATAATATTTCTATAAAATCTACATGCCACCGTGTTAAAAAAGATATAAGTGAAGTACTAGAGCAACTGCTAAGCTCATAAGATATAAGTGAAGCAAATGAAGTATTCAAACAAATTATGATGATGGTGTATCTACCTCAAATAAGTGTGTCTAGAAAATGATGATTGTGGCAAAATGAAAGTAAAAGTAAACAAAATCAAACGACGCTCCAAGCAAAACTCCTATCATGTGATGAATAAAAATGTAACTCCAAGTGACATACCGATGGATTGAGACGAAAGAGAGGATGCCTTCCGAGGAAGCCCCAAGATTAGATGTTTGAGTCTTCCTATAATATTACCTTGGGTGCATTGGGCATCCCCAAGCTTAGGCTTTTACTTCTCCTCATTCCTTTGTCCATCGGTATAATACCAAAAACTTGAAAACTTCAATCACATAAAACTCAACCAAACTTCTTGAGATCCATTTAGTATAAGCAATATATCAAATACTTCAGGTACTTCTATAAGTTTATTATTATTTTATTTTAGCATAAGGTACTGTATTGTAACCTCTTCATGTCTTATACCCCCACTACAATCCATAGCATCATCAAAACAAGCAAACTATACAAGCAAAAACAGAATCTGACTAAAACAGAACAGTTTGTAGTAATCTATATTGAACCTATACTTCTGTAACTCCAAAAATTCCGAAAATTAGGTCGACCATAGGAATTTATATAGAAATAATGTGTAAAAAATTCAGCATAAAACGACGTTCCGGTAAAATCAAATAAATTCTGCACTGGACGTTAAAATTTGTGCTTTTGCACCGTATAAATTCCACTCATCATACAAATCATCCCAAAGGCTTTACTTGGCACAAACACTAACTAAAACATAAAATACAATCATTACAGATTCAATAATCATGTTATCACAAACAAACATAAAGTAAATAACAAAAATAAAGATAACTATTGGGTTGCCTCCCAACAAGCGTTATTGTTTTATGCCCCCAGCAAGGCATATTGCATAGTTTCAAGTGTTGTCATCTTTGATATAAAGGTCCTTAAAAACACAACCATGGATAGTAGGAACAAGAGGAGGCTTGTGGTAGGATCTTTTATCAAGTTTATAAAGTTGGGGTGAACACTAATCGTTCTGAGATCTTCATTTCTTTTGGTAGGAGGTGTATTAATGCTCTTAGGAATGTATATGAACTTGGGACTTTTGTTTTGAGAAGTACTAGCATAGTTTTAGATGGTGTGAAGGCGGAACCCACTTTGTTGCGGTGAACTCTCTTCCTCTACCAAGCAATAGTCACTAGTAGAAAAGAGGGATTTTGTCCAGGGCCTGCAATCCCATTAGTCCCGGTTCACCCACGAACCAGGACCTATGGTGTCATTGGTCCCGGTTCGTGAGGCCAGGGCGCTCGCCGGGCATCATGGGCCATTGGTCCCGGTTTGTGTCAACCCTTTGGTCCCGGTTCCGGACACGCACTGGGACCAATAGGCCGGAACCTTTCGTATCCACCTTTAGTCCCGGTTGGTGGGTCAAACCGGGACTAGGTGGACCATTTTTATCCCTCTTTAGTCCCGGTTAGTATATGAAACCGGGACGAAGTGGTGGCGGCAACCATTCGTATCACCCTTTAGTCCCGGTTGGTAGCTCCACCCGGGACTAAAGGCCCAAACAGTTTGCCTCCCGCTTCGCAAAAGCACAACCAAAGCAGAGTCTGTTGCCCTTTCTCTTTTCTTCTCCTCTCTTCTTCCCTTCTCTTCTTCCACCATGCCAACTCGCTACGGAGAGGTGCCCGCACATGGCAAGACCAAGCTCGATGTCGTGTACACGAACGAAAGCAGGGGGTGTCGCATTTTCTTTGACACTTGAAGGGACGATGGCTTGACGCCACGCGGATCATGAGAAGTTCTTGGGTCTTGATCTGGTGTCCATGGCCGATCAACGAGGTGTTGTCGTCATCCAACTATGTTTCAAACATCATGTCTTGATCTTCCAATGGGCAAGGTATGTTTTGATCCAACGTTATGAAAATTGCATATATATATATATATATATATATATATATATATATATATATATATATATAGTGATTTCTTTAGGTTCCATTGGATAGAAATATGTAGTTTCTATATATGTTCCATTGGATAGTTAATTAAGGGTTTCTTGATCAATTCATAGGATATGTAAATTGCATAGGATCGATAGCAATATGTTTCATTTTGGAATCCTATAAAGATCAATTTCTTTAGTTGTAGTGAAACAATTTTATGCAACGTTCTTTTATCCAAGGTTTTGAAAATTGCATATAGCTAGTGATCTCTCTAGGTTTCATTGGATAGCAATATGATATGTCATAGTTATGAAAATTGCATATAGCTAGTGATCTCTCTAGGTTTCATTGGATAGCTATAGTGATCTCTCTAGGTTCCATTGGATAGCAATATGCAATATGTCTAGCTTGTTGCATATTTGCAAAACCATGGGAGAATATATATATATATATATATATATATATATATATATATATATATATATATATATATATATATATATATATATATATATATATATAGCGCTATTCGTCATCCTCGGTGAGGAATAGTTATTCTTCACCCCCCCTCTATTTCAACATCAATGCACTGCAATTTTACGTTCCGTAAAATTTATCTTATTTTAAACCTAAAAAGAGATCGTAAAAAAATAATCAGCATAAAAATATTTCATGTCACGTAAAATTACGAACATAAAAAAATAGTGCAAAAAATACAATAAATTCAAATTTTTCTGGTTGTGACCTATAATTTTTGTATTTTTGTCAAATTTTACGTAGTTATTCAATATAAATGTAACTATCTGTATTTGAAATTTAATCTATTTATAAATTGATCGTAAGATTATCTCGGGTGAAAAATAAACTATTCTGCATCCTGGGTGATGAATAGAGTTTCTATATATATATAGATAGATAGATAGATATGTATGTATATATATATATATGTATGTATATATATATATACATACATATATATATATGTAATTTACGATTTCTTGATCAATTCATAGAATATGAAAATTGCATAGGATAGCAATATGTTCCATTTGAATCCTAAAGATAATTTTCTCTTTAGTTGTAGTGAAACATTTTTCCTTGTTACAGCAGTATGTAACATTTGTTCCATTTTAATTTGTTGTTGTGGTGGTAGCGACAAGCATTGTCCAGAACTCATGGACTTCCTTCGCAACGGCATTAGTTTCGCTACCGTTGACATAAGGAACGACAAGCTGAAGATGAGGCACAGCTTCAATATTGAGATACCACCTGATTGCCTCATTGATCTCCAACATGAATTTAGGCTTCGTCATGATGGGACTTCGATGGCTCATATGGCAGTCGCCTTGATCGACAAGGAGTATGGTGATATGAAGACCAAATTCCCAAAGTCCCAGCACAGGCTTTGGGAGAGGACCCCACTTGACCGTATCAACATTGAGTATGCAGCAAAAGATGCATACGTTTCATACCAGTTGTACCGCAAGCTTCGAGTCGTCAACTATGGCCAACGTCACCTCAGACGAGGTGGATATTCTAATTCAGACGATTCAGACGAGTAGTGTTCACAACGGCGAACATTTGTATATATATCTATGCTAGCTATTATTATGTACTATTTAGACTAGTATCATTATGTACTGCTTGAACCAATTTATATATGTCTAGTTTCTGTTTGTGCCACTATAGTTTCCAAATTTGAATGGTTTAGCCCTTTCTAACTTGATTTGCTACTTTTGAATGGTTTAGCCCTTTCTAACTTTATGGTATCATGTATTTTGCCACATATATATACAAAAAGTCTTCAGTTCAAATAAGTTCAAAAAAATTAAATCCCTTTTGTAACAGATCTGTTTTTGATTAAAATAGTCATTTAAAGTAACCTAAAACCTACCAAATTGAATATAATGATAAAAACACAGTCATATTAAATACCAGGAAAAAGAATCACTCAAAATCTATTTTTAGTAAAGTTATTCACAAAATTAAGCAAATAAAGTGAAAAACGAAACATCTAGTTCAAATAAGTTCAAAAAATGAAATCTCTTTTGTAACAGATGAGTTTTCGTAAGAAACCCTGATACTTCGAAAGAGATTGTTCGATTTGTACACGAAGTGCATCCAGTTTTTGCCGCAACCATCTCAACTTTATAGCACATGCTATGTGGGTGAAATGATGATACCATGCCAACTTTCAACCTATTCAAAGTTCATTTGTAGTGCTTTTCAATTTTTGGGTCATTTAGCTCAAAAAAATCAGTAAATACATGAAAAATATCGAATGAACTCAAAAAGTGTTGAAAACTGATGATGTGGCCTTGAATGGTGCATTTGGAACACACAAAAAGTCTTGAGTTCAAATAAGTTTAAAAAATGTAATCCATTTTGTAATACACTTGTTTTCATAAGAAACCCTCATACTTCGAAAGAGATTGTCCGATTTGTACATGAAGTGCATCCAGTTTTTGCTACAACCCTCTCAACTTTTTAGCACATGCTATGTGGGTGAAATGATGATACGATGCCAACTTTCAACCTGTTCAGAGTTCATTTGTAGTGCTTTTCAATCTCTGGGTCATTTAGCTAAAAAAATATTGCATGAAAAATACCAAATAAACTCAAAAAGTGTTGAAAATTGATGATGTGGCCTTGAATAGTGCATTTTGAGCACACAAAAAGTCTTGAGTTGAAATAAGTTAAAAAAATGAAATCCCTTTTGTAAGAGATGAGTTTTCGTAAGAAACCCTGTTACTTCAAAAGACATTGTCTGATTTGTACGCGAAGTGCATTGATACGTCTCAAACGTATCTATAATTTTTGATGGTTTCATGCTGTTATCTTGTCTTCTTTGGATGTTTTATGTACCTTTTATATCTTTTTTGGGCCTAACTTATTAATTCAGTGCCAAGTGTCAGTTCCTGTTTTTCTGTGTTTTTTACTCTTTTCAGATCTGATTTTGGAACGGAGTCCAAACGGAATAAAAACCCCGAAATGATTTTTTCCCAAACGGAAGAAGATCAGGGGGCCTGTGGGCCAAGCCAGGTGGGCTCTAGGGAGCCCACAAGCTCCCACTCCACCACGTGGGGAGGCGGCGGTGTCAGGGCTTGTGGCCTCCCTGGCCGCCCCCTGGCCTCGATCCTTGGCCTATATATTCCCAAATATTGAGCAAAAAATCAGGGGAGCCTCGAAAATACTTTTCCGCTGCCGCAAGCTTCCGTTTCCGCGAGATCTCATCTGGAGACCCTTCCCGGCGCCCTGCTGGAATGGGACTTTGAAGTTGGAGGGCTTCTTCATCATCATCATCGCCCCTCCAATGACTCGTGAGTAGTTCACTCCAGACCTACGGGTCCGTAGTTAGTAGCTAGATGGCTTCTTCTCTCTCTTGGATCTTCAATACAAAGTTCTCCATGATCTTCATGGAGATCTATCCGATGTAATCTTCTTTGGCGGTGTGTTTGTCGAGATCCGATGAATTCTGGATTTGTGATCAGATTATCTATGATATATATTTGAGTCTTTGCTGATTTCTTATATGCATGATTTGATATCCTTGTAAGTCTCTCCGAGTCTTGGGTTTTGTTAGGCCAACTAGATCTATGATTCTTGCAATGGGAGAAGTGCTTGGTTTTGGGTTCTACCATGTGGTGACCTTTCCCAGTGACAGTAGGGGCAGCAAGGCACACATCAAGTAGTTGCCATCAAGGGTAAAAATATGGGGGTTTTATCATTGGTTTGAGATTATCCCTCTACATCATGTCATCTTGCTTAAGGCGTTCCTCTGTTCTTATGGACTTAATACACTAGATGCATGCTGGATAGCGGTCGACGTGTGGAGTAATAGTAGTAGATGTAGAAAGTATCGGTCTACTTGTTTTGGACATGATGCCTATAGATATAATCATTGCATAGATATCGTCACGACTTTGCGCGGTTCTATCAATTTCTCGACAGTAATTTGTTCACCCACCGTCTACTTGCTTTCATGAGAGAAGCCACTAGTAAACACTACGACCCCCGGGTCTATTCACATCCATCGTTTACACCTCCGCTTTTACTTTGCTTTGTTACTTTGTTGCTTTCAGTGCTCACTTGGCAAACAATCTATAAGGGATTGACAACCCCTTCATAGCGTTGGGAGCAAGCTTTTGTGTTTGTGCAGGATCTTGAGATACTCCTCCACTGGATTGATACCTTGGTTCTCAAACTGAGGGAAATACTTACCACCGCTACGCTACATCACCCTTTCCGCTTAGTGGGAACACCAATGCAAGGCTCCAAGGCCACACGGGAAATCCTTTGCATACTTGCCTAGGAAGTCCCTTAAGGCGTAGCCGCAGCAGAAGGATCAGGCCAAGTATTCTCCCGTCGACGTGCGTATTTCTGGCGCCATTGGAAGGTCTTTTGTTGCAGTAGCAGAAGTATTTCTGGCGCCGTTGCCAGGGAGGAGATATCTATCCAAGTAGGTCTCACAAACTCATCTCTTGCATTTACTTTTTTGCGAGTTGCCTCTCGTTTTCCTCTCCCCCACTTCACATTTGCCGTTTTCGTTTGCCTTTTTGTTTTCCTTTTTTGTTCGCCCTTTTCTCTCGTTTGCCTTTCCGTTGCTGGTGTGCTATGTGCCTTCAATATGCTTGCATCTTCGCTTGCTGAAAATCTAGTGATATGGATCCTCATCCACTTGTTAATCTCTTTAAGAGACCCACTTATGTGGAACGAATTGCTAGTGAGTTGAGTGCACTTGACTATCTTTATGGAGTTTTGCTTGAGTTGCGTGAATCTGAAACTCGTGATGAAGAAACTTATGAAGTGATTCACGAGGGCTCCTTGGATGAAAAGCATGATTGCAATGGTTTCACTATAAATTCTATTAGTGACAATCATGCTAAGAATATGCGAAACCATAAGCTTGGGGATGCTAGTTTTGCTATGTCCACTACTTATTGCAATGATCATGAGTGGGGCGATGATTTTTATTATGATCTTGAAAATTTGTTTAAGCTTCATGATGAATATGATATTTGCAACAATACTGAAAGTGGGATTGCAGAAGTCATGACTTTAGTTGATTATAATCCCACTATTTTTGAAGAGCGTCAACTTTTCATGCATGTGGATCATGAAAAGAATATCCTTTGTCATAGTTACATTGTTGAATTCGAATATGACCCCACATGTAATTGCTATGAGAGAGGAAAATATTATGGTAGAAACTTTCATGTTACCAATATACCTCTCGTTTTGTTGAGATTGACATTGTCTCTTTCTTCTTCCTTGCACATGGTGACTATTGGTTGTCTTGACAATATGTTTTCCTATAAATGCCTATGCATAGGAAGTATGTTAGACTTAGATGTGATTTTCACATGCTTTATGATGCTCTCGTTGTGCTTCAACTCTTGTCTTTTGTGTGAGCATCATTGAATGCCTAGCTAAGGGCGTTAAACAATAGCGCTTGTTGGGAGGCAACCCAACGAATCTATCCTTTTTCTTTGTGTTTGTGTTTTTCACACTTTCATAATTCTATTATGATTGTGTTTTTTGTGTTTCTTTTTGCGTTTGTGCCAAGCAAAACCGTTATGATTAGTCTTGGGACGATTGTTTGGTCATGCTGGAAAAGACAGAAACTTTCTCCTCACGAAAAGAATTTTCATTTTTTCTGTAAGAGCTTTTGAGTTGATTCTTTTTGCTGCTGATTGCTACGCAAATTCTTCAGACTGTCGTAATTTTTCAGAATTTTTGAAGTACCAGAGGTATACAAACTATACAGATTGCTATAGACTGGTCTGCTGTTAACAGATTCTGTTTTTGTTGTGTTGGTTGCTTATTTTGATGAAACTATGGATAGTATCGGGGGGTATTAGCCATGGAAGATTGTAAGTACAGTAACCCAACATCAGCACAAGTAGAATTTAGTTTGCTACAGTACCTAAGGAAGTGGTGGTTTACGTTCTTGTACTAATGTTATCACGAGTTTCTCTTTAAGTTTCCTGTTGTGAAGTTTTCAAGTTTTGGGTGAAGTTCTTATGGACAAAAAGATAAAGAGTGGCAACAGCTCAAGCTTGGGGATGCCCAAGGCACCCCAAGAGATTCAAGGATGCCGTAAAATCCCAAGGCTCCAAGACCACGGGGTAAATCCTTTGCATACTTGCCTAGGAAGTCCCTTAAGGCGTAGCCGCAGCAGAAGGATCAAGCCAAGTATTCTCCCATCGACGTGCCTATTTCTGGCGCCATTGGAAGGTCTTTTGTTGCAGTAGCATGCATCCATTTTTTGCCGCAACCCTCTCAACTTTTCGCACATGCTATGTTGGTGAAATGATGATACCATGCCAACTTTCAACTTATTCAGAGTTCATTTGTAGTGCTTTTCAATTTCTGGATCATTTAACTCAAAAAATCGGTAAATGCATGAAAAATACCAAATGAACTCAGAAAGTGTTTAAAATTGATGATGTGGCCTTGAATGGTGCATTTTAAACACACAAAAAGTCTTGAGTTCAAATCAATTCAAAAAAATAAAATACCTTTTGTAACAGATCTGTTTTTGATTAAAACAGTCATTTAAAATAACCTAAAACCTACCAAATTGAATATAATGATAAAAACATAGTAATATTGAATAGGAGGAAAAAGAGTCACTCAAAAATCTATTTTTTAGTAAAGTTACTCACAAAATAAAATAAATAAAGTAAAAAACGAAACAAAAAAAATAAAAATAAAATGCCACCTACTAGGACACCACGACCTCAATACGACTAGAAACCCAACCAAAGAGTAGGGCAAGGATTCAGGCCCGCACAAGGCCTAGTAGGCCCACACGCAGTGATAAATTAGGCCCGGAAGCATGCAGTTGAGAGGAACTCAACAGGGTCTGCGCACCAGCGCTTATAAACCACTCCCGGTCTCTCTCGGTTAGCGAGGTGGGACTAAACATCCAACCACCCCGCGGCTGTGGCAGGCATAGGCCCTTAGTCCTGGTTTGTGCCACCAACCGACACGAAAGACGCCCTTTCGTGTCGGTTAACGGCACCAACCGGGACTAAAGGTCTCTTCTTCCCTCCCTTTGGGTTGTTGGAAATTGGCCTTTAGTCCCGGTTTGCGGCACCAACCGGGACGAGAGGGGTGCATTGGTCCCGGTTTTTGCCTCGAACCGGGACCACTGGTCTTCGCATATAGGTGGGAGTTGTCAAAATTTCCCCCAAACTCTCCCATTTGTCTCCCGAGCCTGTCCTCCTCGTCGTCGTTGCCATCCCGAGCCCGTCGTCGCCGCCGCCCCGAGCCCGTCCTTCTCCTCCTCGTCGCCGCCGCCCCCGAGCCCGTCCTCCTCGTCGTCGTCGTCGCTGCCCCCGAGCTCGTCGTCGTCGCTAACCCGCCTTATCCACCCTGTGCGCTCCCTCTCTCTTCCTCACTCCCGGCCCCTCACTCCCCCTCACACTATCGGCCCCTCCTCGCTCCGCCTTCCTCCTCCGTCCTCCGTCCTCCTCCCTCCTTCAGTCGTCCCTCCTTCTCCCTCCTCCCTCCTCCCCGCCCCACGTCCTCCCTCCACTCCTCCATTCGCCACCGGCCGGCCCCTCCTCGCTCTTCCTTCATCCTCTGTCCTCCTTCCTGTTCCCTCCTTCAGTCGCCCCTCCTTCTCCCTCCTCCCTCCTCCATCCACAACCCCTTCTCCCTGCTACATTTTGATTTAGTAGGCTAGTTGATATTTTCTTGTTGATATGCAACATTTTGATTTACTTAATAGTCTGTAGTTGATATATAAGAATTTTGATTTAGTATGATTAACTGATTAGTAAAAGTTTAGACATAGTTGATAGTTTTAGTTGATATAAGCCTCTGTTCATATATAACACTTTGACTTAGGATAGTTTCTAGGGTTTAGTTGATAGTTTCTAGTTAACCGAATTATTACTAGGGTTTTAGTATATTATTTTTAGAAATAGTTGATAGTTTCTAGTGATCCTTAAACTATTTACTCATTTGCTAGAATGAGCATCTTATATTTTGTTTATGCAAAAATCAAGTATTTTCCCCTGCCTCATCCTCGCAGTCGTCCCCATCTCCGACCCCCTAAGACCTCTAGGTGAGAATAGCCAAATCCCCATGTTGTTGATATAGATGATAATGTGTTGTAAATGTCGATGACGAAAATGCTAGTGCTAGTCGCCATGTCATTGATGTCGATGATGATGCATTCTGAATATAGAGGATGTCTTGGTGTTCTTGTTTGCAAATGTTGATTCATTTTCGTTCCGGCAAATTTCAAGCGCTCCATATGTCCACTTTTAGCAAAGGTCATGCCCAAATTTTCCATGAATTTCGGCATTACTAGTGCTAGAAACTAGGACATATGGAGTGCCCTGTAATTACCAGAAATGGGAATGAAGAGGAGAAGTAGAGAAAAATAGAAGAAGAGGAGAAGTGGAAGAAAAAGAGGAGAAGTAGAAGAGGAAGGAGATGAAGAAGAGGAGGAAGCAAAGGGAATTATATTTTTTAGGTTAGTTCTGTTTTAGAATTATTTAGGTTAATTCTGTTTTAGAATTATTAGAGGAAGAGGAGGAGAGGAAGAAGAGGAGGAAAAGAAGGAAGGAAGAATTATTTAGGTTAATTCTGTTTTAGAATTAACAGTGATTGGTCATATAAGTTTCCTGGTAGTTGCCTTCGATTGATTTTAAATGTTTCAACTATGAACATAGGAAATGTGTGACGACGAAAGGGAATTCGTTATGTGTGAATACTACGAAGATGAGCGCGGCGTGTGCGACACGCCTCACCTAGTTGGTGGTAGGCACTTCAGCATCATGCTGGATGAGAACTTCGAAGTGGATACAGTAAGTCACAACGACAAGTCTTTTTTCATAATTAAGCATGACTTATTTTGCTTCAACTTACAATTTTTATTTTTTACTGTTCTACTAGTGTATCCCCTGCCATGCAAGAATTTATGTCTTGGATAAGATTGGTTTCAGTACTAAAAAAACTATGGAGGTAAAGAGAGTTCATTTGAGGACCGAGCACGATTATACTTTTGTCGTAAAGTTGTACAATGCAGACACCTACTCCTATTTTGAATGCACAAATTGGCAAGCACTATGGAAGGCTTATGCATTTGAGCCTAATATTCTTATCACCTTTGATATTCGTCCGGAAGATGAAATTGAAGGTAATATCGACAAGTGGGTCGATGTGCACACGCCTCCGGTTCTACCATTATGTGAGTTTTTCAACCATATTTATCAAGTAATTTATATTGTTTATTTAAAAATAGTTGACAACTTATTTCCATTGAATGCTTCTTTTCGTTCTTCAAAAAATGTACGGAAGATGGTAGACAGAACCTACTACTACAATGATGAAGCAGAATTAACTTATAAGGAGAAAAATCATCTTATCGCATTTATTAATTATCTTGAGAATTACAATAGCTATTATCAAACTCCTCCACATTATGGTCAATACGTGCCACTAGTGCACGTGGTGAACTACGGTAATATCCATGGAGATTACATGGTAAGATTTTCTACTATTACGACATCCATGCATCTTTTGCATAAATTCTTCTAAAATTAAACTACATTGCTAACTACAAAGTTATTACTATGTTTTTCAATAGAAAATCCCGAAGGATTGTGTGCCTCATCTGATGTTTTCGAGAGGTCACGTTGTTGTTATGAGCTTAGAGCAACCACGGCCAGGTCAGCCTACGCATCACTCCTATCCATACCGGATTTCTAAAACTGATGAAGTCATGACAATCAAAGATTGGAAAAAATGTATGGTCTATCGTAGAGAGATACTTGGAAGCAACATTGTGCGTAGGCCAAGAATTGGAGACACAATGATCTCCATTCTTCATAATGGAGAGTCAGGGCCTATCTTGTTTTATGATATTGTACCTAAGAGAGGGTAGAGTAGGTCCTATGAGAGAGGAGTAGGTCCTAGGTACAATGTGTTATTATGTGCTACAATGCGTTAGAGTTGACGATGATGATGAGGATGAGTTGTGATTATGACTAGTGACCAACTTGTTATATGATGTCTCATTGACAAAAATGATGATTAAATAGTGTTGGTGGTAATGACTATGATGATTATTAGCTATAGTGATGCAAGAGTTTTTATATTAATATGATGATGATGTTGATCATGATTATCATGCTGATTTGTTATTATGATCATGATTGGTCATTATATCATTGGGGAAAGGAAAGCGGATTAGATTCATGTGGATGGATCAAAAGTGACTAAAAGTTGAATTAGTAGGATTGTCGTCCTACTAATTCAACTTTTGATCACTTTTGATTCATTTGGATGAATAAAATCCATGTGTTCTTCCTCACAATGATATAGAATCCATTTGGATGAAGGAAAGTGGATTTGATTCATGTGACGCGTGGATGCCATTTGATCCCGGTTGGTGTGACCAAGCGGGACTAAAGTTCCTCCTGCCTGGGCTCCCCGCAGTGGGCACGTGGAGACCCTTCGGGCCCGGTTCGTAAGCCAACCGGACTAAAGGTTTGGGCCTTTAGTTTCGACCCCTTAGTCCCGGTTCCTTTGGAACCGGGACAAATGGGCCTTTTTCTACTAGTGAGTGCACGCGTGCTCTAAGAGTGCTTGCACTTGATACTGATGCAGATGACGTTGGCGCGATGGTCAGGATGGAGGAGATCACATGCCTCAAGACTACTCTCAAGTTTGCCCGTGTTTTGGTATAGGTTTTTGGAGCAGGGTGTTTGAGAGAACCGAATGCACGGGACATCGAGAAGTTGTTGGCTATTGGAGAGGTGAGAGGATTTCCAGACATACTCAGATTAATTGATTGCATGCATTGACAATGAAAAAGATGCCTCGAAGGTTTGTAGAGAATGTATCAAGGTCACATCAAAAAGGCCACCATTATACTAGAAGTGGTGGAAGCACACGGCTTATGAATTTGACATGCTTTCTTTAGAATGTTGAGTTATCACAACGACATCATCGATCTTCAGCGTTCAGGACGGTTTGCAACGGGGACTCACCGCCATGCAAATACACCGTCAATGGACAAGACTACAACATGTGATACTATCTTGTCGATAGAATCTACCCTCAGTGAGGGCGTTTTGTGAAGATCATATCTGAACCATACAGAGCAAAACAGAGCCACTTTGCAACAATGCAGCAAGCGGCTTGGAAGGATGTGGAGAGGGCATTTGGTGTGCTTCAGGCTAGTTGGCAAATTGTTTGTGAAGCTATAATGATGTGGGAATCAGAAACTTTATGACAGCTCATGACATATTGTGTTATTTTATGCAATATGATTATCGAGGATGAGGATGACGGTGTAATCCAAACCAATCATTTTGAAGCACCTCGGGAACAGTTGAAATCCCAAAAAATCAAGATGCAGTCCAGCTTATGATTTTTTTGCAGAATCTTTGAGATCATCATATGCATGCGCATCTATTCAATGATCTTGTGAAGCATATGTGGACCTACAAAGGAAAACAAAGAGCTGGTGTTTGATTGTGCGTTTAAAACAAATTTAATATAATTTATATTTGGTTTCAACATTAGTTATTTACGTGCAATAATGACTTGTGATCAACGTATATAGTATTGCATGAATTTAAGAGTTTTAATTTAAAATATGTGAATGCTGGGAGTGAAATATGAGATGTGTTCACGGACGTGTCCGGATGTGTTTGTAGAAATTAGGGGGCGGATTTGTTTGGTTCGGTTGGAGATGATGTTAGATGATGTTTTCTCCGACCGTGCAAAAATGGACTACTCGTCTCTTTTCTTTTTAACTCAGACTACTCATTTTTTGAACCAGGCAAACAGCCCAAGTGGACAACATCAACATGCATGTTTGCGATTCAACGGTTTGCCCCAGCCCGTTCTGTAACACCTTTTGTTTCCAGCCAGCGACTGGATTCTCGGCGCGGACACCATCCAAGCAAGCAACCGTGTCGACGGGAAATTTTTTTATTCTTGTGTAATGTAATTCAAGCCAGGTACGTGCATGTATTAGTTAGCCTGTCCATTCCCGGTGCTTTTCTTTTCTCTTCTTCGGGTCCGATCCGGTCCTGACCTCGTCAGCCTTCCGGCCAAGAAACACGAGGCTGCAGCTCGCGAGTGGAGCTACAAAATATTGCAGAGCGTTCGCACATACGCACACACGCGCATAAAAGCATGCAACTTGTGCACGAGCACTATATAAGCACATGCTTTCATTCATGTTCCACACACGCTCTCCTTGCTTTGCTTCTTCTCCACTGTGCAGCGATCGCTTCTCATCATCCATAGTCAACCGACACAGGCATCCATGGCGTCCTCCAGCTCCAGGGGCCCTTGTTGGGTCGCGCTCGCGCTGCTCCTTTTCGTTGCTCTGGTGAGCACCGCCAATGGCGACGAGCTCTCCGCGGGTTACTACGAGAAGACGTGCCCCAACGTGCAGCACGTCGTGCGATCAGTGATGGCGAGCAGGGTCGCCGCCCAGCCGAGGATGGCGCCCGCCGTCCTCCGCCTCTTCTTCCACGACTGCTTCATCAACGTATATACGCATCTCTATACTAGCTACTTCCACATATATATTCTTACCTGCTACTAGAGTTTCATTTGCTTTGCTGATGCTATGGTTGACAAATACGGCGTGACGACAGGGATGTGATGCTTCCGTTCTCCTGGACGCAACTCCCTTCTCCCCGGGCGAGAAGGATGCGGAGCCCAACGACTCCCTCACCGGCTACTCCGTGATTGACGACATCAAGTCGGCGCTCGAGCAGGGCTGTCCGGCAACCGTCTCCTGCGCCGACGTCATCGCCCTCGCCTCCCGCGACGCCGTGGCCCTGCTCGGAGGCCCCACCTGGAGCGTGCCCCTCGGCCGCAAGGACTCACGCTTCGCCGCCGACCCGGAGTCCACCAAGAAGGGCCTCCCTAGCCCCAAAGACAACCTCGGCGAGCTCGTCACCATGTTCGCAGAGCTCAACCTCGACGCCCGTGACATGACCGCGCTCTCCGGCGCCCACACCGTCGGGATGGCCAACTGCGAGACGTACAGGGACCGCGTTTACGGCGGCAACGGCGACATCGACCCCTCCTTCGCAGAGGCCACCCGGCAGACGTGCCAGGCTCCTTCTGGTAGAGCGCCGTTCGACGTGCAGACGCCCATGAGGTTCGACAACGCTTACTACCGGAACCTTATCGCGCGGCGCGGTCTCCTCACCTCCGACCAGACTCTCTACGGCGGTGGAGGTCTGCAGGACAATCTCGTGGAGATGTACAGCGCCGACGGCGAGGCGTTCGCGAGGGACTTCGCCAAGGCCATGGTGAAGATGGGAAACATACCTCCGCCCAAGGGAATGCCCGTGGAGGTGAGGCTCAAGTGCTCCATGGCCAACTATTGATTGCTCTCGATCCTAAGTGCGTCATGTAATTAATCAGGCCCGGTCATATTTGATTCATTCATTAATTAAGTGTATCACATTTTGTAACAAGTACTCGTGTTAATTTGTTGTCAACAGAATGTTTGGCACAAATGTTCCCATACATGTGTGTGTAATAAATGGTCATTCGCAAGTTTGTTTTAACGGGTAATATACAATCACTACGGGAATAAAGCTTTTTTCCAACGGCGTAATCTATGCCGACAGGGGCTGTCGGCATATATTGCCCTATGCCGACGGTTGACAGGCAATCGTCGGGTCGGAAAAATCGTCAGCATACGTCGACGTATGCCTAGAGCCCCGTCGGCATAGGAAGGTTGTCGGCATAAATCAATCTATGCCTACGGTGACCGTCGGCATAGGGCAGCCGTCAGCATAAACGTGGGCCCGACGGCCCATTGATAGACGGTAGGATGACATCGTGAAATATATGTCGACATCTCTAACGGCGGTCGTCGTCATATCCTTGTGATACTTGTGGTCTGCGTTGGATTTTCCGTGAAGAGGAATGCGTTATCGTAACACAATATGGCTAAGTATTTCCCTTAGTTATGAAACCAAGGCTATCGAACCAATAGGAATATCAACCACAACCGTCTTCAGTGGCTGCACACAAAAAAATAAACAACTTGCATCCAACGCGGACAAAAGGGTTGTCAGCCCCCTTGATCTTGTTATTTTCAAGCAAATGAGATGTGTAGATCTCTACTATTAAAGCAGAATTGAACGTCATGATGGTTCGACCAGCTATGGTTCGACCTCTCGATCCAAGCTCTCCCACCCTCGCTAAGTTCCACCCCTCATACAACACATGCTAGAAAATATCCCAGGAACAGCCCACGTTCGAGTATAGCCAAAAAAGAAAAAAAAACCGCTCGCACGATCTCCACCTCCTTCCCACCTTCGCGTGTGCCGTGTGCATCCAGATCTCTCTTCCCTACATGCCTTGTCCGCACCCCTTCTCCCGTGACCACCCAGCGCCTCCGATGGACGCCAGCTAGACTCTCCGTCGACCGCCCGACTCCTCCCTCTTCTGTAAGCATGACTCCCTCACGCCAATCTTTCCCCGCCTGACCGGCCGCTCGCTCCCACTGCAGCAGGACGAGGATGACGAGGTCGAGGCCGGATGGGAGGAGGGGCAGGAGGAGGTCGCCGAGGGCCCCGAGGGATACATTATGGTCAAACGGGAGGGGAGGCCGGGAGCCTGCGCCCGCCCGCGCGCACCATACATTAAGTGTACCCATACATGTGTGTGTGTAATAAATGGTTGTTTTCAAGTTTGTTTTAACGGGGAAATATATAATAAGCTCGCATTCGATACTTATATAAGATAATGAGCTTGGATTTGATTGTTATATTTCTGCACTTGGTGATTATCAGCGACTCTTCCGCATGTCCGAATGGCTATTCAGTCGAATTGCCAATAAAATGAAATCTAATGAACCATTCTTCAAACAATGAAGGAATGTTGTCTGCTGTTTTTTGTTTTTGTTTGCAGAAGATGACCGCAACACTTCAAATGATTGCATATGGCACACTAGTAGATATTTATCCGCAGATACGAAAGATGGATATCTTTGAGTGGCTGAAGTTACAACCATATAAAGTGCACAAAAAGTGTTCGTCCATACTCTGGTTAAGGTTTATTGAACTACTCCCTCCGTTTTTAAATATAAGTCTTTTAAGAAATTTTACTACGGGTCTATATACAAAGCAAAATGAATGAATTTGTATTCTAAAGTATGTCTATATATATTCGTATGTAGTCCATTAGTGGAACATCTAGAAAAGACTTATATTTAGGAACAGAGGGAGTACCATTTGTGAGCACCGAACGCTGATGAAAGAGGCTTTTCACCCGCAAAAAAAAAAGATGAAAGAGGCTTTTAGCAATGAATGAAGTAAGAGGATGATCCGAGATGCTTAGGAGTGCTCACGTTACTAGAAGGATCAGGCCCATTAAGTTGTGCGGTTGTTTTTTTGGATTTCATAAATCAAATTATTTGGTTTGATGTGTGGGAGGACGATGAAGTGTTTTTTTATAATGCAGTATTTTGATGGTCTTCTTAGGGGTAAAATTATGTGTTATCTACAAACTAACTCACATGTATGTAGAGAAGTTTATTACAGTGGAGACCACATATATTATATTGATGCTATAATGTCACATATTTTCATTTGTTTTTTGTTATGTGATGAGCGGGTGTGAGACTGGTGTATTTGTTTAATATAATTGTTGCAGATTGATTTTGGGAAATCATTAACCAATCAAAATCATGAACCAAATTAAAATTAAACACCTCATTTCAATGAGAGAGGTCCTTAAGAAATTGTTGGCCACGTCAAAAAGTGGGAACCCAAAATCATATTGGTGCTACAGTGTTGGATGTTGGCATTTTTTTTTACAGGTGATGAGAGTGCTCGTGAGACTGGTATATTTTTGTAAGTTAGTTGTTGCCGATTGATTTAAAAAATCATTGACCGGTCAAAATTGTAAATCATATTCAGAGTTGAACAATTGTTCAATGACTCATTGAAATTTGTTGACCAACTAAAGATTGGAAACCCAATTCAATCACAATGTTGTCAATGGAACAAGAAGCCTTTAACCCCTAGAAGCTTAGTCCATGCTTTTCTGCACCATTGATGTTGTTAGATTTTCATAACCTTTTTACTCCTCTTTTAAAGTATAAGGTTTATTGGTTTTTAGAGAAGGCAAACCTCTATTGATTTTCACCAAATTTATATATCAATATTCAAAATATAAAATCAATATCATAGATTCATCACGAGATTATTTTTTATATTTTATTTGTTTAGTATTGTGTATGTCAATGTTTTTGAATCTGAAATTGGTCAAAGTTAAAGAAATTTGACTTCTAAAAAATAAATACATCTTATATTTTAGAATTGATGGACTATACAATTCAGCTAATGGAGGAGATGGTTGAGTGTGTTTTCGCTTTATTTATAATATTATGTTTTGGTGGGCCTTTCGCTTATGATTCTTTGTTATCTCCTAATCAACCTGTTTTGTGTAGAAATTTTTCTTTATTGGTGACTGCATGTATTATATTAACGCTACAATACCACATGTTGGTGTTTTTTGATAGGAGGTGAGAGGGTATGAGGAATTTATATGTTTTTGAAGGTCGCTTGCCGTCAGTTGATCTAAAAAATCATAGAGTTGGTAAAAACTTTGAACCAAATTCAAAATTGAATATCTTAATTATTATGAGATCTAACACCCATCCTATTTCAGCTCGATCAATATTGTGTTCGTGCATTGTAGCATTGTATGGGGCCTATGCATGTTGACTGATAGCCAAAAAATGACTGAAATCATATGTAACCTACATGCAGGGAAAGGAAATAACTATAAATATTTGATTACTCATTAAGCAGGTTTATTGCAAGAAAGTGAAGAAATTGCGAAAGACATGCATGGTGTAAGTATCTCAATTTAAGAAAATTTAGATGCTCATTGTTGGCCTGGTGTGATGTGTTGGAGACTTGGAGGCGAGCTATGTCCTCGACGTTAGGAGAGGAACATCCTGGATATCTAGGATGATGAGGCTCGATGGGATTCAACTCAAAGGGAGTACATTGGCACAGGAGTTCGGATGACTTAATTTCATAAGTTAAAGAGCTTCCAAGTGAGCCAAAAACCAGCGGATGAACCTTGTCTGTCGGGCGTGCAACCAGTGGCCAAGGTCGTCCACGCCGGACTGGAGGTCTCCAGTTTTGCCCCTGAATAGGAGGGATTTCATCTCCTTGATGGTGTTCTTCCCGAAGAAACCACATCGTAGGACTACGGTGCCTTCGTCCTTCAAGTTGTACTCCCATGGGGGTGGGCTCAGGCCTGGAGGGGCTAGATGTCGTGGTTTAGAGCCACATACATCACATCGACTATGGTGACCTTCCTCGTGATGATGTGGTTCACGTTCTCCATGAGCCTTGACCCCTTGTTTATCTCCCCCCCAAGTGATGTTCTTTGGGTTCTAGTAGTGGCCAAGAAGGCAGTATAAATCCCATCTCGATTGGCCAATGGCACGTCGGTCATATATAACCACTCCTCCTCTCAGTTCTTGACGGTGTCGAGGAACTTCCCTTCTAGTCGTCGGGTGCCCGATTTTTTTTATCATCACCGAACCACAATCAGTTGGCTCATTTTCGTTCTTCGCGTTTTGACGCACAAGATCTAGAGCCAGAGCTCGAAGTTGGGCTCACAACAAAGAAATGCTTCGCGAAATACAATGAATCACGCGATGTGGAGAATTGAATTTGGGTGCAAGATGGTGAAGTTAGAGTCCGTAGAAATTAAGGAGACCTCGAAGGAAAGGGTGAATGGGAGGCCCAAACCACGGAGAAGTTGAGATATGAAAATGACACCCTCACCAGTGCGAGGTTGAGGGACTTTGATGGAGTAGGGACCCACTGGCCCCTTAGGATGGGAGAACGAGCCCGGGCAACCACGGGCGCGGGAAGATAGTCGGTGTCCTAAATCTTGGTGATGTGCTTTTGGGTGGCGATGGAGTACCGCTACAACCCCCTCATCTTGGGAGCTTTTTGTTCCTCCGTCCTCGCCTCTACATTCTGGATCTTGGTGACCACCTTCCCACCGTACTTAGGGGGCTTCACCACAGGGACATGGCCACCATCTCTAGCCATTGCCTAAGGATGGAAGGAGATGAAAAAGACGGAGGTTGTTTTGGCTTTGGTCCCTAGGCACTCGAGCTCGGAGAGGAAGATGATGAAGGCAAAGGGGGGATTGGAAGTGTAAAGATGGAGTTCCCTTGCCTTTAGCCTTTTATGGGAAAGGTAAACTGTAGTTGAATCAGAACATGTGGTTGTAATTTCATGATGTCCCTAAGCAATGTGCATTGAGTGCGTGCAGGAATTGAGGGACTCATTTGTTGTGCCACCATGTATCTTCAGCGTGATCGCTTTATTGATTAGACGTGCCAGTGGTTGTGGCCACGACCTCACCCGCATGCTATAATGACCTCTAAATATACTACTCATTATTGTTGCACATAATGACCATACGAGCTAGTCAATATTATCAAAACAAGACCGAACTGTCGTCCTTATCCTAGTGCAGGAACTCTTTGCTACAAAGGCAGATGTGAGTGGGTAAAATCCTCGAAGCTGAGGAGAGAAATGAAAGTGACAAAAGGCTTTGACACTAAGAGCCTTAAAATCCAAAAAGGCTTCTAGGATGCCCCAGGTGGATATACTTTGGCCTTACTCAACTGACCCATTAGGGAACTTGGTGAACCCGTTTCAAGACCAATGACTAAAGACTAGGAGCACCCTCGGAGGACCAAGTGTTTGGAATTATGCCCTAGAGGCAATAATAAATATAGTTATTATTATAATTCCTATATCAAGATAATCCTTTATTATCCATGCTATAATTGTATTGAATGAAGACTTATATACATGTGTGGATACATAGACAAAACACTGTCCCTAGCAAGCCTCTAGTTGGCTAGCCAGTTGATCAAAGATAGTCAGGGTCTTCTGACTATGTACAAGGTGTTGTTGCTTGATAACTAGATCACGTCACTAGGAGAATCACGTGATGGACTAGACCCAAACTAATAGACATAGCATGTTGATCGTGTCATTTTGTTGCTACTGTTTTCTGCGTGTCAAGTATTTGTTCCTATGACCATGAGATCATATAACTCACTGACACCGGAGGAATGCTTTGTGTGTATCAAACGTCGCAACGTAACTGGATGACTATAAAGATGCTCTACAGGTATTGTCGGGGATATACCCCGCAGTGTAACCCGGCTTGGAGTATGACCCGCCAAGGACTTGGCGACTCACCGGCGACTCAGCAGTGACCTGGCGGGCGACTCATACTTGTCCCCACAGGCGACTGAGATAAATGACGAAGGCCCAAGGCCCGGCGTACACCCTGACATAAGGCGACTCATAGAGAGGCCAGGAGGGCCGACTCACATAGAAGGCCCAAGAAGAGGAGAGACTCCCTCACAAAGAAAACAAGACCCGGATTAGGATTCAAGAGAGACTAGTCCTATTCCTACTCCTAGTAGGACTCTACATGTAAACCTACTCCTTCCACCTATATAAGGAGGGGTAAGGCGCCCCAAGAGGGAGAAGATCCACAACTTAGGTCTAGACAAGACAAATCATGAGACAGACCAGACACCCAAGAGATTAGAGATGGCGAGTCTGCACCCTTGTAATTGAGATCATCTTCATCAATGAAGCACAAGCAGGATGTAGGCTTTTACCTCCATCGGAGGGGCCGAACCTGGGTAAACTCGCGTCTCTCGATTCCGACCAACCCCTTCAAGCCGCCACATGGTTGCGATGGCCTCACACCTAAGTTCTCTCACGAGGACATCTGCCGTGACAAAACCACGAAAGTTGGCGCCCACCGTGGGGCTGACCATACGGTGGTATTGTGTTCTTGGAGGGAACTTTTCCAAGGATCGAGAAGCTGTTGATAATACGTGATCTGAGTTCAAAGAAAAAGTAGGGTTGCATCTTTACACCCCCGCCATTGACATGCAATCCGTTCAGGCCGACAGGAGATGGATTTCGTCGAGATCAAAGGAGATGGATTTCGTCGACGTGCAAACAGTCGAGAACGATAGGGAAGGATCAAAATCAACTCGAGATCATCAGATAAGGTTGATAAAGAAAAGAAGAAATTCAGTGACGGCAAAGGATCACCTTTCCAATGTCATCGCTCAAGATGAAAAAAAAAATACGCGATGAATCAAATCATATTAGTTGTGGTGCTACTGCCGAGTCCGACAAAGAGTCTATTACAGCTGCCGAACACCACGTCATACGACAGCCAGTGATTTGGAACACCATGTTGTATGCCATACACCTCGTCGTACACCACGTCGTATGCCAAGATCGCATGGGGAAACACCACAAATTCAGGAAAAGAAGTGGGAGGCAGGTGGCCATGACCCGGATGCGGAAGTCACCTAGGCTCGGTCTCCACCTCCGTGGCCTCGCGTTGAGTCGGCTCCCTGCGTCGCGCGTACGACCGCTGCCCTAGCTCGCCTCATCGTTTTAGCCGTGCCTTGAGTCGGTTCGCCCCACTACGTATATGGTCGCCGCCATCGCTCGCCTCTAACACCGCCACGAACTTGGGTCGCCTCGTCGAGTCCAAACCGGCATGCGCCTTCCTCGCCTCTGCTCACACGCGCACGCGCACCTGCCGGCCGCCCCGCCGCTGCGCCGTGGCCGCCTCTTCACCTTGGTCTTGCCCGCCGCAGCGCCGTGGCCGCCTCTTCGCCTTGGTCTTGCCCGCCACTGCGTTGTGGCCGCCTCTCCGCCTTGGCCGCGCCTGCTTTGGCCATGCCGCGCTTGCCTCCGCCATAGCCCTGCAGAATCGCTAGGTTGCTAGCAGAAAGATAAAGGAGCAGCAGAGGAGCATCAGTTCATAAGTTTACGTGATCGACGCTCACATGGAAGCAAGCACGCAGTTTGCATCTAGTGAATCAATGTTTCCAATTAAAGAGAGACTAACACTAGGATGATTGCCCTGTTGGGCTGAAGTTGCACGAGTCCGAGTCATCGAGGCAGCCGATGCAAACTGATGAGAAGCAAAGCAGCAGAGTCCTCGTGAAGACCAAACTAGATATATACCAACGATCAACGTACTAGTACTCCAACCAGTACTCGTTACGTTAGGAAGCTACTATAATCCAAGGAAAATGGAGGAAAGAGAGATCATGTGGAGAAGAGAAAGCAGCTTGTTTTGTCAGAAAAGGAAAAGGATGGCTGCTCTTGCGCAGCAAGCTCCTGGACAGCTACACACCAGGGCTCCTAAATGCACAAGACTTAGACCGGTTGCTAGACTCCAAGCTGACGAAGTGCACTCGACGATCCCTGTACGCAGAATCCAGGGAGACTGATGTTCTGTCCACCGCTGCAACTCAAAGTATGCAGAATAAATACGTATACATGCTCGATCAGTAGAAGAATAAAGTTTCCAAGACCGACTAGTGGACACGAGGAAGCAAGCAAAGGAGAGACAGGCTTGGTCAGCTTCACCAGGTCACAAGCAAAAAGGAAAGAAGAGAAGCATTAGCTCATAAAGTCACCGAATGGCACATGGTGACAGTCCATGCATGGCGTACTGTGCTGAAAAGAGGTCACGTATGAGATCAAGCCATCAGATAGGTCACACCTTCTGTTTCTCCTCGAGCCACCTCGCCTGGGCTTGACAATGCCCTCCGCAACTGTACCTTGTTTCCGTTTCCGCCCGCCTTTTGCTCTGGCTAATCCCCGTCCGCACCACGAGCCGCCTCTGCGCTTCATCTGCGGAGACAGGTCGGGCCTTCGAGCCGCCGTTGCCGACAACGGTCTAGACACAAGGTTTAGTTTTTGTGACAAGGCCAACAGCGACTGGAGCTTTCTTACCGGGACAAGTACAACTGTTGTGTCGGCGTCGGCGTGAATGCTGACTCACTTTCCCTCCGACGGTGCACCACATCGAGGAGTTGAGGATCACCGATGGGGACTCTGGATGCCACTTGCCTTTGATGCACCTCGAGGCTGTTATACTTCTGAAAAAACTAATGCCACAAAAGCCCAATACAAATCCGGTTGCTATGTTGCTGCTGTTTACCAACAATCAGAACAAAAGTGCACAAACTGACTAGGATGGTACACTGGATATTTAAAATATGGTCGCTGCAACCATTGCTCTTCCCGGCTGGATTCCACCGAATCAAGACATCAAATCATCTGCTCATCCCAGAGACAAAGGGAGATTACATCGGTTTTGAGGAGACACCAGATCAACCGAAGTTGGACATATATTTGTTTCTGTCTGTACTACATCAAGCATTATCAAGTACCAGCGTTTGTATTCTTACAACAAAAATCAGGTGATATTCATCCAATTTATTTTAAAAGCATACATTAATTTCCTTGAGAACTATTACTTTTCCTGTAATATTTTTACAGGATACTTATTTGTTGAAAAAAGGAGTTATACCGCGGCTATGGAGTTTGCGCCAATATGACCATGTCCGCACCGGTTTACAACGCAGTGATCAAACTCGCCATCATCGTCGGTTTACAATGACGTGGCCAACTCTCACGTCGGCACAATCAAGACGACTTACAATGACGCGGCCAACTCTCACATCCACGCAACCAAGACGGCTTGCAATGGCGCGAGCGATTCTCGAACTGTGCCAAAACGCCAGACAACTCTCACATTCAACTCAACACGCCGGTGCAGTGTCCGCTTATGTGAGCCGCCCAACAGAAGGACGCAAGAAGCCATCCTCACGGTCCGGATTATATCAACCCGTCGGTGCAGTGCTCGCTTATACAAGCCGCCCAACAGAAGGACGCAAGAAGCCGTCCTCACGGTCCGGATTATATCAACTCGCCGGTGCAATGCTCGCTTATACAAGCCGCCTAACAGAAGGACGCAAGTCGCCACCCTCACGGCCCGGATTAATGAACCTGCCGGTGCAATACTTGCCTGTACGAGCCGCCTAACAGAAGGACGCAAGCCGCCCTCATGGTCCGGATAACATTAACTTGCTGGTGCAGTGGCTTTATATCTCGGAGATGGAGCGAGTACCAGTATCTTTTCTCTGCCGGTTTATGCCACAATCAAGTATGGAGACTCTCAAGCCGCCTCCTTGAGTCGACTTAAGACTCGGGGGGCTACATGGACATGGGTCGGCAGACTCAACTCGGATGAATAATTCAAGAACCACGGGTCATTACAGGAAAATTATCATCTTAGGGTGGCGCTTGAGCTTTCTGACTCGCCCCATCCTGTCGCGACCTTATGAGCCGACGAAACCTGCATTTTAGGGTGGGTGCACAAGCTTTCTGACTCGCCTCCCCCTGTTGCGACCTTATGAGCCGACGAAACTTGCATTTAGGGTGGGTGCACGAGTTTTCTGACTCGCCTCCCCCTGTCGCGACCGTATGAGCCGACGAAACCTGCATTTAGGGTGGGTGCACGAGCTTTCTGACTCGCCTCCCCCTGTCGCGACCGTATGAGCCGACGAAACCTCCATTTAGGGTGGGTGCACGAGCTTTCTGACTCGCCTCCCCCTGTCGCGACCTTATGAGCCGACGAAACCTGCATTTAGGGTGGGTGCACGAGCTTTCTGACTCGCCTCCCCCTGTCGCGACCTTATGAGCCGACGAAACCTGCATTTAGGGTGTGTGCTCGAGCTTTCTGACTCGCCTCATCCTGTCGCGACCTTATGAGCCGACGAAACCTGCATTTTAGGGTGTGTGCTCGATTTTTCTGACTCACCTCATCCTGTCGCGACCTTATGAGCCGACAAAACCATCATCTTAGGGTGGCGCTTGAGCTTTCTGACTCGCCCTATCCTGTCGCGACCTTATGAGCCGACGAAATTACTATTTTTTACCTTCCTGGCACTGCCACAAGGTTTTTCAGGCTTTTTTCTGACTCGCCTCAAAATATATTGGGCCATACTTATCATATCATATACATGCATCATATTGCATTGCATCACACATCATACATACATGTCATGCCGGTCTTCAAACCGGGTCAAAGCATAAATTCTTGCAGGTGCAAATAAATCTTTGAATAGCCAATTTGGCTGGATTTTTATCATGGTTTATCATAACCAGTGTTAAATGATTGGGGGGTTTTTAAAGCCAGCTCGGAAGAATTGATTATTGTCAAAGAGCCGCCCTATCACATCTAATGCGGAGTCATCTAATTGACCGGCCCTTGGATTTCTTCAACTTGTGTTCTGTAGTAAACTACAACACTTATGGATTTCTCCGACATATGGATTTCTCAAGGATATATTTGCCGGGTTACATTGCAACCACGGTCAAGGATTTCTTTTATCACAAAGGCATCATCAGCTCACAGAGTGGATATGATTTTATTCTACAATGAAAGGAATAGCCCCAAGTCGCTGCAAGCACACAACCCGACACTTGGGGCTACATTATTCAAATCAAGATTACATCAAAGTATGAAAGTCCCATGTCGCTGCAAGCATGCACCATGACACTTGGGGGCTAATGCAATCCGCTTTTCAAATGATCACATCATCAACAGACCTGGCTATTTCAAGAAGATAAGCCGGCCCTAGGGGGCTACAGGTCGCTCATTATTCAAGTATGGATTCAAGGAAGAACCGACTCATCATTTTTATAATGACCCGGCCCTTGGGGGCTACACATTGCTTCTCAAGGAGAAGAACAAGGAAGTACCGAGTTGCCGCAAGCAATCGACCCGTCACTTGGGGGCTACACTATTCAGATCATAATTTTTAAAGTCCCAGGTTGCTGCAGGCAAGACAACTCGGCCCTTGGGGGCTACATCACTAAGTTGTTTCATAGATCATGAGGTTCAAATTGGAGACCCGGCCCATCACACACTGATGACCCGGCCCTTGGGGGCTACAGATAATATAGATATATCAAAAAATTGAAGAGCACATTTCATTCTGTCATGGAGGTGAAGTATTGGGAGACCGGTTCAACATATTTTTATCTAGTTGAAGCACTGAAAGACCGGCTCAACATCACACGGATTTGTCAATTGGAGTTCAGTTGTTTGACGGGGCACTACTAATTATGATGACCCGCCATTGTCAATCATGACCCGCCATTGTCAATCATAACCCGCCGAAGCAAGAGAAGCTAGTTCAACATTGTGTGGATTTCTTATTTCCCAAATTTTCATCAAGCCAAAGCATTGGAGGCCGACTCAATGGCATATGTATTTTATTACAAAGGACACGTACCTACGAGATGATTGAAGGCGGTTCGAAGAAACCCGGATTTTTCAAGGAGCCACTTCAGTAAATCAAGTCGGTCAGAGGAGCAAGTCGGTCCCTTAACTTATTTATTATTCTTATTTCAGGAGCTTACCATGAATAAATTCAAGCTAACCTTGGGGGCTAATGTCGGGGATATACCCCGCAGTGTAACCCGGCTTGGAGTATGACCCGCCAAGGACTTGGCGACTCACCGGCGACTCAGCAGTGACCTGGCGGGCGACTCATACTTGTCCCCACAGGCGACTGAGATAAATGACCAAGGCCCAAGGCCCGGAGTACACCCTGGCATAAGGCGACTCATAGAGAGGCCAGGAGGGTCGACTCACATAGAAGGCCCAAGAAGAGGAGAGACTCCCTCACAAAGGAAACAAGACCCGGATTAGGATTCAAGAGAGACTAGTCCTATTCCTACTCCTAGTAGGACTCTACATGTAAACCTACCTCTTCCACCTATATAAGGAGGGGTAAGGCGCCCCAAGAGGGAGAAGATCCACAACTTAGGTCTAGACAAGACAAATCATGAGACAGACCAGACACCCAAGAGATTAGAGGTGGCGAGTCTGCACCCTTGTAATTGAGATCATCTTCATCAATGAAGCACAAGCAGGATGTAGGCTTTTACCTCCATCGGAGGGGCTGAACCTGGGTAAACTCGCGTCTCTCGATTCCGACCAACCCCTTCAAGCCGCCACATGGTTGCGATGGCCTCACACCTAAGTTCTGTCACGAGGACATCTGCCATGACAAAACCACGACAGGTATCTCCGAAGGTGTTCGTTGAGTTAGTATGGATCGAGACTGGGATTTGTCACTCCGTGTGACGGAGAGGTATCTTGGGGCCCACTCGGTAATACAACATCACACACAAGCCTTGCAAGCAATGCAACTTAGTGTAAGTTGCGGGGTCTTGTATTACGGAACGAGTAAAGAGACTTGCCGGTAAACGAGATTGAAATAGGTATGCGGATACTGACGATCGAATCTCGGGCAAGTAACATACCGAAGGACAAAGGGAATGACATACGGGATTATATGAATCCCTGGCACTGAGGTTCAAACGATAAGATCTTCGTAGAATATGTGGGATCCAATATGGGCATCTAGGTCCCGCTATTGGATATTGACCGAGGAGTCACTCGGGTCATGTCTACATAGTTCTCGAACCCGCACGGTCTGCACACTTAAGGTTCGATGTTGTTTAATGCGTATTTGAGTTATATGGTTGGTTACCGAATGTTGTTTGGAGTCCCGGATGAGATCACGGACGTCACGATGGTTTCCGGAATGGTCCGGAAATGAAGATTGATATATAGATGACCTCATTTGATTACCGGAAGGTTTTCGAAGTTACCGGAAATGTACCGGGAATGACGAATGGGTTCCGGGTGTTCACCGGGGGGGGGGGGGGCAGCCCACCCCGGGGAAGCCCATAGGCCTTGGGGGTGGCGCACCAGCCCTTGGTGGGATGGTGGGACAGCCCAAGAAGGCCCTATGCGCCATAGATAGAAAATCAAAGAGAGAAAAAAAGGAGGTGGGAAAGGAGAGAAGGCCTCCACCTTCCTATCCTAGTTGGACTAGGATTGGAGGAGGACTCCTCCTCCCTTGGTGGCGCAGCCCTTGGGGCTCCTTGAGCCTCAAGGAAAGCCTCCCCTCCCCTCCTCCTAGATATATGGATCTATTAGGGCTGATTTGAGACAACTTTTGCCACGGCAGCCCGACCACATACCTCCACGGTTTTACGTCTAGATCGCGTTTCTGCGGAGCTCGGGCGGAGCCCTGCTGAGATTAGATCACCACCAACCTCCGAAGCGCCGTCACGCTGCCGGAGAACTCATCTACCTCTCTGTCTCTCTTGCTGGATCAAGAAGGCCGAGATCATCGTCGAGCTGTACGTGTGCTGAACGCGGAGGTGCCGTCCGTTCGGCACTAGATCGTGGGACGGATCGTGGGACGGTTCGCGGGGCGGGTCGAGGGATGTGAGGACGTTCCACTACATCAACCGCGTTCACTAACGCTTCTGCTGTGCGATCTATAAGGGTACGTAGATCGGAAATCCCCTATCGTAGATCGACGTCACCATGATAGGTCTTCGTGCGCGTAGGGAAATTTTTGTTTCCCATGCGACGTTCCCCAACAGTGGCATCATAAGCTTGGTTCATGCATAGATGTAATTTCGAGTAGAACACAAAAGTTTTTGTGGGCGGTGATGTGCGTCTTGCTGCCCTCCTTAGTCTTTTCTTGATTCCGCTGTATTGTTGGATTGAAGCGGCTTGGACCGACATTACTCGTACGCTTACGAGAGACTGGTTTCATCGCGACGAGTAGCTCCGTTGCTCAAAGATGACTCACAAGTGTCGGTTTCTCCAAATTTAGTTGAATCGGATTTGACCGAGGAGGTCCTTGGATAAGGTTAAATAGCAATTCATATATCTCTGTTGTGGTGTTTGCGTAAGTAAGATGCGATCCTACTAGATACCCATGGTCACCACGTAAAACATGCAACAACAAATTAGAGGACATCTAACTTGTTTTTGCATGGGTATGCTTGTGATGTGATATGGACAACGATGTGATGTAATATATTGGATGTGTGAGATGATCATGTTGTAATAGATAATATCGACTTGCACGTCGATGGTACGGCAACCGGCAGGAGCCATAGGGTTGTCTTTAAACTAACGTTTGTGCTTGCGGATGCGTTTACTATTTTGCTAGGATGTAGCTTTAGTAGTAATAGCATGAGTAGCACGACAACCCCGATGGCGGCACGTTGATGGAGATCATGGTGTGGCGCCGGTGACAAGAAGATCGTGCCGGTGCTTTGGTGATGGAGATCAAGGAGCACGTGATGATGGCCATATCATGTCACTTATGAATTGCATGTGATGTTAATCCTTTTATGCACCTTATTTTTCTTAGAACGACAGTAGCATTATGAGGTGATCTCTTACTAAAATTTCAAGACGAAATTGTGTTCTCCCCGACTGTGCACCGTTGCTACAGTTTGTCGTTTCGAGACACCACGTGATGATCGGGTGTGATAGACTCAACGTTCACATACAACGGGTGCAAAAAAGTTGCACACGCGGAACACTCAAGTTAAGCTTGACGAACCTAGCATGTGCAGACATGGCCTCGGAACACATGAGACTGAAAGGTCGATCATGAATCATATAGTTGATATGGTTAACATAGGGATGCTTACCACTGAAACTATACTCAACTCACGTGATGATCGGACTTGAGCTAGTGTAAGTGGGTCATGAACCACTCAAATGACTAGAGAGATGTATTTTTTGAGTGGGAGTTTAGCAAGTAATTTGATTAAGTTAAACTCTAATTATCTTGAACATAGTCTAAGTCCACTTTGAATATATTTGTGTTGTAGATCATGGCTCACGCGACAGTCACCCTGAATTTTAATACGTTCCTAGAGAAAGCTAAGTTGAAAGATGATGGAAGCAACTTTGTAGACTGGGATCGTAATCTTAAGTTGATCCTACAAGCTGGGAAGAAGGATTATGTCCTTAATGCTGCGCTAGGAGATGAACCATCCGCTACGGCTGACCAAGATGTTAAGAACGCTTGGTTAACACGTAAGGAGGACTACTTAGTAGTTCAATGTGCAGTCTTGTATGGCTTAGAGCCGGGACTTCAACGTCGCTTTGAGCGTCATGGAGCATATGAGATGTTCCAGGAGTTGAAGTTTATCTTTCAGAAGAATGCCCGGATCGAGAGGTATGAGACCTCCGATAAATTCTATGCTTGCAAGATGGAGGAGAATTCGTCTGTCAGTGAACATGTGCTCAAAATGTCTAGGTACTCAAACCGTCTAGCTGAGCTGGGGATTGAACTCCTGCAAGAGGCTATCACTGACATAATTCTTCAATCACTGCCGCCAAGCTATAAGGGCTTTGTGTTGAACTACAACATGCAAGGGATGAACAAGTCACCCGGCGAGTTGTTTGCGATGCTGAAAGTCGCAGAGTCTGAACTCCGTAAAGATCATCAAGTGTTGATGGTGAATAAGACCACTAGTTTCAAGAGAAACGGCAAAGGGAGGAAGGGTAATTCAAAGAAGAGAGGCAAGCCTGTTGCCAATCCGACAAAGAAACCCAAAGCTGGACCTAAGCCTGAAACAGAGTGCTACTATTGCAAGGGTATGGGTCACTGGAAGCGCAACCGCCCCAAGTATCTGGCTGATAAGAAGGCGGCCAAAGAAAAATCAGGTATATTTGATATACATGTTATTGATGTATACTTAACCAGCTCTCGTAGTAGTGCCTGGGTATTCGATACCGGTTCTGTTGCTCATATTTGCAACTCAAAACAGGAACTATGGAATAGGCGAAGCCTGGCGAAAGATGAAGTGACGATGCGCGTTGGAAATGGTTCCAAGGTTGATGCAATCGCCGTCGGCACAGTTTCACTTTAGTTACCATCAGGATTAGTTATGAACTTGAATAATTGTTATTTAGTGCCTGCGTTGAGCATGAACATTATATCTAGATCTTGTTTATTGCGAGACGGTTACTCTTTTAAGTCAGAGAATAATGGTTGTTCTATTTCTATGAGTAACATCTTTTATAGTCATGCACCCAATGTGCGAGGATTGTTCATATTGAATATTGATAGTGATAATACACATATACATAACATTGAGACCAAAAGAGTTAGAGTTAACAATGATAGCGCCATATTTTTGTGGCACTGCCGCTTAGGTCATATTGGTGTAAAGCGCATGAAGAAACTCCATACCGATGGACTTTTGGAGTCACTTGACTTTGATTCACTTGACACATGTGAACCATGCCTCATGGGCAAGATGACTAAAACTCCGTTCTCTGGAACAATGGAGCATGCCAGTGACTTGTTGGAAATCATACATACCGATGTGTGCGGTCCGATGAGCGTGGAGGCACGCGACGGATATCGTTATTTTCTCACCTTCACTGACGATTTGAGTAGATATGGTTATGTCTACTTAATTAAGCACAAGTCTAAAACATTTGAAAAGTTCAAGCAATTTCAGAGTGAAGTTGAAAATCATCGTAACAAGAAGATCAAGTTCCTACGGTCTGATCGTGGGGGTGAATATCTGAGTTTCGAGTTTGGTGCTCACTTAAGACAATGTGGAATTGCTTCACAGTTGACACCGCCTTGAACACCACAGCGTAATGGTGTGTCCGAACGTCGTAATCGTACTTTATTAAAGATGGTGCAATCTATGATGTCTCTTACCGATTTGCCGTTATCGTTTTGGGGTTATGCATTAGACACAGTTGCATTCACTTTAAATAGGGCACCATCAAAATCCGTTGAGACGACACCATACGAACTGTGGTATGGCAAAAGGCCAAAGTTGTCGTTTCTTAAAGTTTGGGGATGTGATGCTTATGTCAAAAAGCTTCAGCCTGAAAAGCTGGATCCCAAAGCGGAAAAGTGCATCTTCATAGGTTACCCAAAAGAGACAGTTGGGTACACCTTCTATCTCAAATCCGAGGGCAAAGTGTTTGTTGCTAAAAATGGAGCTTTTCTCGAGAAGGAGTTTCTCTCAAGAGAATTGAGTGGGAGGAAGATAGAACTTGATGAGGTTGTCGAACCTCTCATCCCTCTGGATGGTGGCGCGGGGCAAGGGGAAACCCCTGTCGTTGCGACGCCGGTTGAGGAGGAAGTTAATGATGATGATCATGAAACTCCGGTTCAAGTTCCTATCGAACCACGCAGGTCGACGAGACCACGTGCTGCTCCAGAGTGGTACGGTAATCCCGTTTTGTCAATCATGTTGTTAGACAACAATGAACCTGCAAATTATGAAGAAGCAATGGTGGGCCCAGATTCCAACAAATGGCTGGAGGCCATGAAGTCCGAGATAGGATCCATGTATGAAAACAAAGTGTGGACTTTGGAAGTACTACCTATTTGGAAACAACGTAGAGTTTTTGGAGAGCATAAAGGATTACTTGAATAAAAGTTTCTCTATGAAGGACCTAGGAGAAGCTGCTTACATTCTAGGCATTAAGATCTACAGGGATAGATCGAAACGCCTGATAGGACTTTCACAAAGCACATACCTTGATAAAGTTTTGAAGAGGTTCAAAATGGAACAGTCCAAGAAAGGGTTCTTGCCATTTTTACAAGGTACGAGATTGAGTAAGACTCAGTGCCCAGCAACTGATAAAGATAGAGAGCATATGAGCACCGTCCCCTATGCTTCAGCCATAGGATCTATCATGTATGCAATGCTGTGCACTAGACCGGACGTTAGCCTGGCCATAAGTATGGCAGGCAGGTTCCAGAGTAATCCAGGAGTGGATCACTGGACGGCAGTCAAGAATATCCTGAAGTACCTGAAAAAGACTAAGGAGATATTTCTCGTGTAAAGGGTTACGTCGATGCAAGCTTTGACATAGATCCGGACGACTCTAAGTCGCAGTCCGGATACGTATTTATTCTTAATGGGGGTGCGGTAACCTGGTGCAGTTCCAAGCAAAGCGTCCTAGCTGATTCTACATGTGAAGCGGAGTACATGGCTGCCTCGGAGGCGGCTAAGGAGGGTGACTGGATGAAGCAGTTCATGACGGATCTTGGAGTGGTGCCAATTGCACTGAATCCAATAACCTTGTTCTGTGACAACACGAGTGCCATTGCCTTAGGAAAGGAACCACGGTTTCACAAGAAGACCAGACACATCAAACGACGCTTCAACCTCATCCGCGACTACTCGAAGGGGAGGATGTAAATATATGCAAAGTGCACACGGATCTGAATGTAGCAGACCCGCTAACTAAACCTCTTCCACGGGCAAAGCATGATCAACACCAGAACTGTATGGTGTTAGATTTATTACAATGTAATTCGCATGGTGATGTGAGGGCTAGATTATTTACTCTAGTGCAAGTGGGAGACTGTTGGAATTATGCCCTAGAGGCAATAATAAATATAGTTATTATTATAATTCCTGTATCAAGATAATCGTTTATTATCCATGCTATAATTGTATTGAATGAAGACTTATATACATGTGTGGATACATAGACAAAACACTGTCCCTAGCAAGCCTCTAGTTGGCTAGCTAGTTGATCAAAGATAGTCAGGGTCTTCTGACTATGTACAAGGTGTTGTTGCTTGATAACTGGATCACGTCATTAGGAGAATCACGTGATGGACTAGACCCAAACTAATAGACATAGCATGTTGATCGTGTCATTTTGTTGCTACTGTTTTCTGCGTGTCAAGTATTTGTTCCTATGACCATGAGATCATATAACTCACTGACACCGGAGGAATGCTTTGTGTGTATCAAACGTCGCAACGTAACTGGGTGACTATAAAGATGCTCTACAGGTATCTTCGAAGGTGTTCGTTGAGTTAGTATGGATCGAGACTGGGATTTGTCACTCCGTGTGACGGAGAGGTATCTTGGGGCCCACTCGGTAATACAACATCACACACAAGCCTTAGTGTAAGTTGCGGGATCTTGTATTACGAAACAAGTAAGAGACTTGCCGGTAAACGAGATTGAAATAGGTATGCGGATACTCACAATCGAATCTCGGGCAAGTAACATACCGAAGGACAAAGGGAATGACATACGGGATTATATGAATCCCTGGCACTGAGGTTCAAACAATAAGATCTTCGTAGAATATTAGGGATCCAATATGGGCATCCAGGTCCCGCTATTGGATATTGACCGAGGAGTCACTCGGGTCATGTCTACATAATTCTCGAACCCGCACGGTCTGCACACTTAAGGTTCGATGTTGTTTTATGCGTACTTGAGTTATATGGTTGGTTACCGAATGTTGTTTGGAGTCCCGGATGAGATCATGGACGTCATGAGGGTTTCCGGAATGGTCCGGAAACGAAGATTGATATATAGGATGACCTCATTTGATTACCGGAAGGTTTTCGAAGTTATCGGGAATGTACCGGGAATGACGAATGGGTTCCGGGTGTTCACCGGGGGGGCAGCCCACCCCGGGGAAGCCCATAGGCCTTGGGGTGGCGCACCAGCCCTTGGTGGGCTGGTGGGACAGCCCAAGAAGGCCCTATGCGCCATAGATAGAAAATCAAAGAGAGAAAAAAAGGAGGTGGGAAAGGAGAGAAGGACCCCACCTTCCAATCCTAGTTGGACTAGGATTGGAGGAGGACTCCTCCTCCCTTGGTGGCGCAGCCCTTGGGGCTCCTTGAGCCTCAAGGCAAGCCTCCCCTCCCCTCCTCCTATATATATGGAGCTATTAGGACTGATTTGAGACAACTTTTGCCACGGCAGCCCGACCACATACCTCCACGGTTTTACCTCTAGATCGCGTTTCTACGGAGCTCGGGCGGAGCCCTGCTGAGATTAGATCACCACCAACCTCCGGAGCGCCGTCACGCTGCCGGAGAACTCATCTACCTCTCCGTCTCTCTTGCTGGATCAAGAAGGCCGAGATCATCGTCGAGCTGTACGTGTGCTGAACGCGGAGGTGCCGTCCGTTCGACACTAGATCGTGGGACGGATCGCGGGACGGTTCGTGGGACGGTTCGCGGGGCGGATCGAGGGACGTGAGGACGTTCCACTACATCAACCGCGTTCACTAACGCTTCTGCTGTGCGATCTACAAGGGTACGTAGATCGGAAATCCCTTCTCGTAGGTGGACATCACCATGATAGGTCTTCGTGCGCGTAGGAAATTTTTTGTTTCCCATGCGACGTTCCCCAACACCAAGGACTTCCCTCAGCTTGAAGGCCGATTCAAGGGCTACTAATGGTGTCCTGGGCTAGGGGTGAGAGCCATATCATATCCCATCTTGGTGGGGCGGGCCAAGGATCCCCATGAAGATTACTTGTATTGGGCTAAACTGCACACTAAAAAATGGGCTAATGGGCCTGGCCGGAGAGAAATAAATGGGTCGAAGGCTACGTAGTATGCCATGTCAGATCCATGCTCGCTCCATGTAGATGCCATGTTAGGTCCATGTGGAATTTCATGTCAATCCATGATGGATTAGTCTCTCACGAAGGACCGGGCCTGGGGCGGGCTTTGAGGCTGATCAGTGATGGCCAAGAACCGTCATGGTGGTATAGTTTTCAAACTATGACATGATATACATGACAGATTCTAAATCCATCATGGACCTCCTTCGCTAACGGTTTTGAACTGTTCTGTGACTAATTGAATCTGTCATGGGTTAACAAAATTCTTGTAGTGTGTTTGGTAAAATGCATGGAGGGTACATAAGCTCAATAGTTCCCTTCTCGACCCACTTTTTAGTGTTTGGTATGCACGGGTCTCCTTAGCATGCATGAGCTCAACCCAAATACTCTCTTAGCATGCACGAAGAGTGAACACTCCAACAACCGTTCACTTGTCACCATGCGTGACCGAAGCGAGCGACAATGTGTTTCAAAAAATGTTCAAATTTTTGAAAAAATAATTTAATTTTCAAAAAATGTTCAGCATACCAAAAATTATCCAGATTTCCAAAATTTGTTAAATTTTCTAAAAATGAACCTTTTTTTAAAATTGTTAAATTCTTCAATAAATATCTAGATTTTCAAAATTTGCTAAAATTTTCAAAATAGTATAACCTTTTATTATTACTTTCAAATTTCTAAAAAAAAAAATTGGATTTTTTCAATTTATATTTTTCAAAAAATATTCAGATTTAAAAAAATATATATTTTTAAAAAGTGCAAACTTTCAAAGAATACTTGAAATTTTCAAAAAAAAAATTCCCATGTTTCAAAGAATTGTTCACATTTTCTAAATGGTTTGTTGACTTATTTGAAAATACCTATTGCTACAGTATTGATCGACATGTCTAAACAGATCCAAGCTACGAAACAAATTCTCAGTTTAATATGTCTCAGCACATATATCACTACCAAATAACAACAAATTTGTGTACACATCGTGTCTACGATTAGCATGTATGAGAGGAGAACAATCATGCTAGGTTGGAAATTCTACCAAACACACCCTTAGTGTATGGGACATGCTTGTTGGATCCAAGAGCATCATGATGAAAACTTTTGAAGACTTGGCACCTACTCCAAGACTTAATAGATCGTGTGCATCACAATTATCCTAGAAACCAATCTATGTACACCCCTAATATCTACTTAAACCGTGTGTGGGCCCCATAGACAATCAGCTCATATACACATAGATCTTGCAGTAGATCAACTTATAACTTGTACTCCCTCGAAACCAATACACAAAAGTAGGATGTAGGGTAGTATCTCTTTAAGAGAACCTGGACCTAGGTAAAATCATGTGTCCCTATTACCATCATGTCAATTCTAGTAGTTCGGGAACCCTTACCCGAGACCTGTTATGACTCCATCATCGACAAATGACGATTTTGCACTTGTGAGATTCTCACTCGCCAACGGGCCACATGTCAGCTCTATCTTGTGACACGTGTCCCCCATCCAATGGACAATATGTGCCTATGAAACGTCGACACGTGGCACAACCCACTAGTGGTTCGTCTAATTAAAAAGGATGGTCTAGTCAGAGGTCCACAAGATTTAGGCCAAAGTTAGCAGGTTGGCCCAATAAAGGCCTGCTTGCAGATAGCCCAGTTACGGCCCACCTAAAGTTCCAGCCCGTTAACAACCCGCTATGTCTTTCAACCCAATTACGTTTTAGTGTGTCTTTCATCAACCTGTTAAAGGCAGATGGTACATGTGGAATCACTTGTGGCCCAATGTTTTTTTCAGCCTATTAACGCTCGTATTGGGATTGGACCGTTTTCTTCCTAGTTTGTGTCTCGGTCTGTTAGCAGCCCGTTGTAGAGTTGGCGTCATTTCCAGCAAGGTTATTAACGGTTCGACATGACTGGTACACTTGTGTCTCTTTCAGCTTGTTATCGATTCGTGGTACACTTGGGCTCATTCTGGTTCGACATGACTTTGAGCTTATTAACGGTCTGTGGTCTCCATGGTCAAATTCCTACCCGACATGACCTTTGGTCTATTAAAGGCTCCTGGTATACTTTGACCCATTTAGGCTGCTCACAGTGGAGAGTAACATATAATAGTATTATGCATATGTTACTATTGTATGATACTATCTTCATAGTGCATAGTATCATAAATTAGTATCATAGGTGATCTCATTTATTGACATGCATGACACATAATAGCATAGCATTTAACATGTTACGGTATCTACCTATGTTACTTTAATCCTCTCTCTCTCTTCTTTAATTACTTGCCACATCACCATGTTTGCTAGTCCCAAGACCATGTTACTAGCTATGATACCCCACTATGGCCAGCCTTATAGCTTGACTTGGCTTTTGACCTGTTAACGGGCTCATGATTTGATTGGGTTAACCAAGCCCCGACCACATTTGGATCTACTTGTCTAGTAATAGGATCAATCGCGAAATCACTAGTTGAGACCTTTCAATCATTATTCTCACATCTCTAGATTATGACAGGTGACGTACTACATGTGTATCAGTAGACGCAACTTGGAAGTTTTTTTCTTTTTTTTGTAGATTCGTATTTTTAAAATGTTTTATCTTCTAAATTATGCGTTTAAATCTTTTCATCGTTGGATTTCTTGCGTCAAGATCTTCAAAACTAGATTCCATGTTGATAGGTTTTGACAAACTTTTTTTTCACGAAAAAACCGGACAAAAAACCGATGTTTTTTCTTTTCGAGAGGCATGGCCGTATCTCTCGCGGAAGCAAAACCGTGCCTCTCGCGGAAAAAGGAGAGAGCAGAAATAACATTTTTATCCTTTTCGGGAGGCACGGTCGTGCCTCTCGCGGAAAAAGGAGAGAGCAGAAAACACATTTTTATCCTTTTTGGGAGGCACGGTCATGCCTCTCGCGATAGCAAAATCGTGCATCTCGCGGAAGCAAAACCATGCCTCTCGCAAAAAAAGAGAGCAAAAAACACGTTTTTCTCCTTTCTGAGAGGCACAGTCGTGCCTCTCGCGATAGCAAAACCATGCCTCTCACGAAAAAAAAAGAGAGCAGAAAAACACGTTTTTTCCTTTCCCGAGAGGCACGGTCGTGCCTCTCACGATAGCAAAATCGTGTCTCTCGCGAAAATAAAATTGTGCCTCTCACGGAAAAAAGAGAGCAAAAAACGTGTTTTTTTCCTTCTCAAGAGGCACGGCCGTACGGGAAAAACCCGGAAAAAATCACTCCAAAAACCGAAAAAACATGCAAAAAAAATACGAAGGGAACGCTTAGAACGCGACACATGACGGTGAGTGAAAACGCGCCAAGTGACGGTGCGCGAAAATGATCACTGGGAGGTTCCAAAAAAGTGTTGGCTAACTAGTTGTTTTTGGCCAATCATGACACGAGATATATTTCGCCCTGGTTCCTTCGGTTTTACGAACCGTTGTCCTTCATTTGCTGCACTTTGATTAATGTCTTACTTTTGACACATTGCCTTGATTAATGTAGAAACCCCATGAGGAGAACGAGAAGCTCTTTGACAGACTTACAGAGAAATCGGGATTAGGAAACTCTCCTCAGGTGTCCTGGAATACCTTCACTTTATTCAACTGTTGGGCCCTTTTTTATTCAGTTTGTCCCATTTCCTGGACTCCTTTAGTGCTTGTGAAAAGGTCTAAAGATAAGTCATTTCTGGCACTTTTTCTTGTCTGTCCCTTGATGCTGTAGTGCATGTTCAGGCAACTTTGCACCCCAGAAGGAACTAAATATCTACTTTCTTCAATCTGCACGTGTGTCTTTGCGAGTGATGATCATGATCCTCCATTCCTTATGTTGTGATGATTTTTTTATCCATCTACCTTGGAATGATCTGGCAATGTCACATTTGTGTGTATATCTTACTTTGCCTATTGTTCCTTTTTCCCTTTTCCTCTTTAAGTTGGAATTAACACGAACTGTTAACTGCATATCCTCTAATCTGTTCTCAGTTGTCCTTTAAAAAGGAGAGCTTGTCCAACGTAGCAAATGCAGAAACTCCACATGAGTTGTTTCAACTTCACCATTCTTGTTTTGTTCTCAATGTCTTTCAGTGTATTGTGTCAACGTGAGCTGTGCCAAGAAGCTTTTATTTTATAAGCATTCATTGTGATAACATTTCTCTTTATGATCTGTCAGTAACTCTATTTTTGCAAATAGTTTAGAAAAGTTGTGTTTGCAAATTCTGCTATAAATCTTATGATATTCTAATGCAGTAATATTTGTCTGTAGGCTCCAAGTCCGTCTTCAAACCAAGCAACTAATGCTCAGGGAAGGGATATAGACATGTAAATGCTACTATGCGTACATGTGCAACCAGTCAATCTCACTGTTTTTTTAAATGAAAAATGTATCCGACCATGTTCCGTTTACAACTGTATTTGCAGGAGCAACAGTGTGAAAACTCAATCATCAGATGTATTTCCAGCAACAATCTCTCAGGACAAAACTGAAAACAGTGGAGCTATAGTGAAATCAAGCAATGAGTTAGCAAAAACTACACCTGCTGGGGAGTACCTGACTTCGGCGCCGACGGCCCCTCCATCTTCCCCGAGGATGCCATCAAAGAGCAATACCCTAGCAGAGAGAACAACAAATCACAAACCAAATCAGAGAAAGTCGGCGTCAGATCGTGGACCTCACCTGCGCGAGGATGCGGCCAAATCTCGCCGCCTTCCTAAGAAAAGATACATGCTGGACATCCTTCGGCGGAGGGTCATCTCCTTCGCCCACGCATTCCCGCCGCCGCCCACCACCACCATCTCGCCGCCCTCGCCGCCGACCGGACCGCGAGATCGGCTGCCCTGGAGTCGCGCCGCGGTAAGTGGGCTAGGGTTCGGACACTCCCGCCATGGCGCTCCCGCTCCGCCTCCTCGGCCGCATCGGCGGCGGCGGCCACTCGGGCTCGGACATGCGGGCCATGGCACCGTCGATGGCCTCCTCCAGCCGCCGCTTGAGCGCGCCCACGCCCTCCCCGGTCGCCGGCGACGCCCCCGCCGCGTCCAGCTCCAGCACCATTGCGCCCCCCGCGCCCGGGCCAACAGCCGCCGGGTCGCCGCCGCACGGGATGTGAGCTTCGTTTCCCAGCTCCGTCAGATCCACTTACATAGGGACTGCTGGTTGAATATCCAGAAGTGGAGGGGCTTTTGTGCAAAAGTGACGACGTACGACAGAAACCATCGGTGCTTTATTATTAGAGAGAGATTCAGCCATAATCCCCCTTTCGGCCTGTTAAAGGTACATGATCTCTTCTGACTTAATTAAGGTCCGGGTTGTGTTTCATCTTGTTTACCACCCATGCCTTATTTGTGCTAAATAAGTCCGCGGTTTACTTTGGCATATATTTTTTTGAAGGGGTTTATTTTGGCATGTTAATGGCTTGAGGTTACACTGGTGGAAAAAGGACCTTTGGTCGCGGTTCGCAACTGCCATTAGTCGCGGTTGCGCAACCGCGACCAAATAGGCGCGACTAAAGCCCCCCCCCCCCCTTAGTCGCGGTTGCTTAAGAACCGCAACTAAAGGCCCGTCCACGTGGGCGCCAGGCGGCCGTCGGGGCGGAGGACCTTTAGTCGCGGTTCTTCTGGCCAACCGCGACTAAAGGCCGCCGCAGGTTTAGGTAGCCCCCCCCCTAAACCTGTTTTCTGTTTAATTTGTATTGTTTTATTTCTTTTGTGTTTTATTTTAATTTTGAAGGAGTTTCACATATTCTACGGTACTACATACATGCATATGAATGTACAATTTCAAACAAATTTGAAATTAGAACCAAAAAGAATTCAAGAGGAATATACAATATATATTCAATATCATCGGATGACCATATACAATTTTGAACAAGTTTCCATACATAATTTAATGCATATAAAGTTCTACGTCCTCGTAATGGTGTTCTCCTTTAGGATGGAGGACTTCCCTCCTGAACCATCCAGCTAGTTTCTCTTGAAGTGGTCGGAAGCGAGCTTCTGGATTAAGCATCATCCGGAGGTTATTCCTCTGAGCATTGGTATCACTCGGAACCCGCTCAGAGGTGTATCTCCGGATCATCTCACAGACATAGTATCCACATAGATTGGTCCCCGCTGGCTGAATATCCCCACCATTCTTAGCCTTTGACCTTTTGAATTCTAGCTCTTTTTTGAATTCACCGACCTTTGTATCTACGAACCGTCTCCAAACCCTACGAGGCAAAGAAAATTAAATGAACAAGAGAGTTATTAGTTACTTGATATTAGGAAATGAACGAAATAGGCCGATCGATATAGAGCGCAAATGAATGAAAATAATTACTTCTGCAACATTCTTCTCATGCCACCCCAAAGCTTTGGATCCATATTCAGAGAGTCGTGGACGAGACATTCTGAGGTGTCAACTTTAATTACTAGCAGAATCCAGTGGAACCTGCGGACACGATACATGCACAGTACGTCATGCATAACTCATCGATTAGCCGGCCACATACCATGCATGTAGTAAACAAAAGAGAATGTGCTCAAGACAGAAACACTCACCCAAAATGGTAAGGAAATAGAATATCACTTTTGAGTTCCTGCTTTGTAAGAAACTGCCACAGGTCTGCCTCCATGTCGGCGGGGTGATGCTCCAACACATATCCATTAACGATGTGTGGGTCAATGAACCCAACATCATGGATGTTCCTTACTCTGCATTCCTTAATCTTCATTCTGCATGTATAATAGCGGACACAACAATATAGTTAGGACATATATATAGTGCAGGCAATATGAACGAGATGGGGTAGAAATAAATCACTTACAGAACGTAGCAACTGATGATAGATTTGTCGAGCTCGCGCAGATTGAAAAGCTGGAACAATTCACTCAGATGAATTTGTACATAGTAATGTTTGAAGTGATGCTCATATCTAACTTCCGCATAAATATATTCTTTGGCGTTTTTATTTTTTATGTAACCCTTGTACCATTTCAGCAGACCTTTCATTTGTGGAGGTAGATCCTCTTCCTGCGCAGGCTCGACGAGAGGCCCATTCTTCACATATGTAATTACTACCTCCTTCACTGGCGCCTCATCAAGGCCTAACAGTTCACGAAGAGTAATACCTAAGTTGGCCGCTTGTTCTCTGGCACTCGTTACAGTCAATCCATGTGCTGCCGCAGCTGCTATGATATCGGGGTCATCCGGACCGGCGGCTTTCACTATAAGCGGGGCAATCGATTGTTTACTTTGTTCCCCGAGCTGGGCAACTCGTTTCCCGCTTTTTTTACTTTCTAATTCCGTTTACTCGGCCTCCTCCAAGGCTTTGTTCTCCTGGTTCTCCGCCCGCTCTTTATTCTCCTTCAACATGAGTGCCTGCCTACGAAGTTCACGTGCATAGTCGTCAGGCAGATTCTTCGCGGCTTGGGACGGTGTGCTCAAAAATGACTTAGCCCACTTCTTTTGCTCATCAGAAAATACTGGCTTGGGCTCGGGCTCTCTTTTCTTCTTTCAGTCCGCCTTCCATTTCTCATGATCAGCAGCCGCGGCCGCGGCAGTTTCCTTGGCACTACGTTCCCAAGGCCTTGTGGGGAGAGGCTTCAGTGATGGCTCCGGTACCTTTGTGGTCTTAGGTACATAAGGGTCCGGGTTAATAATCCAGGACTGCTTCTGCTTCTTTGCCGGAGGTGGATTGGGGGGCGGCGTCTGATCACCCGCCGGACGAGGACTGGGGGGCGGCGTCTGATCACCCGCCGGACGTTGTGGACTGGGGGGCGTCGGCTGACGTGACGGAGGTGTAGGTGAACCGCCACCACCACCACCACCACCACCACCACCGCCACCGCCACCACCACCACCGTAGGGGGGTGGACTTGTTGTCCTTGGCGCCTCGCCTGGAAACTTGATAAACTTCTTTTGCCATAGAATGAAATGGCGCTTGACATCTCCAAGTCTTTTCTCCCCTTCAGGTGTAGCAATGTCAATCTCCAGGTCCTCAAACCCTTGGACTATGTCCTCCACCGTGACACGAGCATGGCCATCTTGAATGGGGTTGTTGTGGTGGAGTGCTCCAGGTAAACATGGTAAAGCACTGCCGATGGCTACCTTCATGGACATGTTCCCGATAGGATAATACAGATGACATTCTTTCATCTCCTTTATATCGTCCACGGGGTAGCGAGGAGGCTCCGGTGCAGTAATTTCGACCACCAGAGGCTCCGGTGCAGTAATTTCGATCGTCGGTGCATCTGCACCAGCCGGTGGGGCCTCCGTGGAAGCCACGCTGCTTCTCCGTTGCTGGCTTCTGAGATCCGCTGGATGATCTTCATGCTGCGCCCGAGCTACATCTCTTTCGGCTAATAGTACACTCACGGTTTTCTTCATCACATCCATTTCCGATGCCAACCGCGCCACAACATCTGCTTCCCGATCCATCTTTCTCTTACGGCTTCTGTAACCGTACGGGTCATCGTTCTGGGGGAACCCTATTTTCCACGGAATGTGCCCCATGCCTCGTACACGTCCTCCGTGTTCAGGATTCCCGAGGGCTTTTGTCAGCGCGTCGTTCTCTTTGTTGAACTTGATCTTCCCCTCTTGAGCATCCCTCATTGCGTCAATAAGGGCTTGGGTGGGTTTAATTAATTTGCCCCGGTAAACACACTCCCCTGTCTCCGGGTTCAGCGTTCCCCCATGCCCGTACCACCAGCTTTTGGCCCTTGGGTCCCATCCCTCCGTACCTGGACGGATTCCTCGCGCCCTCAGCTCGTTCTCCATCTTCTCCAACCTAGGCACCCAAATGCGATACCCTCCTGGCCCCATAATATGATTGTACTCCTTCTTAGCCGCATTTTCCTTATTTTTTTTCGATATTTGAATGAACTGCTCCGATTTCTTTTGCTTCACAAATTCTGGCCAATCATGTTTCAGTTTCTCATATTGTCCTTTGAAATCCGGAGTCTTGTTCTGCTTGACAAAGTCATGGGCTAGATTTTGCTTGAATTTCCGGAATGCGTCGGCCATCTTATGAAGAGCGAACTGTTTGACTAGCCTCCTCCTCTCCTTGTTTTCCTCAATCTTGTTACCCTCCTCATCGAATTTGTTGTATTCCGGAGGTAGAACGAAATGTTCCATAAGCTTCTTGAAGCAATCTTTTTTTGTTCTCTTATCGACAAAAGTGAAACCAGCAATTCGTGCCTTCTTTGGCTTATTCCACTCCTGGACGGTGATCGAGACGTTGTCTCTAACAACGGCTCCGCATTGGCTGACAAACTTGGTGGCGTTCTTGCGGGGCTCCAGCGGCCTGCCGGTTGCACTGTCGACAACCTCGATGGTGCATGTTTCTCCTTGTTTCATCGTCTTGGTTGCGCCACGCTTTGACGACGTACTCGATTGTTTCGACGATCCGGCCGAGGGCTAAAATAAGAAAGAGAGTCGCGCGCGTTAGTACACACATATTTATTTAAATCAGTTAGTTTGTATCACCAGAGGCTCAATGTATATATATACCTCGGCGCCGGAGGTGGTTGCTACTTCCATGTGAAGATCGTCGTTTATCGACGTTTGTTCGGCATCATCTTGCTGACGGCGCCCTTCATCTTCACCGTCAAGGTTCAGATAAGAAGAGATATCATCTTCTTCTTGTCCGGTCGGCACATATAGAATATCGCCGTTTATGATGCCGAACATATGTGCTTCACCGTCCGGATCATAGTTGTCCATAATCGGGTCAGCTCTATCGTCCGCCATTACAAACTTTTTTCCGTAGTTTTTACAAATTCTAAGAACTGAGAGAGGCGCGCGCGTGCGCGCGCGGCAGTACCGGCCGGCCGGCGGCGTTGAGGGCGGGCGAGCGAGGCGGCGCGCGCGCGGTGGGCGAGGGAGGCCGGTGATAGCGGCCGGCGGCGCCGTACGTGGGCGAGAGGGGGCGGCGTCGAGGGCGAGGGCGACGGCGGGCGGCGTCGAGGGCGAGGGCGACGGCGGGCGGCGAGGGCGATGGCGGGCGGCGTCGAGGGCGAGGGCGACGGCGGCAGGCCTTCGGCGCGGCAGAGATCGGAGAAGACGAGAAATGGAGGCGACGGTTCGGGCCCTTGTATTTATAGCCCCCCCTTTAGTCGCGGTTGGGGAGGCGACCCGCGACTAAAGGGTAACCTTTAGTCGCGGTTGGCCAGACCAACCGCGACTAAAGGGTATTTTGGCGGGTTTTTGCGTTCCCGCGCGCAACGACCTTTAGTCGTGGTTGGCTAGGCCAACCGCGACTAAAGGTATTTTTCAAAATCTTAAAAATACAAATAATATATCAAAAAATTCAGAAAAATAAAACTAATTCAATTCAATATGTTAAAAACACAAAAATTATATCAAAAAATTCAGAAAAATAAAACTAATTCAATTCAAAATTCTAAAAATACAAATAATATATAAAAAAATTAAGAAAAATAAAACTAATTCAATTCAAAATGTTAAAAATACAAATAATATATCAAAAAATTCAGAAAAATAAAACTAATTCAATTCAAAATCTTAAAAATACAAATAATATATCAAAAAATTAAGAAAAATAAAACTAATTCAATTCAATATAATTTATAGGCACGGCGCCGCTTCTGCTTTGTCTTGTTCCTCCGACAAGGGCGTCGTGCGCTACCCACGCGTCCTTATCCTGCCGACAGCTTTAATCACGGTTGCACCCTCCAGTCGGGACTAAAGCTTACCCAAACGTCCTTATCCCACCGACAGTTTTCTTAGATGACACAAAAACCACATTTAGTCCCGGTTGCACCAACCAGCCGGGACTAAAGGTTAGATGACCAGCTCTGGATTCCTCTTCTTCCCGCCATTTCTTCCCTGTCTTCCCGCCTCTTTCTTCCCGCCACTTTCTTCCCGCCTCCTGTCTTCCATGTGGGCCTTCCTAATCCAGGATTCAGGCTTCCCCGGGTTGTCCGAGCGTAAAATATTCTTGTGTTTCTCAAAGTACGGAGCCACCAAGCTGGAATTGGTCAGTACGGTGTGGTGTGCTTCAGTCAGAGAATGGCCGTCCATACATATCGTTGATTTCCTTCCGATCGTGCCTTTTCCACTTAGTCTCCCCTCGTGCCACGATCGAGGAAGACCAATCGGCTTAAGGTCAGGAACAAAGTCAACACAAAACTCAATTACCTCCTCATTTCCATAGCCCTTGGCGATGCTTCCTTCTGGCCTAGCACGGTTACGAACATATTTCTTTAATACTCCCATGAACCTCTCGAAGGGGAACATATTGTGTAGAAATACAGGACCGAGAATGAAAATCTCTTCGACTAGGTGAACCAAGAGGTGCGTCATAATATTGAAGAAGGATGGCGGGAACACCAACTCCAAACTGACAAGACATTGGATCACATCGTTCTGTAACTGTGGTAGAACTTCTGGATTGATTACCTTCTGAGAGATTGCATTGAGGAATGCACATAGCTTCACAATGGCTACTCGAACATTTTCCGGCAGGAGCCCCCTCAAAGCAATCGGAAGCAATTGCGTCATAATCACGTGGCAGTCGTGAGACTTCAGGTTTTGGAACTTTTTCTCCGCCATGTTTATTATTCCCTTTATATTGGACGAGAATCCAGACGGGACCTTCATACTGCTCAGGCATTCAAAAAAGATGACCTTCTCTTCTTTGGTCAGAGCTTAGCTGGCACGACCTTGAAACCATTCCGGATGCCGGTCATCAGGGTCTTTCAAAAGTTGCTGGTCCTGCCGTGCTTCCTTTGTATCATTTGTCTTCCCATACACGCCCAAGAAGCTTAGGAGGTTCACGCAAATATTCTTCGTAACGTGCATCACGTCGATTGCAGAGCGGACTTCTAGGACTTTCCAATATTCTAGCTCCCAGAATATAGATTTCTTCTTCCACATGGCTGCGTGCCCGTCAGCTCCCTTCGGAACTGATTGTCCGCCAGGACCCTTTCCAAAGATGACTTTCAAATCCTTGACCATATCAAATACCTCAGCACCAGTGCGTTCCGCAGGCTTCGGCCGGTGATCTGCCTTGCCGTTGTAATGCTTGCTTTTCTTTCTTACTGGATGAATTTTCGGAAGAAATCTACGATGCCCAAGGTACACGTTCTTCTTACAATTTGGCAAATGTACACTTTCAGTCTCATGTAAGCAGTGCGTGCATGCATTGTATCCCTTATTTGACAGTCCCGAAAGGTTACTAAGAGCAGGCCAATCGTTGATGGTTACGAAAAGCAACGCTCGTAGGTCAAATTCCTCTTCTTTGTGCTCATCCCACACACGGACACCAGGTCTGCCCCACAGCTGTAAAAGTTCATCAACTAATGGCCTTAGGTACACATCGATGTCGTTGCCGGGTTGCTTCGGACCTTGGATGAGCACTGGCATCATAATGAACTTCCGCTTCATGCACAACCAAGGAGGAAGGTTGTAGATGCATAGAGTCACGGGCCAGGTGCTATGGCTGGAGCTCTGCTCGCCAAAAGGATTCATGCCATCTGTACTTAGACCAAATCTTATGTTCCTTGCGTCAGCTGCAAAATCTTTGAACTCTCTGTCGATCTTTCTCCATTGCGTTCCATCTGCGGTGTGTCTCAACTCCCCGTCCGACTTACGGTCCTCTTTGTGCCATCGCAACAACTTGGCATGCTCTTTGTTCCTGAACAGACGTTTCAACCGTGGTATTATAGGAGCATACCACATCACCTTGGCGGGAACCCTCTTCCTGGGTTTCTCGCCCTCAACATCGTCACCAGGGTCATCGCCTCTGATCTTATAACGCAATGCAGTGCATACCGGGCATTCATTCAAATTCTCGTATTCACCGCGGTAGAGGATGCAGTCGTTGATGCATGCATGTATCTTCAGAACCTCTAAACCTAGAGGGCAGACAACCTTCTTTGCTTCGTACGTACTGGCGGGCAACTCGTTATTCTTTGGAAACATATTCTTCAACATTTTCAGCAAGTTTTCAAATGCCGAGTCAGCTACACCTGCCTGTGCCTTCCATTTCAGCAAATCCAGTGTGCAGCCCAGCTTTTTCAGACCATCATCGCATCCGGGGTACAACGACTTTCTGTGATCCTCTAACATGCGATCCAAATTCTCCCTCTCCTTTTCAGTTTCGCAGCGTCTCCGTGCATCAGCAATGGTCCGACCAAGATCATCAACGGTCTCATCACGTGCCTCTTCTTCACCTTCACCTTCCCCTTCACCTTCAGCATCCTCCATGAAAGTATCACCGAAATGAGCAAGATAGCTTTCATCGATGAAATCATCCCCTTCTTCATCTTCTTCCATTATAACCCCTCTTTCTCCATGCTTGGTCCAACAATTATAGCTTGGCATGAAACCGTGCCGAAGCAGGTGCAGGTGAACTTCTCTTGAGGAAGAGTAACCCTTCTGATTCTTACAGTCAACACATGGACAGATAACAAAACCCTTCTGCTTGTTCGCATTAGCCACTACGAGGAAATCTTTCAAACCCGTAGTGAACTCGCGGGAGAGTCGGTTACCGTACATCCATTGCCGATTCATCTGCATTATTATAATATAAAATATATAATTAACCATCATGCATTTGTTAAACTAACTAGCTATAAACAATAGAAATTAAACAATGAACAACACACATGCATATTTTATCAATGACACACATGCATGAAAGGTTCAAGTTGCTAACCGCGATCGAGGAGGAAAAAATAAATGAGGAACCTCAAGTGTGGCTCCAACACTTCATATCATGTTTGTTTCACGCTCTTGGGGCATTTCATCAAACACCTTGTGTGCATAAGAGGAACAAAAAGCAAACCTACACCCCCTTGTGAAGCTTGTGAAGAGAAGTGGCACCAAATGGCTAAGTGAGTGTGCTGAACTGGTATACATAGGGGATGAGATTTAGTCGCGGTTGGCGTGGCCAACCGCGACTAAAGCCCCTCACGTGCACCAGCTGGCCACCGAGCGTCCTGGGCCCAGGCCTTTGGTCGCGGTTCGTCTTCCGAACCGCGACTAAAGAATTCATTAGTCGCGGTTCCTACAGTTTCGTGACTTATGGGGCTGGACGGAAGCCTCTTTTTCTACCAGTGTTACTCGAGTTCCACCTTAGGTTTGGCTAGAGCAATATGATAGTAGAAAACAACATGACCATCAGCATCCTTGAACAGGAGTGCCTGACCCTTTCGTGGTGCAGATTTCTGGTGCAAATGGAGACAGGTCATTTAATCGATCCACATCCATCGATAGCTCTCATCGCCGTCATCGATCTGATAAGTCCGTATCTACAGTAATTCAGTAAGGACAATAGAGGGACCGGTGGTTGGAGAACTGGACGATGGGAGCAGAATTTAGCAGATCGACCAGTTGTGATAAAACTTTTATTTACATGACAATCCGTGTCTCATTCATACCATCAATATCAAAATACAAATAGTGTAAAAACCAACATGACAAAACTGAAAAAAATAAAAAATAAAAGTCTAAAACAAACCTTAAAGTGGTAGATGAAAGCTAAATTAAACCCTAAACTTTGAATCCTGAAAATTGGCACTCTGAACTTATAATCCCGGTCTATTTTATACCCTACATCTATTTGGCGTGCTGGAAATACTAGAATCCCGACCGGGATTGCCTGCTACTCTTAATTTGGGCCGGCCCATAACAAAAATTCATGAAGTTTAAAAAATATTGACGTATTTCTAAAATTGTCCGGACGTTAAAAATGTTTTTTTATTTTTGGTAGAAACTCAATTCTATTTTTCTTTTTAGAAAAGTTTAGAATTTTGAAATTATATTAGCATTTTTTAAAACTGTCAATGATATCAAAAAATCACATTTGTTAAAAAACTTCAGAATTCCAATAGTTTTTCACAAGCTACGAAAAATGATACGGATTTTCCAAAATTGTGTGATATTTTTCAAATAATGTTTTTGCAGTTTCGTAAACTATTTGTGTTTTGGAAAACACTAAAGCAATAAACTTCAAATTTATTTTTTGGGCAAATAAATATTGAAAATAACAGAACATCTTTAAGCTTGAAACCAATGCCCGCCTTCGGCACCATCACAGGAGTCACCGACGAAAAGAAAAATGATATGTAGGTTTGCGGATCTCCAAGGTGGTTCGTCAAAAGTGAAACCCTTACCGTTGAACGAATCAGACCGAGACAACACTCCGGACACGTCATCGAACTTTAGATCTGGCACCTCACCACGACTAAGACGTCGAAGGAGGAAACCATACGTGTCATTCACGAACCACAAACCCATCACACGTCTCTTCTTTCAGATGTCGTCGATGCAGACCAAACTCTGCATCCGCTCCTGGACTACATCCCAAGATCCACCCTGACGCTGAAGCAAACGTCATTGCAACGCTGAAGCCCGAGGGCATAGGTCCATCACGAGGATGTCGTCGCCGCCACGTCATCTTTGCTTGAACAGACCGGTTTTCAAATTCATCTTCAACCATAGGATCGATGACCTCGTCGGAGAAGGATCCATAGAATCTTTATTCAACGTCGCTATCATCACCGCCGAAGCAAAGACGATTAACAACCTAAAAAATAGACTACGAGAATTAAAAACGATTCACACACGTGGATCCGGCGACTCCCCTCGTCACTGACGACCAAGATCATTGACGGAGGGGAGCCGCCGAAGGACGACGCTAAAAAATTGTCTCTCTGACAACGGCTAAGGTTGCAACCGCGAGAAGAATATCAAGCATTTTCGTTTGATGACAATGTCGTGCACCTAGTTAATGCGACAAGTCCAGGGCGTACGTACGTACGCACGCGATCCAAGGTTCCAAACATGAAGTTACGGTGCGGTGCCTATTCACACTAATTATTTTCTCAGATAAGAAAAACTCACACTATTAGGCTGGGTTCGAAGTTCCTCCGCTCCGCGGCTATGCTTCCGGAGCAGACCGAGCTGTAGTTAAAATTAGTAGAGCGGTTACACATATGCTTTGTATATTCTTAAATTTATTTTGCCTCAACCGTTACGTTGGCCCACCTATTAGCTCTCTCCTATCTCCCTTCATTTATTTTTCTCTTTACACATTCCATCAAATAGCTTCAGTGTAGTACCGAACGCGGATGATGATGGGAAGGGCGTCGCCGCTAGTGATGGCACCAGCTCGGCGAGGAAGCGCAGCTGGAGTCCAGCGCGTGCGGCTCAGTTCGGGAACTCCACCACCAGCACGGTCTCCCCCTTCCGCCAGCTTGGACTTCGGGCACACCTCGCCGGTCACGTGCGCCGCCGACCTCGATCGCAGGGGCTTAAGCGTCCCCAGCTGAGAGCAGATCAAGGAGGAGGGCGGGAACTACTCCGGCGACCTCTAGGTAGCTCCGCTGCGCCACAAGTCCATGCAGGAGACGTCTCTCGGCCGGCTAACTGTTGCTCCGCCGCGCGCCTGCGCCAGAAGCACGCGCAGGAGGCACCTCGCGGCCGGCTAGCCGCTGCGCCAGGAGCACGCGCATGAGGCACATCGCGACCGACCCGATGCTTCTCCTGTGTGCCACGAGTCCGCGTAGGAGGCGCCTGACAGTCGGCCCGCTACCGCTACACTTGTTGGCCCTGTTTGATACTCTAACCTGGTTAGAGTTAGAATTAGATTCTAATCCTTAAACTAACCTAAACTAACTTAAACTCTAAAGGTGTTTGTATGGGAGGGTTAGATGAACAACAAATGCTTTTTCTCAATCATTTGGCTACTTTAAACCTCTCCCTCTTTTCTCACCCAAAAAAGCACTTATTGGATGGGTTAGAGTTTTTGGGTGGGTTAGATGTGAAGAGAAAAGAGTGATTAAAGTGAATGGAGTGATTTCATTGATAGTGACTGCAGGTATTTATATGTCCTGAACAGTCGTGAGTACATGCCGGTTACAATAGTTGCGTCGTTTGGAAAAGGCACGACGATGGTTGAGAGACACAGCGTATGGACAAAGCCAATATCCTAACTGCTAAATAGAATATTCCAAGGAATATGCTAATTGCCTAATTAGCCTAAATCTAAAGATATTTTATTCCCAACACTCCCCCTTGGACAACACTGTTATTAATCTTCATTGTCTTGAGTGCTGGAAAATCTTGCATTTTCTTGATTGTCTTGATCTTGTAACTTTGAGAATCCTTGATCTTATATTGTCTATATTTTCCAAAACAAATCCTGAAAAATATAAGGAAAACAAATAGAATTCGATATATACTGTTAGGATAATTAATTATCTCATTCAACACTACATGAGAAATCAGTTGGAAAGCTCATAAGTTTATTTCTAGAAAATTTCTCCCCCTGAATTTTGCAAACTTCGTAGTCGTCTCATACCAATGCCATGAATGCATTTTTCAAATGTTGTTGTTGGTAAAGACTTAGTGAACAAATCTGCAAGATTGTCACAAGATTTTATTTGCAAAATATTAATTTTTCCATCTTTCTGTAACTCGTGAGGGAAAAATAGTTTTGGGGAGATGTGTTTTGTGATATTACTTTTAATATATCCCATATGCATTTGGGCAACACATGCAGCATTATCTTCATAGATAATAGTAGGTGATTCTAATGAACCAATACCACATGATGTCTGAATATGATTTATCATTCTGCGGAGCCATACACATTCTCGTGAAGCTTCAAATAATGTAATTATTTCAGAATGATTAGTGGAAGTTGCTACCAATGTCTGTTTTGTTGACTTCCATGAAATAGCAGTTCCACCATATAAAAATACAAACCCTGTTTGTGACCTGGCATTATGGGGGTCGGAAAGATATCCAGCGTCAGTATAACCAATCAGGGTCATGTCTTGATTTTTCTGATAGAATAAACCAAGATCTTTAGTACCTTGTAAATATCTGAAGATATTCTTTACTCCCGTCCAATGACGTTTTGTTGGAGTTGCACTATGTCGAGCCAGTAAATTTACTGCAAAGGCAATGTCTGGTCTAGTACAATTTGCAAGGTACATTAGTGCCCCTATGGCACTGAGGTATGGAAACTCAGGTCCTAATACCTCCTCGTTATCATCCCTAGGTCTAAAAGGATCCTTATTCATATCAAGGGATCGAACGACCATAGGTGTTTTGGACGGATATGATTTATCCATGTTGAATTTTTCCAAAATTTTCTGAATGTAAGCGGGTTGATAAACAAGTATTCCTGAGGGAAAATGCTCAAGTTGTAAACCTAAGCAGAATTTGGTTTTCCCCAAATCTTTCATCTCAAACTCCGTCATTAAATGATTGCGTGCTACAGATATATCTGTTGCGTTGCCAATGATGTTGAGATCATCAACATATACTGAGATGATGCAAAATCCATTTGAGGATTTCTTTATAAATACGCATGGGCAATCATTGTTATTCGAGTATCCTTTACTGAGAAGGAACTCACTAAGTCGGTTATACCACATTTTTCCTGACTGCTTCAAGCCATAGAGTGACTTTTGTAATTTTACACAATACATGTTGCGATTTATATTAGGATTCGGAATTTTAAGTCCATCAGGGACTTTCATATAAATTTCTGCATCAAGTGACCCATATAGATAAGCGGTCACTACATCCATTAATTGCATTGATAGATTCATTTGTACTGCCAAAGATATTAATTATCGAAATGTAATTCCACTCATTACAGGAGAATATGTATCGTCGTAGTCGATACCGGGTCTCTGCGTAAACCCTTGAGCAACTAGTCTCGCTTTATATCTCACCATCTCATTGTTTTCGTTCCTTTTTCGAACAAAAACCCATTTAGCTCCCACAGGGAAGACTTTATGAGGAGTAGGCACTATTTTAGAAAATACCTCTCTTTTGTTAAGCGAGTGTAATTCTGCCTCAATTGCTTCCTTCCATTTAGGCCAATCCGAGCGCTTGAGGCACTCTGTCATAGATTTTGGCTCTGGATCCAATTGAAGTGTTTCAACAATTTTTGAAGAGAAATCTGTGTTGACAACTGTAGTGCTTCTATTGTATGTTTCTCCTGAATCAATATAATTTATGGATATTTCATTAATTTCTTCAGGCACCGTGTGATTTCCCATAACAACGGAGTCTGATTGTTTCTTATTGCAACATTATAATTTGTGAGCACATTTATGTTGGGTTCTTGATTTTGAACATCTATTTGTTGTCCATCAACTTGAGGTTGATTTACATTTACTGTCATAGATTTTGATTTTCTCTGTTTCCGCGGAGGCTTTAGAGAAGCCTTTTCCCCTGTGACCAGATTTCTCCCCCTTTTATTTGTAATTGGGAGTTGAGTAGTTTTATTTGGTACCTCTACTCGTTCTGGTGCATTCACAGCGGGGATATAAGATTTAGTGACACCTTTGTGATCAGTAAATGCGTCTGGCAGGTTATTTGCAAAGTGTTGCAAATCTATAATTTTCTGAACTTCAGATTCAGATTCTTTTGTACGTGGATCTAAGGACTGAATGCCTTTAACATTCCAATCTATTTCCTGGCATTCTTTGTGGTTTGTTTCTCCCCCTAATGCCAGGAAATGATCCTCATCAAAGATTGAGTCAGCGTACCGAGCTGTGAACAGGTCCCCTGTTAGGGGTTCTAAATATTTTATAATTGACGGAGAATTATATCCCACATAGATTCCTAGTTTCCTATGACGGCCCATAGATGTACGCTGTGGTGGTGATATCGGTATGTATACAACGCAACCGAATTTTCGCAGATGGGAAATACTTGGCTGATTGCCACGTACTATTTGAAACGGGGAAGTTTCATGATATGCAGTTGGTCTGACTTGCATCAGATCTGCGGCGTGTAAAACCGCATGTCCCCAACAAGAGGTTGGTAAATTGCAATTCTGTAATAGTGGTCTAGCAATTAATTTTACTCTTTTGATTAAAGATTCAGCCATTCCATTTTGAGTATGAACATAGGGTACTGAATGTTCTAGATGGATTCCTAAAGCCATACAATAATCATTAAATGCGCGTGAACTAAATTCAGCAGCATTATCCATTCTTATTGTTTTTATCCCGTGTTCAGGATGATTCGCTCTCAATTTGATAATTTGAGCAATTAATTTGGCAAAGGCATGGTTACGTGTGGATAATAAAACACATGTGACCATCTAGTAGATGCATCGATTAGCACCATGAAGTACCTAAATGGTCCGGATAGAGGTTGTATTGGACCACATATATCTCCATGAATTCTTTCAAGAAAATTAAGTGACTCATTTTTAACTTTAAGATAAGATGGCTTAGTAATCAATTTCCCGGTAGCACACGCGGTGCATACAAAATCTGATGATTTGGGAAATCTTTTAATTGGTAAATTATGACCAACAGAATTACTTATAATTTTTCTCATCATACCTATTCCAGGATGACCAAGGCGATCATGCCAAGTCTTCAATTTATCAAGATTTTGAAAAATTATTTTATACGCAACATAAGGTACGGGTTTTATGTATGTAAAGTATAATCCAAATGAAAATGAAGGGAATTTTTCAAGAGTTTGTTCCACACATCCGTTGCTTTTTGTTAAAAGCAAAAATTCTTTGTTATCCACCTCTATTGTTTTTAGATGGAAATTGTTAGATCGGATATCTTTGAAACTTATAAGGGTACGTGTAGATTCAGGATACAAGAGTGCATTCTGAATTACAATAGTAGTACCCATAGGGAGTGTGAATGTGGCTCTTCCTGAACCAATAATTGCTTTGTTACTTCCTGTTATGGTCATAGCATTTTCCTTTCTCTTAGTAAGAGTTTGGAAATATTTTGCTTCCCTTAGAATTGTGTTAGTGGTAGCACTATCCACTAAACATAACTCTTCTTCCATCGGATTGTTCCCGTTAAAATTCTATAGATAGAAAAAGAATATTTTAGAATAAATTTATGTTTATTCATATTCATTAAATTACATACATAATATTTATATTACAATCTTAAATATAAATTTATTACAACATTAAGTCTGATTCACATAATATAATATACATAGTCTGAAAGACTTTATTCTACTTATTGTTATACAATATATAACATCTTGTAGTATTAAATAGCTAAGTGACATCAACTTGTTTATGGAGATTAACTGAGGTCTCCAAAAACATCTCGGGTGTAATCCACAAGCATGTCTTCATCGAGGATGATATCGTCCTTTGGCTTGTATACTTGAATAGCACTTTGAGAAGGACCAGCTTGAGAGTTATCTTGAATAGCGTTGAAGTGAGCTTCAGCTTTATTTCCATGAACTTGTTTGCCTTTTCCTCCATACTTCATGTATAGATCCACAAGGTGCTTAGGAATTCGACATTGGTTAGTACGATGATTCATGCATCCACACCTTTTACAAGTTTGAGAGTTGTCATTTCGAACATTTTTCTTGAAATGACCTTTCCCCTTAGTTTGACCGTTGGTCTTTTGACCATTGTTCTTTTTCCATTTCCCTTTGAATTTCTGGAAGTTCCTTTTACGGTTTCCAAATTTACTAGTAAAATGAGCATTAGCATGTGCTTCAGGGATAGGCATGGCACCTGTTGGGCGAGCATTGTGATTCTTCATGAGAATTTCATCATGCTTCTCGGCCTAAAGTAATGTGTATATCAGCTCAGAATACTTTGTGTATTTCTGTTGACGATACTGCTGTTGCAATATCCTCATCGAGGGATGGAAAGTGCATAAGGTTTTCTCTATTAAGTCCGTATCTGAAACTTGTTGATTACAAAATCTCAGTTTGGAGTTAATTTTGTGCACGGCAGAATTATATGCAGCAACAGACTTAAAGTCCTGAAACCTTATAAGAGACCATTCTCTTTGGGCTTCTGGCAATATTACTGCTCTTTGTTGGTCATATCTCTCCTTAAGGGAGTCCCATAAAGCTAATGGGTCCTCCTCCATCAAATATTCAGTTTTTAAATCAGGATGGAGGTGGTGCCTTATGTAGTGCAATGCTGCATACTTTGCCATTTGAGGTATTTCTGGAGCATTTTCGGGGGGTGCGGTAATGCAAGGACCAAGGCTACGTCCACTTAAGAATATTTTCATATCCATGGCCCATGATAGATAGTTACTTCCATCTATTTGTAGTTCTTGGAATTCTTTCTTATTGATGTCAGCCATATTTTCTGCATGTATGAGCATGCATTTGATTAATTTTACTTGATAGTAAACTTTATTTTGGTAAACAACAAATATGTTTTAGAGGAACATTTATAATTTGTAAGCCATATATGAGAGAATCATCGAATTTTGATATATTTGGAAGAGCACTTATGGAGGCATAAAGAAAATACCTCTGAGTAATAGACAAACTTTAATATACAGTAGAGATGCCATTACTGTGTGATTGCACAAATATAATTCAAAAATAATCTCACATTTTATTTGGCCTTTATCTTATATTAAAAAGAGAAATTTGCAAGAAAAAATATATTTCAAATGCAAAAATAAAATTGTTGTACCGAATAACATGTTATAATATGCTAAAACAAATATTAATAAACATGTCATATTACATATATTAATAGATATAAGGTTTAAAACATGTATTTACAACACCATACATAGTTAAAAACAAAAACTGGGTGTCCTAAACATAAATTTACAGTACACTTAATATTGCTAAAGGGATAGATTTTCAACTAGAAAATACAATAGTAAATTAACACATCACAAGCTTGATTAGCACATCCCAATCAGAGTGGCCGGTTTGTCTTTTTGTGGCCCATGCATCGTGGCTCATAGCTAGCACCAGCACCGCTCAATCATCTAGTTAAACAGGAATCGAATGGATAAGGTACAAACCACACCACACATCCATTCCCATCCATTCCAGAATACTACTGCAGGCTCTCCTCCATGGCAGCGCGCAGGGCCGGCTGCTCCTTCAGCGACGGAGCGGCTCATCTGTAGAGGAGGAGGGAAGGTCGGCCTCGTGGAGGCGGAGATCCGGTGAGGCCGAGTGCCTCGGGCGACCAGCTGCCAACGCGGACTCCAGCGGGGCGAGCAGCCATGGCGGATGCAAAGCGGCGCAGTAGCACACGAGCTTCCGGCGAGGGCGTCGGGAGGGCGGATGGCGGTGCTGCTTCCTGGTGTTTCTCCTCCTCCACATCTGATGTTGGGTGGTTGAGATCGGGAAGCATCGGGACAGCAACCGTCGGTGCGGCGGCCTCGATCTCCTCTGTCTTCACCTGCGGCAGGAGGTTGATGACGAGCCGGTGCTTGGGTGTGTCCAGAGGGACTGCAGTCGGCAGCGAGGAGAAATCCGGCAGTTGAGTGGTGATGTTGGAGGCAGATGCCTCATCCTCGTGGTCAATCCTGGCCCCTGCAGCGTCATTCGGCACTGCAGCAACCTGTTCGTCAACATCGTTTGGTGTGGCAGCAACCTCTTGGGGCATGACCGGGACCTCTTCCCTGGGCGCATCCGTCCTGGTACTCGGTCCTGGCGCTCCATGGGGATTGCTTCGGTGCACCAAACGGTGACAACTGTGGAGGCGCTGGCGATGAGCATGGCGGCGAAGGAGGCCACCACCAGGACCGTAGCGACGAAGAGGAGCATGGTATGGTGCACTGCGGCGGCGGAGGCCGCCGTTCCTGTTCAAGTGATGCTGATGGCGACGTCCAAAGTTCCGACGACGAACAACGGCCAGACCAGAAGTCCGGCGAGGAAAACGGAAACGGTGATGCTCCCTGGCCACGAACCTAGCGAAGGCAAAATCAAGGTCTGATAGCGAATCCATCTCTTCTCACCTTTCTTCTCTCCTGTAGCCTATTCTCTCTGTAAGAGCGATGCGTGCATGCCGTCGGTGCGGCGGCCTCGATCTCCTCTGTCTTCACCTGCGGCAGGAGGTTGATGATGAGCCGGTGCTTGGGCGTGTCCAGAGGGACTGCAGTCGGCAGCGAGGAGAAATCCGGCAGTTGAGTGGTGATGTTGGAGGCAGATGCCTCATCCTCGTGCTCGATCCTGGCCCCTACAGCGTCATTCGGCACTTCAGCAACCTGTTCGTCGACATCGTTTGGTGTGGCAGGAGCCTCTTGGGGCATGACCGGGACCTCTTCCCTGGGCGCATCCGTCCTGGTACTCGGTCCTGGCGCTCCATGGGGATTGCTTCGATGCACCGAACGGTGACAACTGTGGAGGCGCTGGCGATGAGCATGGCGGCGAAGGAGGCCACCACCAGGACCGTAGCGACGAAGAGGAGCATGGTATGGTGCACTGCGGCGGCGGAGGCCGCCGTTCCTGTTCAAGTGACGCTGATGGCGACGTCCAAAGTTCCGACGACGAACAACGGCCAGACCAGAAGTCCGGCGAGGAAAACGGAAATGGTGATGCTCCCTGGCCACGAACCTAGCGAAGGCAAAAGCAAGGTCTGATAGCGAATCCATCTCTTCCCACCTTTCTTCTCTCCTGTAGCCTATTCTCTCTGTAAGAGCGATGCGTGCATGATAACGTGAAGAGAAAAGAGTGATTAAAGTGAATGGAGTGATTTCATTGATAGTGACTGCAGGTATTTATATGTCCTGAACAATCGTGAGTACATGCCGGTTACAATAGTTGCGTCGCTTGGAAAAGGCACGACGATGGTTGAGAGACACAGCGTATGGACAAAGCCAATATCCTAACTGCTAAATAGAATATTCCAAGGAATATGCTAATTGCCTAATTAGCCTAAATCTAAAGATATTTTATTCCTAACAAGATGCATCTAACCAACTCGAACCCACCTGTTTGTATCTTTGAGGGTTAGATAGCTCAAATCTAACCCATTCTAACTCTAACCCTATGATCTAAACAGGGCCGTTGTTGAGGCCGACAAGTTTGCTGTCGAAGGGGGTGTGCTCTCCTCACATCGATGGCAGCATCGTCGCCTCGGCTATGACGCTAGCGCGTTCGCGTTGTGCTCATCTCGCGGCGGCCATTGGTAGAAGGTGGACTGTAAACGAACGGGTCCCGGAGCATCTCTAGTTGATCCCGCATTTCGCCAGCCCGCAAACCTGGGATGAGGGTCGCGGCAAAGCGCTTTATAGTTTCATTTTTGGCTGCGGCAGAGATCTGTTTTGCAGTTCTGCATTGCGGTGTCTGTTATGCCGCAGCCAAAACCGGACCTGTATACGTAGGTTTTAATAGTAAAATCTCCAACAACTTCTTATGCAAACATTAACTAAAATATAAATATATGTTTATTACACATTACAACAATAGTCAAACTTGCAAAAATGATTCAAATAAAAGAATTAAACAAATAATCCAATACAACAATTGTCCGGGATAAAAAAATAGTTCAAATTACACAACAATCAAATAGATGAACATAAGAATCGACAAGCACAAATTCTTCATCGGAGCTCAATTCCATCTGCCGAAAATATGATGTGAAGTAGACCCGGTGGCCATAGTGTTCATTAGAGGCTTCTCTCATGATAGCAAGTATTACGGTGGGTGAACGAATTACTGTCGAGCACTTGATAGAATCGCGCAAAGTCATGATGATATCTAAGGCAATGATCATACATATAGGCATCACGTCCGAGACAAGTAGACCGATACTTTCTGCATCTACTACTATTACTCCACACATCGACCGCTATCCAGCATGCATCTAGTGTATTGAGTTCATAACAAACAGAGTAACGCCTTAATCAAGATGACATGCTGTAGAGGGATACATTCATGCAATATGATATAAACCCCATCTTTTTACCCTTGATGGCAAAAACACGATGTGTGCCTCGCTACCCCTTCTGTCACTAGGTGAGGACACCGCACGGTATGAACCCAAAACCAAGCACTTCTCCCATTTCAAGAATTATAGATCAAGTTGGCCAAACGAAACCCATAACTCGAAGAGAATTACAAGGATACAAAATCATGCGTATAAGAGATCAGAGGAGACTCAAATAATATTCATAGATAATCTGATCATAAATCCACAATTCATCGGATCTCGAAAAACACACCGCAAAAGAAGATTACATCGGATAGATCTCCATGAAGATCATGGAGAACTTTGTATTGAAGATCCAAGAGAGAGAAGAAGCCATCTAGCTACTAGCTATGGACCCGAAGGTCTGTGGTGAACTACTCACGCATCATCGGAGAGGCAATGGTGTTGATGAAGAAGCCCTCCGTGTCCGAATCCCCCCTCCGGCAGGGCACCAGAACGGTCCCCAGATGGGATCTTGCGGAGGCAGAAGCTTGCACCGGTGGAAAAGTATTTTCGTGGCTCTCTCTGGTGGATTTGGATTTTTAGAGAATTTATAGGTGAAAGAGGTAGGACAAAGGAGCCAGGGGGGCCCACAAAGCCTGCTAGGCGCCCCCTAGGCCGCGGCTAGGGGGCTTGTGACCTCCCCCGAGGTCCTTTGCCTTGGTTCTCAAGTCCCGTGCATATCTTCTGTTATGGAAAAAATCATTCCGCAGGTTTTAATCCGTTTGGACTCCGTTTAATATTCTTCTGTGAAAAAGGTCAAAAACACGGAAAAAACAGAAACTAGCACTTGGCACTGAGTTAATAGGTTAGTCCCAAAAAATATATAAAATAGCATATTCATGCATATAAAACATCCAAAGTTGACAAGATAATACCATGGAACCATAAAAAATTATAGATACGTTGTAGACGTATCACCCTCTCCTGGCAGAGTTGCGCACAGGCCGGGAGGATCCAGCTCCGACGTCCATTCTGCACGCGGCGCGCGTGCTGCGATGACGCTGCGCATCGAGAGCTGACCCAGGTATCCACCTTGGACCACCCTAAGACAATGCGGAGGACCAGCTCCTCCTCGTAGTCGAGGTCGGAGCCGGAGTGGCTGCCGGAGCTTGACATTGCGTCGGAGTGGATCAGAATCCGAGAAAGGAGAGGAGATGATTGTTCAAGAAAGGTGATTGAGTAAGCTAGGGTTTGGAATGAGGCATCGGATTGGGCATTTTGTGGGACAACGATGGGTCCCTCCTAGGTCGGGTCTGTCAACTATGACATACGGACGCGACTGGTCATGCCTGGGTCGTCTCATATCCGTCCTAAATTTAGGTTGGATATGAGGGATGACGGACAAACTGGGCGTTCGAGGCGGTTTGAGGCATTCACATGGGTTGATTTTGGCCATCTATGTACCTCATCTGATCCTCATTCGTGGTCAGATGGAAGGTTGTTCCAAGTCCTAATTTTTTTCTTTGCTAATTCTCCTTTTGCATAAAAACTCATCCAACAACATTTTCCACGTTATTGCATAAACACAATGAAAAAAAGCCTTTTGACCCTGTTAGAGCATATTTCTCCATATGTGTTTTTGGTAATTGATGACAATCCCTATGGACTAATGGTTGCATTGAGTTATATTCGAAGGATTTGTCCATAGGCACTTCTTGAAGTCCATCTGTTGGTTTCAAGGAGTTTATATGATGACCAAGGTGGTATTCGAAGTATTATCCAATGGTTGGTCATAAAGACACAAGGTTGATCAAGAATAAGCAAAGAGTAAATCAGATGATCAACACACAAAGTGTACAAGATGTACCGAGAGGGATCTAGTGATTGTTGGGAAACGTCGCATGGGAAACAAAAAATTTCCTACGCGCACGAAGACCTATCAAGGTGATGTCCATCTACGAGAGCGGATGAGTGATCTACGTACCCTTGTAGATCGTACAGCAGAAGCGTTAGTGAACGCGGTTGATGTAGTGGAACGTCTTCACGTCCCTCAATCCGCCCCGCGAACAACCCCGTGATCAGTCCCACGATCTAGTACCGAACGGACGGCACCTCCACGTTCAGCACACGTACAGCTCGACTATGATCTCGGCCTTCTTGATCTAGCAAGAGAGACGGAGAGGTAGAAGAGTTCTCCGGCAGCGTGACGGTGCTCCGGAGGTTGGTGATGACCTTGTCTCAGCAGGGCTCCATCCGAGCTCCGCAGAAACGCGATCTAGAGGAAAAACCGTGAAGGTATGTGGTCGGGCTGCCGTGGAAAAGTCGTCTCAAATCAGCCCTAAAAGCTCCATATATATAGGTGGGAGGGAGGGGACCTTGTCTTGGGGCTCAAGGAGCCCCAAGGGGGTCGGCCGAGTCCAAGGGGGGAGGACTCCCCCCCAAACCGAGTTGGACTTGGTTTGGTGGGAGGGAGTCCCCCTTCCTTCCCACCTCCTCCTTTTTTCTTCTCTTGATTTTTGTTTCTTCTTGGCGCATAGAGCCCTTTTGGGCTGTCCCACCAGCCCACTAAGGGCTGGTGTGCCACCCTCAAGGCCTATGGGCTTCCCCGGGGTGGGTTGCCCCCACGATGAACTCCCGAAACCCATTCGTCATTCCCGGTACATTCCCGGTAACTCCGAAAACCTTCCGGTAATCAAATGAGGTCATCCTATATATCAGTCTTCGTTTCCGGACTATTCCGGAAACCCTCGTGATGTCTGTGATCTCATCCGGGACTCCGAACAACATTCGGTAACCAACCATATAACTCAAATACGCATAAAACAACGTCGAACCTTAAGTGTGCAGACCCTGCGGGTTCGAGAACTATGTAGACATGACCCGAGAGACTCCTCGGTCAATATCCCATAGCGGGACCTAGATGCCCATATTGGATCCTACATATTCTACGAAGATCTTATGGTTTGAACCTCAGTGCCAAGGATACATATAATCCCGTATGTCATTCCCTTTGTCCTTCGGTATGTTACTTGCCCGAGATTCGATCGTCAGTATCCGTATACCTATTTCAATCTCGTTTACCGGCAAGTCTCTTTACTCGTTCTGTAATACAAGATCCCGCAACTTACACTAAGTTACATTGCTTGCAAGGCTTGTGTGTGATGTTGTATTACCGAGTGGGCCCCGAGATACCTCTCCGTTCACACGGAGTGACAAATCCCAGTCTTGATCCATACTAACTCAACTAACACCTTCGGAAATACCTGTAGAGCATCTTTATAGTCACCCAGTTACGTTGCGATGTTTGATATACACAAAGCATTCCTCCGGTGTCAGTGAGTTATATGATCTCATGGTCATAGGAATAAATACTTGACACGCAGAAAACAGTAGCAAGAAAATGACACGATTAACATGCTATGTCTATTAGTTTGGGTCTAGTCCATCACGTGATTCTCCTAATGACGTGATCCAGTTATCAAGCAACAACACCTTGTTCATAATCAGAAGACACTGACTATCTTTGATCAACTGGCTAGCCAACTAGAGGCTTGCTAGGGACGGTGTTTTGTCTATGTATCCACACATGTAAATGAGTCTTCATTCAATACAATTATAGCATGGATAATAAACGATTATCTTGATACAGGAATTATAATAATAACTATATGTATTATTGCCTCTAGGGCATAATTCCAACAGTGATCCCATGCTATGGTAAGGATTGTCCATAACGCTTTTGTGTACTAACACATGGTCTTCGTGGGAGTTCTATGTGGGTTAGGTGTGTTTTCATGGGTTTGCGTCAAGAGGAAGATATCATTCAACCTATGAAGGATGACATCAAGTGGTGATCTTCATCAAGATTGCAGTGTGCAAGTTCAAGTGGAGCATCACGAAGATATCATGCTTGAAGCATGCCGTCCATTATGGTGGCAATGGACTTGTGAAGATGTGCTGAAGATTGGCTCACCCATTGTGAGTATGGGGAGCAATCAACTAGTCTTCATCAAACCAACGCAAGCAAGAAAGATGATCCATCTTGAGGAAGCCAAGATCATCGTCATCTAGCTCAAGAGGACTAGGTGCAAGGTATAGTTTGCCCTTGATAGGTTTTTCTATTTTAGGATAGATTGTCGTACTACAAGGGGGCTCTCAAGTGAGTAGCTTGATCGTATCATTTGATGAGATCTCAAACCATTTGTATCCTTGCATCATATTTCTTGGTTTTTGTTAGGTGTTTCTCTTTGTGAGTTTTAGAGCTTATGGTCATCTTCATGACAAGCTCGAGTTCATCGAAAATGGAGTCCATATGCATCTTCTATGATGTTTCTGATGTTGAAAGTTTTTGTCGGTTCTTTATTCATAGAGGTCTCACATCTCTATTTCGCTGTTTGGATAGCTCTTGTCGTCCTGAATCCAAGAAGCTTGAGTTTGCTCGATTCGAAGCTCGTATGTGAAAGTTATGGCAGTTTCACTACGAGAGCTGTTTTTCTCTAAACACGCGGTAGTACCGCTCGGTAGCACGGTAGTACGGCTTGGGAGGTACATCCGCTGTGTAAAGAGCGGACGTAGTTTTTTACTACCGCGCTCAGGCGGTAGTACCGCAACCATGTTTGGTACTACAGTGTCGGATTTTTGCACAACCGTAGCCTCGGCGGAGGTAGACACGGAAGTAATTTTTTACTTCCATGTTCCTCCTGTGGCACTTGGATACTACCCTACGGTAGTACCGTAAGGGCATACGGTAGTACATCTCCAACGATTCTACATCTCGTTGCCCCGTGCAGTAGTTCCTCCCTCTTCCACTACCGTGCGTGCAGTAGTACCGCACCTGGCAGTGGTAGTACCGCACCTGGCAGTGGTAGTACCGCTCCTAGCAGCGGTAGTACCACTTTGCTCGGGCTGTAAGTGGGGTAACGGTTGGATTCTTTCCCCCACTATATAAAGGGGGTCTTCTTTCCCAATGGTTCTTATCGGTTGAGCTCGTGTTCTTTCCCCATTTTTCACCTTCTTCGAGCTTTCTAACTCTCAATCCCACCAATGATTCTTCCTCCTTTTTGAGGGAAAAGAGAGAGGAGATCTAGATTCGCATTTCCACCAATCAGTTTCTCCTCCAAGTGAGGGCAACCCTTTGGATCTAATTCTTGAAGTTCTTGGTGTTCTTCTTTGTTCTTCCTCTCATTTTCCATCATAACATTAGTTGTTGTTGTGGGATTTGGGAGTGAAAGACTTGGGCACTCCGTGTGCCCTTGCCATTGCATTTCGTGCTTAGGTTTGAGTTCTCCACGGTGATACGTGGAAGTGAAGTTTGAGAAGCTTATTACCCTTTGGTACTTGGTACCCTAGAGATTGTTCTTCGTGGATGCTTTGGCGTCCTAGAAGCTTGGTAGTGCCTCGGAGCTCAATCATTGTGGCGTAAAGCTCCGGGCAAGCGTTGGGATCTCCAATTAAGTTATGGACATTGCCCCGAGCATTTGTGGTCACCTCGAAGCCACATGCCTTTGTGGTGAAGCTTCCTGGTGTTGTTGGGAGCCTCCAATTATTTGTGGAGATTGCCCCAACCTTGTTTGTACGCATTATGCTCGTTTCAAATTTCATAAGAGATGAAACAAAACAAGATATGTTGTGGCCTGATTTAGGTTCCGACACAATTAATAATCTCATACCACCACAGATTAATTGAGGTGAAAAGTTGCCAACAGGCGGGTTTCAAGTTTTGTCGTTCAAGCCGGTCTGTTTTAGGGGGGAAATAGGTGCACTTATTCATCCATAACTAGGGATCTCGTGTGAAATTACATGAAGAATAAAGTGTGGTGGCGAGTCCACCCAAATCTCACTACGAAACTCCCCTACACCTACCCTAGCCAGATTATGCGCGGCCATATTACCCGTGCGACGAATCCATGTGACCTTAAACTCCTCAAAATAATTGAGCATTTCCTTGATGTCTTGCACCCAAGGCTCCACAGCAAACAAGTTCCTACCAAGTTTATTAATCTTCGCTACTAGTGCCTTGTTGTCCAGCTCCACATGTGCACGCTGGATGTGGAGATCGACCGCCACCTGTAGCGCCCGTCTGCAAGCCAACACTTCCACTGCTTCAGGGTCGGCAATGCGTGGAAAAAATGGCTAACTCCAGCCAAGAACGCATCATTGTGATCCCTAAAAACTGCACCCCCACTACCATTGGTTCCTTCCTTCGAGACCGCACCATTAGAGTTTTTTCACCTCGTTCCATGGATCCTTCCATGGATCGATCGCCTCCGATGACTGGAAGCTCATCTAGAAGAGCCGGGCGCCGCCGAAAGTGAAATTTCTCCACTGGCTCGTCAGCTTAGATCGCTCCTGGATGGCGGATCGGCTCGCTCGGCATGGAATGCAGCACCATGCGGCTTGCCCCTTGTGCGACCAGGCCCCGGAGACGCTGGACCACCTCCTGCTATCATGCCCCTTCTCGCGGTAGGTTTGGCATGAGCTCCTTGCATGGGTGCGCATGACCTGCAAGCCGCCCGACAACGAAAGCTCCCTACTCGACTGGTGGCACCATGCTAGGCAGGACACCCCTTAGCTGATGCGCAAGGGACTTGCATCCATGGCGCTCCTGACACCTTGGATGATTTGAAAGCATAGGAACGATTGCCTTTTCGATCGCATGCAGCCGTCCGTCCACGCTCTCGTGGGCAGGATCAAAGACGAGGCCAAGCTTTGGGCCACTGCCGAAGGGCTTAGGGAGCCTCATGGGATGTGCACTAGTGACCATACGATATGTGTAACCACCTTCTAGGAGGACTGTAATTTCACAACTATCTCTTTTTTCAATGAAATGAAACGCAAAGGTCCATCGCTTTTTCCCAAAAAAAAATGCGACACATATTTTTGGACAGAGGGAGTAGTACATTGGTGACCCTCTACATACGCCCAGATCTGTTGGTTGCTGACATCATAATTTGCTGATTTGCAAGTCCAAAGATAAATTTGTCTACAAGATTTACTATTGATTGCAGCATACACCGAAATATTACTATACCACCTAAAAGATCAATCCGTGACTATGGAATAAGATTTTGTGTTGTGTTCACATCACACGTCCTTAAAAAGGTACTTGAACAGAGCTCACGTGTGGGATGATCTTTTTCGAGGACATAAAAGGATGCCAAAGATCCAAGATACCCATACAAATATTTTCAACGGTACATGTACACATATTTCGGAGATAAAAAATATTCCAGATACGAGAATAAAACTCTCATAGCAATACTACAGGGCTGCTTGGAATAGGTGTAAAGTTTGTGTGACCACCGGTATTTATCATGTTTTTCTGGCTCAAGTTTTTTTTATCACAGAGTAGGAGTATTAAACAAGAAGCTCAAGTTTTTTCTACTAGTAAAGCACCATCATCTAAACAAGAACAAAACTGAACCCTAACGAATTAAAGCAAGGTAAGGTACTCCACATATTGTCTGATGCTAAAGTTGACTGACATACAACAACAAGTGAAACTAGTATTGCTCCATTTGCATTCAGTAGCACAGAGATTAAGGATAGATAAATCCTCACCTATGTCACTTGTCCAGAGGGTATTGGTTCAGATATTAGATGGGCAGGTGCGGAAATCTGTGTGAATAGATCAAGAACATATCAAGAACAAATATTATTTTGGACACCAATTACTTACCAAAACAAGAAAAGATGAAAGTAGAGAGATGAACTAGTAACCCTAACCTCACAAGATGTGTAGGAGGAGCTTGACGGAGGAGGAAGATGTGTCGCCGAAATCCGGAGACGGGCCTTGCTGCTCCTCGGCGGCAGCATCAACGGTCCATCCCATCCTTGCGGCCATGCTGGAGGTGGAGGGGATTTTTTTTCGGAGGAGGAGGGGATTGTTGGGGGAAGGAGAAGGTCTCGTGGGGAGGAGGACGGTAACGCAACCTTTACCGGGGCAGAGGTGGGCGGCATTTACCAAACGACTATAACGTCCTATTCCCCTAAAAAAATCACTAAAAGCCCCTCCCTTTTAAAAAAGAATGTAACGTCTTATGTTTATTACACCGTAACCAGGTAATAGAGAAAAATCTCCAAAACAAACATCGTCAATCTAGTCTATTAACCGTCGCCAAGCTGTAATAACCAGTCAAAAGGACTATTCCTTAAACAAAAGGTCAAAAGGACCAAACCGTGGCAAGCAAGCATCAAAGGGAGGACGTTGAACCTTTAGTCTCTTCAGCTTTTATATCATCAAAAAAGGCTAAGAAACAGAAGACACTGTGTGGCAAATGCAAGTTCATACCACCTTATGTTTTCTGTAAAAAAAAAAGAGGCGGTACCAACACACATACAGTAACAAGTACTTTCACAACTTCAGGCAAGAGCTTGTAGCCTCAGTCGCTCAAACATATCGCAGGGCAACAAGGTTTTGAGATGGCCGCTGGATCATTTCGCACTCCAAGATTAAGAAAGGTCGTCAGAGTCGTCGTTCGCGTTGCTTGCTCCCCCGCAGCCACTGATGCAAAACAAAATACAGTTAGAAAAAAGCAGATACGTAGAAAAGAGCGCAGAGCAATACACAAGTGTATATATCGCAGAGTGAATGCACATATCGAACATCCCTCACAGCATTTTCTACGGTTCGCAACTAAATTAAGAAAACTGACCAATACATATCCAAAATTCAGTAAGAAGCCTAGAAACAAGATAGGACCATTGCGGATAGCAAAGTGCATCTCACACTTTCGTAATTTCATAGAAATACACAATAGAAACTACTATTGGAATGCCTTAACATAACAAGAGGATCCAGGTAGTACCCATTCTCTACACCACTCAACTAAATTCAGGAAAGTGAGCAATGTCTACCAAAAATTCAGTGAAGAGCCTCGGAGATTTCGATTAAAACATGACAGGTGAACATTATTGAAAGACTGACTCACCTAAAAGACAATCCTCCTCTCAGGGAATCCATCAATCTGCTGAAGAATGTTGCGCAGTCTCCTCAGAGCGATCGGCTGGCGCGCACGGACTGACGCGACCCTTGCCTGCATGTCCTGGACGGTGCGACGACGGCCGTGCGAGGACACCCGCACACGCTTCCTCACCACGTCGAACCTCTCTACGGTGCGGCGGGCGCCTCTCATATACCCGGCGAGGGCGGCGGCGGCGGCGCGCCGCCAAAGGGAAGTGCAGGGGTGTCCTCGAGAACCTGCTCTGCGTCTACAACTGTGTCCGGCAGTCCACGGGGTCGAGCGTACTGGTGTCGCCGGGGTACAACATGAAGCTGTAAGGGAGACCGTAGCCGTTTCGCTCCGGGCCTCCCTGGACGTCGTGGGCGCCACGGATCAGCGCTCCAAGACCGCGCCCGCGCCCGCCTCCGTCGACGTGGCCTCCGCGCCAAGCTCCGACGACGGGCGAGTGCGCGCGGCCGCAGCCGCCTCCGTCGACGTGGCCTTCGCTCCCACCTTCGATGACGTGGCCTCTGCGCCCACCTCCGGACCGTGCGCGTAGTTGATATCGATGTCCATATGCACCCCTTATATCCGGTCCCGACGCGAAGGCGTCCTTCATTGATCGGAAGCCGAAGATCGGCAGCCTTCTCGAGCGGCTCGAGGTTGACGATGACTCACACGTAGTTGTCCTTCTGGGCGCGTAGGAAGCGCCACATCTCGCATGCGTCGTGCACCGAGTCCGCCGCCTGGACGCAAACCCTGAAGTGCAGGTGCCGTGGATGGGTCCGTATGATCGCGTCCGTCGCCCGCAGGGCCGACAGTGGGTGGCCGGTGGCGACACGGGGCACGGGGTGGACAGCGGGGCGCGGAGGAGCACGGCCGCGGCGGGGACCCCTGGCCATCGCGGTGGGCGGGCGCGAACTAGCGGTGCGATGGGAGAGGTGGAGCAGGAGGAGGGGGCGAGCTCTCGCGGTGGGAGGGAGAGATGGCGTGTGCGGGAAGGTGGAGGTGGAGCTGAAGGAGGGGGGCGTTATATAGGAGCGGGAGGGCGGTGGGATCCGGCGGTCAGGCCTCTGCTCGATTTGCCTGCTTGTACAATGCGGGTGCCCAAGCTGTGTACGGCGGCAGCGGGGGCGGACGGGTGGGTGAATCTTGTTTCATGATGATGAGCAATTAAGGAGTGCTAATTCTTTCTTTCTCCGGCCGGTTCTCTCTTTTGCTGCAATGCCAATGCTAGCTTCCCTCACAAAAATAAAAAAGGGTGCGCATGCTGAACTGTCCGATCCACCACAACGCATTACAATAGTTGTAGTATGTTGGAGTTGGACGTGACCAGTGGGGCGCCGTTTTCCAACATTCCACTCACCCGAATCATACGAGTGTGTCAACCCTTGTGTTGATTCGGAAGATTCTTGACTCAACTCCACATCTTTAGATCAAGACTAGGAGTCTGTTTTCGTTTTGACGGTCGCATCGACATGACCAGGCTGCGACGCATGATGTGGCTAGAGCTGTGATTTGGATTTCCTTTTGCAAATCTACCGCCTCCAATTGAAATGGGCGAAATTCGGAAATTTTGGATTTTTTCAGAAAATTTTGGACAAAAAGACTAACCCAAAATTTGAATTTTTGAACAAAAACAAGCGAAATCAGGATGAAAAAGGCCGAAAATCTACCAAAAATTGAAATCCTGCAGCAAAGGCTGGGCCCGGAACTGCAACTGGCCAAAAAAAATCAAATAGGGCCGAAAATTTTGGTCGGCTAACATATCTACCGGGCCTGGGCGAAACGAACGAATTTTGCTGAGATTTCGTTTTTGTCAGACGAAATCCAAAACCGTGGGTTAGAGTTGACGGTAGATCCATACGAGGAGCAGCTCGTCCTCGTCGGGTCCCACCTGCATCCCGCGGCGACGGCACACGAACCACTTCGATGCGTCTCTCTTTTTTGCCCGTTGTATCTCGCGGTGGGCGGCGCACACCTTCATTTTCAGAACACATGTGTGGGCTGGCAGCATACGCAGTAGCACCCAACACTGCAGTGCAGGGAGCGATCGACACGGGGATGATTTAGACTGCCCTCTCCTGGCAGAGTTGTGCACAGGCCGGGAGGATCCAGCTCCGACGTCCATTCTGCACACGGCACGCGTGCTGCGACGACGCTGAAGATCGAGAGCTGGCCGAGGTATCCACCTTGGACCACTCTAAGACAATGCAGAGGACCAGCTCCTCCTCGTAGTCGAGGTCAGAGCCGAGTGGCTGCCGGAGGTTGACATTGCGGCGGAGTGGATCAGAATCCGAGAAAGGAGAGGAGATGATTGTGCAAGAAAGGTGATTGAGTAAGCTAGGGTTCAGAATGAGGCGTCGGATTGGGAATTTTGTGGGACAGGGATGGGTTCCTCCTAGGTCGGGTCTATCAACTATGACATATGCACACGAGTGGTCATGCCTGGGTCGTCTCATATCTGTCCTAAATTTAGTTTGGATATGAGGGACGACGGACAAACAAGGTGTTTGAGGCATCAGATGGGTTGATTTTGGCCATCTATGTACCTCATCTGATCCTCATTCGTGGTCACATGGAAGGTTGTTCCAAGTCCTAGTATTTTTCTTTGCTAATTCTCCTTTTGCATAAAATCTCATCCAATAACATTTTCCACGTTATTGCATAAACACAATGAAAAAAAGCCTTTTGACCCTGTTAGAGCATATTTCCCGTATGTGTTTTTGGTAATTGATGACAATCCCTATGGACTAATGGTTGCATTGAGTTATATTCGAAGGATTTGTCCATAGACACTTCTTGAAGTACATCTGTTGGTTTCAAGGAGTTTATATGATGACCAAGGTGGTATTCGAAGTATTATCCAATGGTTGGTCATAAAGACACAAGGTTGATCAAGACTAAGCAAAGAGTAAATCAAGATGATCAACACACAAAGTGTACAAGATGTACCGAGAGGGATCAAGTGATCCCATGGTATGGTAAGCATTGTCCATAACGCTTTTGCGTACTAACCCATGGTCTTCGTGAGACTTCTATGTGGGTTAGGTATGTTTTCATGGGTTTGCGTCAAGAGGAAGATCTCATTCAACCTATGAAGGATGACATCAAGTGGTGATCTTCATCAAGATTGCGGTGTGCAAGTTCAACTGGAGCATCACGAAGATATCATGCTTGAAGCATGCCGTCCATTGTGGTGGCAATGGACTTATGAAGATGTGCTGAAGAGTGGCTCACCCATAGTGAGTATGTGGATCAATCAACTAGTCTTCATCAAACCAACGCAATCAAGAAAGATTGTCCATCTTGAGGAAGCCAAGACCATCGTCATCTAGCTCAAGAGGACTAGGTACAAGGTATAGTTTGTCCTTGATAGGTTTTTCTATTTTAGGATAGATTGTCGTACTGTCAAGGGGGCTCTCAAGTGAGTATCTTGATCATATCGTTCGTTGAGATCTCAAACCATTTGTATCCTTGCATCATATTCCTTGGTTCTTGTTAGGTGTTTCCCTTTGTGAGTTTTAGAGCTTATGGTCATCTTCATGACAAGCTCGAGTTCATCGAAAACGGAGTCCATATGCATCTTCTATGATGTTTTCGATGTTGGAAGTTTTTGTCGGTTCTTTATTCATAGAGGTCCCACATCTCTATTTCGCTGTTTGGATAGCTCTTGTCGTCCTGAATCCAAGAAGCTTGAGTTTGCTCGATACGTAGCTCGTATGTGGAAATTATGGCAGTTTCAATACGAGAGTTGTTTTCCTCTAAACATACGGCAGTACCGCTCGGTACCACGGTAGTATGGCTTGGACGGTACTTCCGCTGTGTAAAGAGCGGACGTAGTTTTTTACTACCGCCCTCAGGTGGTAGTACCGCAACTATGTGTGGTACTACAGTGTCGGATTTTTGCACAACCGTAGCCTCGTCGGAGGTAGACACGGAAGTATTTTTTTACTTCCGTGTTCCTCCTGTGGCAGTTGGATACTACCCTACGGTAGTATTGTAAGGGCATGTGGTAGTACCGCTCCAACGGTTCTACCGCTCGTTGCCCCGTGCAGTAGTTCCTCCCTCTGCCACTATCCTCGCAGCGTTAGTACCGCACCTCGCAGTGGTAGTACCGCTCCTAGCAGTGGTAGTACCGCTTTGCTCGGGCTATAAGTGGGGGTAACAGTTGGATTCTTTCCCCCACTATATAAAGGGGGTCTTCTTCCCCAATGGTTCTTATCCGTTGAGCTCGTGTTCTTCCCCCATTATTGACCTTCTTCGAGTTTGCTAACTCTCAATCCCTCCAGTGATTCTTGCTCCTTTTTGAGGCAAAAGAGAGAGCAGATCTAGATCCGCATTTCCACCAATCACTTTCTCCTCTAAGTGAGGGGAACCCTTTGGATCTAGTTCTTGGAGTTCTTGGTGTTCTTCATTTTTCTTCCTCTCATTTTCCATCATAACATTAGTTGTTGTGGTGGGATTTGGGACTAAAAGACTTGGGCACTCCGTGTGCCCTTGCCATTGCATTTGGTGCATAGGTTTGAGTTCTCCACGGTGATACGTGGAAGTAAAGTTCGAGAAGGTTATTACCCTTTGGTACTTGGTACCCTAGAGATTGTTCTTCGTGGATGCTTTGGCATCCTAGAAGCTTGGTGGTGCCTCGGAGCTCAATCATTATGGCGTAAAGCTCCGGGCAAGCGCCGGGGTCTCCAATTAAGTTATGGAGATTGCCCCGAGCATTTGTGGTCACTTCGAAGCCACATGCTTTTGTGGTGAAGCTTTGTGGTGTTGTTGGGAGCCTCCAATTAAGTTGTGGAGATTGCCCCAACCTTGTTTGTACGGGTTCGGTGAGCGCCTTCAAGAGTCCCTTAGTGGAATCACAACATCTTGCATTGTGCGAGGGTATGAGGAGATTACGGTGACCTTAGTGGCATCTTGGGGAGCATTGTGCCTCCACACCGCTCCAAACGGAGATTAGCATCCGGAAGGGTGTGAACTTCAGGATACATCGTCGTCTCTGCGTGTCTTGGTTATGTCTCACCCAGACACTTTACTTATGCACTTTGCTTTGTGATAGACATCTTGTTTCTTATTGTATACCTTGCTATCACTTAGTTGTTTATCTTGCTTAGCACAAGTTGTTGATAAATTAAACGTTAGTTTTATTCCGCATTTGTTCCAGCCTAAACCGTAATTATTTTAAAGCGTCTATTCACCCCCACCTCTAGGCGACATCCATGTCCTTTCAGACCCTTCAGTTCAACACCTTGCATGCAGCATCCGGCGAAAGAGTTGTGGACAATATACGTCACGGTGACCAAAGGGGATGTAGGGAGAGTTGTCGTTGGGCCTCACTGATGCTCGAGGTTGAGTTATGGGAACTCATCGTAGCTTAGCTTTGAGAGGTTGAGGCAAATACTCTGGTGGTGTGGGCATGGTATGTAGTGTGGGACAAGTACTAGGGTGTGACACAAGGAGTGGGAGGTAGTGGCCACGAGCTCCATATACCGCAGCCATGGCAGGAGGCTTGGAAAACATAGATAACTGGCAAAACTTGGTCGGGAAAGGGCGAGGATGTGAGCGTCCGGGAGAGGGGATGTCGTCGGCATCGATGGAAGGTGGGTGTTTAGAAAGAGTACAGTCTTTTGTGAAAAATAAAACTCGGAGAAGGTAAAGTTGCCCACCTTTTTCTTCAAATGGTACAAGGAGGTGGTCATTAGGAGGTTCCAACTTGTTTTAGGAGTTAGAGAAGTTGTGCAGATATGTTGGACTAGCCTATTCCGACATTTTGAGATTTTTCAAAATTAATTATTTTCACCACAAAGGCATACATGGTGCATATTTCATTGATTAAGGGACGGGATAAAAGTTATGTACATGGAAGGTCATAGCCAAAACACACAGAATTACACGGGCAGAATTATACCCCCAAGGTGAGATGCCTTGGTGACCCAAGGGGCCGCGATGTTGGAGAATAGGATTGTCGGCATGGTACAGGTGCTCTGATGCACACACGCATTATGCTTGTTTCAAATTTCTGAAGAGATGAAACAAAACAAGATATGTTGTGGCCTGATTTAGGTTCCGACACAATTAATAATCTCATACCACCACACATTAATTCAGGTGAAAAGTTGCCAACAAGCGGGTTTCAAGTTTTGTCGTTCAAGCCGGTCTTTTTTTATGGAAAAAATAGCTGTATTTATTCATCCATAGCTAGGGATCTCGTGTGAAATTACATGAAGAATAAAGTCTGGTGGCGAGTCCACCCAAATCTCACTACGGAACTCCCCTACACCTACCCTAGCCAGATTATGCGCGACCATATTACCCGTGCGACGAATCCAAGTGACCTTAAACTCCTCGAAATAATTGAGCATTTCCTTGATGTCTTGCACCCAAGGCCCCACAGCAGACAAGTTCCTACCAGGTTTATTAATCTTCGCTACTAGTGCCTTGTTGTCCAGCTCCACATGTGCACGCTGGATGTGGAGATCAACCGCCACCTGTAGCGCCCGTCTGCAAGCCAACACTTCCACTGATTCAAGGTCGGCAATGCCTGGGAAAAAATGGCTAACTCCAGCCAAGAACGCAGCATTGTGATCCCTAAAAACTGCAACCCCACCACCATTGGTTCCTTGCTTCGAGACCGCACCGTCAGAGTTTATTTTCACCTCCTTCCACGGATCGATCGACTCTGATGACTGGAAGCTCATCTAGAAGAGCTGGGCGCCGTCGAAAGTGAAATTCCTCCACTGGCTCGCCAGCTTAGATTTCTGCTGGACGGCGGATCGGCTCGCTCGGCATGGATTGCAGCACCATGCGGCTTGCCCCTTGTGCGACCAGGCCCCGGAGACGCTGCACCACCTCCTGCTATCATGCCCCTTCTCGCGGTAGGTTTGGCATGAGCTCCTTGCTTGGGTGCGCGCGACCTGCAGGCCGCCCGACAATGGAAGCTCCCTACTCGACTGGTGGCACCATGCTAGGCAGGACACCCCTTAGCTGATGCGCAAGGGACTTGCATCCGTGGCGCTCCTGACACCTTGGTTGACTTGGAAGCATAGAAACGATTGCCTTTTCGATCGCGCGCAGCCGTCCATCCATGCTCTTGTGGGCAGGATCAAAGACGAGGCCAGGCTTTGGGCAACTGCCGAAGGGCTTAGGGAGCCTCATGGGATGTGCACTAGTGACCACCGATATTTGTAACCACCTCCTAGGAGGACTGTAATTTCAAAACTATCTCCTTTTTCAATGAAATGAAACGCAAAGGTCCATCGCGTGTTCCCAAAAAAAATGCGACACTTATTTTCAGACACAAGGAGTAGTACATTGGTGACCCTCTACATACACCCAGATCTGTTGGTTGCTGACATCATAATTTGCTGATTTGCAAGTCCAAAGATAAATTTGTCTACAAGATTTGCTGTTGAGTGCAGCATACACCGAAAGATTACTGTACCACATAAAAGATCAATCTGTGACTATGGAATAAGATTTTGTGTTGTGTTCACATCACACGTCCTTAAAAAGGTACTTGAACAGCTCACGTCTGGGATGATCTTTTTCGAGGACAGAAAAGGATGCCAAAGATCCAAGATACCCATACAAATATTTTCAACGGTACATGTACAAATATTTCGGAGAGAAAAAATATTCCAGATACGAGAATAAAACTCTCATAGCAATACTACAGGGCTGCTTGGAATAGGTGTAAAGTTTGTGTGACCACCCGTATTTATCTTGTTTTTCTGGCAAAACAGAGCCTACAGAGTAGGAGTATTAAACAAGAAGCTCAAGTTTTTTCTACTAGTAAAGCACCATCATCTAAACAAGAACAAAATTGAACCCTAACGAATGAAAGCAAGGTAAGGTACTTCACATATTGTCTGATGCTAAAGTTGACTGACATACAACAACAAGTGAAACTAGTATTGCTCTATTTGCATTCACTAGCACAGAGATTAAGGATAGATAAATCCTCACCTATGTCACTTGTCCAGGTGGTATGGTTCAGATATTAGATGTGCAGGTGGGGAAATCTGTGTGAATAGATCAAGAACATACCAAGAACAAATATTAATTTTGATTCCAATTACTTACCAAAACAAGAAAATATGAAGGTAGAGAGATGAACTAGTAACCCTAACCTCACAAGATGTGTAGGAGGAGCTTGGTGGAGGAGGAAGATATGTCGCGGAAATCCGGAGACGGGCCTTGCTGCTCCTCGGCGGCAGCATCAACGGTCCATCCTTGCGGCCATGCTGGACGAGGAGGGGATTTTTTTTCGGAGGAGGTGGAGGGGCTTGTTGGGGGGAAGGAGAAGATCTCGTGGGGAGGAGGATGGTAAGCAACCTTTACCGGGGCGGAGGTCGGCGGCATTTACCAAACGACTGTAACGTATTTTTTCCCTAAAGAAAACCACTAAAATCTCCTCCCCTAAAAAAACATTGTAACGTCTTATGTTTATTACATCGTAAACAGGTAACGGAGAGAAATCTCCAAAAAAAACATCGCCAGTCTAGTCTATGAACCGCCGTCAAGCTGTACTAACCAGTCAAAAGGACCATTCCTTAAAAAAAAGTCAAAAGGACCAAACCGTGGCAAGCAAGTATCAAAGGAAGGACGTTGAACCTTTAGTCTCTTCAGCTTTTATATCATCGAAAAAGGCTAAGAAACAGAAGACACTGTGTGGCAAATGCAAGTTCATACCACCTTATGTTTTCTGTAAACAAATAAAAGGGGCGGTACCAACACACATACAGTAACAAGTACTTTCCCAACTTCAGGCAAGAGATTGTAGCCTCAGTCGCACAAACATATCTCAGGGCAACAAGGTTTTGAGATGACCGCTGGATCATTTCACACTCCAAGATTAAGAAAGGTCGTCAGAGTCATCGCTCGCGTTGCTTGCTCCCCTGCGGTCACTAATGCAAAACAAAATACAGTTAGAAAAAAACAAATACATAGAAAAGAGCGCAGAGCAGTACACAAGTGTATATATCGCAGAGTGAATACACATATCGAACATCCCTCACAGCATTTTCTACGGTTCGCAACTTAATTAAGGAAACTGACCAATGCATATCCAAAATTCAGTAAGAAGCCTAGAAACAAGATAGGACCATTGCAGATAGCAAAGTGCATCTTACACGTAATTTCAAAGAAATACACAATAGCAACCACTATTGGAATGCCTTAACATAACAGGAGGGTCGAGGTAGTGCGCAGCTATTCTCTACACCACGCAACTAAATTTAGGAAAGTGAGCAATGTCTACCAAAAATTCAATGAAGAGCCTGAGAGATTTCGATTAAAACATGACAGGTGAACATGATTGAGAGACTGACTCACCTAAAAGACAATCCTCCTCTGAGGGGATCCATCAATCTCCTGAAGAATGTTGCATAGACTCCTTAGAGCGATCGCGTGGCGCGCATGGACTGACGCGACCCTCGCCTGCATGTCCTGGACGGTGCGACGACGGCCGTGCGAGGACACCCGCGCACGCTTCCTCACCGCGTCGAACCTCTCTACGGTGCGGCGGGCACCCCTCATCAGGGTTGACCCATATAGAACGGGCAAAAGGGCCCCGGGCCCCAAGAGGGGAGGGCCTGAACTAAAACTTATTATACTAGATTTCGTCGCTAACTTCCAATTTGGACATAGCTACATTTAGGCCCGATGCATTTTTTTGTGCATTTAGGCCGGGTGCATTTTTTTTGCACAAATAAGGTGACGCGGTACCACTCAAGCCTGTCACTCGCAGACTACTGCACTGGGAATTTATCGAGAAACATAGTTGCTATCTTGCAATGAACTTGACTTCAAGCACACAAGATTGACAGGGGAACAAAGAAGGAAAAAAAATGATGGTAGTATATTCTGCAAATTTGTGCTTCTTTTGACATTCATATGATTATTATTTTAGTCGAGTGGATGTTACAACAGAATATAATATTGTTTAGCAAAGTCAAGACCACAATGGTTTCTATGCAAAATCAATCTTCCCACTTAATTAATTCTTTACATTTATTTTCATGTAGCAATTTTTGGTACATGTATGCAATTTTAATGTGCACATCGTTAGGGTTTGTCTTTCTTTAATATTTTTTATTTTTAGATCTATTTCAATGTGCATATCCTTAGGGTTTGTCTTTCTTTGTCAATTTTATTTCTAGATTATACTACTTTACATTAGACAAGAGTATAGGATTATTTTCTAGCTCGGTTCTTCTTCTCTAATATGTGCATTCATGCAATACTAACACATGCTATTAAGCAAAATGTAGTTCTGCATTACAAAACATTCATCTTATTTTAGTTTCTTCTAGAAAAAAGGCACCTCTCTAATTGGTAGATATGCGATACTTTGCTCACAAGAATTAACATATGGGTAATACATTATAACAAATTTACATGGGAGGACAATACAAGTATACATTATATTTTATATAATATTAAATGGATAAAATAAAGCCTTAATTTGTAAAAGTGTAAGTTCACATCACATACTAATAAGTTATACCAGGCATAGGCAAATTTAGCCGACTAGCGAAGTTAAGTTGAAATACACTAGGCTTTCTTTACTATGCATGTCTTGGTATAATAATAAAAACTAGCAGGCAGAAGAGGCGGCGGCACGCCGCGCCCCGTGGAGCATTCCGCGCGTGCATGCATGTTATGTGTTTTTCTATTTTATGATGAGAAAACGAATGACAATGGGTTTTTTATGATGAGAAAACAAATGGCAATGGGTTTCTCGTCGAGCTGGCTGCAATGATTTATGTAGATGAATTCTTTTTATATAGACTTTAATCGTTTGATCATGTTGTACCATTATTTTATTTAACTACAGAACATCAACCGTGAAGCGATATGACACACCATTCACATATGGAGTGTGTCCTTTATATGCATATATGAATGCTTGCACGGCTTCGCAATGATCAGCGAAAGAGAGAACCACCTATTCGCTCATCTTTTGGATGATTGACTCAATATCTATGTCAAGCTTTGATTTATAGTGGTGATTGTTGCTTCAGTAGAGAGGTTTAACAATGAATTTATAGTGCCACGTGGCTCATAGTCTTGTGTAAGTTGCGCATCACCCATGAACGAATCTTTGAAAAACTTGCTGAGGTTGTTTACTTGCGTATGCTCAAGCTAAACATGTAGAAAACTTAAGCAATTATGAGGAGAGTGGCTACATTTTGAATTTCTAGCTATATAGATTTTAACATAAGATTTGCCAATTTTGTTAAGTATTTCTATTTTTTTTACAGTATTGAGCAACTAAGAGGCCGTATACCATGGGGATCTTCTTGATGACTCCGTTGATCGGGCCTTAAGTGCTATACTTGAGTTTATTGTGCACAACATGTGAAAGCATAAAGACATAAAATAGTGTTTATCAGAATAGAAACAAAGAAGTTAATTTTTTAGCTCCTCAAATAGCCTCTTGGTATTACTGTTTATATATATATTTGAAATGGTCTGTCATATTTGATGTAATATTGTTTTCAAATATATATATATTTTGTGATAATTTTACCGCTTTTTTGAATCTTCTTGTGTTTTTTTTGCTGAAAGTATCGTTCGCGGTAATGTTGATATGAGGCACTATTCAAACGACTCCGTTGATTGGCCCTTAAGTGCTATACTTGAGTTTATTGTTCATAACACGTGGAAGCAAAAAGAGATAAATAGTGTTTTCAGAATAGAATTTTAATATATATATATATATATATATATATATATATATATGTGTGTGTGTGTGTGTGTGTGTGTGTGTGTGTGTGTGCGTGTATGTATATATATATATATATATATATATATATATATATATATATATATATATATATATATATATATATGTATGTATATTATGATAATTTTACCATTATGTTTGAATATTCTTTTTTTTGTTTTGCTGAAAGTATTGTTCATGGTAATTTTTATTTGAGCCACTATTCAAACTATGAAAATGGTTAAATACAGTTAATGTTTTTTCTGAAAGAACTGTTTGTATGAATGTACTGTTCATCTGAACCTACTGTTCACGTGTAATTACTGTTTTCTTAATACACTATTCATTTGTGCCACGTGTCACTAGGAGGAGAGTCTCTGACCACAACGGGGATGCACCTGGGGCGGGCTGGCGTAGCAGCCATAATATAGTAGTAATTTTTAATTTGATAAATGTGTAGGCATCTCATTTGCACGAAATCCAACCAAGTGAACATGAACAAGCACGTTAGGTAATCGAATCATACGTAAAAATACAATCAACAACATTTTTGGTTCTTCGATGATTCTATTACTGAACCCAACTTGCAGGCCACCTTTTCTATGTCCTAGAATTTTTCAGGAATTTACCTAATAGACATTAGAAACCAGTATTAAAATATTTGTTAGTATGTATGTAAATTAGAAATCTCTAAAATAATATTCAATAATATTTAAAAAATATGCACATACACATAAATATGCAAACGTGTATACAGTACATTGTTTAAGTAATAGTAGAAAATAAATCTGAAATATTATTTTAACAATAAATAATTTTTTACATCATAATTTTCCATTTTGTAAAATTAAAATATTCAATAATATATATTCCAACTGCATACCAATGAATAATATAATTACAACTATGACTAAGTAATAGGAAAATATATTTATTACAACTGTAATATGGTAGATTGTGATTAAAATAAATAAAAAAGTTTAGTATGAAAAAAATTGTTTTACATCGCCACGGGCCCAAAAATTATTTAAACCGGTTCTGCCTCTAATATACCCGGCGAGGGAAGCTGCGGCGGCGCGCCCCCGAAGGGCAGTGCAGGGAGTGTCCTGAGAACCTGCTCTGCGTCTACAACTGTGTCCAGGAGTCCACAGGGGTCGAGCGTACCGGTGTCTCCGGGGTACAGCATGAAGCTGTAAGGGAGACGGTAGCCGTCTCGCTCCGGGCCTCCGTGGACGTCGTGGGCGCCACGGACCAGCGCTCCAAGACCGCTCCCGCTCCCGCCTCCGTCGACATGGCCTCCGCGCCCACCTCCGACAACATGCGGGTGCGCGCGCCCGCAGCCGCCTCCGACGACGTGGCCTCCACGCCCACCTCCGACGACGTGGCGTCTGCGCCCGCCTCCGGGCCCGTGCGCGTCGTTGAGCTCGATGTCCATATACACCCTTGATATCCGATCCCGACGCAAAGGCGTCCTTCATCGATCGGAAGCCGAAGATCGGCAGCCTCCTCGAGCGGCTCGAGGTTGACGACGACCCACTCGTACTTATCCTTCTGGACGTGTAGGAGGCGCCACATCTCGCATGCGTCGTGCACCGAGTTCGCCGCCTGGACGCAAACCCTGAAGTGCACGTGCCGTGGATGGGCGCGGATGATCGCGTCCGTCACCCGTAGGGACGACAGTGGGTGGCCTGTGGCACCGCGGGGCACGGGGTGGCTGGCGGGGCGCGAAGGAGCACGGCCGGGGCGGGGACCCCTCGCCATCGCCAGGGGCGGGCGCTAACTAGCGGTGCGGTGGGAGAGGTGGAGAGGGAGGAGGGGGCGAGCTCTCGCGGTGGGAGGGAGAGACGGCCTGTGCGGGAAGGTGGAGGTGGAGCGGGAGGAGGGGGCCGCTATATAGGAGCGGGAGGGCGGCGGGATCCGGCGGTTGGGCCTCTCCTCGATTTGCCTCCTTGTACAATGCGGGTGCCCAAGCTGTGTACCGCGGCGGCGGGGGCTGATGGGTGGGTGAATCTTGTTTCATGGTGATGAGAAATTAAGGAGTGTTTTTGCAGTAAATTCTTTCTTTCTCTGGCCGGTTCTCTCTCTTTTGTTACAATGCCAATGCTAGCTTCCCTCGCAAAAGTAAAAAAGTGTGCGCAGGCTGAGCTTTCGGATCCACCGCAACGCATTTGCAGTAGCAGTAGTATGTTCGATTTTGACGTGACTAGTGGGACGGCCTTTTTCAACATTCCTGTCAGCCGAATCATACGAGTGTGTCAACCTTGTGTTGACTCGGCAGATTCTTGAGTCAACTCCACTTCTTTAGATCAAGACTAGGTGTCCGTTTCCGTTTTGACGGTCGCATCGGCACGGCGAGGCTGCGACGCATGATGTGGTGAGAGCTGCGATTTGGATTTCGTTTTACACATTTTACCGGCTCCAAATGAAATGGGCGAAATTCAGAAATTTTGGATTTTTTTTGAAAAAATTCAAACGAAAAGGGTAACCCAAAATTTTAATTTTTGAACAAAAACAAGCGAAATTAGGATGAAAAAGGCCGAAAATCTAACAAAAATTGAAATTCTGCAGCAAAGGCTGGCCCGGAACTGCAATGGGTAAAAAAAATCAAATAGGGCTCAAAATTTTGGCCGGCTAACATATCTACCGGGCCTCGGCGAAATGGACGAACTTCACATAGATTTCGTTTTTGGTCGGACGAAATCCAAAACCGTGGGTTAGATTCTACGGTAGATCCATACGAGGAGCAGCTCATCCTCGTCGGGTCCCACCTGCATCCCACGGCGACGGCACATGAACCACCTCGATGCGTCTCTCTTTTTTGCCCGTTGTCTCTCGCGGTGGGCGGCGCACACCTTCATTTTTAAAACGCGTGTGTGGGCTGGCAGCGCACGAAGTAGCACCCAACACTGAAGTGCAGGGAGTGGTCGACACGGGGATGATTTGACTGCCCTCTCCTGGCAGAGTTGCGCACAGGCCGGAAGGATCCAGCTCCGACGTCCATTCTGCGCGCGGCGCGCGTGCTGCGACGGCGCTGCAGATTGAGAGCTGACCCAGGTATCCACCTTGGACCACTCTAAGACAATGCGGAGGACCAGCTCCACCTCGTAGTCGAGGTCTGAGCCGAAGTGGCTGCCGGAGCTTGACATTGCGTTGGAGTGGATCAGAATCCAAGAAAGGAGAGGAGATGATTGTGCAAGAAAGGTGATTGAGTAAGCTAGGGTTCGGAATGAGGCGTCGGATAGGGAATTTTCTCGGACAGCGATGGGTCCCTCCTACGTCGGGTCTGTCAACTATGACATACGAACGTGACCAGTCATGCCTGGGTCGTCTCATATCCGTCCTAAATTTAGGTTGGATATGAGGGATGACGGACAAACAGGGCGTTTGAGGTCGGTTTGAGGCATTCAGATGAGTTGATTTTGGCCATCTATGTACCTCATCTGATCCTCATTCGTGGTCAGATGGAAGGTTGTTCCAAGTCCTAATTTTTTCTTTGCTAATTCTCCTTTTGTATAAAAATTCATCCAACAACATTTTCCACGTTATTGCATAAACACAATGAAAAAAAGCCTTTTGACCGTGTTAGGGCATATTTCTTTGTATGTGTTTTTGGTAATTGATGAGAATCCCTATGGACTAATGGTTGCATTGAGCTATATTCGAAGGATTTGTCCTTAAGCACTTCTTGAAGTCCATCTGTTGGTTTCGAGGAGTTTATATGATGACCAAGGTGGTATTCGAAGTATTATTCAATGGTTGGTCATAAAGACACATGGTTGATCAAGACTAAGCAAAGAGTAAATCAAGATGATCAACACACAAAGTGTGCTAGATGTACCGAGAGGGATCAAGTGATCCCATGGTATAGTAAGCATTGTCCATAACGCTTTTGTGTACTAACCCATGGTCTTCGCGAGAGTTCTATGTGGGTTAGGTGTGTTTCCATGGGTTTGCGTCAAGAGGAAGATCTCATTCAACCTATGAAGGATGACATCAAGTGGTGATCTTCATCAAAATTGCGGTGTGCAAGTTCAAGTAGAGCATCACGAAGATATCATGCTTGAAGCACGTCGTCCATTGTGGTGGCAATTGACTTGTGAAGATGTGTTGAAGAGTGGCTCACCCATAGTGAGTATGGGGAGTAATCAACTAGTCTTCATCAAACCAACGCAATCAAGAAAGATGGTCCATCTTGAGGAAGCCATGATTGTCATCATCTAGCTCAAGAGGACTAGGTGCAAGGTATAGTTTGCCCTTGATAGGTTTTTCTATTTTAGGATAGATTGTCGTACTATCAAGGGGGCTCTCAAGTGAGTACCTTGATCGTATCGTTCGTTGAGATCTCAAACCATTTGTATCCTTGCATCATATTTCTTGGTTCTTGTTAGGTGTTTCCCTTTGTGAGTTTTAGAGCTTCTCGTCATCTTCATGACAAGCTCGAGTTCATCGAAAACGGAGTCCATATGCATCTTCTATGATGTTTTCGATGTTGGAAGTTTTTGTCGGTTCTTTATTCATAGAGGTCGCATATATCTATTTGACTCTTTGGATAGCTCTTGTCGTCCTGAATCCAGGAAGCTTGAGTTTTCTCGGTTCAGAGCTCATATGTGAAAGTTATGGCAGTTTCAGCACGAGAGCTGTTTTTCTCTAAACACGCGGTAGTACCGCTCGTTACCACTGTAGTACGGCTTGGGCGGTACTTCCGCTGTGTAAAGAGCGGACATAGTTTTTTATTACCGCCCTCAGGCGGTAGTACCGTAACCATGTCTGGTACTACATTGTCGGATTTTTGCACAACCGTAGCCTCGGCGGAGGTAGACACAGAAGTAATTTTTTTTACTTCCTTGTACTTCCTGTTGCAGTTGGATACTACCCTACGGTAGTACCGTAAGGGCATGTGGTAGTACCACTCCAATGGTTCTACTGCTCGTTGCCCCGTGCAGTAGTTCATCCCTCTGCCACTACCGTGCATGCGGTAGTACCGCACCTGGCAGCGGTAGTACCGCACGTGGCAGTGGTAGTACCGCTCCTAGCAGCGGTAGTACCGCTTTGCTCGGGCTGTAAGTGCGGGTAACAGTTGGATTATTTCCCCCACTATATAAAGGGGGTCTTCTTCCCCAATGGTTCTTATTCGTTGAGCTCGTGTTCTTCCCCCATTGTTGACCATCTTCGAGCTTGCTAACTCTCAATCCCTCCAATGATTATTGCTCCTTTTTGACGGAAAAGAGAGAGGAGATCTAGATGTGCATTTCCACCAATCACTTTCTCCTCTAAGTGAGGGGAACCCTTTGGATATATTTCTTGGAGTTCTTGGTGTCCTTCTTTGTTCTTCCTCTCATTTTCCACCATAACATTAGTTGTAGTGGTGGGATTTGGGAGTGAAAGACTTGGGCACTGTGTGTGCCCTTGCCATTGCATTTGGTGCATAGGTTTGAGTTCTCCATGGTGATACGTGGAAGTGAAGTTTGAGAAGCTTATTACCCTTTGGTACTTGGTACCCTAGAGATTGTTCTTCGTGGATGCTTTGGCGTCCTAGAAGCTTGGTGGTTCCTCGAAGCTCAACCATTGTGGCGTAAAGCTCTGGGCAAGCATTGGGATCTCCAATTAAGTTGTGGAGATTTCCCCGAGCATTTGTGGTCACCTCGAAGCCGCATGCCTTTGTGGTGAAGCTTCGTGGTGTTTTTGGGAGCCTCCAATTAAGTTGTGGATATTTCCCCAACCTTGTTTGTATGGGTTCGGGGATCGCCCTCAAGAGTCCCTTAGTGGAATCACGAGATCTTGCATTGTGTGATTGTATGAGGAGATTACGGTGGCCTTAGTGGCATCTTGGGGAGCATTGTGCCTCCACACCGCTCCAAACAGAGATTAGCATCCGCAAGGGTGTGAACTTCGGGATACATCGTCGTCTCTGTTTGCCTTGGTTATGTCTCACCCGAACTCTTTACTTATGCACTTTACTTTGTGATAGACATGTTGTTTCTTGTTGTATACCTTGCTATCACTTAGTTCTTTATCTTGCTTAGCATAAGTTGTTGACAAATTAAATGTTAGTTTTATTCCGCATTTGTTCCAGCCTAAACCATAATTATTTTAAAGCGCCTATTGATGTTTGCTGTGTATCCCCGGCAACGGTGCTAGAAATACTTCTGATGTTTGCTGTGTATCCCCATCAACGGCGCCAGAAATGCGTCTGATGTCCATTATGCTACTGCACAATAGACCTTCCAGTGGCGCCAGAAATAGGCACGTTGACGACACCAGGAATCCTTCTGCGTTGGTGTTCCCTCGAAGTGGAGAGGATGATGTAGCACAACAGAGGTAAGTATTTCCCTCAGTTTGAGAACCAAGGTATCAATCCGGCGGAGGAGTATCTCAAGATCCTGCACAAACACAAAAGCTTGCACCCAGCGCTATGAAGGGGTTGTCAATCCCTTATAGATTGTTTGCCAAGTGAGAACTGAAAGCAACAAAGTAACAAAGCAAAGTAAAAGCGGAGTTGTAAACGATGGATGTGAATGGACCCGGGGTCGTAGTGTTTACTAGTGGCTTCTCTGATGAAAGCAAGTAGACAGTGGGTGAACAAATTACTGTCGAGCAATTGATAGAACTGTGCACAATTGTGATGATATCTATGCAATGATTATTTCTATAGGAATCATGTCCGAAACAAGTAGACCGATACTTTCTGCATCTACTACTATTACTCCACACGTCGACCGCTATCCAGCATGCATCTAGTGTATTAAGTCCATAAGAACAGAGTAACGCCTTAAGCAAGATGACATGATGTAGAGGGATAATCTCAAACCAATGATAAAAACCCCATCTTTTTACCCTTGATGGCAACTGCTTGATGTGTGCCTTGCTGCCCCTACTGTCACTGGGAAAGGTCACCACATGGCAGAACCCAAAACCAAGCACTTCTCCCATTGCAAGAATCATAGATCTAGTTGGCCAAACAAAACCCAAGACTCGGAGAGACTTACAAGGATATCAAATCATGCATAAAAGAAATCAGCAAAGACTCAAATATATATCATAGATAATCTGATCACAAGTCCATAATTCATCGGATCTCGACAAACACACCACCAAAGAAGGTTACATCGAATAGATCTCCATGAAGATCATGGAGAACTTTGTATTGAAGATCCAAGAGAGAGCAGAAGCCATCTAGCTACTAACTACGGACCCGTAGGTCTGAAGTGAACTACTCACGAGTCATTGGAAGGGCGATGATGATGATGAAGAAGCCCTCCAACTCCAAAGTCCCCTCCGGCAGGGCGCCGGGATGGGTCTCCACATGAGATTTCGCGGAAACAGAAGCTTGCGGCGGCGGAAAAGTATTTTCGAGGCTCCCCTCATTTTTGCAGAATATTTGGGAATTTATAGGCCAAAGACCTAGGTCAGGGGGCGGCCAGGGTGGCCACAAACTTGCCCACCGCCGCCTCCCCCTGGTGGCGTGGTGGGAGCTTGTGGGCTCCCTGGAGCCCACCTGGCTTGGCCCAAAAGCCCCCTGGACTTCTTCCATTCGGGAAAAAATCATTTCGGGGTTTTTCTTCCATTTGGACTCCGTTCCAAAATCAGATTTGAAAAGAGTCAAAAACACGGAAAAACAGGAACTGGCACTTGGCACTGAATTAATAAGTTAGTCCCAAAAAGATATAAAAAGGTACATAAAACATACAAACAAGGCAAGATAACAGCGTGAAATCATCAAAAATTATAGATACGTTTGAGACGTATCAAGCATCCCCAAGCTTAACTCCTTCTCGTCCTCGAGTAGGGAAGTGATAAGAATGAATTTTTGATGCTTTCATGCTACCTAGCATAGGTGTCCTTTGTAATTCTTCTTATGTGACGTGAATATTCAGATCCATTAGATTCAAAACAATAGTTTGCTATCGACCTGGAAACAATAAGAATTCAAGCAAACTAGCAAAGTAATCATGAACTTTCATCATTGCACAACGAATTTAAATCATGCACAACCCCGGTATTGGTCAAGTAATTGTTTCACACCTTTACTTTCTCAAACATTTTCAACTCTCACGCAATACATGAGCGTGAGCCATGGTTATAACACTATAGATGGTGTGTAATGTGGTGGAGGTTGCAAGCCAAAAAAGGAGAACATAGTCACATTAACTAGGCATATCAATGAGCTGTGGAGATGCTCATCAATAGATATCAATGTGAATGAGTAGGGATTGCCATACAAATGATGCACTAGAGCTACAAGTATGTGAAAGCTCTTAAAGAAAACTAGTGGTTGTGCATCCAACTTGCTTGATCACGAAGACCTAAGGCAATTTTGAGGAAGCCTATCATTGGAATATACAAGCCAAGTTATATAATGAAAATTTCCCACTAGCTATATGGTGGTGACAAAACGAGAGACTCTCAATCATGAAGATCATGGTGCTTAATATGCACAAGTGTGGAAAAAGTGGTAGCATTGTCCCTTCTCTCTTTTCTCTCATTTTTTTATTTTGGTGGGGTCTTTGGCCTCTTTTTTTCCTCACATGGGACAATGCTCCATTAATGATGATCATCACACTTTCAACTCAAAACTTAGAGTAACGATCACTCTATATGGAATGCCTTCGGTAGTGTACCATGGCAATGATCTAGCATGGCATAGACATCAATGGAAACATCATGCTAGCTATCTTACGGTCGTGCGAAGGCAAAGTAGACGTGGTGGAACATGTCATGGTGGTAGCTGCATGGCAATATATCTCGGAATGACTTTGAAAAAGCCATAATAGGTAGCTACGGTGGCTGTTTTGAGGGAGGCTAATGGTGGGTTTTGTGCACCGGAGAAAGTTGCACGACACTAAGAAGATAGTGATGGTGGAAGGTGAAAGTGCATCTAAACCATGGACTCAACATTAGTCATGAAGAACTCATATACTTGTTGCAAAAGTTTTATTAGTAATCGAAACAAGGCATTCAACGCATACTCCTAGGGGTAGGGTTGGTAGGTATAAGCCATCGCGCGATCCCGACCGCCACGCAAAGGATGACAATCAATATACTAACCATGCTCAGATTTCATCACATAGCGGTTCACCATACGTGCATGCTACGGGAATCACTAACTTCAACACAAGTATTTCTAGATCCACAACACCTTAATAGCATGACTTCAATATTACCATAACCACAACTGAAAACTAATTGAGATGAATCAAACTTCTCTAACTATTCAATGCACATGAAGGTGGAAGTTTTCGTATCCCTTTGGATAACTACCCCTGTTGAAACTACTTTCAAAGCATAGATCAACTACCAAGCCATGCACCTCTGTGCTCTAAAAGATATAAATGAAGCACATAGAGCAAAAGTATCTAGCTCAAAAGATATAAGTGAAGCACATGTGAGCTGAATTGTCTACCAAAAGATATAAGTGAAGCTCGACAAAATCACGGTGTGTGCATGTCTCTCTATCTAGGTGTGCAGCAAGGATGATTGTGACACAACAAAAATAAAAGACTCCTATGATACAAGATGCTCCAAGCAAAAACACATAACATGTGGTGAATAAAAATATAGCCCCAAGTAACGTTACCGATGGATTGAAGACGAGAGAGGGGATGCCTTCCCGGGGCATCCCCAAGCTTAGGCTTTTACGACATCCTTGAATCTCTTGGGGTTCCTTGGGCATCCCCAAGCTTGAGCTCTTGCCACTCTTTATCTTTTTGTCCATAAGAACTTCACCCAAAACTTGAAAACTTCACAACACGAAACTTAAACAGAAACTCGTGATAACATTAGTACAAGAAAACAAACCACCACTTCCTTAGGTACTGTAGCAAACTTAAATTCTACTTGTGCTGATGTTGGGTTACTCTGCTTTCAATCTTCCATGGCTAATACCCCCCGATACTATCCATAGTTTCATCAAAATAAGCAACCAACACAACAAAAACATAATCTTTTAACAGCAGACCAGTCTGTAGCAATATGTATGTTTCGTATACCTATCGTACTTCCAAAATTCTGAAAAATTACGACAGTCTGAAGAATTTGCGTAGAAATCAGCAGCAAAAAGAATCTACTCAAAAGCTGTACATAAAAAAATGAAAATTATTTTCGTGAGTAGAAAGTTTCTGTCTTTTCCAGCATGACCAAACGATCATCCCCAAGACTAATCATAATGGTTTTGCTTGGCACAAACGCAAAAAGAAACACAAAAAATACAATCATAACAGAATTATGAAAGTGTCGAAAACACAATATAGAAAGAAAAATGATAAATTCGTTGGGTTGCCTCCCAACAAGCACTTTTGTTTAACACCCTTAGCTAGGCGAAAGTGACGGAATCACGTATAGTCATCTTTGGTACTCAAACCATAGGTAGCCCTCATCATAGATTCATAAGGCAATCTTATTTTCTTTCTAGGAAAGTGCTCCATGCCCTTCTTTAAAGGAAACTGAAATCTAATATTCCCTTCCTTCATATCGATGATAGCACCAATAGTCCTTAGGAAAGGTCTACCAAGAATAATGGGACATGAAGGATTGCAATCTATGTCAAGTACAATGAAATCCACGGGTACATAGTTCTTATTTGCAACAATAAGAACATCATCGATCCTCCCCACGGGCTTCTTGACAGTAGAATCCGCAAGATGCAAATTAAGAGAACACTCTTCAATCTCATGAAAACCAAGAATATCACATAAAGACTTTGGAATCGCGGAAACACTAGCACCCAAATCACACAAAGCATTGCACTCATAGTTTTTGATCTTGATTTTGATAGTAGGTTCCCACTCATCATGAAGTTTTCTAGGTATAGAGACTTCTAGTTCGAGCTTCTCTTCAAGAGATTTCATCATAGCATCTATGATATGCGCAGTAAAGGCTTTGCTTTGGCTATAAGCATGTAGAGAGTTTGCAATGGATTGCATCAAAGAAATGCATTCAAACAAGGAGCAATTATCATATTTGAATTCCTTGAAATCCAAAGCGGGAGTTTCATTACTACCCAAAATTTTGACTTCTTCTACTCCACTCTCCACACCTTTATCATCAAGATAGGTGGACTCCGAATCATCGGGGCGTTTTTCAACCAAAGTGAATTCATATCCAGCCCCTCCATAAGTAGGTTTGGCATGCGAAAACAAAGATTCAAGAGGAGACACACCAAGGACTTTAAGATCTTCGTGATTTGCATCACTAAAATGCACCCTTTTAAACCATTCATGTCTAGCACGAATTTGGGCGGTTCTTTCTTTGCTCTCATTCATGGAGATACGCATAGCTTTCAAAGTTTCATCCAAGTTGATCTTGGGAGGAGCGCATCCAACTTTCAAAGCATCAATATCACAAGACATCCTATCAACGCTCTTAGCCAAATCGTCTATTTTGAGTAGTTTTTCCTCTATGGATGCATTGAAAATCTTTTGAGAGTTGATGAACTCATTGATATTACTCTCTAGATCAGAGGGTAATTTGTTGTGATTTCCATAAGTGATGCCGTAGAAATTGCCATAATTGTTAGAGGAGTTACTAGGAAAAGGCCTAGGAACATAGTTTCCTTTAAAAGCATTGTTGTTGCCAAAATTGTTCCTACCAACAAAATTCACGTCCAAACTAGCGTTGCTACTCTCAATCAAAGAAGATAGTGGCATGTCATTAGGATCTACGGTAGCATTTCTACTAGCAACCAAATTCATCAACTTGTCCATCTTAGCGCTAAGCGAGTTAATCTCTTCTATAGCGTGCACCTTTTTGCTAGCAGGCGACCTTTCAGTGTGCCACTGAGAGTAGTTGGTCATGATATTGTCTAGGAGTTTTGTAGCGTCTCCTAACGTGATTTCCATGAACGTTCCACCTGAGGCGGACTCCAAGATATTGCGAGAAGCGAAATTCAAGCCAGCGTAAAAGATTTGTATAATCATCCACAAACTCAAGCCATGAGCAGGACAATTTCTTATCATAAGCTTCATCCTCTCCCAAGATTGTGCAACGTGTTCATGATCGAGTTGCCTGAAATTCATGATATCGTTACGTAAGGAGATGATCTTAGCCGGCGGAAAATACTTGGATATGTAAGCATCTTTGCACCTATCCCAAGAATCGATACTATTTTTGGGCAAAGAAGAAAACCAAGTTTTTGCGCGATCTCGCAACAAGAAAGGAAAAAAGTTTCAACTTAATCACGTCATTATCCACATCTCTTTTCTTTTGCATATCACAAAGCTCAATGAAGGTATTGAGATGAGATGCGGCATCTTCACTAGGAAGGCCAGAGAATTGCTCTTTCATAACAAGATTCAGCAAAGCTGCATTGATTTCATACGATTCCGCACTAGTGGTGGGAGCAATCGGAGTACTAATAAAATCATTATTATTAGTGCTCGAGAAGTCGCAAAGTTTGGTGTTTTCAAACATGATGTCTTCAACAAACAAACAAGCACACAAGCAAGCAAGAAACCGGCAAAGGAAAACGGCAAGGGCAAGAGAAAACGGCGAAGGAGAAAGGCGAATGAAAACGGCAAATGTGAAGTGGGGGAGAGGAAAACGAGAGGCAACTGGCAACAAAAGTAAATGCAAGAGAATAGTTTGTGAGACCTACTTGGATAGATCTTGATTTATCCTCCCCGACAACGGCGCCAGAAATACTTCTGATGTTTGCTCTGTATCCCCCGCAACGGCGCCAGAAATACTTCTGATTTTTGTTGTGTATCCCCGGAAACGGCGCTAGAAATGTGTCTGATGTCCGTTATGCTACTGCACAATAGACCTTCCAGTGGCGCTAGAAATAGGCACGTTGACGACACCAGGAATCCTTCTGCGTTGGTGTTCCCTCGAAGCGGAGAGGATGATGTAGCACAGCAGAGGTAAGTATTTCCCTCAGTTTGAGAACCAAGGTATCAATCCGGCGGAGGAGTATCTCAAGATCCTGCACAAACACAAAAGCTTGCACCCAACGCTATGAAGGGGTTGTCAATCGCTTATAGATTGTTTGCCAAGTGAGAACTGAAAGCAACAAAGTAACAAAGCAAAGTAAAAGCGGAGTTGTAAACGATGGATGTGAATGGACCCGGGGGCCGTAGTGTTTACTAGTGGCTTCTCTCATGAAAGCAAGTAGACGGTGGGTGAACAAATTACTGTCGAGCAATTGATAGAACTGTGCAGAGTCGTGACGATATCCATGCAATGATTATTTCTATATGCATCACGTCCGAAACAAGTAGACCGATACTTTCTGCATCTACTACTATTACTCCACACGTCGACCGCTATCCAGCATGCATCTAGTGTATTAAGTCCATAAGAACAGAGTAACGCCTTAAGCAAGATGACATGATGTAGAGGGATAATCTCAAACCAATGATAAAACCCCCATCTTTTTACCCTTGATGGCAACTGCTTGATGTGTGCCTTGCTGCCCCTACTGTCACTTGGAAAGGTCACCACATGGCAGAACCCAAAACCAAGCACTTCTCCCATTGCAAGAATAATAGATCTAGTTGGCCAAACAAAACCCAAGACTCGGAGAGACTTACAAGGATATCAAATCATGCATAAAAGAAATCAACAAAGACTCAAATATATATCATAGATAATCTGATCACAAGTCCACAATTCATCGGATCTCGACAAACACACCGCCAAAGAAGATTACATCGGATAGATCTCCATGAAGATCATGGAGAACTTTGTATTGAAGATCCAAGAGAGAGAAGAAGCCATCTAGCTACTAACTACGAACCCGTAGGTCTGAAGTGAACTACTCACGAGTCATTGGAAGGGCGATGATGATGATGAAGAAGTCCTCCAACTCCAAAGTCCCCTCTGGCAGGGCACCGGGAAGGGTCTCCAGATGAGATCTCGCGGAAACGGAAGCTTGCGGCGGCGAAAAAGTATTTTCGGGGCTCCCCTGATTTTATGCGGAATATTTGGGAATTTATAGGCCAAAGACCTAGGTCAGGGGGCGGCCAGGGTGGCCACAAGCTTGCCCACCGCCGCCTCCCCCTGGTGGCGTGGTGGGAGCTTGTGGGCTCCCTGGAGCCCACCTGGCTTGGCCCAAAAGCCCCTTGGACTTCTTCCGTTCGGGAAAAAATCATTTCAGGGTTTTTCTTCCGTTTGGACTCCGTTCCAAAATCAGATCTGAAAAGAGTCAAAAAACACGGAAAAAACAGGAACTGACATTTGGCACTGAATTAATAAGTTAGTCCCAAAAAGATATAAAAAGGTACATAAAACATACAAAGAAGGCAAGATAACAGCGTGAAATCATCAAAAATTATAGATACGTTTGAGACGTATCACCTATTCACCCCACCTCTAGGAAACATCCACGTCCTTTCAGACCCTTTCGTTCAACACCTTGCATGCAGCATCCGGCGAAAGAGTTGTGGACAATATACTTCACGGTGACCAAAGGCGATGTTGGGAGAGTTGTCGTTGGGCCTCACTGATGCTCGAGGTTGAGTTATGGGAACTGATCATTGCTCAGCTTTGAGAGGTTGATGCAAAGACTCTGGTGGTGTGGGCCTGGTATGCAGCGTGGGACAAGTAGTAGGGTGTGACACAAGGAGTGGGAGGTAGTGGCCACGAGCTTCATATACCGCATCCATGGCAGGAGGCTTGGTAAACATAGATAAGTGGCAAAACTTGGCCGGGAAAGGGCGAGGATGTGAGCGTTCGGGAGAGGGGAGGTCATCGGCATCGACGGAAGGTGGCTGTTTAGGAAGAGTACAATCTTCTGTGAAAAATAAAACTGGGAGAAGGTAAAGTTGCCCACCTTTTTCTTGAAATTGTACAAAGAGGTGGTCATTAGGAGGTTCCAACTTGTTTTAGGAGTTAGAGAAGTTGTGCGGATATGTTGGACTAGCCTATTCCGATATTTTGAGATTTTTAAAAATTAATTATTTTTACAACAAAGGCATACATGGTGCATATTTCATTGATTAAGGGACAGGATAAACGTTATGGACATACAAGGTTATATCCAAAACACACAGAATTACACGGGCAAAGTTATACCCCCAAGGTGAGATGCCTTGGTGACCCAAGGGGCCGCGATGTTGGAGAATAGGATTGTCGGCATGGTAGAGGTGCTCTGATGCACACATGCATTATTCTCGTTTCAAATTTCTCAAGAGATGAAAGAAAACAAGATATGTTGTGGCCCGATTTAGGTTCCGACAAAATAAGTAATCTCATACCACCACACATTAATTGAGGTGAAAAATTTCCAACGGGCGGGTTTCAAGTTTTGTCGTTCAAGCCAGTCTTTCTTAGGGGAAGAATATCTGCATTTATTCATCCATATCTAGGGATCTCGTGTGAAATTACATGAAGAATAAAGTCTGGTGGCTTGTCCACCCAAATCTCACTACGAAACTCCCCTACACCTACCCTAGCCAGATTATGCGCGGCCATATTACCCGTGCGACGAATTCATGTGACCTTAAACTCCTCGAAATAATTGAGCATTTCCTTGATGTCTTGCACCAAAGGCCCCATAGCAGACAAGTGCCTACGCACATGAAGGCCTATCATGGTGATGTCCATCTACGAGAGGAGATTAGATCTACGTACCCTTGTAGATCGTTAAGTGGGAAGCGTTAAGAAACGCAGTTGATTTAGTGGTACAGCTTCGTGATTCAAATCACCGTCGTCCCACGATCCGTCCCACGAACAATTCCGATCTAGTGCCGAACGGACGACACCTCCGCGTTCAGCACACGTACATCTCGATGACGATCTCGGCCTTCTTGATCCAGCAAGCAAGAGGGGGAAGTAGATGAGTTCTCCGGCAGCGTGACGACGCTCCGGTGGTGGTGATGATCTACTCCTGCAGGGCTCCGCCCGAGCTCTGCAGAAATCCGATCTACAGGTAAAACTATGTGGAATAGGCTAGAGTTGCACGTGGCAAAGTTGTCTCTCAAAAAGCCCTAAACCACCAATATATATAGGAGGAGGGGAGGGGCTAGCCTTGGGGCACAAGGGCCCCAAGGGAGCGCCGGCCGAAAGGGTGTAGGAGGACTCCTCCTCCAATTCAGTTTGGGAAGGAGGAGTCCTCCTCTTCCTTTCCACCTCCCTCCTTTCCTTTTTTTTCTTTCCTTTGGTATTTTTGCTTGTGGCACCATAGACCTCTTGGGCTGACTCCACCAGCCCACTAAGGACTTGGTGCGCCACCCTAAGGCCATGGGCTCACTCCCGAGTGGGTGGGCCCCTCCCGGTAAACACCCGGAACCCATTCGTCACTCCCGGTACACTATCGGTAATGCCCGAAACTTTCCGGTGACCAAATGAAACCATCCTATATATCAATCTTCGTTACCGGACCACTCTCGAAACCCTCGTGATGTTCGTGATCTCATCCGGGACTCCGAACAATATTTGGTAACTACACATATAACTCAACTATACTAAAACATCATCGAACCTTAAGTGTGCAGACCCTGCGGGTTCGAGAACTATGTAGACATGACCCGAGACACTCCTCGGTCAATATCCAATAGCAGGACCTGGATGCGCATATTGGATTCTATATATTATCCGAAGATCTTATCGGTTGAACTTTTGTGCCAAGGATTCATATAATCCTGTACGTCATTCCCTTTGTCCTTCGGTATGTTACTTGCCCGAGATTCGATCGCTGGTATCCGCATACCTATTTCAATCTCGTTACCGGCAAGTCTCTTTACACGTTCTGTAATACAAAATCCCGTGACTTACACTTAGTTACATTGCTTGCAAGGCTTGTGTGTGATGTTGTATTACCGAGTGGGCCCCGAGATACCTCTCCGTCACACGGAGTGACAAATCTGAGTCTTGATCCAAACTAACTCAACGGACACCTTCGGAGATACATGTAGAGCACCTTTATAGTCACCCTGTTACGTTGCGACGTTTGATACACACAAGGTATTCCTCTGGTGCCAGTGACTTATATGATCTCATGGTCATAGGAATAAATACTTGACATGCAGAAAACAATAGCAACAAAGTGACACGATCAACATGCTACGTTCATAGTTCAGGTCTAATCCATCACATGATTCTCCTAATGATGTGATCCAGTTATCTAGTGACAATATTTGCATGTAGTCAGAAAACCTTGACTATCATTGATCAACTGGCTAGCCAACTAGAGGCTTGCTAGGGACATTGTTTTGTCTAGGTATCCACACATGTATCTATGTTTTCATTCAATACAATTATAGCATGGATAATAAATGATTATCTTGTAATAGGAAATATAATAATAACTCTTTTATCATTGCCTCTAGGGCATATTTCCAACAGTCTCCCACTTGCACTAGAGTCAATAATCTAGTCCTCACATCGCCATCCAATTTACATTGTAGTAAATCTAACACCCATATAGTTCTGGTTATGATCATATTTTGCCCGCGGAAGAGGTTAAGTTAATGGGTCTGCTACATTCAGATCCGTGTGCACTTTGCAAATATTTACGTCCTCTCCTTTGACGTAGTCGCGGATGAGGTTGAAGCGTCGTTTGATATGACTGGTCTTCTTGTGAAACCTTGGTTCCTTTGCTAAGGCAATGGCACCAGTGTTGTCACAGAACAGAGTTATGAGATTTGGTGTGCTCGGAACAACTCCAAGATCCGTCATGAATTGCTTCATTCAGACACCCTCCTTAGCTGCCTCCGAGGCAGCCATGTACTCCGCTTCACATGTAGAATCTGCTACGACGCTTTGCTTGGAACTGTACCAGCTTACCGCACCCCCATTAAGAATAAATACGTATCCGGTTTGAGACTTAGAGTCATCCGGATCGTTGTCAAAGCTTGCGTCGATGTAACCCTTTACGACGAGCTCTTCGTCACCTCCATAAATGAGAAACATTTCCTTAGTCCTTTCAGGTACTTCAGAATATTCTTGACCACCGTCCAGTGATCCACTCCTGGATTACTTTGAAACCTGCCTGCCATACTTATGGCCAAGTTGACGTCTGGTCTAGTGCACAACATTGCATACATGATAGAACCTATGGTTGAAGCATAGCGAACGGAACTCATTTGTTCTCTATCTTCCGCGGTTGCTGGGCACTGAGTCTTACTCAATTTTATACCTTGCAACACTGGCAAGAACCCTTTCTTGGACTTTTCCAGTTTGAACTTCTTCAAAACTTTATCAAGGTATGTACTTTGTGAAAGTCCTATCAGGCGTCTCGATCTATCCCTATAGATCTTAATGCCTAGAATGTAAGCAGCTTCTCCTAGGTCCTTCATAGAGAAACTTTTATTCAAGTAATCCTTTACGCTCTCCAAAAACTCCACGTTGTTTCCAATCAGCAATATGTCATCCACATATAATATTAGAAACACCATAGAGCTCCCACTCACTTTCTTGTAAATACAAGATTCTCCAACCACTTGTATAAACCCAAATGCTTTGATCACCTCATCAAAGCGCTTATTCCAACTCCGAGATGCTTGCACGAGTCCATAAATGGATCGCTGGAGCTTGCATACTTTGTTAGCATTCTTTGGATCGACAAAACCTTCGGGTTGCATCATACACAACTCTTCCTTAAGAAAATCGTTAAGGAAAGCCGTTTTGACATCTATCTGCCAGATTTCATAATCGAAAAATGCAGCTATTGCTAACATGATTCGGACGGACTTAAGCATCGCTACCGGTGAGAATGTCTCATCATAGTCAACTCCTTGAACTTGTGAACAACCATTTGCCACAAGTCGAGCTTTATAAACGGTCACATTATCGTCTGTGTCCGTCTTCTTCTTAAAGATCCATTTGTTCCGAATAGCCTTGCGGCCTTCAGGTAATACTTCCAAAGTCCATACTTTGTTTTCATACATAGATCCTATCTCGGACTTCATGGTCTCCAGCCATTTGTTGGAATCTGGGCCCACCATTGTTTCTTCATAATTCGCAAGTTCATTGTTGTCTAACAACATGATTGATAAGACATGATTACCGTACCACTCAGGAGTAGTACGTTGATACGTCTCCATCGTATCTACCTTTTCCAAACTCTTTTGCCCTTGTTTTGGACTCTAATTTGCATGATTTGAATAGAACTAACCCGGACTGACGCTGTTTTCAGCAGAATTGCCATGGTGTTGTTTTTGCGCAGAAATAAAAATTCTCGGAATGACCTGGAAATTTACGAGGATTTTTTGTGGAATATATAAAAAATACTGGCGCAAGAATTACCTGGAGGAATGGAGCAAGGAGCCGACAAGCCCAGGAGGCGCAGGCCTCCCTGGCCGCGCCTCACAGGCTTGTGAGGCCCTCGTGGCTCCGCCACCTCCAACTCCAGCTCTATATAGTCTCTCTCGCCCAGAAAAAATTAGGAGAGAAGAGTTCATCGCGTTTCACGACACGGAGCCGCCGCCACCATCTGTTCTTCCTCCGGAGGGCAGATCTGGAGTCCGTTCTGAGCTCTAGAGAGGGGAGATCGATGCCGTCGTCATCATCAACCATCTTTCATCGCCAATTCCATGATGCTCTTCACCGTTCGTGAGTAATCTCATCATAGGCTTTCTGGACGGTGATGGGTTGGATGAGATCTATCATGTAATCAAGTTAGTTTTGATGGGGTTTGATCCCTAGTATCCACTATGTTCTGAGATTGATGTTGCTAGTACTTTGCTATGCTTAATGCTTGTCACTAGGGCCCGAGTGCCATGATTTCAGATCTGAACCTATTATATTCTCATCAATATATGTGTGTTCTTGATCCTATCTTGCAAGTTGTAGTCACCTACTATGTGTTATGACCCGGCAACCCTGGAGTGACAATAGCCGGAACCACTCCCGGAGATGACCATACTATGAGGAGTTCATGTATTCACTAAGTGCTAATGCTTTGTTCCGGTTCTCTATTAAAAGGAGACCTTAATATCCCTTAGTTTCCATTAGGACCCCGCTGCCACGGGAGGGATGGACAATAGCTGTCATGCAAGTTCTTTTCCATAAGCACGTATGACTATATACGGAATACATGCCTACATTACATTGACGAACTGGAGCTAGTTATAAATCACCCCATGTAATAACCGATACAGGATGAATGTCATCCGACATAATTATCCATCCCCGCTCCAATGTCTACGAGTTTTTCCTACTAGTCCTTGCTGCTACTGTTACCGCTACTACTGTCACTGTTGCTACTGTTACCGTTGCTACCATTGCTATCACACAACTTTGCTGCAGATACTAAGTCTTTCAGGTGTGGTTGAATTGACAACTCAACTGCTAATACTCGAGAATATTCTTTGGCTTCCCCTTGTGTCGAATCAACAAATTTGGGTTGAATACTCTACCCTCGAAAACTGTTGCGATCCCCTATACTTGTGGGTTATCAAGACTATTTTCTGGCGCCGTTGCCGGGGAAGCATAGCTCTATTCTCTGAGTCACTTGGGATTTACGTCTGTTGATCACTATGAGGAATCCGAGAGATCCAAAAACTAAAGTATTGCCCTCAACTACGAGGACAGGTAAGGAACTGCCATCTAGCTCTACACTTGATTCACCTTCAGTTATCAGTAAGTTTTCGACACCACCACCTACTAGAAATTCTGATGTGTCGCCTGTGCTCGATGATGCTACTTCTGCTATCCATGATGCTTATGATGATGCTTTGCTTGATACTGCTTTGCCACTAGGTGCATTCCTTGATGCACAAATTGCTAGAGTTGCTGCTAAATGTGATGATAGTTCTAAAACTGCCAAATTATTGAAGTAGAACCTGCTGTCTCACATGTTAGAACTAGCTCTCCTAGATATGAATTGCCTGATATACCCGAGGGTTATGTTATGGAGGGAGAGGTAGCTGAGGACTTTCTTGCTTGTAAGGATAGCTATGATCTTGAGAATTTATTTCGCAAGTGGAAAGAAAAATCTCTGAACGCTAGGATGAAATACGATCCTAAGTTTGCTACTTCGCCTATCTTTGTTACTGATAAGGATTATGAATTCTCTATCGATCCTGAGTTAATCACTTTGGTCGAATCTGATCCTTTTCATGGTTATGAGTCTGAAACGGTTGTAGCACATCTTACCAAACTGCACGATATAGCCACCCTATTCACGAGTGAGGAAAAGATCCGCCACTACTATATCCTTAAGTTGTTTCCTTTCTCACTAAGGGTGATGCTAAGACTTGGTTCACTTCTCTTGCTCCTGGTTGTGTGCGTAGTCCCCAGGATATGACCTACTACTTCTCTGAGAAATATTTTCCTGCCCATAAGAAACAAGCTGCCTTGCAGGATATATATAACTTTGTGCAAGTTGAAGAAGAGAGTCTCCCACAAGCTTGGGGGAGGCTTGTCCAGCTACTTAATGCTTTGCCTGATCACCCTCTTGAGAAAAATGAAATACTTGATATCTTTTATAATGGACTAACCGATGCTTCTAGGTACCACCTAGATAGTTGTGCTGGTTGTGTTTTCAAGGAACGAACTATGGAACAAGCTGAGATTCCATTGAATAACATCGTGAGCAATGATAATGCTTGGACTATTCCCGAACCACCTCCGAAGCCAACTCCGAAGAAAAGAGGTATTCTATTCCTCATTCCTAAAGATATGCAAGAAGCCAAGAAATCTATGCAAGAGAAAGGTATTAAATCTAAAGATGTTAAGAATCTACCACCTATTGAAGAAATACATGGTCTTGATAACCCGACATAGGTAGTAGAGGTAAATTCTCTTTGTAGATTCAATGAGAGTGATATTCATTTTGATAAACCTGCTAGCTTATGCTTAGATGAATTTGATAACTTTGTTGCCAAACAACAAAGTTTCAATGATTATGTTAGCAGAAAATTGAGGAAAAATGCTCGTATGATTGATCATATAAGTGCTTGTGTGGATAGAAATGTCAATGATCTTAAGCTTTTGAGTAAACATGCCTCTATGGCCACTACTCAAGTAGAACAAGTACTTAAGGCTCAAAATGACTTGCTCAATGAGCTGAATGACAAGTCTGTTAGAGTTTATCACTAGAGGTGGTAGAATGACCCAGGAACCTTTATATCCCGAGGGTCATCCTAAGAGAATTGAACAAGATTCTCAAGGAGTTAGCACTGAGGCACCTAGTCATCCTAGTAATAGGAAGAAAAAGAAAGATGATAGGAACTTGCATGCTAGCAAACCTGCTGCTGTTACACTCGAGAATCCAAACGATGTCTCTGTTTCTCATGCCGAAACACAATCTGGTGATGAACATGATCCTAGTGATAATATTGATAGTGGTGTTGATGCTCAATCTAGCAATGATAAGGAAGTGGAGATTGAACCTGTTGATTTTGATAACCCACTACCTAAGAATAGGAGATATGATAAGAACAACTTCATTGCTAGGAAGCATGGTAAAGAAAGGGAACCATGGGTTCAGAAACCCATGCCCTTTCCTCTCAAACCATCCAAGAAAAAGGATGATGAGGATTTTGAGAGCTTTGTTGAAATGATTAGACCTGTCTTTCTGCAAATGCGTTTGACAGATATGCTCAAAATGTCTCCTTATGCTAAGTACATGAAAGATATTGTGACTAATAAAAGGAGAATACCTGAGGTTGAGATTTCCACCATGCTCGCTAATTACACCTTCAAGGGTGGAACTCCTAACAAACTAGGTGATCCCGAAGTGCCTAGTATACATTTCTCCATTAAAGGAAACTACGTTAGAACTGCTTTATCCGATCTTGGAGCCGGTGTTAGTGTTATGCCTCTCTCTTTATCGTAGACTTGAATTGGATAAGTTGACACCCACTGAAATGTCTTTGCAATTGGCCGACAAATCAACTGCTTTTCCTATTGGCATTTGCGAGGATGTGCCTGCTGTAGTTGCTAACGTTACTATCTTAAGGAACTTTGTTATTCTGGATATTCCCGAGGATGATGCCATGGCGGTCATCCTTGGAAGACCCTTTTTAAGCACTGCAGGGGCTGTTATTGATTGCAACAATGGCAATGTCACTTTCCATGTCAATGGTAATGAGCATACGGTGCACTTTTTGAAGAAACAATATCGAGTTCATTGTATCAATGCTATTGAAAAAACTTCATCAATCCTTATTGGGAGCTTTGAATGCCCTATACCTACTGTCAAGATGAAGTATGATTTGATTGTTGGCGATATGCACATCCCCATTGAGGTAACTTAGTGATTATTCAAAAATTCTCCGGTTTCATGTGATTCGAAAAAAGTTTGTCAAGGATACTTGATCAACTTCATTGATGGATTTCTTTTGATGACCATGAGATGGATGAATCTAAGAGTCACAACCTTCTGTTCCGAACTTTTGGTTTCTGTTGTTTAGAAGAAAAATGATAAATTTAGCTTTAGTTTTTCCTGTTTTCTGCTTTTTGCGTCCCTTAGAAAAGTGTCCCAAAAATAAAATTCTTCAAATGCTCTGAAAATCAAGTATGATTTTTTCTGGAATTTTTGAAAAATTCTGAGATAGAGAGCTAGTCAAGGGGATGCACCAGTGGGCCACAAGCCCAGGAGGCGCGGGCACACCCTTGGCCATGCGTGGCAGGCTTGTGGGCCCCACATGCCCCCTCCACTTATTCCAGCTCACATCTCCTTCTCCTACCTCCAGAAAAAATCATTCCACAGCTCAAACCCGTGTTCTTGCTCTTCTTGCTGCGTTTTTCGATCTCCTTGTGCAAAGCCCCTTTCACCAAACTGTTTTGGGGGAATTGTTCCTTGGTATGTGACTCCTCCATTGGTCCAATTAGTTTTTGCTCTAGTGCTTTATTCATTGCATATTTTTGCTGCCTTGGTGACCGTGTTCTTGAGCTTTCCATGTTAATTTTAGTTGGTCCCAAGTAGTTTTGATGCATGATATGGCCTCTAGGCACTTGTAGGAGTAGTTGCTATGAGTTTTGTTGAGCCTTGTTCATTTTTCTTTTGAGTCACTAATTTTTTTTAGAAAAGGAAGATGTTTAGGAAAAGCTATCATGGTGGTTCTTCAAGCAAGAGGGGTCCCCGTCTCGCGATTTGGGAGCCCGATCCTTATCAACCGAGGAACGCAGAGGTCCAACCATGTGAATGGCCTTCTGATGTATTCACGATTGATGCAGGTTTCAAAGACGAGTTTGATACATTTGTTCACAACGCCGGGCTAGAAGAATTCATCTCCAATAAATGTGAACAGTATACTACTCTCACTGCCTCTTTTGTTCGTAGATTTAAATTTTCAGTTGGCCGAGACACTTCCATACTGTTTGATCTCTATGACAAATCGTATACCATGGATTTAGAGGATTTCAATAGAATTTGCAAGATACCTGATTGGGGTAGTCTTAATGATCCTCCTAAGTCTTTGGTTAGAGATTTTTTTTCTCTAGTATAACTGTTGGAGAAACTAGAGATATTACGCACGCTACCATGGAGAGCATTCATTTTCCTGCCTTGCATTACTTTGCTCTCTTCATAGGTAGATGCATTAACGACAAGATTGAGCATTGTCACCTCTGCGCACCTGACCTTAGTATTTTTAAGAGCGCAGTAATGGGTGATAGAAGTTTCAACATGGGAGCTATAATCGTGAGGAGGCTAAATAATAATGCTAATGAAGGGGATTTCTTTGGTGGGATCTATGCCACTCGCATAGCAAATTTTCTTGGAGTACCCATCCGCGAAGGAGATCCCCTGCTCCATACAGCTTTCCTTGATTGCGCCGCTATGACACGTTATCAGTTCCTTGAGAGGGATAACGAATCCCTCCTATACCGGTTAATATTTAACCGATAGCGTGTTTTCCATATTACCCTTCCTACTCCTGCCTTCTTTGACTTTCAGGTAAAACGGAGATATTATATAACCAGAGGAGAGGCAAAGGAGTATGAGAGGGAGGCAAAGGCTGCTCGCCTCCGTGAGGCAGCTATTCAGGCGGTAGCTGTCGCGTTCCCGTACAACCCCAATTATGATTTTGGATATCGCCCGGACCATCCATGGGAGTAGACCAACTTAGGACAAAAGCCTAAGCTTGGGGGAGTACGTGTTTCTCACCGACTTTATATTCATGCTCACACTTTCACTTTGATAGTCGGTGTTCACACCTTGCCAATGTATCATCCATGCTAGTTTATTTCTTTTTCTCGCTTTCTTCTCGTGTGTTTGTTTAGATTGAGAAAAACAAAAAAAATAGTTGTAAGTTTACTTTCCAGCTTGCTTAGTGGTGTTTAAAAAGAAAACCCAAAAATATTTCCCGTTCTTCTTTTGCTTGTTGGGAGCTTTCCCGTGTAAATAGTCTTCTTTTCTTTGGGTCAAGGTAGAAGACCATGGTTACAATGTTTAGTAGCTCTCGTATGCATTATTGTTTATCTGTCAAAGAGCCATATTACTTTGTCTTCTTCTCTGAGTTTTCTTGCAGATTTCAGCTTAGTCCAATGCACGAACACTCTCATTATTATTCACATCATTCGCTCGTGCAAGTGAAAGGCAATAATGACGATATATGATGAAGTGACTGAGCCTGGAAAAGCTTGTATGAACTCGATCTATTTTGTTTTTGTAAATATGACTAGCTCATGTTCCTAATTCAACATTGTTATGAGAGAAACATGTTTGCAATGACAACTTAGAGATCATAGTTTCTGATGCTATCCTTAATTAGCTAGGAGCTTATAATGGTTTGTCTTGGATACCAACATGAATTTCAAGATGATTATGATGTAGTATGATAGGCTGGTATATCCCTTTGAATGATTCAAGAGGCTTGACTTGGCACATGTTCACGCATGTAGTTGAAACAAAATCAACATAGCCTCTATGATATTCATGTTTATGGTGATTTATGTCCTACTCATGCTTGCACTCAATGTTGGTTAATTTCAATGCGTATTGATGACCATTGTCGCTCTCTAGTTGGTCGCTTCCCAGTCTTTTGCTAGCCTTCACTTGTACTAAGCGGGATTACTGCTTGTGCATCCACTTCCATAAACCCAAAGTTGTTCCATATGCATCCACCATACCTACCTATATGCGGTATCTACCTGCCGTTCCAAGTAAATTTGCATGTTCCACTCTCTAAATCTTCAAGAAATAATCTGTTGTGTATGCCCGAACCACTCATGGGGTGGCAAGAGGCGGTCAGTATCTTCCATGCTAGGCGTTTTATCCTCGATACGTGTTTATTCACTATCACTCACGAGAAAGGGGCTGGTAATCGGAATGCCCAGTTCCATGCTTAAATCATAAAAATAATTGCAAACAAAACTCCCCGTGGATTGTTGTTGGTATGGATGGCACACAAGGATTCGGCTAGTCGTTGAGTGTGATTGATCGGTGGTGGGGGAGTCAAAACTTTACTTTTCTGTTTGGGAACCGCCTATAATTTGTGTAGCATGGAAGATGGTGAAAACTCTTGTTCATCGCGTTGACAATGAAAGCATGTCACCCACAATTATTCATCTCTGTCTTCAAAGCTTGAGCTCTAGCACCTCTGCAAATCCATGCTTCCCTCCGCGAAGGGCCTATCTATTTGTGTTTATGTTGAGTCATCCTCTCCTTATAAAAGCACCAGTTAGAGAGCACCTTCGTCATTTTTATGCTTTGCTATTAATTGTTATTGAGTATGACTGTGACTGGATCTTCTTTGCCATGAATTACAATGTTCAGTGAGCCCTTGGTCTTTGAAGGTGCTCTGCATTTATGTTTTGCAGTCTCAGAAAGAGCTAGCGAGATACCATCTGTTCATATTGCTTCATGATTGTTTTGATTGAAGTGTTGACGTTTGAAACATATTATTATTGCTTGCTAGTTGATTTTGCCATTGATATGAGTTTACCATGAGACCTAAATGTCATTGCTCATGTGGTTAGCTTTTGATCTTGCTGAAAATCTGAATATGAGTTAAACATAATTACAACAACAAGATCAAACAGAGTTCGTAAAAGTTTTTCTTTTGTCTCTTTCAGTTTCTCAACTGAATTGCTTGAGGACAAGCAACGCTTTAAGCTTGGGAGAGTTGATACGTCTCCATCGTATCTACTTTTCCAAACTCTTTTGCCCTTCTTTTGGACTCTAATTTGCATGATTTGAATGGAACTAACCCGGACTGACGCTTTTTTCAGCAGAATTGCCATGGTGTTGTTTTTGCGCAGATATAAAAGTTCTCGGAATGACATGTAAATTCACAAGGATTTTTTGTGGAATATATAAAAATATAGGCACAAGAATTACCTGGAGGGACGGAGCCAAGAGCCCACAAGCCCAGGAGGCGCGCCCCCCTGGCCGCGCCTGGCAGGCTTGTGAGGCCCTCGTGGCTCCACCGCCTCCAACTCCAACTCTATATAGTCTCTCTCGCCCAGAAAAAATTAGGAGAGAAGAGTTCATCGCGTTTCACGACACGGAGCCGCCGCCACCACCTCTTCTGTTGGAATTATGCCCTAGAGGAAATAATACATATAGTTATTATTATAATTCCTGTATCAAGATAATCATTTATTATCCATGCTATAATTGTATTGAATGAAGACTCATTTACATGTGTGGATACATAGACAAAACACCGTCCCTAGCAAGCCTCTAGTTGGCTAGCGAGTTGATCAAAGATAGTCAGTGTCTTCTGATTATGAACAAGGTGTTGTTGCTTGATAACTGGATCACGTCATTAGGAGAATCACGTGATGGACTAGACCCAAACTAATAGACATAGCATGTTGATCGTGTCATTTTGTTGCTACTGTTTTCTGCGTGTCAAGTATTTATTCCTATGACCATGAGATCATATAACTCACTGACACCGGAGGAATGCTTTGTGTGTATCAAACGTCGCAACGTAACTGGGTGACTATAAAGATGCTCTACAGGTATTTCCGAAGGTGTTAGTTGAGTTAGTATGGATCAAGACTGGGATTTGTCGCTCCGTGTGAACGGAGAGGTATCTCGGGGCCCACTCGGTAATACAACATCACACAAAAGCCTTGCAAGCAATGTAACTTAGTGTAAGTTGCGGGATCTTGTATTACGGAACGAGTAAAGAGACTTGCCGGTAAACGAGATTGAAATAGGTATACGGATACTGACGATCGAATCTCGGGCAAGTAACATACCGAAGGACAAAGGGAATGACATACGGGATTATATGAATCCTTGGCACTGTGGTTCAAACGATAAGATCTTCGTAGAATATGTAGGATCCAATATGGGCATCCAGGTCCCGCTATTGGATATTGACTGAGGAGTCTCTCGTGTCATGTCTTCATAGTTCTCGAACCCCCAGGGTCTGCACACTTAAGGTTCGACGTTGTTTTATGCGTATTTGAGTTATATGGTTGGTTACCGAATGTTGTTCGGAGTCCCGGATGAGATCACGGACGTCACGAGGGTTTCCGGAATAGTCCGGAAACGAAGATTGATATATAGGATGACCTCATTTGATTACCGGAAGGTTTTCGGAGTTACCGGGAATGTACCGGGAATGACGAAGGAGTTTCTCTCGAGAGAATTGAGTGGGAGGAAGATAGAACTTGACGAGGTTGTCGAACCTCTCATCCCTCTGGATGGTGGCGCAGGGCAAGGGGAAACCTCTGTCATTGCGACGCCGGTTGAGGAGGAAGTTGATGATGAAGATCATGAAACTCCAGTTCAAATTTCTGTCGAACCACGCAGGTCGACGAGACCACGTGCTGCTCCAGAGTGGTACGGTAATCCCGTCTTATCAATCATGTTGTTAGACAACAATGAACCTGCGAATTATGAAGAAGCAATGGTGGGCCCAGATTCCAACAAATGGCTGGAAGCCATGAAGTCTGAGATAGGATCCATGTATGAGAACAAAGTGTGGACTTTGGAGGTACTGCCTGAGGGCCGCAAGGCCATTCAGAACAAATGGATCTTTAAGAGGAAGATGGACGCTGACGGTAATGTGACCGTTTATAAAGCTCGACTTGTGGCAAAGGGTTTTTCACAAGTTCAAGGAGTTGACTACGATGAGACTTTCTCACCCGTAGCGATGCTTAAGTCCGTCAGAATCATGTTAGCAATAGCTGCATTTTTCGATTATGAAATCTGGCAGATGGATGTCAAAACGGCGTTCCTTAACGGTTTCCTTAAGGAAGAGTTGTATACGGTACAACCCGAAGGTTTTGTCGATCCTAAGAATGCTAACAAGGTGTACAAGCTCCAGCGATCGATTTATGGACTGGTGCAAGCATCTCGGAGTTGGAACAAACGCTTTGATGAGGTGATCAAAGCATTTGGGTTTATACAAGTGGTTGGAGAATCTTGTATTTACAAGAAAGTGAGTGGGAGCTCTGTGGCGTTTCTAATATTATATGTGGATGACATATTACTGATTGGAGACAACATAGAGTTTTTAGAGAGCATAAAGGATTACTTGAATAAAAGTTTCTCTATGAAGGACCTAGGAGAAGCTGCTTACATTCTAGGCATTAAGATCTATAGGGATAGATCAAAACGCCTGATAGGACTTTCACAAAGCGCATACCTTGATAAAGTTTTGAAGAGGTTCAAAATGGAACAGTCCAAGAAAGGGTTCTTGCCAGTTCTACAAGGTACGAGATTGAGTAAGACTCAGTGCCCAGCAACTGATGAAGATAGAGAGCATATGCGCTCCGTCCCCTATGCTTCAGCCATAGGTTCTATCATGTATGCGATGCTGTGCACTAGACCGGATGTTAGCATGGCCATAAGTATGGCAGGTAGGTTCCAGAGTAATCCAGGAGTGGATCACTGGACAGCGGTCAAGAATATCCTGATGTACCTGAAAAGGACTAAGGAGATGTTTCTCGTGTATGGAGGTGACGAAGAGCTCGCCGTAAAAGGTTACGTCGATGCAAGCTTTGAGACAGATCCGGACGACTCTAAGTCGCAAACCGGATACGTATTTATTCTTAATGGGGGTGCAGTAAGCTGGTGCAGTTCCAAGCAAAGCGTCGTAGCATATTCTACATGTGAGGCGGAGTACATGGCTGCCTCGGAGGCGGCTAAGGAGGGTGTCTGGATGAAGCAATTCATGACGGATCTTGGAGTGGTGCCAAGCGCACTGAATCCAATAACCTTGTTCTGTGACAACACGGGTGCCATTGCCTTAGCAAAGGAACCGCGGTTTCACAAGAAGTGCAGACACATCAAACGACGCTTCAACCTCATCCGCGACTACGTCGAGGGAGAGGACGTAAATATATGCAAAGTGCACACGGATCTGAATGTAGCAGACCCGCTGACTAAACCTCTTCCACGGCCAAAACATGATCAACACCAGAACTGTATGGGTGTTAGATTTATTACAATGTAATTCACATGGTGATGTGAGGGCTAGATATTGACTCTAGTGCAAGTGGGAGACTGTTGGAATTATGCCCTAGAGGCAATAATACATATAGTTATTATTATAATTCCTGTATCAAGATAATCGTTTATTATCCATGCTATAATTGTATTGAATGAAGACTCATTTACATGTGTGGATACATAGACAAAACACCGTCCCTAGCAAGCCTCTAGTTGGCTAGCCAGTTGATCAAAGATAGTCAGTGTCTTCTGATTATGAACAAGGTGTTGTTGCTTGATAACTGGATCACGTCATTAGGAGAATCACGTGATGGACTAGACCCAAACTAATAGACATAGCATGTTGATCGTGTCATTTTGTTGCTACTGTTTTCTGCGTGTCAAGTATTTATTCCTATGACCATGAGATCATATAACTCACTGACACCGGAGGAATGCTTTGTGTGTATCAAACGTCGCAACATAACTGGGTGACTATAAAGATGCTCTACAGGTATTTCCGAAGGTGTTAGTTGAGTTAGTATGGATCAAGACTGGGATTTGTCGCTCCGTGTGAACGGAGAGGTATCTCGGGGCCCACTCGGTAATACAACATCACACACAAGCCTTGCAAGCAATGTAACCTAGTGTAAGTTGCGGGATCTTGTATTACGGAACGAGTAAAGAGACTTGCCGGTAAACGAGATTGAAATAGGTATACGGATACTGACGATCGAATCTCGGGCAAGTAACATACCGAAGGACACAGGGAATGACATACGGGATTATATGAATCCTTGGCACTGAGGTCCAAACGATAAGATCTTCGTAGAATATGTAGGATCCAATATGGGCATCCAGGTCCCGCTATTGGATATTGACCGAGGAGTCTCTCGGGTCATGTCTACATAGTTCTCGAACCCGCAGGGTCTGCACACTTAAGGTTCGACGTTGTTTTATGCGTATTTGAGTTATATGGTTGGTTACCGAATGTTGTTAGGAGTCCCGGATGAGATCACGGACGTCACGAGGGTTTGCTGAATAGTCCGGAAACGAAGATTTACATATAGGATGACCTCATTTGATTACCGGAAGGTTTTCGGAGTTACCGGGAATGTACCGGGAATGACGAATGGGTTCCGGGAGTTCACCGGGGGGGGGGGGGGCAACCCACCCCGGGGAAGTCCATAGGCCTTGAGGGTGGCACACCAGCCCTTAGTGGGCTGGTGGGACAGCCCAAAAGGGCTCTATGCGCCAAGAAGAAAAGAAATCAAGAGAAAAGAAAAAAAAGGAGGAGGTGGGAAGGAAGGGGGACTCCCTCCCACCAAACCAAGTCCAACTCGGTTTGGGGGGGGGGGAGTCCTCCCCCCTTGGACTCGGCCGACCCCCTTGGGGCTCCTTGAGCCCCAAGGCAAGGTCCCCTCCCTCCCACCTATATATACGGAGGTTTTAGGGCTGATTTGAGACGACTTTTCCACGGCAGCCCGACCACATACCTCCACGGTTTTTCCTCTAGATCGCGTTTCTGCGGAGCTCGGGCGGAGCCCTGCTGAGACAAGGTCATCACCAACCTCCGGAGCACCGTCACGCTGCCGGAGAACTCTTCTACCTCTCCGTCTCTCTTGCTGGATCAAGAAGGCCGAGATCATCGTTGAGTTGTACGTGTGCTGAACGCGGAGGTGCCGTCCGTTCGGTACTAGATCGTGGGACTGATCGCGGGATTGTTCGCGGGGCGGATCGAGGGACGTGAAGACGTTCCACTACATCAACCGCGTTCACTAACGCTTCTGCTGTACGATCTACAAGGGTACATAGATCACTCATCTCCTCTCGTAGATGGACATCACCTTGATAGGTCTTCGTGCGCGTAGGAAATTTTTTGTTTCCCATGCGACGTTCCCCAACAATCACTTGATCCCTCTCGGTACATCTTGTACACTTTCGGTGTTGATCATCTTGATTTACTCTTTGCTTAGTCTTGATCAACCTTGTGTCTTTATGACCAACCATTGGATAATACTTCGAATACCACCTTGGTCATCATATAAACTCCTTGAAACCAACAGATGGACTTCAAGAAGTGCCTATGGACAAATCCTTCGAATATAACTCAATGCAACCATTAGTACATATGGATTGTCATCAATTACCAAAAACACATATGGAGAAATATGCTCTAACAGGGTCAAAAGGCTTTTTTTCATTGTGTTTATGCAATAACGTGGAAAATGTTGTTGGATGAGTTTTTATGCAAAAGTAGAATTAGCAAAGAAAAAAATTAGGACATGGAACAACCTTCCATCTGACCACGAATGAGGATCAGATGAGGTACATAGATGGCCAAAATCAACCCATGTGAATGCCTCAAACCGCCTCAAACGCCCAGTTTGTCCGTCATCCCTCATATCCAACCTAAATTTAGGACGGATATGAGACGACCCAGGCATGACCAGTCGCATCCGTATGTCATAGTTGACAGACCCGACCTAGGAGGGACCCATCATTGTCCCACAAAATGCCCAATCCGACGCCTCATTCCAAACCCTAGCTTACTCAATCACCTTTCTTGAACAATCATCTCCTCTCCTTTCTCGGATTCTGATCCACTCCGACGCAATGTCAAGCTCCGTCATCATCAACCATCTTTCATCGCCAATTCCATGGTGCTCTTCACCGTTCGTGAGTAATCTCATCATAGGCTTGCTGGACGGTGATGGGTTGGATGAGATCTATCATGTAATCGAGATAGTTTAGATGGGGTTTGGTCCCTAGTATCCACTATGTTCTGAGATTGATGTTGCTACTACTTTGCTATGCTTAATGCTTGTCACTAGGGCCCAAGTGCCATGATTTCAGATCTGAACCTATTATATTCTCATCAATATATGTGTGTTCATGATCCAATCTTGCAAGTTGTAGTCACCTACTATGTGTTATGACCTGGCAACCCCGGAGTGACAATAGCCGGAACCACTCCTGAAGATGACCATAGCATGAGGAGTTCATGTATTCACTAAGTGCTAATGCTTTGTTCTGGTTCTCTATTAAAAGGAGACCTTAATATCCCTTAGTTTTCATTAGGAACCCGCTGCCACCTGAGAGATGGACAATAGATGTCATGCAAGTTCTTTTCCATAAGGGCGTATGACTATATACGGAATACATGCCTACATTACATTGACGAACTGGAGCTAGTTACAAATCACCCCATGTTATAACTGATACATGATGAATGTCATCTGACATAATTATCCATCACCGCTACAATGCCTACGAGTTTTTCCTACTGATCCTTGCTGCTACTGTTACCGCTACTGTTGTCACTGCTGCTACTATTACCGTTGCTACCATTCCTATCACACTACTTTGCTACTGAAACTTTGCTGCAGATACTAAGTCTTTCAGGTGTGGTTGAATTGACAACTCAACTGCTAATACTCGAGAATATTGTTTGGCTTCCCCTTGTGTCGAATCAACAAATTTGGGTTGAATACTCTACCCTTGAAAACTGTTGCGATCCAGTATACTTGTGGGTTATCATACGTGATCTCGTTGACCTGCGAGGTCCAATAAGAACTTGATCCAAAGTTTCATGATCATCATCATTAACTTCCTCTTCAACAAGTGTCGCTTCGACACGGGTTTCCCCTTGCCCTGCGCCACTATCTAGAGGGACTAGAGGTTCGACAACCTCATCAAGTTCTATCTTCCTCCCACTCAATTCTTTCGAGAGAAACTCCTTCTCAAGAAAAGCTCCATTTTTAGCAACAAACACTTTGCCCTCGGATTTAAGATAGAAGGTGTACCCAACTGTCTCTTTTGGGTAACATATGAAGACGCACTTTTCCGCTTTGGGTTCCAGCTTTTCAGGCTGAAGCTTTTTGACATAAGCATCACATCCCCAAACTAAGAAACGACAATTTCGGTCTTTTGCCATACCATAGTTCGTATGGTGCCGTCTCAACGGATTCTGATGGTGCCCTATTTAAAGTGAATGCAGTTCTCTCTAATGCATAACGCCAAAACGATAACGGGAAATCGGTAAGAGACATCATAGATCGCACCATTTCTAACAAAGTACGATTACGACGTTTGGACACACCATTACGCTGTGGTGTTCCAGGCGGTGTCAACTGTGAAAACATTCCACATTGTCTTAAGTGAGCAGCAAACTCGAAACTCATATATTCACCCCCACGATTAAAACGTAGGAACTTGATCTTCTTGTTACGATGATTTTCAACTTCACTATGAAATTGCTTGAACTTCTCAAACGTTTCAGACTTGTGCTTCACCAAGTAGATATATCCATACCTACTCAAATCGTCAGTGAAGGTGAGAAAATAACGATATCCGCCACGCGCCTCCACACTCATCGGACCGCACACATCGGTATGTATGATTTCCAACAAGTCACTTGCACGCTCCATAGTTCCGGAGAACGGAGTCTTAGTCATCTTTCCCATGAGGCATGGTTCGCACGTGTCAAGTGATTCAAAATCAAGTGACTCCAAAAGCCCATCGGAATGGAGTTTCTTCATGCGCTTTACACCAATATGACCTAAGCGGCAGTGCCACAAAAACATGGCGCTATCATTGTTAACTCTACATCTTTTGGTCTCAATGTTATGTATATGTGTATCATCGCCTATCAAGATTCAATATGAACAATCCTCTCACATTGGCTGCATGACAATAAAATATATTACTCATAGAAATAGAACAACCATTATTCTCTGACTTAAACGAGTAACCGTCTCGCGATAGATCTAGATATAATGTTCATGCTTAACGCAGGCACTAAATAACAATTATTTAAGTTCATAACTAATCTTGATGGTAACTGAAGTGAAAGTGTGCCGACGGCAATTGCATCAACCTTGGAACCATTTCCCACGTGCATGGTCACTTCATCCTTCGTCAGCCTTCGTTTATTCCGCAGTTCATGCTTCGAGTTGCAAATATGAGCAACAGAACCGGTATCGAATACCCAGGCACTACTACGAGAGTTGTTTAAGTACACATCAATAACATGTATATCGAATATACCTGATTTTTCCTTGGCCGCCTTCTTATTAGCCAAATACTTGGGGCAGTTGCGCTTCCAGTGACCTAGTCGCTTGCAATAATAACACTCTGTTTCAGGCTTAGGCCCGGCCTTGGGTTTCTTCATTGGATTGGCAACAGGCTTGCCACTCTTCTTGGAGTTACCCTTCTTGCCTTTGGCATTTCTCTTGAAACTAGTGGTCTTATTGAGCATCAACACTTGATGCTCTTTCCGGAGTTTTGAGTCTGCGACTTTCAGCATCGCGAATAACTCGCCGGGTGACTTGTTCATCCCTTGCATGTTATAGTTCAACACAAAGCTCTTATAGCTAGGTGGCAGTGATTGAAGAATTCTGTCAGTGATAGCCTCTTACGGGAGTTCAATACCCAGCTCAGCTAGACGGTTTGAGTACCCAGACATTTTGAGCACATGTTCACTGACAAACGAATTCTCCTCCATCTTGCAAGCATAGAATTTATCGGAGGTCTCATACCTCTCAATCCGGGCGTTCTTCTGAAAGATAAACTTCAACTCCTGGAACATCTCAAATGCTCCATGATGCTCAAAGTGACGTTGAAGTCCCGGCTCTAAGCCATACAAGACTGCACATTGAACTACTGAGTAGTCCTCATTACGTGTTAACCAGGCGTTCTTAACATCTTGGTCAGCCGTAGCGGGTGGTTCATCTCCTAGCGCAGCATTAAGGATATAATCCTTCTTCCCAGCTTGCAGGAGCAACTTAAGATTACGAGCCGAGTCTACAAAGTTGCTTCCATCATCTTTCAACTTAGCTTTCTCTAGGAACGTATTAAAATTCAGGGTGACTGTTGCGTGAGCCATTGACCTACAACACAAATATTACAAAGTGGACTTAGACTATGTTTAAGATAATTAGAGTTTAACTAATCAAATTACTGATAAACTCCCACTCAAAAAGTACATCTCTCTAGTCATTTGAGTGGTACATGATCCAAATTCACTAACTCAAGTCTGATCATCACGTGAGTTGAGAATAGTTTCAGTGGTAAGCATCTCTATGCTAATCATATCAACTATATGATTCATGCTCGACCTTTCGGTTTCATGTGTTCCGAGGCCATGTGTGCACATGCTAGGCTCGTCAAGTTTAACCCGAGTGTTCTGCGTGTGCAACTGTTTTGCACCCGTTGTATGTGAACGTTGAGTCTATCACACCCGATCATCACGTGGTGTCTCGAAATGACGAACTATTGCAACGGTCCACAGTCGGGGAGAACACAATTTCATCTTGAAATTTTGGTAAGATATCACCTTATAATGCTATGTTGTTCCAAGCAAAATAAGGTGCATCAAAGGATTAACATCACATGCAATTCATAAGTGACATGATATGGCCATCATCTTGTGCTTCTTGATCTCCATCACCAAAGCACCGGCATGATCTTATTGTCACTGGCGCCACACCATGATCTCCGTCATCATGATCTCCATCAATGTGTCGCCATCGAGGTTGTCTTGCTATTTATGCTATTACTACTAAAGCTACAACTTAGCAATATAGTAAACGCATCTGCAAACACAAATGTTAGTTTAAAGACAACCCTATGGCTCCTGCCGGTTGCGGTAGCATCGACGTGCAAGTCGATATTAACTATTACAACATGATCATCTCATACATCCAATATATCACATCACGTCATTGGCCATATCATATCACAAACATACCCTGTAAAAACAAGTTAGACGTCCTCTAATTTGTTGTTGCAAGTTTTACGTGGCTGCTATGGGTATCTAGTATGATCGCATCTTACTTACGCAAAAACCACAACGGAGATGTGCAAATTTCTATTTAACCTCTCTCCGAGGACCGCTCGGTCAAAACCAACTCAATTAAAGTTGAAGAAATCGACACCCGCCAGTCATCTTTATGCAACGAGGTTGCATGTTAGTCGATGAAACCAGTCTCTCGTAAGCGTACGAGTAATGTCGGTCCGGGCCGCTTCAATCCAACAATACCGCCGAATCGAGAAAAGACTAAGGAGGGCAGAAAATTGAACATCAACATCCACAAAACCTTTTGTGTTCTACTCGAGATAACATCTACGCACGAACCTAGCTCATGATGCCACTGTTGGGGAACGTTGCATGCGAAACAAAAAAATTCCTACGCACACGAAGACCTAACATGGTGATGTCCATCTACGAGAGGAGATTAGATCTACGTACCCTTGTAGATCGCTAAGCGGGAAGCGTTAAGAAATGCGGTTGATGTAGTGGTACAGCTTCGTGATTCAAATCACCGTCGTCCCACGAACCGTCCCACGAACGGCTCCGATCTAGTGCCGAACGGATGGCACCTCCGCGTTCAGCACACGTACAGCTCGATGACGATCTCGGCCTTCTTGATCCAGCAAGAAATAGAGAGACGTAGATGAGTTCTCCGACAGCGTGACGGTGCTCCGGTGGTGGTGATGATCAAGTCCTGCAGGGCTCCGCCCGAGCTCCGCAGAAATGCGATCTAGAGGTAAAACTATGTGGAATAGGCTAGAGTTGCACGTGGCAAAGTTTTCTATCAAAAAGCCCTAAACCACCAATATATATAGGAGGATGGGAGGGGCTAGCCTTGGGGCACAAGGGCCACAAGGGTGCGCCGGCCGAAGGGGTGGAGGAGGACTCGTCCTCCAATTCGGTTTGGGAAGGAGGAGTCCTCCTCTTCCTTCCCACCTCCATCCTTTCCTTTTTTTCTTTCCTTTGGTATTTTTGCTTGTGGCACCATAGCCCTCTTGGGCTGAATCCACCAGCCCACTAAGGACTTGGTGCGCCACCCTAAGGCCATGGGCTCACTCCCGGGTGGGTGGGCTCGCGGTAAACACCCAGAACCCATTCGTCACTCCCGGTTCACTACCGGTAATGCCCGAAACTATGCGGTGACCAAATGAAACCATCCTATATATCAATCTTCGTTTCCTGACCACTCCGGAAACCCTCGTGACGTCCGTGATCTCATCCGGGACTCCGAACAACATTCGGTAACCACACATATAACTCAACTATACTAAAACATCATCGAACCTTAAGTGTGCAGACCCTGCGGGTTGGTGAACTATGCACACATGACCCGAGACACTCCTCGGTAATATCCAATAGCGGGACCTGGATGCCCATATCGGATCCTACATATTCTCTAAAGATCTTATCGGTTGAACCTCTGTGCCAAGGATTCATATAATCCCGTATGTCATTCCCTTTGTCCGTCGGTATGTTACTTGCCCGAGATTCGATCGTCGGTATCCGCATACCTATTTCAATCTCGTTACTGACAAGTCTCTTTACTCGTTCTGTAATACAAGATCCCGTGACTTACAGTTAGTCACATTGCTTGCAAGGCTTGTGTGTGATGTTGCATTACCGAGTGGGCCCCGAGATACCTCTCCGTCACATGGAGTGACAAATCCCAGTCTTGATCCATACTAACTCAACGGACACCTTCGGAGATACCTGTAGAGCACCTTTATAGTCATCCAGTTACGTTGCGACGTTTGATACACACAAGGTATTCCTCCAGTGCCAGTGAGTTATATGATCTCATGGTCATAGGAATAAATACTTGACACGCAGAAAACAATAGCAACAAAATGACACGATCAACATGGGACGTTCATAGTTTGGGTCTAATCTATCACATGATTCTCCTAATGATGTGATCCAGTTATCAAGTGACAACACTTGCATATAGTGAGAAAACCTTCACTATCATTGATCAACTGGCAAGCCAACTAGAGGCTTGCTAGGGACATTGTTTTGTCTATGTATCCACACATGTATCTATATTTTCATTCAATACAATTATAGCAAGGATAGTAAACGATTATCTTGTAACATGAAATATAATAATAACTGTTTTATGTATGCCTCTAGGGCATATTTCCAACAACAAGTTCCTAGCAGGTTTATTAATCTTCGCTACTAGTGCCTTGTTGTCCAGCTCCACATGTGTACGCTGGATGTGGAGATCGACCGCCACCTGTAGCACCCGTCTGCAAGCGAACACTTCCACTGATTCAGGGTCGGCAATGCATGAGAAAAAATGGCTAACTCCTGCCAAGAACGCAGCATTGTGATCCCTAAAAACTGAACCCCCACCACCATTGGTTCCTTGCTTCGAGACTGCACCGTCAGAGTTTATTTTCACCTCCTTCCATGGATCCTTCCACGGATCGATCGCCTTCGATGACTAGAAGCTCATCTAGAAGAGCTGGGCGCCGCCGAAAGTGAAATTCCTCCACTGGCTCGCCAGCTTAGATGGCTGATGGACGGCAGATCGTCTCGCTTGGAATGGAATGCAGCACCATCCAGCTTGCCCGTTGTGCGACAAGGCCCCGGAGACGCTGCACCACCTCCTACTATCATGCCCCTTCTCGCGGTAGGTTTGGCATGAGCTCCTTGCTTGGGTGCGCGCGACCTGCAGGACGCCCGACAACGAAAGCTCCCTACTCGACTGGTGGCACCATGCTAGGCAGGACACCCCTTAGCTGATGCGCAAGGGACTTGCATCCGTGGCGCTCCTGACACCTTGGATGATTTGGAGGCATAGGAACGATTGCCTTTTTGATCGCGCGCAGCCATCCGTCCACACTCTCGTGGGCAGGATCAAAGACGAGGCCAGGCTGTGGGCCACCGCTGAAGGGCTTAGGGAGCCTCATGGGATGTGCACTAGTGACCATCCGATATGTGTAACCACCTCCTAGGAGGAATGCAATTTCACAACTATCTCTTTTTTTCAATGAAATGAAACGCAAAGGTCCATCGCATTTTCTCAGACGAAAAAATGCGACACTTATTTTTGGACAGAGGGAGTAGTACATTGGTGACCCTCTACATACACCCATATCTGTTGGTTGTTGACATCATAATTTGCTGATTTGCATGTCCAAAGATAAATTTGTCTACAAGATTTACTGTTGAGTGCAGCATACACCGAAATATTTCTGTACCGCCTAAAAGATCAATCCGTGACTATGGAATTAGATTTTGTGTTGTATTCACATCACACGTCCTTAAAAAGGTACTTGAACAGAGCTCATGTCTGGGATGATCTTTTTCAAGGACAAAAAAGTATGCCAAAGATCCAAGATACCCATACAAATGTGTAACCCTAACCTCACAAGATGTGTAGGAGGAGCTTGATGGAGGAGGAAGATATGTCGTCAAAATCTGGAGACGCGCCTTGCTGCTCCTCGGCGGCAGCATCAATGGTCCATCCTTGCGGCCATGCTGGAGGAGGAGGGGATTTTTTTCGGAGGAGGAGGGGATTGTTGGGGGAAGGAAAAGATCTCGTGGGGAGGAGGACGGTAACGCAACCTTTACCGGGGCGGAGGTGGGCGACATTTACCAAACGACTGTAATGTCTTATTCCCCTAAGAAAAATCACTAAAATACGCTCCCCTCTAGAAAAGAATGTAATGTCTTATGTTTATTACACCGTAAACACGTAACGGAGAGAAATCTCCGAAACAAACATCGCCAGTCTAGTCTATTAACCGTCGCCAAGCTCTAATAACCAGTCAAAAGAACCATTCCTTTAAAAAAGAGAGTCAAAAGGACCAAACCGTGGCAAGCAAGCATCAAAGGGAGGACGTTGAACCTTTAGTCTCTTCTGCTTTTATATCATAAAAAAACGGTACTAAATAGAAGACACCGTGACAAACAAAAAAGGTGGTACCAACACACATACAGTAACAAGTACTTTCGCAACTTCAGGCAAGAGCTTGTAGCCTGAGTGACTCAAACATATCTCAGGGCAACAAGGTTTTGAGATGGCCGCTAGATCATTTCGCACTCCAAGATTAAGAAAGGTCGTCAGGGTCGTCGTTCGCGTTTCTTGCTCCCCTGCGGCCACTGATGTAAATAAAAATACAGTTAGAAAAAAGGAGGTACGTAGAAAAGAGCGCAGAGTAGTACACAAGTGTATACATCACAGAGTGAATACACATATCGAAAATCCCTCACAGTATTCTCTACGGTTCGCAACTAAATTAAGGAAACTGACCAATGCATATCCAAAATCCAGTAAGAAGCCTAGAAACAAGATAGGACTATTAAGGATAGAAAAGTGCATCTCACACTTTCATAATTTCAAAGAAATACACAATAGTAACTACTATTGGAATGCCTTAACATAACACGAGGATCGAGGTAGTGCGCAACTATTCTCTACACCGCGCAACTAAATTCAGGAAAGTGAGCAATATCTACCAAAAATTCAGTGAAGAGCCTGTTGGAAATATGCCCTAGAGGCAATAATAAAATGCTTATTATCATATTTCCTTGTTCATGATAATCGTCTATTGTTCATGCTATAATTGTATTAACTGGAAACAGTAATACATGTGTGATTAAATAGATCACAATGTGTCCCTAGCAAGCCTCTAGTTGGCTAGCTCGTTGCTCAATAGATGATCATGGTTTCCTGATCATGGGCATTGTATGTCATTGATAACGGGATCACATCATTGGGAGAATGATGTGATGGACAAGACCCAATCCTAAGCGTAGCACTAGATCGTATTGTTCGTATGCTAAAGTTTTTCTAATGTCAAGTGTCTTTTCCTTCGACCGTGAGATTGTGCAACTCCCGGATACCGTAGGAGTGCTTTGGGTGTATCAAACGTCACAACGTAACTGGGAGACTATAAAGGTGCACTACGGGTACCTTTGAAAGTGTCTGTTGGGTTGGTATGAATCGAGATCGGGATTTGTCACTCCGTGTGACGGAGAGGTATCTCTGGGCCCACTCGGTAGAACATCATCATGAGCTCAATGTGACTAAGGAGTTAGTCACACTATGATGCTACGGAACGAGTAAAGAGACTTACCGGTAACGAGATTGAACAAGGTATAGGTATACCGACGGGCAAGTTCTATACCGACAGACAAAGGGAATTGTATACGGGATTGATTGAATCCTTGACATCGTGGTTCATCCGATAAGATCATCGTGGAGCAAGTGGGAGCCACCATGGGTATCCAGACCCCGCTGATGGTTATTGGCCGGAGAGGTGTCTCGGTCATGTCTGCCTGTCTCCTGAACCCGTAGGGTCTACACACTTAATGTTCGATGACGCTAGGGTTATAGGGAATTGTTATACGAGGTTACCGAAAGTTGTTCGGAGTCCTGGATGAGATCCCGGACGTCACGAGGAGCTCCGGAATGGTCTCGAGGTAAAGATTGATATATAGGACGGATGGTCTTGGACACCGGAAGTGTTTCGGGCGTCACCGGTAACGTACCGGGACCACTAGGACCACCAGAAGTGGCCCCGGGGGTCCACCGGAAGTGGGCCACGACCCCGGGAGGCTAGATGGGCCAAGTGCGGGAGGGAACCAGCCCCTAGGTTGGTTGGTGCGCCCCCCACACTCAGTCCAAGGAGCAGGAGGTGGAGAAGGGGGGAAACCCTAGGCGCTGGTGGGCCTAAGGCCCACCTAGGTGTGCGCCACACCCCTCCCCTGCCCTGGCCGCCGCACCTCCCATCTGGGGAGGCTGCCGCACCACCTAGGGTGGGAACCCTAGGGGTGGCACCCCTCCCCTCCTCCTATATATAGTGGGGGATTCGAGGCTGTTTTACACACAGTTTTCCCTCTCCCTCGGCGCAACCCCGCTCTTCTTTCTCCCCCTCTGTGCCGGTGCTTGGCGAAGCCCTACCGGGAGACCTCGTCTCTCCATCGACACCACGCCGTCGTGCTGCCGGAGATCTTCCCCAACCTCTCCCTCCTCCTTGCTGGATCAAGGTGCAGGAGACGTCACCGGCCTGCACGTGTGTTGAACGTGGAGGTGCCGTGGTTCGGCACTAGATCGGAATCACACCGTGATCTGAATCGCCGCGAGTACGACTCCATCAACCGCGTTCTAGCAACGCTTCCGCTTAGCGATCTTCGAAGGTATGAAGATGCTCTCACCCCTCTCTCGTTGCTGGTCTCTCCATAGGAAGATCTGAATATGCATAGGAAATATTTTGAATTTATGCTACGTTACCCAACAGTGGCATCTGAGCCAGGTTTTCTATGCGTAGATTCTATGCACGAGTAGAACACAAAAGGTTGTGGGCGATGATTTGTCAATTGCTTGCCACTACTAGTCTTATTCTTTTCTGGCGGTATTGTGGGATGAAGCAGCCCGGACCGACCTTACACGTACGCTTACGTGAGACTGGTTCCACCGACAGACATGCACACCGTGCATAAAGGTGGCTAGAGGGTGTCTGTCTCTCCTACTCTAGTCAGATTGGATTTGATGAAAAGGGTCCTTATGAAGGGTAAATAGCTTTGGCATATCATCATTGTGGCTGTCACGTAGGTAAGAAAGCGTTCTTGCTAGAAACCCAAATCAGCCACGTAAAACTTGCAACAACAATTAGAGGACGTCTAACTTGTTTTTGCAGGGTTTGACATGTGATGTGATATGGCCAAAGTTGTGATGTTGCATGTATGATGTATGAGATGATCATGTTCTTGTAATAGGTTTCACGACTTGCATGTCGATGAGTATGACAACCGGCAGGAGCCATAGGAGTTGTCTTAATTTATTGTATGAGATGCAACGCCATGTTCTTACTACTTTTACTTCGTTGCTAACGGTTAGCTATAGTAGTACTGATAGTAGTAGTTAGCGTGACGACTTCATGGAGACAAGATGATGGAGATCATGGTGTCACGCTGGTGAAAATGATGATCATGCGATGCCTGAAGATGGAGATCGAAAGAGCAAAGATGATAATGGCCATATCATGTCACTATATGATTGCATTGTGATGTTTATCATGTTTTTCATCTTATTGCTTAGAACGACGGTAGCATAATAAGATGATCCTCTTAAAATTTTGAGAACGTATTCCCCTAAGTGTGCACCGTTGTGAAGGATCGTTGTCTTGAAGCACCACGTGATGATCGGATGTGAGAGATTCTAACGTTCGCATACAACGGGTGTAAGCCAGATTTACACACGCGAAACACCTAGGTTGACTCGACGAGCTTAGCATGTACAGACATGACCTCGAATACAAGAGACTGAAAGGTCGAACATGAGTCGTATGGTTGAATACGATCTGCATGAAGTTGCTCACCATGGTGACTAGTCCGTCTCACGTGATGATCGGACACGGGTTAGTCAACATGGATCATGTATCACTTAGATGACTAGAGGGATGTCGATTTAAGTGGGAGTTCATGCTCAATTTGATTAAATGAACTTAATTGTCATGAACTTAGTATAAAAGTTGTCTTTATAAATATTGTAGATGGCCAACGTCAACCTCAATTTCAACGCATTCCTAGAGAAAAACAAGCTGAATGATGATGGTAGCAACTATGCGGACTTGGTTCGCAACTTGAAGCTCATCCTTGAAGCAGCTAAAAAGGCTTATGTCCTTGATGCGCCGCTAGGTGACCCTCCTGCTCCCGCAGCAGCCCAGGACATTCTGAACGTCTGGCAAATGCGAGTGATGACTACACTCTGGTTAGGTGTGGCATGTTATACAATTTAGAAACGGGGCTCCAAAGGCTTTTTGAGCAACACGGTGCATATGAGATGTTCCAAGAGCCGAAGCTAGTTTTTCAAGCTCATGCCCGTGTCGAGAGATATGAAGTCTCGGACAAGTTCTTTAGCTGTAATATGGAGGAGAACAGTTCTGTCAGTGAGCACATGCTCAAAATGTCTGGGTTACACGGTCGTCTGACTTCACTTAGAGTCGAACTTCCGGATGATGCTATAATTGACAGAATCCTCTAGTCTCTCCCACCAAGCTACAAAGGTATTGTGCTGAACTACAACATGCAAGGGATGGAGAAGACCACTCCCGAGTTGTACTCGATGCTCAAGTCTGCAGAAGTAGAAATCAAGAAAGAGCATCAAGTGTTGATGGTCAACAACACCACTAGTTTCAAGAAGGGCAAGGGTAAGAAGAACTTCAAGAAAGACGGCAAAGCTGTTGCCGCGCCCGGTAAGCCAGATGCCGGGAAGAAGAAAAAGAATGGACCCAAGCCTGAGACTGAGTGCTTCTATTGCAAGGGAAAGGGTCACTGGAAGTGGAACTGCCCCAAATACTTAGCGGACAAGAAGGCCGACAACGTTAAAGGTATATGTGATATACATGTTATTGATGTGTACCTTACCAGCGCTCGTAGTAGCTCCTGGGTATTTGATACTGGTGTTGTTGCTCACATTTGCAACTCAAAGCAGGAACTGTGGAATAAGCGGAGACTGGCCAAGGACGAGGTGACGATGCACGTCGGGAATGGCTCCAAGGTCGATGTGCTCGCCGTCGGCGCGCTACCTCTACATCTACCGTCAGGATTAGTTTTAAACCTTAATAATTGTTATTTAGTACCAGCTTTGAGCATGAATATTGTATCAGGGTCTTGCTTAATGCGAGACGGCTACTCATTTAAGTCAAAGAATAATGGTTGTTCTATTTAAATGAGTGATATGTTTTATGGTCATGCTCCGCTGGTGAATGGTTTATTCTTGATGAATCTCGATCGTGATGTTACGCATATTCATAGTGTGAGTACCAAAAGATGTAAAGTTGATAATGATAGTCCCACATACTTGTGGCACTGCCACCTTGGTCAAATCGGCGTTAAGCGCATGAAGAAGCTCCATACTGATGGAGTATTAGAGTCTCTTGACTTTGAATCATTTGACACATGCGAACCGTGCCTCATGGGCAAGATGACTAAGACTCCATTCTCAGGAATAATGGAGAGAGCAACCGACTTATTGGAAATAATACATACTGATGTGTGTGGTCCAATGAACGTTGAAGCTCGCGGTGGCTATCGTTATGTTCTCACTCTCACCAATGATTTGAGTAGGTATGGGTATATCTACTTGATGAAGCACAAATCTGAGACATTTGAAAAGTTCAAGGAATTTCAGAGTGAGGTCGAGAATCAACGTGACAGAAAAATTAAGTGTCTACGATCTGATCGTGGAGGAGAATATTTGAGTCACGAGTTTGGCACACACCTAAGGAAGTGTGGAATCGTTTCACAACTAACGCCGCCTGTCACACCACAACGCAATGGAGTGTCTGAACGTCGTAATCGCACTTTATTAGATATGGTACGATCTATGATGTCTCTTACCGACTTACCACTATCATTTTGGGGATACACATTAGAAACTGCAGCATTCACTTTAAATAGGGCACCATCTAAATCCGTTGAGACGACACCGTATGAACTGTGGTTTGGCAAGAAACCTAAGTTATCGTTTCTTAAAGTTTGGGGCTGCGATGCTTATGTGAAGAAACTTCAACCACAAATGCTCGAACCCAAAGCGGAGAAATGTGTATTCATAGGATACCCTAAGGAAACTATTGGGTATACCTTCTATCTTAGATCTGAAGGTAAAACCTTTGTTGCCAAGAATAGATCCTTTCTAGAGAAAGAGTTTCTCTCGAAAGAAGTAAGTGGGAGGAAGGTAGAACTTGATGAGGTAATTACACACCCTCTCGAACAGGATAGTAGCGCAGCGCGGGAAATTGTTCCTGTGGCGCCTGCACCAACTGAAGAGCAAGTTAATGATAATGATCATGAAGCTTCGGATCAAGTTACTACTGAACCACGAAGGTCCACAAGGTTACACTCCGCACTAGAATGGTACGGCAACCCTGTAATGGAAATCATGTTGTTAGACAACGGTGAACCTTCAAACTATGAAGAAGCGATGGCGGGCCCGGATTCCAACAAATGGCTTGAAGCTATGAAATCCGAGATAGGATCCATGTATGAGAACAAAGTATGGACTTTGGTGGACTTGCCCGATGACCGGCGAGCCATAGAAAATAAATGGATCTTCAAGAAGAAGACTGATGCAAACGGTAATGTAACCGTCTATAAAGCTCGACTTGTCGCAAAGGGTTTTTGACAAATTCAAGGAATTGACTACGAAGAGACTTTCTCTCCCGTAGCGAAGCTGAAATCAGTCCGAATCATGTTAGCAATTGCCGCCTTTTATGATTATGAAATTTGGCTAATGGACGTCAAAACAGCGTTCCTTAACGGGAACCTTAAGAAAGAGTTGTATATGATGCAACCAGAAGGTTTTGTCGACCCTAAGGGTGCTAACAAAGTGTGCAAGCTCCAGCGCTCCATCTATGGGCTGGTGCAAGCATCTCGGAGTTGGAACATTCGCTTTAATGAGCTGATTAAAGCGTTTGGGTTCATACAGGTTTACGGAGAAGCCCGTCTGTACAAGAAAGTGAGTGGGAGCTCTGTAGCTTTCCTCATACTGTATGTGGATGACATATTATTGATGGGGAATAATATAGAGATGTTGGAGAGCATAAAGGCCTACTTGAACAAGAGTTTTTCAATGAAGGACCTTGGAGAAGCTACATACATATTAGGCATCAAGATCTATAGAGATAGATCGAGACGCCTCATAGGTATTTCGCAAAGTACATACCTTGACAAGATATTGAAGAAGTTCAATATCGAAAACTCAAAGAAAGGGTTCTTGCCAGTTTTGCAAGGTATGAGATTGAGTAAGACTGAGTCGCCGACCACGGCAGCAGATAGAGAGAAGATGAGTTCAGTCCCCTACGCTTCAGCCGTAGGCTCTTTATGTATGCCATGGTGTGTACTAGACCTGATATAAACCTTGCCATAAGTTTGGTAGGGAGGTACCAAAGTGATCCCGGTATGGAGCACTGGACAACGGTCAAGAATATCCTTAAGTACCTGGAAAGGACTAAGGAAATGTTTCTCGTTTATGGAGGTGACGAAGAGCTCGTCGTAAAGGGTTACGTCGACGCTAGCTTCAACACAGATCCGGATGACTCTAAGTCACAGACTAGATACGTATATGTTTTGAATGGTGGGGCAGTGAGCTGGTGCAGCAGCAAGCAAGAAGTCATGGCAACATCTACATGTGAAGCGGAGTACATAGCTGCTTCAAAAGCGGCTCATGAAGGAATTTGGATGAAGGAGCTCATCACCGACCTTGGAGTGGTTCCAAGCGCGTCGGGTCCAATGACACTCTTCTGTGATAACACTGGGGCCATTGCCATAGCCAAGGAGCCCAGGTTTCACCGGAAGACGAAGCACATCAAACACCGCTACAACTCCATCCAGGACCATGTCCAGAGTGAAGTAATAGAGATTTGTAAAGTACACACAGATCTGAATGTTGCAGGCCCGTTGTCTAAACCTCTTCCACGAGCAAAACATGATCAACACCATAATGCTATGGGTGTTCGATACATCACAATGTAACTAGATTATTGACTCTAGTGCAAGTGGGAGACTGTTGGAAATATGCCCTAGAGGCAATAATAAAATGGTTATTATCATATTTCCTTGTTCATGATAATCGTCTATTGTTCATGCTATAATTGTATTAACAGGAAACAGTAATATATGTGTGAATAAATAGATCACAATGTGTCCCTAGCAAGCCTCTAGCTGGCTAGCTCGTTGATCAATAGATGATCATGGTTTCCTGATCATGGGCATTGGATGTCATTGATAACAGGATCACATCATTGGGAGAATGATGTGATGGACAAGACCCAATCCTAAGCGTAGCACTAGATCGTATTTTTCGTATGCTAAAGCTTTTCTAATGTCAAGTGTCTTTTCCTTCGACCGTGAGATTTTGCAACTCCCGGATACCGTAGGAGTGCTTTGGGTGTATCAAACATCACAACGTAACTGGGTGACTATAAAGGTGCACTACAGGTACCTCTGAAAGTGTCTCTTAGGTTGGTACGAATCTAGATCGGGATTTTTCACTCCATGTGACGGAGAGGTATCTCAGGGCCCACTCGGTAGAACATCATCATGAGCTCAATGTGACTTAGGAGTTAGTCACACGATGACGTGCTACGGAACGAGTAAAGAGACTTACCGGTAACGAGATTGAACAAGGTATAGGTATACCGACGATCGAATCTCGGGCAAGTTCTATATCGACAGACAAAGGGAATTATATACAGGATTGATTGAATCCTTGACATCGTGGTTCATCCGATGAGATCATCATGGAGCAAGTGGGAGCCACCATGGGTATCCAGACCCCGCTGATGGTTATTGGCCGGAGAGGTGTCTCGGTCATGTCTGCCTGTCTCCAAAACCCGTAGGGTCTACACACTTAAGGTTCGATGACGCTAGGGTTATAGGGAATTGTTATACGAGGTTACAGAAAGTTGTTCGGAGTCCCGGATGAGATCCTGGACGTCACGAGGAGCTTCGGAATGGTCCGGAGGTAAAGATTGATATATAGGACGGATGGTTTTGGACACCAGAAGTGTTTCGGGCGTCACCGGTAACATACTGGGACCACCGGGACCACCGGAAGTGGCCCCGGGGGTCCACCGGAAGGGGGCCATGACCCCGGGAGGCTAGATGGGCCAAGTGCGGGAGGGAACCAGCCCCTAGGTGGGCTGGTGCGCCCCCCACACTCAGCCCAAGGCGCAGGAGGTGGAGAAGGGGGGAAACCCTAGGCGCTGGTGGGCCTAAGGCCCACCTAGGGGTGCGCCACACCCCTCCCCCTGCCCTGGCCACCGCACCTCCCATATGGGGGGGCTACCGCACCACCTAGGGTGGGAACCCTAGGGGTGGCACCCCCCCTCCCCTCCTCCTATATATAGTCGGGGTTTCGGGGCTGTTTTACACACAGTTTTCCCTCTCCCTTGGCGCAGCCCTGCTCTTCTTTCTCCTCCTCTCTGCCGGTGCTTGGCGAAGCCCTGCCGGGAGACCTCGTCTCTCCATCGACACCACGTCGTCGTGCTGCCAGAGATCTTCCCCAACCTCTCCCTCCTCCTTGCTGGATCAAGGTGCGGGAGACCTCACCGGGCTGCACGTGTGTTGAACGCGGAGGTGCCGTGGTTCAGCACTAAATCGGAATCACACCGCGATCTGAATCGCCGCGAGTACGACTCCATCAACCGCGTTCTAGCAAGGCTTGCGCTTAGCGATCTTCAAAGGTATGAAGATGCTCTCACCCCTCTCTCGTTGCTGGTCTCTCCATAGGAAGATCTGAATATGCGTTGGAAGTTTTTTGAATTCATGCTACATTACCCAACAGAGCCTGAGAGATTTCGATTAAAACATGACAGGTGAACATGATTGAGAGACTGTCTCACCTAAAATACAATCCTCCTCTCAGGGAATCCATCAATCTGCTAAAGAATGTTGTGCAGACTCCTCAGAGCGATCGCCTGGCGCACATAGACTGACACGACCCTCGCCCGCATGTCCTGGACGGTGCAACGACGGCCGTGCGAGGACACTCACGCACGCTTCCTCACCGCGTCGAACCTCTCTACGGTGCGGCGGGCGCCCCTCACCAGGGCTGGTCCATAGAACGGGCAAAAGGGGGCGACCGCCCCGGGCCCCAAGAGAGGAGGGCACGAACTAAAACTTATTATACTAGTAAGGCCAATACAAGTATACATTATATTTTATAGATTATTAAATGGATAAAATAAAGCCTCAGTTTGTAAAAGTGTAAGTTCACATCACATACTAATAAGTTATACCAGGCATAGGCAAATTTAGATGACTATCGAAGTTGAGTTAAAATACACTAGTCTCTCTTTACTATGCATGTCTTAGTATCATAATAAAAAATATGTGACTAAATATCAATGTTTAAACCAATGCATAATTTTTAATTTGATAAACTTGTATTCATCTCATTTGCACGAAATCCATCCAAGTGAACCTGAACAAGCACATTAGTTAATCGAATCATACGTAAAAATACAATCAACAACATTTTTGGTTCTTCGATGATTTTATTACTGAACCCAACTTGCAGGCAACCTTTTCTATGCCCAAGAAATTTCCATGAATTTACCTAAAAGACACTAGAAACCACTATTAAAATATTTGTTAGTATGTATATAAATTAGAAATCCCTACCACAATATTCAATAATACTTAAAAAATATGCACATACACATAAATATGCAAACGTGTATACAGTACATTGTTTAAGTAATAGTAGAAAATAAATCTGAAATACTATTTTAACAATAAATAATTTATAAATCATAATATTCCATTTTTTAATATTAAAATATTCAATAATATATATTCCAACTTCATACCAATGAATAATATAATTACAACTAGGACTAAGTAATAAGAAAATATATTTATTACAACTATAATATGGTACATTGTGATTAAAATAAATAAAAATGTTTAGTATAAAATTTTGTTTTACATCGTCCCGGGCCCGAAAATTCTTTAAACCGGCTCTGCCCCTCATATACCTGGCGAGGGCGGCGCGCCCCCAAAGGGCAGTGAAGGGGTGTCCTCGAGAACCTGCTCTGCGTCTACAACTGTGTCCAACAATCCACGGGGGTCGAGCATACCGGTGTTGCCGGGGTACAACATGATTAAGAAAGGCCGTCAAAGTCATTGTTCGCGTTACTTGCTCCCCTGCGGCCACTGATGTAAAACAAAATACAGTTAGAAAAAAAGCAGGTACGTAGAAAAGAGCGCAGAGTAGTACACAAGTGTATATATCGCAGAGTGAATTCACATATCGAACATCCCTCACAGCATTCTCTACTGTTCGCAACTAAATCAAGAAAACTGACCAATGCATATCCAATATACAGTAAGAAGCCTAGAAACAAGATAGGACCATTAAGGATAGAAAAGTGCATCTCACACTTCCGTAATTTCAAAGAAATACACAATAGTAACTACTATTGAAATGCCTTAACATAACAGGAGGATCGAGGTAGTGCGCAGCTATTCTCTACACCGCGCAACTAAATTCAGGAAAAGTGAGCAATGTCTACCAAAAATTCAGTGAAGAGCGTGGGAGATTTCGATTAAAACATGACAGGTGAACATGATTGAGAGACTGACTCACCTAAAAGACAATCCTCCTTTGAGGGAATCCATCAATCTGCTGAAGAATGCTGCGCAGACTCCTCAGAGCGATCGCCTGGCGCGCATAGACTAACGCGACCCTTGCCTGCATGTCCTGGACGGTGCGACGACGGTCATGCGAGGACACCTGCACACGCTTCCTCATCGCGTCGAACCTCTCTACGGTGCGGCGGGCACCCCTCATATACCCCGCGTGGGCGGCGGCGGCGCGCCCCCCAAGGGCAGTGCATGGGGTGTCCTCGAGAACCTGCTCTGCGTCTACAATTGTATCCAGCAGTCCACGGGGGTCGAGCGTACCGGTGTCGCCGGGGTACAACATGAAGCTGTAAGGGAGAAGGTAGCCGTCTCGCTCCGGGCCTCCTTGGACGGCGTGGGCGCCACGGACCAGCGGTCCAAGACAGCGCCCGCGCCCGCCTCCGTCGACGTGGCCTCCGCGCCCACCTCCGACGACATGCGGGTGCACGCACCCGCAGCCGCCTTCGACGAGGTGACCTTCGCGCCCACCTTCGACGACGAGGCCTCTGCGCCCGCCTCCGGGACCGTGCGCGACGTTGAGCTCGATGTCCATATGCACCCCTGATATTCGGTCCGGATGCGAAGGCGTCCTTCATCCATCGGAAGCCGAAGATCGGCAGCCTCCTCGAGCGGCTCGAGGTTGACTACGACCCACGCGTAGTTGTCCTTCTTGGCGCGTAGGAGGCGCCACACTTCGCATGCGTCGTGCACCGAGTCCACCGCCTCGACGCAAATCCTGAAGTGCAGGTGTCGTGGATGGGCGCGGATGACTGCATCCGTCGCCCGCAGGGACGGCAGTGAGTGGTCGGTTGCGCCGCGGGGCACGGGGTGGACGGCGGGGTGCGGAGGAGCACGGCCGTGGCAGGGACCCCTCGCCGTCGCAGGGGGCGGGCGCAAACTAGCGGTGCGGTGGGAGAGGTGGACCGGGAGGAGGGGCGAGCTCTTGCGGTGGGAGGGAGAGATGGCGTGTGCGGGAAGGTGGAGGTGGAGCGGGAGGAGGGGGCCGTTATATAGGAGCGGGATCCGGCGGTTGTGCCTCTACTCGATTTGCCTGATTTTACAATGCGGGTGCCCAAGCTGTCTACGACGGCGGCGGCGGCACATGGGTGGGTGAATCTTCTTTCATGGTGATGAGCAATTAAGGAGTGCTGTTGCAGTAAATTCTTTCTTTCTTTGGACGGTTCTCTCTCTTTTGCTGCAATGCCAATGCTGGCTTCCCTCACAAAAATAAAAAAATGTGCGCAGGCTGAGCCGTCTGATCCGCCGCAACGCATTTATAGCAGTAGTAGTATGTTGGAGTTGGATGTGACCAGTGGGACGATGTTTTCGAACATTCACGTCAGCGCAATCATACGAGTGTGTCAAGCTTGTGTTGATTCGGCAGATTTTGGGTCAACTCCACTTCTTTAGATCAAGACTAGGTGTTCGTTTCCGTTTTGACGGTCGCATCGACACGGCCAGGCTGTGATGCATGATGTGGTTAGACCTCCTGCTATCATGCCCCTTCTCGCGGTAGGTTTGGCATGAGCTCCTTGCTTGGGTGAGTGCGACCTGCAGGCCGTCCGACAACGAAAGCTCCCTGCTCGACTGGTGGAACCATGCTAGGCAGGACACCCCTCAGCTGATGCGCAAGGGACTTGCATCCGTGGCGCTCCTGACACCTTGGATGATTTAGAATAGAAACGATTGCCTTTTTGATCGTGCGCAACCGTCCGTCCACGCTCTCGTGGGGAGGATCAAAGACGAGGCCAGGCTTTGGGCCACTGCTAGTGCCGAGGGGCTTAGGGATCCTCATGGGATGTGCACTAATGACCATCCGATATGTGTAACCACCTCCTAGAGGGACTGTAATTTCACAACTATCTCTCTTTTTAATGAAATGAAACACGAAGGTCCATCGTGTTTTCCCAAAAAAATGCGACACTTATTTTTGGACAGAGGGAGTAGTACATTGGTGATCCTCTACATACACCCAGATCTGTTGGTTGCTGACATCATAATTTGCTGATTTGCAAGTCCAAAAATAAATTTGTCTACAAGATTTACTATTGAGTGCAGCATACACCGAAATATTACTGTACCGCCTAAAAGATCAATCCGTGACTATGGAATAAGATTTTGTGTTGTGTTCACATCACACGTCCTTAAAAAGGTACTTGAACAAGATGCCAATTTCTGCCGATTGCTCAGATCATATGCACAAAGTGAAACCCCCGACCATGCCATGGCCTGCGCCCCAGCCAGGCTACGTTGCCCTTTCCATCGATGGGTCCTTCCTGGACTCCGATGGGTCAGCTGCTGCTGGCATGATACTCCGCGATGATATAGGCAAGATTATTTTTTCAGCGTACAGTTATGTCTTTCATTGCAATGATTCGTTGGAAGCGGAAATACACGCCCTCATGCAGGGGATGGCGTTGGCTATTAAAAATACTTCGCTTCCGGTGATCGTTCAATCAGATTCCGCTGAAGCTCTTTCAATCCTGTCTAACAATGGTCTGGTGAAGTCAGCTTATGGGCAGTTGGTTCTTGAGATTAAAGAGTTGATGTGTAGTAGGGAGTTTTTACCCCAGAAAATTCACCGTAGTCAGAATTGTGTCGCAGATCGTTTGGCCACGTACAGCCGCTCCGAGAGAACCACAGCTGTGTGGTTACATTCGGCTCCACCTTGTATTGAGGATTTGTGGCCTCTTGATTGTAACACTATAACATTGCAATAAAAACTTCCTTTTCCCCGCCAAAAAAAGGTACTTGAACAGAGCTCACTTCTGGGATGATCTTTTTCGAGGACAGAAAAGGATGCCAAAGATCCAAGATACCCATACAAATATTTTCAACGGTACATGTACAAATATTTCGGAGAGAAAAAATATTCCAGATACGAGAATAAAACTCTCATAGCAATACTACAGGGCTGCTTGGAATAGGTGTAAATTTGTGTGACCACCGGTATTTATCTTGTTTTTCTGGCAAAACAGAGCCTACACAGTAGGAGTATTAAACAAGAAGCTCAAGTTTTTTCTACTGGTAAAGCACCATCATCTAAACAAGAACAAAACTGAACCCTAACGAATGAAAGCAAGGTAAGGTACTGCACATATTGTCTAATGCTAAAGTTGACTGACATACAACAACAAGTGAAACTAGCATTGCTCTATTTGCATTCACTAGCACAGAGATTAAGGATAGATAAATCCTCACCTATCTCACTTGTCCAGGGGGTATTGGTTCAGATATTAGATGGGCAGGTGGGGAAATCTGTGTGAATAGATCAAGAACATATCAAGAACAAATATTATTTTTGACACCAATTACTTACCAAAACAAGAAAAGATGAAAGTAGAGAGATGAACTAGTAACCCTAACCTCACAAGATGTGTAGGAGGAGCTTGATGGAGGAGGAAGATGTGTCGTGGAAATCCGGAGACGGGCCTTGCTGCTCCTCGACGGCAGCATCTTCGGACGAGGAGGAGGGGATTGTTGGGAGAAGGAGAAGATATCGTGGGGAGGAGGATGGTAAAGCAACCTTTACTGGGGAGGAGGATGGTAACACGACCTTTACTGGGGCGGAGGTGGGCGGCATTTACCAAACGGTTGTAACGTCTTATTTCCCTCTTTAAAAAATACTAAAATCCCCTCCCCTAAAAAAGACTGTAACATGTTACGTTTATTACACTGTAAACAGGTAACGGAGAGAAATCTCCAAAACAAACATCGCCAGTCTAATCTATGAACCGTCGCCAAGCTGCAATAACCAGTCAAAAGGACCATTCCTTAAAAAAAGTTAAAAGGACCAAACCGTGGCAAGCAAGCATCAAATGGAGGACGTTGAACCTTTAGTCTCTTCAGCTTTTATATCATCAAAAAAGGCTTAGAAACATAAGACACCGTGTGGCAAATGCAAGTTCATACCACCTTCTATTTTCTGTAAACAAAAAAAGAGGCGGTAACAAGTACTTTCGCAATTTCAGGCAAGAGCCTGTTGCCTCAGTCGCTCAAACCTATCTCAGGGCAACAAGGTTTTGAGATGGCCGCTGGATCATTTCAGACTCCAAAATTAAGAAAGTTCGTCAGAGTCGTTGTTCGCGTTGCTTGCTCCCCTGTGGCCACTGATGCAAAACAAAATACAGTTAGAAAAAAAGCAGGTACGTAGAAAAGAGTGCAGAGCAGTACACAAGTGTATATATCACAGAGTGAATCCGCATATCGAACATCCCTCACAGCATTCTCTACGGTTCGCAACTAAGTTAAGGAAACTGACCAATGCATATCCAAAATTCAGTAAGAAGCCTAGAAACAAGATAGGACCATTGCAGATAGCAAAGTGCATCTCACACTTTCGTACTTTCAAAGAAATACACAATAGTAACTACTATTGGAATGCCTTAACATAAGAGGAGGATCAAGGTAGTGCGCAGCTATTCTCTACATCGCGCAACTAAATTCAGGAAAGTGAGCAATGTCTACCAAAAATTCAGTGAAGAGCCTGGGAGATTTCGATTAAAACATGACAGGTGAACATGATTGAAAGACTGACTCACCTAAAAGACAATCCTCCTCTGAGAGAATCCATCAATCTGGTGAAGAATGTTGCGCAGACTCCTCAGAGCGATCGTCTGGCGCGCACAAACTAACGGGACCCTCGCGTGCATGTCCTCGATGGTGCGACGACGGCCGTGCGAGGACACCCGCATGCTCTTCCTCACCATGTCGAACCTCTCTAGGGTGCGGCGGGCACCCCCTCATATACCCGGCGAGGGCGGCGGCGCGCCCCCGAAGGGCAGTGCAGGGGGTGTCCTCGAGCACCTACTCTGTATCTACAACTGTGTCCAGCAGTCCACGGGGGTCGAGCGTGCCGGTGTCGCCGGGGTACAACATGAAGTTGTATGGGAGATGGTAGCCGTCTCGCTCCCGGCCTCCCTGGACGGCGTGGGCGCCACGGACCAGCGCTCCAAGACCACGCCCGCGCCCGCCTCCGTGGACGTGGCCTTCGCGGCCACCTCCGACGACGTGCGGGTGCGCGCGCCCGCGGCCACCTCCGACGACGTGGCCTCCACGCCCACCTCCGAAGACGTGCGGGTGGCGCGTTCGCCTCCGACGGCGTGGCCTTCGGGACCGTGTGCGTCGTTGAGCTTGATGTTCATATGCACACCTCATATCCGGTCCCGACGCGAAGGCGTCCCTGGCTTTATCGATCGTAAGCCGAAGATCGGAAGCCTCCTCAAGCGGCTCGAGGTTGACGACGACCCACGCATAGTTGTCCTTCTCGGCGCGTAGGAGGCGCCACATCTCGCTTGCGTCGTGCACCGAGTCCGCCGCCTGGACGCAAACCCTGAAGTGCAGGCGCCGTGGATGGGCGCGGATGATCGTGTCCGTCGCCCGCAGGGACGACAGTGGGTGGCTGGTGGCGCCGCGGGGCACGGGGTGGTCGGCGGGGCGTGGAGGAGCACGGCCGCGGAGGGGACCCCTCGCCATCGTGGGGGGCGGGTGCGGACTAGCGGTGCGGTGGGAGAGGGCCCCTCCTCCTCCTAGGGCTGTCGCACCACCTAGGGTTTCCCTAGGGATGGCCGCATCCCTGATACGTCTCCAACGTAACTATAATTTTTGATTGTTCCATGCTATTATGTTATCAACTTGGGATGTCTGATATGCATTTATATGCCATTTTATATCATTTTTGGGACTAACCTATTAACTCAGTGCCTAGTGCCAGTTTCTGTTTTTTCCGTGTTTTTGACCTTTTTCAGAAAAGAATATTAAACGGAGTCCAAACGGAATAAAACCTGCGGGATGATTTTTTCCATAACAGAAGATACCCAGAAGACTTGAGAACCAAGGCAGGAGGTCTCGTGGGAGGTCACGAGCCGCCTAGGCGCGCCCTAGGGGGGGCGCCTAGCACGCTCGTGGGCCCCTGATACGTCTCCGTTGTATCTACTTTTCCGAACTCTTTTGCCCTTGTTTTGGACTCTAATTTGCATGATTTGAATGGAACTAACCCGGACTAACGCTGTTTTCAGCAGAATTGCCATGGTGTTGTTTTTGTGCAGAAATAAAAGTTCTTGGAATGACCTGAAAATTTACGGAGAATTTTTCTGGAATTAATGAAAAATACATGCGCAAAGATCCACCGGAGGAGGTGAGCCAGTGGGCCACAAGCCCAGGAGGCGCAGCCACCCCCCCCCCCCCCCGGCCGCGCTTGCCAGGCTTGTGGGGCCCAAGAGGCTCCACCGCCTCCAATCTCAGCTTTATATATTCCGTTTCGTCCGAAAAAAATCAGAGAGAAGGATTCATCGCATTTTACGATACGGAGGCGCCGCCACCTCCTATTCTTCATCCGGAGGGCAGATCTGGAGTCCGTTCTGGGCTCCGGAGAGGGGAGATCGTCGCCATCGTCATCATCAACCTTCCTCCATCGCCAATTCCATGATGCTCTTCACCGTTTGTGAGTAATCTCATCGTAGGCTTGCTGGACGGTGATGAGTTGGATGAGATCTATCATGTAGTCGAGTTAGTTTTGACGGGGATTGATACCTAGTATCCACTATGTTCTGAGATTGATGTTGCTACTACTTTGCCATGCTTAATGCTTGTCACTAGGGCCCGAGTGCCATGATTTCGTATCTGAACCTATTATGTTGACGCCAATATATGTGTGTTTTAGATCCTATCTTGCAAGTTGTAGTCACCTACTATGTGTTATGACCCGGCAACCCCGGAGTGACAATAGCCGGAACCACTCCCGGAGATGACCATAGTATGAGGAATTCATGTATTCACCAAGTGTTAATGCATTGGTCCGGTTCTTTATTAAAAGGAGAACCTTAATATCCCGTAGTTTCCATTAGGACCCCGCTGCCACGGGAGGGATGGACAATAGATGTCATCCAAATTCTTTTCCCTAAACACGTATGACTACATACGGAATACATGCCTACATTAAATTGACGAACGGGAGCTAGTTACTTATTGCTGCGGCAACAAAAGTCCTTCCCTGGCGCTTAGGAATTCTTCTTGTTACTTCTCTGGTTTGCGTCAGTTTTTCCCTTGAAGAGGAAAGGGTGATGCAGAACAGGAGCAGTAAGTATTTCCCTCCGTTTGAGAACCAAGGTATCGATTCAGAAGGAGGGCCTCGTCAAGTCCAAAGTACCAGCACAATAACAAACAATCTTGCACCCAATGCTTCAAAGGGGTTGTCAATCCCTTCAAGATTGTTTGCAAAGTGAGATCTGAAGGCGGAAAGTGCAACGAAGTAAAAAGTGTAAGGCTGAAAATATGGTGTGGAGTAGACCCTGGGGGCCATAGTGTTCACTAGAGGCTTCTCTCAAAATAGCAAATATCACGGTGGGTGAACAAATTACTGTCGAGCAATTGATAGAACCGCGCAAAGTCATGACGATATCTAAGGTAATGATCATACATATAGGCATCACGTCTGAGACAAGTAGACCTATACTTTCTGCATCTACTACTATTACTCCACACATCAACCGCTATCCGGCATGCATCTAGTGTATTGAGTTCATGACGAACAGAGTAACGCCTTAAGCAAGATGACATGATGTAGAGGGATAATCTCCAACCAATGATGAAAACCCCATCTTTTTATCCTTGACGGCAACAACATGATGTGTGTCTCGCTACCCCTTCTGTCATTGGGTGAGGTCACCGCACGGTATGAACCCAAAACCAAGCACTTCTCCCATTGGAAGAATCATACATCTAGTTGGCCAGACAAAACCCACAACTCGAAGAGAATTACAAGGATATGAAATCATGCATAAGAGAGATCAGAAAAAACTCAAATAAGATTCATAGATAATCTTATCATAAATCCACGATTCATCGGATCTCGACAAACACACCGCAAAAGAAGATTACATTGGATAGATCTCCATGAAGATCATGGAGAACTTTGTATTGAAGATCCAAGAGAGAGAAGAAGCCATCTAGTTACTAGCTATGGACCCTTAGGTCTATGGTGAACTACCCACGCATCATCGGAGAGGTCATGGTGTTGATGAAGAAGCCCTCCGTGTCCGAATTCCCCTCCGGCAGGGCACCAGAACGTGCCCCAGATGGGATCTTGCGGAGACAGAAGCTTGCGGCGGCGGAAAAGTGATTGCGATGATCTCCTGATTTTTTTGGGATTTTTAGGGAATTTATAGGCGCACCCACAAGGTCAGGGGACGCTCAGGGGGGGGGGGCACAAGCCTGGATGGCGCGGCCTCCCCCGTGGCCGCGGGGTGGGGGCTTGTGCGGCCCCTGGGGCTCCCCTGCCTTGGCTCCCAAGCTCCCCGATCTTGTTCCGTTCCAGAAAAAATCTTATCGGGGATTTTCTCCCGTTTGGACTCCGTTTCAAAATCTCCTCTGAAAGGGGTCAAAAACATGGAAAAAACAGGAACTGGCACTTGGCACTGAGTTAATAAGTTAGTTCCAAAAAATATATAAAAGGCATGCAACCATCAAAAATTATAGATACGTTGGAGACGTATCACTTATCTCTCTGTGTTATAGCTGTTACATGATGAATCACATCCGGCATAATCATCCATCACCGATTCAATGCCTACGAGTCTTTTACTACTAGTCCTTGCTACGTTACTTTGCCGCTACTGCTGTCACTACTTCTACTATTACTCTGTTACTACTATTTTCACTTTGCTGCTACTGGTTACTGTTGCTACTGCTTCTATCATACTACTTTGCTACTGATACTTTGCTGTAGACACTAAATCTTTCACGTGTGGTTGAATTGACAACTCAACTGCTAATAGTTGAGAATATTCTGTCGCTTCCGCTTGAGTCGAATCAATAAATTTGGGTTGAATACTCTACCCTCGAAAACTGTTGCGATCCCCTATACTTGTGGGTTATTGATACGTCTCAAACGTATCTATAATTTTTGATGGTTTCATGTTGTTGTCTTGTCAACTTTGGATGTTTTATATACCTTTTATATCTTTTTTTGGGACTAACTTATTAATTCAGTGCCAAGTGCGAGTTCCTGTTTTTTCTGTGTTTTTGACTCTTTTCAGATCTGATTTTGGAACGAACTCCAAACAGAATAAAATCCCCAAAATAAATTTTTCCAGAACAGAAGAAGATCGGGGGACTTGAGGGCCAAGGCAGGGGGCCCACAGGGAGCCCACAAGCCCTGTTGCCGCGGCCAGGGGGCGCGCGGCAACCAATCTTGTGGGCTCTGTGGCGCTCCCCTGCCCTAGCTCTTGGGCCTATAAATTCCCTACAATCGCAGAAAAAATCAGGGCATCCACGAAAACACTTTTCCACTGCCGCAAGCTTCCGTTTCCGCGAGATCTCATCTGGAGACCCTTCCTGGTGCCCTGCCGGGGAGGACTTTGGAGTTGGAGGGCTTCTACATCAACATCATCGCCTCTCCAATGACTCGTGAGTAGTCCACTTCAGACCTACGGCTCCATAGTTAGTAGCTAGATGGCTTCTATTCTCTCTTGGATCTTCAATACAAAGTTCTCCATGATCTTCATGGAGATCTATCCGATGTAATCCTCTTTGGCGGTGTGTTTGTCGAGATCCGATGAATTGTGGATTTGTGATCAGATTATCTATGAATTATATTTGAGCCTTTGCTGATTTCTTATATGCATGATTTGATATCCTTGTAAGTCTCTCCGAGTCTTGGATTTTGTTTGGCCAATTAGATCTATGATTCTTGCAATGGGAGAAGTGCTTGGTTTTGGGTTCATACCGTGCGGTGACCTTTCCCAGTGACAAAAGGGGCAGCAAGGCACGCATCGTGTTGTTGCCATCAAGGGTAACAAGATGGGCTTTCATCATAGATTTGAGATTGTCCATCTATATCATGTCATCTTTCTTAAGGCGTTACTCTGTTCTTTTGAACTTAATACACTAGATGCATGCTGGATAGCGGTCGACGTGTGGAGTAATAGTAGTAGATGCAGAAAGTATCGGTCTACTTGTTTTGGACGTGATGCCTATAGATATAATCATTGCCATAGATAACGTCACGACTTTGTGCGGTTCTATCAATTGCTCGACAATAATTCATTCACCCACCGTCTACTTGCTTTCATGAGAGAAACCACTAGTGACCACTACGGCCCCCGGGTCTATTCACAACTATCGTCTCCACTTTCACTTTTACTTTGCTTTGTTTACGTTTTGCTTTCAGTTCTCACTTTGCAAACAATCTATAAGGGATTGACAACCCCTTCATAGCGTTGGGTGCAAGCTCTTTGTGTTTGTGCAGGTACTTGTGACTTGACGCGATCCTCCCACTGGATCGATACCTTGGTTCTCAAACTGAGGGAAATACTTATCGCCGCTGTGCTACATCACCCTTTCCTCTTCAATCGAACACCAACGCAAGGCTCCAAGGCCGCGGGGAAATCCTTTGCATATTTGCCAAGGAAGTCCCTATAGGCGTAGCCCGTAGAAGCACGATTCCTGGCGCCGTTGCCAGGGAAGGTTTGTTGTCGCAGTAGCTGTTATCAAGACTATTTTCTAGCACTGTTGCCGGGGATATCCAAGTCAAGAATAGTCTCCCGTCAACGTGCTATTTTCTGGCGCCGTTGCCGGGGAAGCACAGCTATATTCTCTGAGTCACTTGGGATTGACGTCAGCTGGTCACTATGAGGAATCTGATAGATCCAAGAACTAAAGTCTTACCCTCAACTACGAGGATAGGTAAGGAACTGCCATCTAGCTCTGCACTTGATTCACCTTCAGTTATGAGTAAGTTTGTGACACCACCTCCTGCTAGAAATCTTGATATGTCGCCCGTGCTTGATGATGCTACTTCTGCTGCCCATGTTGCTTATGATGATGCTATGCTTGATACTGCTTTGCCTGATGATGCCATGCTTGATACTGCTTTGCCTGATGCTGCTATGCCTGATACTGCTTTGCCACTTTGTGCATTCCTTGATGCACAAATTGCTAGAGTTACTGCTAGATGTGATGATACTTCTGAAATTGCTGATACTATTGAAGTAGAACCTGCTATTATGCGTGAATTGCCTGATATGCCTCAGCGTTATGTTATGGAGGGAGAGATAGCTGAGGACTTTCTTGCGTGTAAGGATAGCTATGATGTTGAGAAATTGCTGCTCAAGTGGAAAGAAAAATCTCTGAACGCTAGGATGAAATACGACCCGAAGTTTGCTACTTCGCCTATGTTTGTGACTGATAAGGATTAAGAATTCTCTGTCGACCCTGAGTTAATCACTTGTCACGCCCAAGATGCGACCCTATCCTCAATTTGGCACGAAGGCCTCGTCAGGGATAGAAGCGCATCTCGTCGTGTCGCAAGAATGGATATCGTTACAAGTACATGTACTGAAAAGAAGAGATATATAAAGAGAGTTGGCTTACACTCGCCACAAGCTACATCAGAGTCACATCAGTACATTACATAAACATCATGAAGAAGAGCAGGGTCCGACTACGGACAAAAACAAACGAGAAAATGAAATGACGTCCATCCTTGTTATCCCAGGCTGCCGGCCTGGAACCCATCCTAGATCGATGGAGAAGAAGAAGAAGAAGCAACTCCAAATGAACAATCAACGCGCTCGCCTCGAGTAATCTTTACCTGTACCTGCAACTGGTGTTGTAGTAATCTGTGAGCCACAGGGGACTCAGCAATCTCATTTCCAAAGGTATCAAGACTAGCAAAGCTTAATGGGTGAGGTATGGTTAAGTGGTGAGGTTGCAGCAGCGGCTAAGCATATATTTGGTGGCTAACTTACGAGTACAAGAAATAAGAGGGGGAGGATCTACGCATAACGGGCGTGAACTACTGATGATCAAATGAATGATCCTGAACACCTACCTACGTCAGACATAACCCCACCGTGACCTCGATCGGAGAAGGAACTCACGGTTACGCACACAGTTGGCATATTTTAATTAAGTTAACTTCAAGTTATCTAGAACTAGTGTTAAACAAAGCTTCCACGTTGCCACATAACCGCGGGCACGGCTTTCCGAAAGATTTAACCCTGCAGGGGTGCTCCAACTAGTCCATCACAAATTACCACAAGCCGCATAGAAATCCTCAATCACGAAGCTCGCGATCTCGTCGAATTCCCTAGTGGAAAACCTCAACTCTGAGATTACCCAAAGCATCACCGGAATCCCGATGCACAAGATATCTCGTCAAAGGTAAAACTAATCCAGCAAGGCCACCCGGTGTGTCGACGAACCCGATAGGAGCCGCGTATCTCGTTCTCAGGACACACAGTCTATGCAAAGTGGACGGGAGCCAAACCTCGAGTTGCCCCGTGGTGGTACTGCCGACTGCTAGGTGGGTGGACCAACACTCATGAGGAGCACTGGCCCGGGGGTTGATTAAATTAGTCCGCGGGTGCCGGCGGGTCTCTATGCATTATTATTAGGTTGTTAGGCAAATGTAGTACCAAAGTTGGGCCTTGCCAGACCAGCTTTAATCTAAAACGAATTATCAAGGGGGTCCCCATAACAACCCCGACCGTGTTAGGAGCGCTCATTTATGGAACATAACACAAGTAACCGGAAACTAAGTGGGCAAAGGTGGAACAAAACACCTGGCTAGAAAGGCCGAGCCTTCCACCTTTTACCAAGTATATAGGTGCATTAAATTAAATAGCATTTAATATGATGATATAACAAGGAACCCATGTTATCACATGGAAGCAACTGCACCTGCAACTAGCAACGCTAACAACAGGGTTAAGCAAGCAGTAACATAGCCAATCAGTGGTTTGCTAGGTTGAACAGGTTGAAGGTTTCATGGCATTGTTGAGAGGCTGATATTTGACAGGTGGTAGGCAACGAGACATAATCGATAGAAGCGATAAAACTAGCATGGCAATGATAGTAATGGTATCTGGGGAAATGATCATCTTGCCTGAGATCCCGCTTGGAAGAAGAATGCCTCCGTGAAGCAGACGAACCGACGTAGTCGAACGGGTCCTCACATCCGACACGCTTGCGGAACTCTACCGAGACGGGGAAAACCGGAAACACGAATCAACACACGGAATTCACCACACGGTGCAACAACACAAATGATGCATGAGCAGTTGAATACATGCAAGTCACGGCATGGCAAATCACACAAACAAACACTACACATTAAGTGAAATTCAATATGCAACGAGTTGCATATTGACGAAACTCCACATATGAATTATTTAGTTCACTCCTGGTTATTTACACGGCAATATTAATGTTGTCAAACATGCAAGAGGTGAAGTGTAACTAATCTACCTATCTAGGCGTTTTAAATGAGGTCGGAAATGACATATAGCACCTCCGAGACGACCTCACATGTTAATTTACAATTCTGTCCAGATCTGAACTAATGCATTTAATTGGTTGTTAAACAGCAAAACAAATAGGTTCACGTGAATCTACGCATCAAGGCAAGCAATCTACACATAAAGAACATCTCCAACGGAGCTACGGATCAAAAGTTACAAGCATCGCAAGATATGATGGCATGAATGCAATACGTGTGTAACGACGGTCACAAGCACTTCAAATCATACAAACAGAAAGAGAGCATGAAACTACACGAGATTCTAAGCAAGTTTCATGTAGGACACGATCAAATCGGAGCTACGGATCAAAAACTACGAGCAAAACAAGAAATGACTACAATCTGCCAAAATCAGCCACATGGCACTTTCTACGCCCCACAACTACGGCTACACAACTCTGATATGCTCAAGCAAGGCATGGCACAGAAGAGGGCAAGACGCACTACTACAAACAACTAACAACAACTAGCATGGCAGCAAGGAGCACTAGGAAAATAAGACACAAAATGGCATCTCACACACTATTTCAGACTTAGTGAAAATTACACCTCCTCAAGGTGCAGTTTTCGATCTGAAGCAATATTGACAGCAGAAAAAACTATAGCTACAAGACTCCAAAAGGCATGAAAATTTACAGCGTGCTAGAGAAACACAAGGGGCACAACTAACTCCATTGGACCAACCTCAAAAGAGCTACATATCACAAGATGCAAGCAAGACAAGACAGCAACAAAATATAACAGATTTCAGACTTAGAAATATTTCAGCTCCTCTAAAACAGCACTATTTCTAGCAACTTGAGAGCAAGCAAAACACACCTAAACATGCATTTCTATTGCAACTAAAAATACCAGGGGCTAAACAAAACATCCAAGATCAACTCTCTAGTTGACATCTAATTCAAACGAGGCACGGAATAAATCCTACGAATTAATCAAAAGGGCAACATAGCAAAATATCTCACGAACTAACTTACTAGAAAGCTAAAACTAATTGCACAAAAAAATCCATGGGATTTTTCTACCCCGGAAACATATAAAATATGTGGGGTTTGCAACACCAAATAATGCCACACATTAATGCGAGATAATCACCTATATACGGGAAAATAAACTACCGGCAAATCCCTACACGCAAAAATACAAATGACTGCTCTAAAATACATGGAAAATTAGATCCTAAAACGTAGGCATTTCTAATACGGCATTCGGGCTATACGAACACGCGCGGAAAAAATTACGGGACACGAACATAATGGGACAACACGCTAAACTAGGCGTTAGGCACGCTAAACTACTTCAAACAAATATGCAAGTGGTGAAATCGTGTTCTACTCGCAAAACTACCCCAAAACCATATAAAATACGCCTCGATCCGACTAGCGGTTAATAAACTACGGGCGTTTGAAATATAGCCTAATTCTAAAATTAAACAAATCCGAATAAACCTAAAATAATTCTACCGGGCCGAAATCCCTAACGGGCCTAACAGGCAACGAGCACATATACAACTAAACCGCGCCGAGTGCAAGGAATAAGGGCAGGGCGGCTCACCTAGTTATTGGGCCTAGCCCAGGCGGAGTAGGAGCAGGCCGAGGCCTACTGGAGGCGAGTTGCGGCCCACTTGCGAGCTGGGGCGGCCCACGCGGTGCCGACAGCTCGGTCAACGGGACAGCGAGCGGGGCTTCGTCCTCCTCGTGCCTCTGCCTCAAACTACGGGATATTAAGGTTCTCCTTTTAAGGTTCTCCTTTTAATAAAGAACCGGACCAACGCATTAGCACTTGGTGAACAAATGAACTCCTCAAACTATGGTCATCACCGGGAGTGGTTCCGGTTATTGTCACTCCGGGGTTGCTGGATCATAACACATAGTAGGTAAGTACAACTTGCAAGATCGGATCTAAAACACACATATATTGGTCACAACATAATAATTTCAGATCTGAAATCATGGTACTTGGGCCCTAGTGACAAGCATTAAGCATGGCAAAGTAGTAGCAACATCAATCTCAGAACATAGTGGATACTAGGGATCAATCCCCGTCAAAACTAACTCGATTACATGATAGATCTCATCCTACTCATCACCGCCCAGCGAGCCTACGAATAGATTACTCACGAACGATGAAGAGCTTCATGGAATTGGAGGGGGAAGAAGGTTGATGACGACGATGGCGACGATCTCCTTGACCCGGAGCCCAAAACGGACTCCAGATCTGCCCTCCAGATGAAGAAGAGGATGTGGCGGTGCCTCCGTATCGCAAACGCGATGAAATCTTCTCTCTTCATTTTTTTAGGGACGAAAGGAAATAAATAGAGCTTAGTTTGGGGGCGGTAGAGCCACATGGGCCCCACAAGCCTGGTCGCCGCGGCCAGGGGGGCCGCGACGTCAGGGCTGGTGGCCCACTGGCCCGTCCCCTCCGGTGGATCTTTGCGCAGGTATTTTTCATATTTTCCAGAAATATTCTCCGTAAATTTTTAGGACGTTCCGAGAACTTTCATTTCTGCACAAAAACAACACCATGGCAATTCTGCTGAAAACAGCGTCAGTCCGGGTTAGTTCCATTCAAGTCATGCAAATTAGAGTCCAAAACAAGGGCAAAAGAGTTTGGAAAAGTAGATACGATGGAGATGTATCAGGACCGTTCTGGTGTCCTGCCAGAGGGGGATTCAGACACAGAGGGCTTCTTCATCAACACCATTGCCTCTCCGATAATGTGTGAGTAGTTCACCACAGACCTTCGGGTCCATAGCTAGTAGCTAGATGGCTTCTTCTCTCTTTTGGATCTTCAATACAAAGTTCTCCATGATCTTCAGGGAGATCTATCCGATGTAACTTTCTTTTGCGATGTGTTTGTCGAGATTCGATGAATTCTGAATTTATGATCATATTATCTATGAATATTATTTGAGTCTCCTTTGATTTCTTATATGCATGATTTTGTATCCTTGTAATTCTCTTCGAGTTATGGGTTTCGTTTGGCCAAATTGATCTATAATTCTTGCAATGGGAGAAGTGCTTGGTTTTGGGTTCATACTGTGCGGTGTCCTCATGTCACAGCCCAAGTTTGCCTTGCTTGCCATTGCATTTCATGCATGCATTCAAATTGCATTGAATCTGAAAATGGGAAGTGATCAAGCCCAAATGAGTTGAAATTTGACAAAAAGGCAATAAAAATATTACCCTAAAAGGAACCAGGAAAATGTTCCAAATATTTGGGAAAATAGTGATAGGGAATAAATTTGTTAAACAAAAAATTTAAGTCATAGGACCATTTTGAAAAGGATTTTTGATTTGATCAAATAACTGTTTGGAATGGAGTTATTTTGTTTTCTTTTAAAATAAAAGTTTCAAAAATGTTGAAACTATTTTGTAGAATTGATTATTTTTATCTCTGTCACATAACAATAATTTAGGGTTTTATAAAATATTTAAACATTTTGTTTTAAACCTAAAACTAAATACCAAAAAGAAATAAAACAAAAAAATAGGAAAAGAGAGAGAAAGATCTTACCTGGCGCTCCTGGCCCAGCCCAGCCCACCACACGCACCACTGTCTTCTTCCTCCTGCCACGAGGAGAAGCAGCTGCGTGCCCGACGCATCGCCGGGCACGGCCACGTCCCCTGGCCACCTCCTGCTTGCCCGAGCCACGCAGACGGCAGGGATGATTACCCCGTGCATGCCTCCTCCTTATCCACCCCTCTCTGGCTCTCCTCCGTCTCTCTCGCTCTCTCCCACCATGGCCGAGCACTGCTTGTCGCCGCCGATCGTCGTAGTTGTGGCCACCGGCCCTCTCTAGCCCAGCTAATGTGTCCCAGTGCTCTGTCGTGCTCCTCACCGTCTCCTGGAAGAAAGAATCAAGCCCGGAGGCCCCGTGTCGTCGACATCGCCGCCATCTTCTCCACCTCCGGCCGCCGGACCTCTTCCATCGATTCGCTCCCTCTGGCGCACCCCCGAGCCCTCCAACAACACCGTCGGAACCGCCGTGAGCTCGTCATCATTTCCCCTCTCATCCCATGCTCTTTCGTGCCCCGTAGCCACGTTCCCCACCATGGCCGAGATCCCCTCGCCGCCGTTGTTGGAATTATGCCCTAGAGGCAATAATAAATGTATAGTTATTATTATAATTCCTGTATCAAGATAATAGTTTATTATCCATGCTATAATTGTATTGAATGAAGACTCATTTACATGTGTGGATACATAGACAAAACACCGTCCCTAGCATGCCTCTAGTTGGCTAGCCAGTTGATCGATGATAGTCAGTGTCTTCTGATTATGAACAAGGTGTTGTTGCTTGATGACTGGATCACGTCATTAGGAGAATCACGTGATGGACGAGACCCAAACTAATAGACGTAGCATGTTGATCGTGTCATTTTGTTGCTACTGTTTTCTGCGTGTCAAGTATTTATTCCTATGACCATGAGATCATATAACTCACTGACACCAGAGGAATGCTTTGTGTGTATCAAACGTCGCAACGTAACTGGGTGACTATAAAGATGCTCTACAGGTATCTCCGAAGGTATTAGTTGAGTTAGTATGGATCAAGACTGGGATTTGTCACTCCGTGTGACGGAGAGGTATCTCGGGGCCCACTCGGTGATACAACATCACACACAAGCCTTGCAAGCAATGTAACTTAGTGTAAGTTGCGGGATCTTGTATTACGGAACGAGTAAAGAGACTTGCCGGTAAACGAGATTGAAATAGGTATGCGGATACTGACGATCGAATCTCGGGCAAGTAACATACCGAAGGACAAAGGGAATGACATACGGGATTATACGAATCCTTGGCACTAAGGTTCAAACGATAAGATCTTCGTAGAATATGTAGGATCCAATATGGGCATCCAGGTCCCGCTATTGGATATTGACCGAGGAGTCTCTCGAGTCATGTCTACATACTTCTCGAACCCGCAGGGTCTGCACACTTAAGGTTCGACGTTGTTTTATGCGTATTTGAGTTATATGGTTGGTTACCGAATGTTGTTCGGAGTCCCGGATGAGATCACGGACGTCACGAGGGTTTCCGGAATGGTCCGGAAACGAAGATTGATATATAGGATGACCTCATTTGATTACCGGAAGGTTTTCGGAGTTACCGGGAATGTACCGGGAATGACGAATGGGTTCCGGGGGTTCACCGGAGGGGGGCAACCCACTCCGGGGAAGCCCATAGGCATTTGGGGGGGGTCACACCAGCCCTTAGTGGGCTGGTGGGACAGCCCACAAAGTCCTATGCGCCAAGGAATAAAAATCAAAGGAAGAAAGAAAAAAAAGGGGAAGTGGGAAAGGGGAAGGACTCCCTCCCACCAAACCAAGTAGGACTCGGTTTGGGGGGGGGAGAGTCCTCCCCCCTGGCTCGGCCGACCCCTTGGGGTTCTCTTGGACCCCAAGGCAAGGTCCCCCTCCCTCCTCCTATATATATGGGGCTTTTAGGGCAGATTTGAGACGACTTTCTCACGGCTGCCCGACCACATACCTCCATAGTTTTTCCTCTAGATCGCGTTTCTGCGGAGCTCGGGCGGAGCCCTGCTGAGACAAGATCATCACCAACCTCCGGAGCGCCGTCACGCTGCCGGAGAACTCTTCTACCTCTCCGTCTCTCTTGCTGGATCAAGAAGGCCGAGATCATCGTCGAGCTGTACGTGTGCTGAACGCGGAGGTGCAGTCCGTTCGGTACTAGATCGTGGGACTGATCGCGGGATTGTTCGCGGGGCGGATCGAGGGACGTGAGGACGTTCCACTACATCAACCGCGATCTCACATCGCTTCTGCTGTACGATCTACAAGGGTACGTAGATCACTCATCCCCTCTCGTAGATGGACATCACCATGATAGGTCTTCGTGCGCGTAGGAAAATTTTTGTTTCCCATGCGACGTTCCCCAACAGTGGCATCATGAGCTAGGTTCATGCGTAGATGTCTTATCGAGTAGAACACAAAAGGTTTTGTGGGCGGTGATGTGCGTTTTGCTGCCCTCCTTAGTCTTTTCTTGATTCCGCGGTATTGTTGGATTGAAGCGGCTTGGACCGACATTACTCGTACGCTTACGAGAGACTGGTTTCATCGTTACGAGTAACCCCCTTTGCTCAAAGATGACTGGCAAGTGACGGTTTCTCCAACTTTAGTTGAATCGGATTTGACCGAGGAGGTCCTTGGATGAGGTTAAATAGCAACTCATATATCTCCGTTGTGGTGTTTGCGTAAGTAAGATGCGATCCTACTAGATACCCTTGGTCACCACGTAAAACATGCAACAACAAAATTAGAGGACGTCTAACTTGTTTTTGCAGGGTATGATTGTGATGTGATATGGCCAATGATGTGATGTGATATATTGGATGTATGAGATGATCATGTTGTAATAGAAATATCGACTTGCACGTCGATGGTACGGCAACCGGCAGGAGCCATAGGGTTGTCTTTATACTAACATATGTGCTTGCAGATGCGTTTACTATTTTGCTAGGATGTAGCTTTAGTAGTGATAGCATAAGTAGCACGACAACCCCGATGGCGACACGTTGATGGAGATCATGGTGTGGCGCCGGTGACAAGAAGATCGTGCCGGTGCTTTGGTGATGGAGATCAAGAAGCACGTGATGATGGCCATATCATGTCACTTATGAATTGCATGTGATGTTAATCCTTTTATGCACCTTATTTTGCTTAGAACGACGGTAGCATTATGAGGTGATCTCTCACTAAAATTTCAAAGACGAAATTGTGTTCTCCCCGACTGTGCACCGTTGCTACAGTTCGTCGTTTCGAGACACCACGTGATGATCGGGTGTGATAGACTCAACGTTCACATACAACGGGTGCAAAACAGTTGCGCACGCGGAACACTCGGGTTAAGCTTGACGAGCCTAGCATGTGCAGACATGGCCTCGGAACACATGAGACCGAAAGGTCGATCATGAATCATATAGTTGATATGATTAGCATAGGGATGCTTACCACTGAAACTACTCCCGACTCACGTGATGATCGGACTTGGGATAGTGTAGGTGGATCATGAACCACTCAAATGACTAGAGAGATGTACTTTTTGAGTGGGAGTTTAGCATGTAATTTGATTAAGTTGAACTCTAATTATCTTGAACATAGTCTAAGTCCACTTTGAATATATTTGTGTTGTAGATCATGGCTCACGCAAGTGTCATCCTCAATTTTAATACGTTCCTAGAGAAAGCTAAGTTGAAAGATGATGGAAGCAACTTTGTAGACTGGGCTCGTAATCTTAAGCTAATCTTACAAGCTGGAAAGAAGGATTATGTCCTTAATGCTGCGCTAGGAGATGAACCACCCGCTACGGCTGATCAGGATGTTAAGAACGCTTGGCTAGCACGTAAGGAGGACTACTCAATAGTTCAATGTGCAGTCTTGTATGGCTTAGAGCCGGGACTTCAACGTCGCTTTGAGCGTCATGGAGCATTTGAGATGTTCCAGGAGTTGAAGTTTATCTTTCAGAAGAACGCCCGGATCGAGAGGTATGAGACCTCCGATAAATTCTATGCTTGCAAGATGGAGGAAAGCTCGTCTGTCAGTGAACATGTGCTCAAGATGTCTGGGTACTCAAACCGTCTAGCTGAACTAGGGATTGAACTCCCGCAAGAAGCTATCACTGACAGAATCCTCCAATCACTGCCGCCAAGCTATAAAGGCTTTGTGTTGAACTACAACATGCAAGGGATGAACAAGTCTCCCGGCGAGTTGTTTGCGATGCTGAAAGTCGCAGAGTCTGAACTCCGTAAAGAGCATCAAGTGTTGATGGTGAGCAAGACCACTAGTTTCAAGAGAAACGGCAAAGGCAAGAAGGGCAATTCGAAGAAGAGCGGCAAGCCAGTTGCCAATCCGTCGAAGAAACCCAAGTCTGGACCTAAGCCTGAAACAGAGTGCTTCTATTGCAAGGGTATGGGTCACTGGAAGCGCAATTGCCCCAAGTATCTGGCAGATAAGAAGGCGGGCAAAGAAAAATCAGGTATATTTGATATACATGTTATTGATGTGTACTTAACCGGCTCTCGTAGTAGTGCCTGGGTATTCGATACCGGTTCTGTTGCTCACATTTGCAACTCGAAACAGGAACTGCGGAATAGACGGAGGCTGGCAAAAGACGAAGTGACGATGCGTGTAGGAAACGGTTCCAAAGTTGATGCAATCGCCGTCGGCACCGTGTCACTTCAACTACCATCGGGATTAGTGATGAACTTAAATCATTGTTATTTAGTGCCTGCGTTGAGCATGAACATTATATCTGGATCTTGTTTATTGCGAGACGGTTACTCTTTTAAGTCTGAGAATAATGGTTGTTCTATTTCTATGAGTAACATCTTTTATGGTCATGCACCGAATGTGAGAGGATTGTTCATATTGAATCTTGATAGAGATACGCATATACATAACATTGAGACCAAAAGAGTTAGAGTAAACAATAATAGCGCCATATTTTTGTGGCACTGCCGCTTGGGTCATATTGGTGTAAAGCGCATGAAGAAACTCCATGCTGATGGACTTTTGGAGTCACTTGACTTTGATTCACTTGACACGTGCGAACCATGCCTCATGGGCAAGATGACTAAAACTCCGTTCTCCGGAACAATGGAGCGTGCAAAGTGACTTGTTGGAAATCATACATACCGATGTGTGTGGTCCGATGAGCGTGGAGGCACGCGGCGGATATCGTTATTTTATCACCTTCACTGACGATTTAAGTAGATATGGTTATGTCTACTTGATGAAGCACAAGTCTGAAACATTTGAAAAGTTCAAGCAATTTCAGAGTGAAGTGGAAAATCATCGTAACAAGAAGATCAAGTTCCTACGGTCTGATCGTGGGGGTGAGTATCTGAGTTTCGAGTTTGGTACTCACTTAAGACAATGTGGAATTGTTTCGCAGTTAACACCGCCTGGAACACCACAGCGTAATGGTGTGTCCGAACGTCGTAATCGTACTTTGTTAGAAATGGTGCGATCTATGATGTCTCTTACTGATTTGCCGTTATCGTTTTGGGGTTATGCATTAGAAACAGCTGCATTCACTTTAAATAGGGCACCATCAAAATCCGTTGAGACGACACCATACGAACTGTGGTATGGCAAAAGACCAAAGTTGTCGTTTCTTAAAGTTTGGGGATGTGATGCTTATGTCAAAAAGCTTCAGCCTGAAAAGCTGGAACCCAAAGCGGAAAAGTGCGTCTTCATAGGCTACCCAAAAGAGACAGTTGGGTACACCTTCTATCTCAAATCCGAGGGCAAAGTGTTTGTTGCTAAGAACGGAACTTTTCTCGAGAAGGAGTTTCTCTCGAGAGAATTGAGTGGGAGGAAGATAGAACTTGACGAGGTTGTCGAACCTCTCATCCCTCTGGATGGTGGCGCAGGGCAAGGAGAAACCCCTGTGATTGCGACGCCGGTTGAGGAGGAAGTTAATGATGATGATCATGAAACTCCAGTTCAAGTTTCTGTTGAACCACGCAGGTCGACGAGATCACGCGCTGCTCCAGAGTGGTACGGTAATCCCGTCTTGACAATCATGTTGTTAGACAACAATGAACCTGCAAATTATGAAGAAGTAATGGTGGGCCCAGATTCCAACAAATGGCTAGAAGCCATGAAATCCGAGATAGGATCCATGTATGAGAACAAAGTATGGACTTTGGAGATACTACCTGAGGGCCGCAAGGCTATTCAGAACAAATGGATCTTTAAGAAGAAGACGGACGCTGACGGTAATGTGACCGTTTATAAAGCTCGACTTGTGGCAAAAGGTTTTTCACAAAGTTCCAGGAATTGACTACGATGAGACTTTCTCTCCCGTAGCGATGCTTAAGTCCGTCAGAATCATGTTAGAAATAGCTGCATTTTTCGATTATGAAATTTGGCAGATGGATGTCAAAACGGCGTTCCTTAACGGTTTCCTTAAGGAAGAGTTGTATATGATGCAACCCGAAGGTTTTGTCGATCCTAAAAATGCTGACAAAGTGTGCAAACTCCAGCGATCCATTTATGGACTGGTGCAAGCATCTCGGAGTTGGAACAAACGCTTTGATGAGGTGATCAAAGCATTTGGGTTTATACAAGTGGTTGGAGAATCTTGTATTTACAAGAAAGTGAGTGGGAGCTCTGTGGCGTTTCTAATATTATATGTGGATGACATATTACTGATTGGAAACAACGTAGAGCTTTTGGAGAGCATAAAAGGTTACTTGAATAAAAGTTTCTCTATGAAGGACCTAGGAGAAGCTGCTTACATTCTAGGCATTAAGATCTATAGGGATAGATCAAAACGCCTGATAGGACTTTCACAAAGCACATACCTTGATAAAGTTTTGAAGAGGTTCAAAATGGAACAGTCCAAGAAAGGGTTCTTGCCAGTGTTACAAGGTACGAGATTGAGTAAGACTCAGTGCCCAGCAACTGATGAAGATAGAGAGCATATGCGCTCCGTCCCCTATGCTTCAGCCATAGGCTCTATCATGTATGCGATGCTGTGCACTAGACCGGATGTTAGCCTGGCCATAAGTATGGCAGGCAGGTTCCAGAGTAATCCAGGAGTGGATCACTGGACAGCGGTCAAGAATATCCTAAAGTACCTGAAAAGGACTAAGGAGATGTTTCTCGTGTATGGAGGTGACGAAGAGCTCGCCGTAAAAGGTTACGTCGATGCAAGCTTTGACACAGATCCGGACGACTCTAAGTCGCAAACCGGATACGTATTTATTCTTAATGGGGGTGCAGTAAGCTGGTGCAGTTCCAAGGAAAGCGTCGTAGCAGATTCTACATGTGAAGCGGAATACATGGCTGCCTCGGAGGCGGCTAAGGAGGGTGTCTGGATGAAGCAGTTCATGACGGATCTTGGAGTGGTGCCAAGTGCACTGGATCCAATAACCTTGTTCTGTGACAACACTGGTGCCATTGCCTTAGCAAAGGAACCAAGGTTTCACAAGAAGACCAGACACATCAAACGACGCTTCAACCTCATCCGCGACTACGTCGAGGAGGAGGACGTAAATATATGCAAAGTGCACACGGATCTGAATGTAGCAGACCCGCTGACTAAACCTCTTCCACGGCCAAAACATGATCGACACCAGAACTGTATGGGTGTTAGATTTATTACAATGTAATTCACATGGTGATGTGAGGGCTAGATTATTGACTCTAGTGCAAGTGGGAGACTGTTGGAATTATGCCCTAGAGGCAATAATAAATGTATAGTTATTATTATAATTCCTGTATCTAGATAATAGTTTATTATCCATGCTATAATTGTATTGAATGAAGACTCATTTACATGTGTGGATACATAGACAAAACACCGTCCCTAGCATGCCTCTAGTTGGCTAGCCAGTTGATCGATGATAGTCAGTGTCTTCTGATTATGAACAAGGTGTTGTTGCTTGATGACTGGATCACGTCATTAGGAGAATCACGTGATGGACGAGACCCAAACTAATAGACGTAGCATGTTGATCGTGTCATTTTGTTGCTACTGTTTTCTGCGTGTCAAGTATTTATTCCTATGACCATGAGATCATATAACTCACTGACACCAGAGGAATGCTTTGTGTGTATCAAACGTCGCAACGTAACTGGGTGACTATAAAGATGCTCTACAGGTATCTCCGAAGGTGTTAGTTGAGTTAGTATGGATCAAGACTGGGATTTGTCACTCCGTGTGACGGAGAGGTATCTCGGGGCCCACTCGGTGATACAACATCACACACAAGCCTTGCAAGCAATGTAACTTAGTGTAAGTTGCGGGATCTTGTATTACGGAACGAGTAAAGAGACTTGCCGGTAAACGAGATTGAAATAGGTATGCGGATACTGACGATCGAATCTCGGGCAAGTAACATACCGAAGGACAAAGGGAATGACATACGGGATTATACGAATCCTTGGCACTAAGGTTCAAACGATAAGATCTTCGTAGAATATGTAGGATCCAATATGGGCATCCAGGTCCCGCTATTGGATATTGACCGAGGAGTCTCTCGGGTCATGTCTACATAGTTCTCGAACCCGCAGGGTCTGCACACTTAAGGTTCGACGTTGTTTTATGCGTATTTGAGTTATATGGTTGGTTACCGAATGTTGTTCGGAGTCCCGGATGAGATCACGGACGTCACGAGGGTTTCCGGAATGGTCCGGAAACAAAGATTGATATATAGGATGACCTCATTTGATTACCGGAAGGTTTTCGGAGTTACCGGGAATGTACCGGGAATGACGAATGGGTTCCGGGGGTTCACCGGAGGGGGGCAACCCACTCCGGGGAAGCCCATAGGCATTTGGGGGGGTCACACCAGCCCTTAGTGGGCTGGTGGGACAGCCCACCAAGTCCTATGCGCCAAGGAATAAAAATCAAAGGAAGAAAGAAAAAAAAAAGGGGAAGTGGGAAAGGGGAAGGACTCCCTCCCACCAAACCAAGTAGGACTCGGTTTGGGGGGGGAGAGTCCTCCCCCCTGGCTCGGCCGACCCCTTGGGGTTCTCTTGGACCCCAAGGCAAGGTCCCCCTCCCTCCTCCTATATATATGGGGCTTTTAGGGCAGATTTGAGACGACTTTCTCACGGCTGCCCGACCACATACCTCCATAGTTTTTCCTCTAGATCGCGTTTCTGCGGAGCTCGGGCGGAGCCCTGCTGAGACAAGATCATCACCAACCTCCGGAGCGCCGTCACGCTACCGGAGAACTCTTCTACCTCTCCGTCTCTCTTGCTGGATCAAGAAGGCCGAGATCATCGTCGAGCTGTACGTGTGCTGAACGCGGAGGTGCCGTCCGTTCGGTACTAGATCGTGGGACTGATCGCGGGATTGTTCGCGGGGCGGATCGAGGGACGTGAGGACGTTCCACTACATCAACCGCGATCTCACATCGCTTCTTCTGTACAATCTACAAGGGTACATAGATCACTCATCCCCTCTCGTAGATGGACATCACCATGATAGGTCTTCGTGCGCGTAGGAAAATTTTTGTTTCCCATGCGACGTTCCCCAACAGCCGTTGCCGTCGTTGCCATCGCTATGGTCTGCCACCGACGCATCTGAGCCCTGGAACGATCTCCTGGAGCTCCATGGATGCTGTCAAGCCCCTCACGTGCCCTACCCGTGCCTTGCAGCCACCACCCGCACAAGGCCGAGCTCCGGCCGCTGCCTCTGTCATTGTTGCCGTAAGCTCCGGCCAACCCAGGGCCTCAAACCCGTCGGAATGGATGCGATGCTCTACCAGCTTCCCATAGATCCCAACCGCGTGCAAATCCGAAGCCTGTAGCACGAGATCATGAAATTCCGGTGAGCCTCCGCCACGGTATTGGTCGCCGCCGGCCACATTCCGGTGAGCGCCGACGTGGCCTGGTGATTAGCGCCTAATTAGCCCCCCCCCAGTCACTGCTAGAGGGCCCCACGCGTGGATCAAACCCCACTTAGTGCGGGTCAACACGGGATTAGCCCCTGGGTCACTAACCAGTGGACCCCACTGGTCAGGTTTGACCTGACCCAGGTGATGTTGACTTATGACGCCAGTCTGAGGTCGCAGTGACGCAATAAAGATTTTCTGTTTTTAAAGAAATTCCAGAAAATTCCTAAAACTTCTAAAAATCATAGAAAATAATCTGTAAGTCCAATGAAAATAATTTATATATGAAAAATGATCAGAAAAACTCAAGGAATCTGATTATGAAATTTTAATGCATGTTTGTGAAAGTTAACATCACCAAATAGGCAAAATGATGATTAGGATAAATTTAATAAATAGTTTGGAGTTGGAATTTGATACCTATTTGAACTCCACTTCAACTAACAAGACCAAACATTAAGCTAGGAAAAACAGTACCTCAAAATGCCATCTTCATGCATGATAAAACAAGTTATACCTGAGCATCAGGTCGAATCAATTAAAAGGGTATCTGGAAAATACCTTGCTTGAAGTGATATTTGAATTCAAATTCAAATCCAGCTTCAACCTAAGAAATGGTAGCTATATTAGTCCTGCCACATTTCTTTTCCATTTCTTGATCATGCATCATAGTGTTGCATTTCCGTGAAGTAATTGTTGTTCCTTTCTTGTTTGCCGGTGTTGTTCCCTCTCGGTAGACGATGGTTCCGACGATGTGATCGTTGACATTGATGAAGAATCATTGCTATCTTCAGATGTGTCAGGCAAGCAAACCCCCTTGAGCATATTGATATAAACCCACTCTATCGCTCCTGCTCTCTTTTACTTCATTAGGACAAACACGATTCAACCGTACATGTTATCGGTAGTTGAACCCATTCCTCTGCATGACCTGATTTTGTCACAGTAAATAGTTGAAACCACTTAGCATGAGTATCAACTGCTTGAGCCTTGTTGTGGTTACTCATCCATGCTTGCTTACAATGCCTGCTATGCTTAGAGTTGTGTCGGGTCTGATCCATCTGGATGATGAATCGGAATGGTTGTGTTCATGTCCTACAGTGTGAGAGTAAAAGTGTGAATTCGATTTGGTAAAGGTAGCGATGAGAGGACATGTAGGAGTACATGGTGGGTTGTCTCATTGGGACCGTCCTTAAGAACTGAGTTTTGTGTATGTTATCCAAGTCAAGATACTACCACACATTAGGATACTTAATTGACCCTCTTGGCTTATTAATCGCCTAGATCTCTGTCCAGGAGTTGCAACTAGTTTCTCGTGTTTGTAGGAAAAGTGTTGGCGGCCGTGTTTAGCTCTGCCCGACGGGGTAGGCTTCTCTGCGGTAGATACGCAGTGGCACGGTGTACCAAGTGGCACCCGGATGGTGGCCTTGGGAACCCTGCGCACATTGTTTGGGGCCGTAGAGGAAACCTCCGCCGGACTTTCCTTGCGGGTTCAGTCTCAAATAGGCGATAAACCTGGACTAGGGTCTTGTGTGGTTAACGGTCATGGCCGACACCCACGCCAGTGCTTCCGCTTGAAGGTTGCCGAGATGCATGACGTGCATATGCTGCTAAGTGGTGAGAGCATGTGTGAAGATGTATACCCTTGCAGGGTGAATCAATCTGTTCGAGTAACCGCGTCCTCGGATATGGACTACTTGGAAACATTACGTGGTACATAGACAACTTAAATAGACACTCTAAAACATGCAAGATAAGTGTGAGTGCTATGGAAGGCCTTCTCGTAGGGAGACGAGAGTGGATCCATAGTGGTGTATTGCTTTGGTGAATATGTGGCTTGCTGCAATCAAACCACACAATCCTTTCATTGAAACATGATGCATATGTAGATAGTTCTGATGCAAGTCTTGCTGAGTACCTTTGTACTCACGGTTGCTTTATTTATGTTTTTACAGAGAAGATTTAGACTCATTAAAAGGTTCTACGCGATGTGTTCGATGTTGACCATAATAGCTTGGGAATCCCAGCCAGAGGTCTGGTTCCTTTGGTAGGGTCGTTGTAGCTTTTCAGGCTCTTCCAGCCACTTTTAGTAGATGTCTGTACCCAGACATGTTTTGCTTCCGCTTGATGTCTGTATGACTTGAGTGACGGGTAATGAGACCCCTGTTTGTAATATCATACTATGTTGATTCCTATGAGTCTTTAATAAAATCTTGAGTCATAGAGTTATGTTGTGATGCCATGTTGTATCTACGCATTAGTGCATCTTGTGTGTATGTTATGAAATGCATTATATGTGTGGGATTCGACACCTAGTTGTGTGCCTTTAGTAGTACTCTTTACGGGGAAATGCCTCTTTGTGCTTCCACCGAGCCTTGGTAGCTTGCTACTGCTCCGGACACATTGATTGACCGCCATGTATCCTTCTTTGTTGTTGTGTCTGTCCCTTCGGGGAAATGTCACGCGGTGTAATGGAGTCCTTGTAGCTTGCTACGACCCGTCTACACACGCTGATGACCGACACCTGCTTTGCTGGGTTATGTATGCTTGTCCCTGTACGGATGTACCACTTGAGTTTATAACTAGCCATGTCGGCCCGGGTTCTTGTCGTTTGAATGCTAGCGACACATTCATATACGTGAGCCAAAAGACGCAAACGGTCCCGGCCAAGGTAAGGTGGCAGCCTTGGAGTTTACCGTGCGTGAGGCTGCAAAGTGATGTGATGTGTTACAGGTTGGGTTCTTATGATTCAGGATCGGGGTCCTGACAGCTTTGGTATCAGAGACTGACTGTGTGTAGGATAACCAAGCCAAACTGGTCGATGTTGAGTCTAGCAACTCTTTAGTTATATAAGGGAATTGTTTCTGGAAGGGAACGTAAGGCTCTTTTTACTCCTTTCCTTGTGTCATTCTTATTCTGAGTCATCCTCTTCTTTATTCTACGGGGTTCGAGAATTAGGCTTTCTCATCTAATCATTAGGATGACGAGTTACTATGCTGCAGACTTATAGAAAAGTTGTTGTCTTCCTGGATTAGTGTCTTCATAAGAATTCAATGGTTATGTTGTCAGTTTCTTGCAGGTTGCCTCATATTTCATGCCCGTACAGCCGTTATGTTGTTCGAGTTTTCCAAGGTTTCTAAAAAATCTGATGCAATTGCAAATTCTCTCATCTCGAGTTAATGTCTTTTGGCCAGACCAAGCACACTAATCATCGTGATGAGGTACTTTATTACCTCGACCTATTGTTGAAGTGTTAGGAAACCCTGTTACCTCCGAAACCACCCAATAGTCTAGATGTGTTTTGGTTCCCAGTGCGATAATTCTGGCCATCATTTTCGAAAACATCTCGTGATGTTAATTAGTTGTAGGTATTCTATTTCTGGACTCTTGAATCCAAGGATCATTCTGCTCACTTATGTTGATAGTGTTGCTAGTTCCTTTAGAATGATTAGTAACCTTGTTATGGTTCCAAAGGTTCATGGTATATCATTCTTCCAACACCATGGACCATCTCTGGCAGAAGTTCTCCGTGAACTAAAGATCTTAACAAGAGTGCTCGTGATGAGTTCCCTGCTCCATATTGTGATTCTGCCTACTTCACCCTTCTGCATGGGTTATCTGGAAGAATTAGGTTGAACTCGTTCGACATGCTAATCTATGCATCCACAACTCAATAAATCATGTGCTCTTGAGTTGGCCCTATCTAGTTGTATTCTGACCTTCATCCATGAGAGGATAGTCAAGAGTAGTTGTGCATTCGTGTCATCAATGTCTTTTATTCTGTGGTCTGTCAAGTTATTCTATTTTTGAATGACTGGGAGCAGCAAACTCCAGTACCTCATCCATTTCTTGGATTGGGTCAAAGTAGTTGTATTCCGCAGATCGAAATGCTAACCCAGCTTTTGTTCTGTTCTATCTGGGAGTATTACCTTCTTTTGTCAAGAATATTATGAGAATTGCACCATCTCTTATGAACTCTTGTTGTAGTGATACTTCTCAACATCATTATTCATCCCTCTGTTTCCGTATTGGTTGTAACTGGAATACCGACAAGTGAACCATGATATGTGGAATCAATACTCCTAGCAATGTTATTGCTTGGAAGTTAATGGACAATAATTTCACTCTTATGGTGATGGTGATTGAATCGTCGTCCTAAGATTGAGCGTGCTACCTAGTCCATGTTTCATGGTGCACTTTTCGATCAATGGGTTAGGATTTTGTCAATCCCTCGCTCTATTGATCACATTATCTTGCCCTGAAAAGCGAGATTGTTCCCGAGCTTAATAATATATCGGTGGTTCGTAATTTTCCGAATATCTTCTCGGAAGTATTACCAGGTTGTTTCCTCACTGTTATGATAGAGCTCGTGATCAAGTTGGTTTCTCTATAAGCCATCTTCTCCAAGAATCCGTGTTGAATACCCCGAGCTAGTTGGTTAAGCTAAACAACAACTTGGAGAGTTGGAATGATAAAAGCTTCGCCTAAACTTAGCTCATTTAAAAAGGATATTTTTCCTGTTGTGTGAGTCTGAAGAAGATGATATTGTCATCGATTGATTCGTGTGATCAACTGTTGCATATATTATCTTGTCCAGTTTTGATTTGAGTATGGGCTATTGTCAAATCAAACTCAGAACCAAAGACTTTCGTAACGGTGTCTTACTCGTGGATTTCCTGGAGCATACACCATTGTATTCTTTGATCTGACCAATGCTATTATCTTGCTCACATAGTTGTGGAAATCCATTTATATGGGTATTTTGATGAATTGTTGTTGAGCCCATCGGCAACATTTTCATTTGTTCCATGATTTATGTTGGACATTAAGCTAGTGCTGGAAACTTTGTAGACGTTGTCTTCGTGTCTCGAGCATGAGGTATATGTTAGGTGTAAGAAGTGACTTCCTCTAATTCATGTGCATCTGATGCAAGTTGCCGCCGTGAATTCGAGAAAAGTTAATTTGCTTCCTTCAGAATCATCTCAAGTCAGTCATGCACGTGCGAAGTATCCTATGGTCCGAGAGATTAGCTACCTCCATTCCATATGTATTTCCTAGCACACCAAGCCACTGATTGATTTGTTCAAGGAAAAGAAGTTAAGTGCCATTCCTGAAGGTACCAGACGGACTTGCACATGGCTTCGTTATCCGCAATGATGGTTCCCAAACCAGAACTCGGTAGTGTTTTGTTGTAAGACTTCTTCATGTGGTCATCATTGTCTTGGGCAGTGTGTTCGCATGTGTCTTGCAATCCAGCTCATGTTTTGGAGTTGGTTTCCGTAGTTCATTTCCCAAGAATCTCGCAACGTTATCTCGTCGATTTGTGTTGCAAACTTGCTCTTCAGACATGCTCAGTCTGAAACATCATGTCACAAACCAAATCTGAATATCAGGCAGATATGATGGTTGTAACGCTTCCCAAGGATTATAATATTGGTCTCTCTATAACTCGGTAAAGTGATGTCGTGGCTAACACACCCAACCGGAAGACGTAATATTATAATATCTTACATCAGCAACCTTAGCCATTTTCCGTGAGGACTTTGTATGACTTGTTCTAGAAGTTGTTCCTCAAGGACCCTTTAAGCCCCGAAGTCCGATCTATATTTGATGTGCTAGTTATCAAGCATGACCTATAATTGGGTTGTGCTAGTACATCAACGAGAACATTAGAAGCGGAGTGCTAAATGTCTCTCGGTCGATCGTCCAGATTTCGTTCCCTTGGCATATCTAAGGTGAAATCTGAGAAAGTGTTGTCTTCCTTTGCATCTGCATCCTCCCCCCTTATTCATCGTGGTAGTATGATGTGTCGCCAGGATCCTTGGCATGGATGTTGGTAAACCTTGATGAATATGGAAATGCTCAAGTTCTTGAGAGCACGCTCAGACACTAGGTTATATCCTCGTAATAATCGAGTTGTTTTATAACTCTAGTTTCTTTCCAACCGAGTATGCCATTCTTTCAAATTCCTTGAAACAATCATTTGTGAATTGCCTTACTCTGGTATGAAGAGTTTCAATGATTTCTGTATCAAAAGTAATTCTTTTTGCCATTTAAGGGAATAACTCTACGAGTCACCCTCCTACGGTGCCCCGTTATGGTATGAAGGGTAACTTAATCCTCGCTACTTTGAAACCTCATCATCATCTGTTTTAAACGTGGATTTGTTGCCTACCAATTGAACCTTTGTCATATGCCTCACTTCCTCGTTTCTTTCATGAGTGTTGTGTTTCAGCTCAAGGGACGTCTTTATGTCTCATTCTATGAGTTGATAATGAGGTGCCCGATCTTCGAGAAGATCGAATCTTGTAGAGTCTATGTGTTCCTTTGTTGTCGTGTTAAATGAAGACCTCGAAGACAAAGATGCCAAGATCAACCTGATGAAGTGAATCAACACCTTCAAGAAGGGCAATTGGATCGTGAAGATTCCGATAGTTTAGTGCCCCTCTTCCTCTTCCCGACTACGTCTGAATCTCGGGACGAGATTCTTGTTTAGTGGTGGTGAGTTGTCACAGCCCAAGCTTGCCTTGCTTGCCATTGCATTTCATGCATGCATTCAAATTGCATTGAATCTGAAAATGGGAAGTGATCAAGCCCAAATGAGTTGAAATTTGACAAAAAGGCAATAAAAATATTACCTTAAAAGGAACCAGGAAAATGTTCCAAATATTTGGGAAAATAGTGACAGGGAATAAATTTGTCAAACCAAAATTTGAAGTCACAGGTACATTTCGAAAAGGATTTTTGATTTGATCAAATAACTGTTTGGAATGGAGTTATTTTGTTTTCTTTTAAAATAAAAGTTTCAAAAATGTTGAAACTATTTTGTGGCATTGATTATTTTTATCTCTGTCACATAACAATAATTTAGGGTTTTATAAAATATTTAAACATTTTGTTTTAAACCTAAATCTAAATACCAGAACGAAATAAAACAAAAAATAGGAAAGGAGAGAGAAAGATCTTACCTGACGCTCCTGGCCCAGCCCAGCCCACCAGGGGCACCAATGTCTTCTTCCTCCTGCCAGGAGGAGAAGCAGCTGTGTGCCCGACGCATTGCCGGGCACGGCCACGTCCCCTGGCCACCTCCTGCTTGCCCGAGCCACGCAGACAGCGGGGATGAGTACCCCGTGCATGCCTCCTCCTTATCCACCCCTCTTTGGCTCCCCTTCATCTCTCTCTCGCTCTCTCCCACCATGGCCGAGCACTGCTTGTCGCCGCCGATCGTCGTAGTCGTGGCCACCGGCCCTCTCTAGCCCAGCTAATGTGTCCCAGTCCTCCGTCGTGCTCCCCACCGTCTCCTGGAAGAAAGAATCAAGCCCGGAGGCCCCCTGTCATCGACATCGCCGCCATCTTCTCCACCTCCGACCGCCGGACCTCTTCCGTCGATTCGCTCCCTCCTGCGCACCCCCGAGCCCTCCAACAACACCATCGGAACCGCCATGAGCTCGTCATCATTTCCCCTCTCATCCCACGCTCTTCCGTGCCCCGTAGCCTCGTTCCCCACCATGGCCGAGATCCCCTCGCCGCTGTTGCCGTCATTGTCGTCGTTGTGGTCCGCCATCGACGCATCTGAGCCCTGGAACGAGCTCCTGGAACTCAGTGGATGATGTCAAGCCCCTCACCTACCCTTCCCGTGCCCTGCAGCCACCACCCACACAAGGCCGAGCTCCGGCCGCCGCCTCTGCCGTCGTAGCCGTTAGCTCCGGCCACCCTAGTGCCTCAAACCCGTCGGAATGGATGCGGCGCTCTTCCAGCTTCCCATAGATCCCAACCGCATGCAAATCCGAAGCCTGTAGCACGAGATCGAGAAATTCCGGCGAGCCTCCGCCGCGGTTTTGGTCGCCGCCGGCCACATTCCGGTGAGCGCCGACGTGGCCTGGTGATTAGCGCCTAATTAGCCCCCCCCCCCCCAGTCACTGCCAGAGGGCCCCACGCGTGGGTCAAACCCCACTTAGTGCGGGTCAACAAGGGATTAGCCCCTGGGTCACTGACGAGTGGACCCCACTGGTCAGGTTTGACCTGATCCAGGTGCTGTTGACTGATGACGCTAGTCTGACGTCGCAGTGACGCAATAAAGCTTTTCTGATTTTAAAGAAATTCCAGAAAATGCCTAAAACTTCTAAAAATCATAGAAAATAATCTGTAAGTGCAATGAAAATAATTTATATATGAAAAATGATCAGAAAATTCAAGGAATCTGCTTATGACATTTTAATGCATGTTTGAGAAAGTTAACATCACCAAATAGGCAAAATAATGATTAGGAAAAATTTAATAAATAGTTTGGAGTTGGAATTTAATACCTATTTGAATTCCACTTCAACTAACAAGACCAAACATTAAGCCAGGAAAACCAGTACCTCAAAATGCCATCTTCATGCAGGATAAAACAAATTATACCTGAGCATCTGGTCGAATCAATTAAAAGGGTATCCGGAAAATACCTTGCTTGAAGTGATATTTGAATTCAAATTCAAATCCAACTTCAACCTAAGAAATGGTAGCTATATTGGTCCTGCCACATTTCTTTTCCATTTCTTGATCATGCATCATAGTGTTGCATTTCCGTGAAGTAATTGTTGTTCCTTTCTTGTTTGCCGATGTTGTTCCCTCTCGGTAGACAATGGTTCCGACGATGTGATCGTTGACATTGATGAAGACTCATTGTTATCTTTAGACGTGTCACGCAAGCAAACCCCTTGAGCATATTGATATAAACCCACTCTCTCGCTCCTACTCTCTTTTACTGCATTAGGACAAACACGATTCAACCGTACATGTTATCGATAGTTGAACTCATTCCTCTGCATGACCTGATTTTGTCACAGTAAATAGTTGAAACCACTTAGCATGAGTAGCAACTGCTTGAGCCTTGTTGTGCTTACTCATCCATGCTTGCTTACAATGCTTGCTATGCTTAGAGTCGTGTCGGGTCTGATCCATCTGGATGATGAATAGGAATGGTTGTGTTCATGTCCTACAGTGTGAGAGTAAAAGTGTGAATTCAATTTTTTAAAGGTAGCTATGAGAGGCCGTGTAGGAGTATGGTGGGTTGTCTCATTGGGACCATTCTTAAGACTACCACACATTGCGATACTTAATTGACCCTCTTGGCTTATTAATCGCCTAGATCTCTGTCCAGGAGTTGCAACTAGTTTCTCGTGTTTGTAGGAAAAGTGTTGGCGGCCGTGTTTAGCTCTGCCCGACGGGGTAGGCTTCTCTGCGGTAGATACGCAGTGGCACGGTGTACCAAGTGGCACCCGGATGGTGGCCTTGGGAACCCTGCGCACATCGTTTGGGGCCGTAGAGGAAACCTCCACCGGACTTTCCTTGCGGGTTCAGTCTCAAATAGGCGATAAACCTGGACTAGGGTCTTGTGTGGTTAACGGTCATGGCCGACACCCACGCCAGTGCTTCCGCTTGAAGGTTGCCGAGATGCATGACGTGCATATGGTGCTAAGTGGTGAGAGCATGTGTGAAGAAGTATAACCCTGCAGGGTGAATCAATCTGTTCGAATAGCCGCGTCCTTGGATATGGACTACTTGGAAACATTACGTGGTACATAGACAACTTAAATGGACACTCTAAAACATGCAAGATAAGTGTGAGTGCTATGGAAGGCCTTCTCGTAGGGAGACGAGAGTGGATTCATAGTGGTGTATTGCTTTGGTGAATATGTGGGCTCGTGTGCGCTATCCCACCTCAGAGAAATAGCTTGTAGTCGTAGTACAAGTTAGCCAAGAGTCAAAGCTGGCTTGCTGCAATCAAACCACACAATCCTTTCATTGAAACATGATGCACATATAGATAGTTCTGATGTAAGTCTTGCTGAGTACCTTTGTACTCACGGTTGCTTTATTTATGTTTTTACAAAGAAGATTTAGACTCATTAAAAGGTTCTACGCGATGTGTTCGATGTTGACTGTAATAGCTTGGGAATCCCAGACAGAGGTCTAGTTCCTTTGGTAGGGTCGTTGTAGGTTTTCAGGCTCTTCCAGCCACTTTTAGTAGATGTCTATACCCAGACATGTTTTGCTTCCGCTTGATGTCTGTATGACTTGCGTGACGGGTAATGAGACCCCTCTTTGTAATATCATACTATGTTGATTCCTATGAGTCTTTAATAAAATCTTGAGTCATAGGGTTATGTTGTGATGCCATGTTGTATCTACGCATATAGTGCATAATGTGTGTATGTTATGAAATGCATTATATGTGTGGGATTCGACACCTAGTTGTGTGCCTTTAGTAGTACTCTTTACGGGGAAATGCCTCTTTGTGCTTCCACCGAGCCTTGGTAGCTTGCTACTGCTCCGGACACATTGATTGACCGGCATGTATCCTTCTTTGCTGTTGTGTCTGTCCCTTCGGGGAAATGTCACGCGGTGTAATGGAGTCCTTGTAGCTTGCTACGACCCGTCTACACACGCTGATGACCGACACCTGCTTTGCTGGGTTATGTATGCCTGTCCCTGTACAGATGTACCACTTGGGTTTATAACTAGCCATGTCGACCCGGGTTCTTGTCGTTTGAATGCTAGCGGCACATTCATATACGTGAGCTAAAAGATGCAAACGGTCCCGGCCAACGTAAGGTGGCAGCCGTGGAGTATACCGTGCGTGAGGCTGCAAAGTGATGTGATGTGTTACAGGCTGGGTTCTTATGATTCAGGATCGGGGTCCTGACACCTCACCTAGTGACAGAAGGGGTAGCGAGGCCACAAGCCTGCCAGCCGCGGGCCCACCCCCTGGTCGTGGCTACACGGCTTGTGGGCACTCCGTGCATCGCCTCACGTTGATTCTTCTTCCCAAAAATCATAAATATTCCAAAAAAAAACCCATAAGTTTTTATTACGTTTAGACTTCGTTTGGTATGGATATTCAGCGAAACAAAAAACATGCAACAAACAGGAACTGGCACTGGGCACTGGATCAATATGTTAGTCCCAAAAATAGTATAAAAAGTTGCCAAAATTATATGAAACTTGTAGAATATTGGCATGAAACAATCAAAAATTATAGATAGGACGTAGACGTATCAGTGCACAAACCCACCATATAGATGTGACCATCTCCTCCTTTTTGCCTCACAACCTCCACCTCACTCTATTCCACCTATAGTGATATATCCATGGCTCACGCTCATGTATTGCGTGAGAGTTGAAAAAGTTTGAGAAAGTAAGAGTGCGAAAACAATTACTTGGCCAATATCGGGGTTGTGCATGATTTAAATTCGTTGTGTGGGGATGATGGAGCATAGCCACACTATATGATTTTGTAGGGATAACTTTCTTTGGCCTTGTTATTTCAAAAGTTCATGATTACTTTGCTAGTATGCTTGAAGTATTATTGTTTTCATGTCAATATTAAACTATTGTTTTGAATCTTACGGATTTGAACATTCATGCCACAATAAAGAAGTTACAAAGAACAAATATGTTAGGTAGCATTCCACATCAAAAATTCGGTCTTTATCACTTCCCTACTCGAGGACGAGCAGGAGTTAAGCTTGGGGATGCTTGATACGTCTCCAACGTATATATAATTTTTGATTGTTCCATGCTATTATATTATCAACTTGGGATGTCTTATATGCATTTATATGCCATTTTATATCATTTTTGGGACTAACCTATTAACTCAGTGCCTAGTGCCAGTTTTTGTTTTTTTTGTGTTTTTGAGCTTTTTCAGAAAAGAATATTAAACGGAGTCCAAACGGAATAAAACCTGCAGGATGATTTTTTTCCATAACAGAAGATACCCAGAAGACTTGAGAACCAAGGCAGGAGGTCTTGTGGGAGGTCACGAGCCGCCTAGGCGCGCCCTAGGGGGCGCACGCCTAGCGGGCTCGTGGTCCCCCTTGCCTCCTCTGCCCTATCTCTTTCGCCTATAAATTCCCAAAAATCCCGAAACCTAAAGAGGGAGCCACTAAAATACTTTTCCGCCGCCGCAAACTTCTGTCTCCACGAGATCCCATCTGGGGACCATTCTGGTGTCCTGCCAGAGGGGGATTCGGACACGGAGGGCTTCTTCATCAACACCATTGCCTCTCCGATGATGCGTGAGTAGTTCACCCCAGACCTTCGGGTCCATAGCTAGTAGCTAGATGGCTTCTTCTCTCTTTTGGATCTTCAATACAAAGTTCTCCATGATCTTCATGGAGATCTATCTGATGTAACTTTATTTTGCGGTGTGTTTTTTGAGATCCAATGAATTGTGGATTTATGATCACATTATCTATGAATATTATTTGAGTCTGCTCTGATTTCTTATATGCATGATTTTGTATCCTTGTAATTCTCTTCGAGTTATGGGTTTTGTTTGGCCAACTTAATCTATAATTCTTGCAATGGGAGAAGTGCTTGGTTTTGGGTTCATACCGTGCGGTGTCCTCACCTAGTGACAGAAGGGGTAGCGAGGCACGTATCGTGTTGTTGCCATCAAGGGTAAAAGGATGGGGTTTATATCATATTGCATGAATTTATCCCTCTACATCATGTCATCTTTCTTAAGGCGTTACTCCGTTTGTTATGAACTTAATACACTAGATGCATGTTGGATAGCGGTCGATGTGTGAAGTAATAGTAGTAGATGCAGAGAGTATCGGTCTACTTGTCTCGGACGTGATGCCTATATGTATGATCATTGCCTTAGATATCGGCATGACTTTGCGCGATTCTATCAATTGCTCGACAGTAATTCGTTCAACCACCGTAATACTTGCTATCATGAGAGAAGCCTCTAGTGAACACTATGGCCCCCGGGTCTATTTTACACATTATATATTCAGATATACATACAAAAATACCAAAAATACCTTGCTGCACTTTTACTTATTACCTTTCATCTCTGTCAGATCTCACCTTGCAAGTAATCGTGAAGGGATTGACAACCCCTTTATCGCGTTGCGTGCAAGTTTGTTTGTTTTTGCGCAGGTTCATTGGTGCCTCATCTTGATACTCCTACTGGATTGATACCTTGGTTCTGAAACTGAGGGAAATACTTATCTCTACTTTGCTGCATCACCCTTTCCTCTTCAAGGGAAAAACCAACGCAAGCTCAAGAAGTAGCAAGAAGAATTTCTGGCGCCGTTGCTGGGGAGTATTCAAGTGAAGCATATCTACCAAGTAACTATCGCAAACTCATTTCTTGAATTTACATTATTTGCCATTTTCCTCTCGTTTTCCTCTCCCTCACTTCTAAAAAAACAAAAATTACAAAAATATTTGCCTTTTTCGTTCGCCCTTTCTTTTGCTTGCTTTCTGTTTGCTTGTGTTGCCATGTGCCTTCTATTTGCTTGCATCTTCGCTTGCTAAAAATCTATTGATATGGATCCTCATCCACTTGCTAATCTTTTCAAAAGACCAAATTATGATGAACAATTTTCTAGTGAGTTGAGTGCACTTGACTATCTCGATGGAGTTTTGTTTGAAAATCATGAATCTGAAAATTTTGATGAAGTGTTGAAAAAAGAAAATTATAAAGTGGTTCATGATATCTCCTTGAATGAAAAACATGATTGACATGTTGTTAGTATGAATTCTATGAATATCTATGATGCTAATGATATGCAAAACCACAAGCTTGGGGATGCTATGCTTGATGAAGATGATATTTTTTGTTTCCTAAGTTTTGGTGATGACCCTTATGCTATAATTGATCATGAAAAGTATGCTCTGTGTGATAGTTATACTGTAAGATTCCTTAATGATGTTACCGAAAATTACTATGAGAGAGGAACATATGCTTTTACATGTTGCAATAATATCAAGCTTCCTCTCTATGTGTTCAACGTTTTGAAGTTATGCTTGTTTTGCCTTCCTATGCTAGTTAATTCTTGTTCCCATAAATTGTTTGCTCAAAAAATCCCTATGCATAGGAAGTGGGTTAGACTAAACGTGTTTTTTTGCCATTCATGATGCTCTTTTGCATATCTCAACTACTACTTTTTATGTGAGCATCATTCAAATAGTTAAGCCTAGCTAGGGCGTTAAACGATAGCGCTTGTTGGGAGGCAACCCAATGAATAAATTTATTTTTGCTTTTCACTTTCTGTTTTGTTGAGTCTACACCATCATGATTCTGTTATGATTGTGTTTTTTATGTTTTAATTAGTGTTTGTGCCAAGTAGAACCTTTATGATTAATTTTGGTAATAGTTGTTTAATCCTGCTGAAAAAGACAGAAACTTTGTTCTCACAAAATTATTTTTAATTCCTTTCCCGAAAGAGCTCTTGAGTTGATTCTTTTTGCTGCTGATTGATATGAAAATTTCCCTAATTTTCATAATTTGTTCAGAATTTTTGGGATAGCACAGGTATACGAAATATACATATTGCTACAGACTGGTCTTTTTTTGACACATTCTGTTTTTTGTTGTGTTGATTACTTATTTTGATGAAACTATGGTTAGTATCGGGGGCTACGAGCTATGGAGAAGTGAGAATACAACAATCTAACATCAATCTAAATGGAAATCAAGTTTACTACAGTACCTAAAAAGTTGGTGGTTTGTTTTCTTATGCTAATGATATCACGAGTTTCTGTTCAAGTTTTGTGTTGTGAAGTTTTCAAATTTTGGGTGATGTTCTTATGGACAATGTAATAAAGAGTGGAAAGAGCCAAAGCTTGGGGATGCCCAAGTCACCCCAAGCTAAATTCAAGGACACCAAAAAGCTTAAGCTTGGGGATGCCCCGGGAAGGCATCCCCTCTTTCGTCTTCAATCCATCGGTAACGTCACTTGGAGCTATATTTTTATTTACCACATGATATGTGTTTTGCTTGGAGCATCATGTATTATAGGAGTATTTGCTTTTTGTTTTATCACAATCATCCTTGTTGAACACCTTTTTGAGAGGGACATGCACTCATCGTGAATTTGTTAGAATACTCAATGAGCTTCACTTATATCTTTTGAGCTAGATAATTTCGCTCTAGTGCTTCACTTAAATCTTTTTAGAGCACGGCGGTGTCATATTTTGTAGAAATAAAAAATCTCGATCTTCACTTATATCATTTTGAGAGTGCTCTCTCTGAGTAACTTGGTAATTGGCGTGTGCTATGAAATTAGTCCTAAATATGATAGGCATCCAAAGAGGATATAATAAAAACTTTCATATTCAAGTGCATTGATTAGTAAGAGAAGTTTGATTCCTCACAATTAGTTTTAGATATGGATATGGTAATATTAGAGTCATGTTAGTAGGGTGTTGTGAATATAGAAATACTTGTGTTGAGGTTACTGATTCCCATAGCATGCACATATGGTGAACCGCTATGTTAGGAAGTCGGAGCATAATTGATTTATTGATTGTAATCCTTTGTGTGGCGGTCGGGATCACGCGATGGTTAATACCTACCAACCCTTCCCCTAGGAGTATGCGTTTAGCACTTTGTTTTGATTACTAATAAAACTTTCGCAATAAGTATATGAGTTCTTCATGACTAATGTGAGTCCATGGTATAGATGCACTCTCACCTTCCACCATTGCTAGCCTCTCTAGTGCCGCGCAACTTTCGCCGGTGCACAAACCCACCATATAACTTCCTCAAAACAACCACCATACCTACCTATTTTGGCATTTTCATAGCCATTCCGAGATATATTGCCATTTAACTTCCACCGTCCCGTATCATGACATGTGCCATCATTTTCATTTTGCCATTGCATGATCATAAGATAGCTAGCGAGATGTTTCAACATCATACGCGAAGCTAGATCGTTGCACATCCGGGTACACTACCGGAGGCATTTCATATAGAGTCATTATTGTTCTAAGTATCGAGTTGTAAGTAAATAAAGTGTGATGATCATCATTATTAGAGCATTGTCCCATGTGAGGAAATAAAAAAAAAAGAGGCCAAAGATGCCCACCAAAATATGAAATGAAAAAAATAAGCCAAAGAGCCCAAACAAAAAATGATGAGAGGAAAAGAGAGAAGGGACAATGCTACTATCTTTTTCCACACTTGTGCTTCAAAATAGCACCATGTTCTTCATGATAGAGAGTCTCTTGTTTTGTCACTTTCATATACTAGTGGGAATTTTCATTATATAACTTGGCTTGTATATTGCAATGATGGGCTTCCTCAAAATTGCCCTAGGTCTTCGTGAGCAAGCAAGTTGGGTGCACATCCACTAGTTTTCTTTTTAAGCTTTCATACACTTATAGCTCTAGTGCATCTGTTGCATGGCAATCCCTACTCATTCACATTGATATATATTAATGGGCATCTCCATAGCCCATTGATATGATGAGTCGATGTGACCGTCTCCTCCTTTTTGCCTCACAACCTCCACCACACTCTATTCCACCTATAGTACTATATCCATGGCTCACGCTCATGTATTGCGTGAGAGTTGAAAAAGCTTGAGAAATTAAGAGTGCGAAAACAATTACTTGGCCAATACCGGGGTTGTGCGTGATTTAAATTCGTTGTGTGGGGATGATGGAGCATAGCCACACTATATTATTTTGTAGGGATAACTTTCTTTGGCCTTGTTATTTCAAAAGTTCATGATTACTTTGCTAGTATGCTTGAAGTATTATTGTTTCCATGTCAATATTAAACTATTGTTTTGAATCTTATGGATCTGAACATTCATTCCACAATAAAGAAGTTACAAAGAACAAATATAGGTAGCATTCCACATCAAAAATTCGGTCGTTATCACTTCCCTACTCAAGGACGAGCAGGAGTTAAGCTTGGGGATGCTTGATACGTCTCCAACGTATCTATAATTTTTGATTGTTCCATGCTATTATATTATCAACTGGGGATGTCTTATATGCCATTTTATATCATTTTTGTGACTAACCTATTAACTCAGTGCCTAGTGCCAGTTTCTGTTTTTCCGTGTTTTTGACCTTTTTCAGAAAAGAATATTAAACGGAGTCCAAATGGAATAAAACCTGCGGGGTGATTTTTTCCATAACAAAAGATACCTAGAAGACTTGAGAACCAAGTCAGGAGGTCTCGTGGGAGGTCACGAGCCGCCTAGGCGCGCCCTAGGGGGGTGCGCCTAGCAGGCTCGTGGGCCCCCCTTGCCTCCTCTGCCCTATCTCTTTCACCTATAAATTCCCAAAAATCCCGAAACCTAAAGAGGGAGCCACGAAAATACTTTTCCGCCGCTGCAAGCTTCTGTCTCCGCGAGATCCCATCTAGGGACCGTTCCGGTGTCCTGTCGGAGGGGGATTCGGACATGGAGGGCTTCTTCAACAACACCATTGCCTCTCCGATGATGCGTGAGTAGTTCACCATAGACCTTTGGGTCCATAGCTAGTAGCTATATGGCTTCTTCTCTCTTTTGGATCTTCAATACAAAGTTCTCCTTGATCTTCATGGCGATCTATCCGATGTAACTTTATTTTGCGGTGTGTTTGTCGAGATCCGATGAATTGTGATTTATGATCATATTATCTATGAATATTATTGGAGTCTCCTCTGATTTCTTATATGCATGATTTTGTATCCTTGTAATTCTCTTCGAGTTATGGGTTTCGTTTGGCCAACTTGATCCATATTCTTGCAATGGGAGAAGTGCTTGGTTTTGGGTTCATACCGTGCGGTGTCCTCACCTAGTGAGAGAAGGGGTGGCGAGGCACGCATCATGTTGTTGCCATCAAGGGTAAAAAGATGGGGTTTATATCATATTGCATGAATTTATCCCTCTACATCATGTCATCTTGCTTAAGGCGTTACTCCGTTTGTTATGAACTTAATACACTAGATGCATGTTGGATAGCGGTCGATGTGTGGAGTAATAGTAGTAGATGCAGACAGTATCGGTCTACTTGTCTCGGACGTGATGCCTATATATATGATCATTGCCTTAGATATCGTCATGACTTTGCGTGATTCTATCAATTGCTCGACAGTAATTCGTTCACCCACCATAATACTTGCTATCATGAGAGAAGCCTCTAGTGAACACTATGGCCCCGGGGTCTATTTTACACATTATATATTCAGAGCTACATGCAAAAATACCAAAAATACCTTGCTGCACTTTTACTTATTTACCTTTCATCTCTGTCAGATCTCACCTTGCAAGTAATCGTGAAGGGATTGACAACCCCTTTATCGTGTTGCGTGCAAGTTTGTTTGTTTTTGCGCAGGTTCATTGGTGCCTCATCTTGATACTCCTACTGGATTGATACCTTGGTTCTCAAACTGAGGGAAATACTTATCTCTACTTTGCTGCATCACCCTTTCCTCTTCAAGGGAAAAACCAACACAAGCTCAAGAAGTAGCAACCCCTTCCCCCTCCCTCCCATAAATAGTGGAGGTATTGGGAGGGTTGCACACACACATCTCTCTCTCCCTCGGCGCAGCCATACCTCTCCACCTCTCCTCCTCCGCGGTGCTTGGCGAAGCCCTGCCGGAGAACCGCAAACTCCATCGCCACCACGCCATCGTGATGCCGGAGTTCTCCCTCAACTTATCATCCCTCCTTGCTAGATCAAGAAGGAGGATACGTCCCCGGGCTGTAGGTGTGTTGAACGCGGAGACAACGGACGTTCGGTGTTTGGATCGGATCGCCGCGAGTACGACTCCATCGACTGCGTTCATAGTAACGCTTCCGCTTTGCGATCTTCAACGGTATGAAGATGCTCTACCTCTCTCGTTGTTTGTTTCTCCTAGTTAGATCTTGGTGTGATGTAGGAATTTTTTTGAATTATCACTACGTTCCCCATCAGTGGCATCCGAGCTAGGTCTATGCGTAGATTCTATGCACGAGTAGAACACAAGTAAGTTGTGGCGATGATTTGGTCAATATGCTTATGATACGTCCCAAACGTATCTATAATTTCGGCTTGTTCCATAATCTTTTGGGTGACATTGTTATATGTTTTGCTACATTTTTATATCATTTTACACATATTTGGACTAACCTACTAACTCAGTGCACCCACTGCCAGTTTCTGTTAGTTGATGTCTATTTTGCAGGGGTTTTAACCCAATTTTCCGAAGCCCGGAGAAATCCAGAAAAATAATATAAAAAACCAGCGAAACAGAAGCTTCGTGTCACGCCCAAGATGCGACCCTATCCTCAATTTGGCACGGGGCCTCGTCAGGGATAGAAGCGCATCTCGTCGTGTCGCAAGAATGGATATCGTTACAAGTACATGTACTGAAAAAGAAGAGTTATATAATAGAATTGGCTTACACTCGCCACAAGCTACATCAGAGTCACATCAGTACATTACATAATCATCAAGAGTAAGAGCAGGGTCTGTCTACAGACGAAAACAAACGAGAAAAATAAGAACGACGTCCATCCTTGCTATCCCAGGCTGCCGGCCTGGAACCCATCCTAGATCGATGAAGAAGAAGAAGAAGAAGCAACTCCAAATGAACAATCAACGCGCTCGCGTCAAGTAACCTTTAGCTATACCTGCAACTAGTGTTGTAGTAATCTGTGAGCCACACGGGACTCAGCAATCTCATTTCCAAAGGTATCAAGACTAGCAAAGCTTAATGGGTGAGGTAAGGTTAAGTGGTGAGGTTGCATCAGCGACTAAGCATATATTTGGTGGCTAAACTTACGAGTACAAGAAATAAGAGGGGGAAGATCTACGCATAACGGACGTGAACTACTATTGATCTAATGAATGATCCTGAACACCTACCTACGTCAGACATAACCCCACCGTGTCCTCGATCGGAGAAGGAACTCACGAAAGAGGCAGTCACAGTTACGCACACAGTTGGCATATTTTAATTAAGTTAACTTCAAGTTATCAAGAACCAGTGTTAAACAAAGCTTCCACGTTGCCACATAATCGCGGGCACGACTTTCCGAAAGATTTAACCATGCAGGGGTGCTCCAACTAGTCCATCACAAATTACCACAAGCCGCATAGAAATCCTCAATCACGAAGCTCGCGATCTCGTCGGATTCCCTAGTGGAAAACCTCAACTCTGAGATTACCCAAAGCATCACCGGAATCCCGATGCACAAGATATGTCGTCAAAGGTAAAACTAATCCAGCAAGGCCGCCCGACGTGTCGACGAACCCGATAGGAACCGCGTATCTCGTTCTCAGGACACGACGGATGGAAAAGCCTACATGTGTCAAACCTCGAGTTGCCCCGTGGTGGCCCCGCAAACTGTCCTTTTGGGACCAACACCATCAGCACTTGCCCCCATGTTTATGTAAAATTACTCCTCGGGTAGCGCTAACTCCCTATGCATTTCAGTATTATCAAATTATTATGTTGGGCAAATGTAGAACCAAAGTTGGGCCTTGCCAGACCAGCTTTAATCTAAAATGAATTATCAAGGGGGTCCCCATAACAACCCCGATCGTGTTAGGAGCGCTCAATTATGGAACATAACACCGGTAGCCGAAACTAAGGGGGCAAAGGTGGAACAGAACACCAGGCTAGAAAGGCCGAGCCTTCCACCTTTTACCAAGTATATAGGTGCATTAAATTAAATAGCATTAAATATGGTGATATAACAAGGAACCCATGTTTTCACATGGAAGCATCTGCACCTGCAACTAGCAACGCTATCAACAAGGTTAAGCAAGCAGTAACATAGCCAGTCAGTGGTTTGCAAGGTCGAACAGGTTGACGGTTTCATGGCATTGTTGAGAGGCTAATATTTAATAGGTGGTAGGCAACGAGACATAATCGATAGAAACGGTAAACTAGCATGGCAATGATAGTAATGGTATCTGGGGAAATGATCATCTTGCCTGAGATCCCGCTTGGAAGAAGAATGCCTCCATGAAGCAGACGAACCGACGTAGTCGAACGGGTCCTCACAATCCGGCACGTTGCGGAACTCTATCGAGACGAAGCAAACCGGAAACACAAATCAACACACGGAATTCACCACACGGTGCAACAACACAAATGATACATGAGCAGCTGAATACATGCAAGTCACGGCATGACAATTCACAACAACCAAGTACTACGCATTAAGTGAAGTTCAATATGCAACGAGTTGCATATTGACGAAACTCCACATTTATTTATTTAGTTATATCCCGATTAGATACACGAAAATATTAAATGTGGTTAAACATGGAAAGAGGTGAAGCAGAAATTAAACTACCTATCTAGACATTTTAAATGAGGTCGGAAATGACATATAGCATCTCCGAGACGACCTCATATGTTAATTTACTGTTCTGTCCAGATCTGAACTAATGCATTTAATTGGTTGTTAAACAGCAAAACAAATAGGTTCACGTGATTCTACGCGTCATGGCAAGCAATTTACACATAGAGAACATCTCCAACGGAGCTACAATTCAAAAGTTACAAGCACCGCAAGATATGATGGCATGAATGCAATATGTGTGCAACGGCGGTCACGAGCACTTCAAAACATACAACCATCAAGAGAAAATGAAACTACACGAGATTCTAAGAAAGTTTCATGTAGGACACGATCAAATCGGAGCTACGGTTCAACAACTACGAGCAAAACAAGAAATCACTACAATCTGCCAAAATCAGCCACATAGCATTTTCTACGCCCCACAACTACGGGCAACACAACTCCGATAATCTCAAGAAAGACATGACACGAAAGAGGGCAAGAAGCACTACTACAAACAACTAACAACAACTAGCATGGCATCATGGATCACAAGGGAAAGAAGACTCAAAATGGCATCCCACACACTATTTCAGACTTAGTGAAAATAGCACTTCATGAAAGTGCAGTTTTCGATCTGAAGCCATATTGACAGCAGCAAAACCTATAACTACAGGAATCCAAATGGCATGAAAATCTACAGCATGCTAGAGAAACACAAGAGGTACAACTAACTACATTGGACCAACCTCAAAAGAGCTATAGATCACAAGATGCAAGCAAGACAAGACAGCAACAAAATATAAAAGATTCCAGACTTAGAAATATTTCAGCTCCTCCAAATCAGCACTATTTCTAGAAACTTGAGGGCAATCAAACCACACCTAAACATGCATTTCTATTGCAACAAATAATACCAGGGGCTAGACAAAACATCCAAGATCAAATCTCTAGTTGACAACTTAATCAAACGAAGCACGGTATAAATCCTACGAATTAAACAAAAGGGCATCACGGCAAAATATCGCGCAAACTAACTTGCACTAATGCTAAAACTAACTTCACAGAAAAATCCCATGGATTTTTCTACCACGGAAACATATAAAATATGTGGGGTTGCAACACAATATAATGACACACGAAAATGCGAGAAAAATAACCTATACACGGGATAATAAACTACCTGCAATGCCTACACGCAAAAATACAAATGACCTCTCTAAAATACATGGAAAATTGGTTTCTAAAACATGGGCATTTATACTACGGCATACGGGCTATCCGGACACGCGCGAAAAATATTACGGGACGCAAACATAATAGGACAGCACGCTAAACTAGGCATTAGGCACGCTAAACGACTTCAAACAAATACGCAAGTTGTGAAATCGTGTTCTACTCGCGAAGCTACCCAAAACCATATAAAATACGCCTCGTTTTGACTTACGGATTAAAAGATACGCGTGTTTTAATATGGTCATATTTTCTGGAATTTAATTATATCGCAAAAATAAGAAAAACTCTAACGGGCCGAATCTACACATGGGCCAGTGGGCAACACACTAAATATCGCCCGGGGCGAGGGATAGGTGCTGGAGCTCACCTTGGGGGGAGCCTCTTGGGCCGGTTGGGAGGCTGCAGCAAGATGGGTCGGCGGGGGAGCAGTGGGCCGAGGCGGTAGGCCGAGATGGCGCAGGGGAGTAGCCACGCGCTGATCTGCCGGCTCGGGGGGGCTCCTGGCGAGGCCCAGCTGGGGGCCAAGCGACGCGCTCGGGAGGTCGTCGTCCTCCTCGCTCCAGAGAAGGAGAAGCGCCAGCGAGGTCCCTGGACCGGGCGGAGAGGCCGAGGAACGGAGGGAGAAGCCGGATCCATGGCGGGGATCGCCGGATCCGTCCCTTCCCGATGGTGGCCGGGGCACAAGGCGGCGCTGGGGCGTGCGGAACAAGGCGGCGAAGAGCTCCTTCTCGGCTCCTACGAGGTCAACGAGGGAGAGAGATAAGAGGGAGAGAAACCGGCGGGCAAGAGAGAGAGAGAGCATGCAGCGGCACTGGCCTTCGGGAGCTGCTCGCCGGCGGCGACGCTCCGGACAGATCCGGGCCCTGGGTGTGGCGGCTTCGACGGGGCGAGGCGAGGGGAGGCTCAGGAGGCTGCCTCGACGGGAGCAGGGAGGCTGCGGCGGTGGATGGGCTTCAGCGGGCCACGCGCGGGCTCGGGCGGGCCCGGCGGCTGGTGGGAGGAGGTGCTGCGGGGAGAGAGAGAGAGCCTATGCTGGGGGGTTTGCATGCTTTTCGCGGCAAAGGAGGGGTTGTCTGAAAATAAGCACGGGGGGTCTATTTATAGGCAAAGGGGGGCTAGGTTAACCGAAATCGCGTTCCGAATCCAACCGCGGGGTAGGATTCGATCGTTTCCGCACACGGGAACGGGTACGTGGCCGTGTAGGGTGGATATCCAGAGACGAGAGGGAGAACGGGCGGCGCGGCAACGAAATTTAAAACACCGACAGACATCCGACGGTAGACCGAATACGGTGCCGCTACGGTCGATCGTTCGGGTACCAGACGAACTCCGATCGCGACGAAATTCGACAGGCGGCCTAGCTAGAACTAATTACAACCGCAAGCCAAGTTTCACCCCGATCATAGAAAGTTTTAAACGCACTTTTAAAACAGGGTTTCGACGATACCGCGGGCGCGTGCGAGTGCGGTCGGGCTCAGAACGGTCAACGGCGAAAACCGGCAACTAACAATGGATGCAAGTTTTGAAAAATGCCGGCAATGGAGATGCCGATGCAATGCAGATGATGCGCATGATGCGATGATGATGCGACAAAGGAAAAATAGACACACGACGAAAATGGAAAGGAAAGGGAATCTTCTGGAACGTCGTCATCGGGCTGTCACACTTCAGGATCACCGAAGGAAGGCCAGAGGGGGGCCAGGGGCCTCCCAGACGGCCTACTGGCGCGGCCAGGCCCTAGGTCGTGCCAGGAGGTCGCCTGGGTGGGTCCCACCTCCTCCGGTGCCCTCCTTTGGCCTATATTTAGTGTTCCATGAGGGAACCCTCGTGGAATTTCTGGAATCGCGAATTTCTCCAACGCTCCGCCGCCGTAGCGCTTCCAAGATCGGGATCGTCAGAAGACCTCTTCCCGGCACCCTGCCGGAGGGAGGATTGACCTCCGGGAGCTTCTCCACCGTCATAGACGCCTCCCGGACGTGTCGTGAGTAGTCCTCCTTGGACCATGAGTCCATGACTAGTAGTTATGTGATGTCTTCTCTCCAATCTCGTGCTTCAATGGTTAGTCCTTGTGAGCTGCCCTACATGATCAAGGCATCTATGTAATCCTCTTGCTTTTGCTATGCTCGGTTTGTTGGGATCCGATGGATTATGAGATTATTTTTAGATTGTTATGAGTAATATATTTTATTATCCTTTTATATTATGTTCCTTAGTAATTCATGCATGTTCTCCGTTGCATTTTATTGCTTTGGCCAAGTAGTAGATCGTAACTCCAAGAGGGAGCGTTATGCATGATTGTGGGTTCATGCCCCTCGATGTCTAGCTTGAGTGACAGAAACATGAGACTAGGGGATGTGCTTGTTGCCACCAGGGAGAAAACAAACGGTAATTGTGACCATGGTTGCAAGGATTGTTTACCTTACGCATAGTTCGTTAATGCAGTTGTCCGTTGCTTTGAGTTTACACTTTGTGTGGGGCTCGCAACTTAATACCAACGAGGTGTTCTGGATAGATATCTCAAGGTGGATGATTAGTAAGTAGATGCTGATGAATAAACGGTCTACTTGTCTTGGCGTACTACCCATTACTATTGAGCCTCTAACTTTCAAGTAGCATAATTAGCATTGCGGTGCGTTATCAATTCTGTCAATTGCCCAGCTGTAATTTGTTTACCCAAGCATAGTTGTTTATCTTCTTTTGGGAGAGAGACATCACTAGTGAACATCATGTGACTCCGGTCCATATCACCACCATTGTTTACACCTCCATCATTTACTGCTTTCATTTACTTTTCCGTTGCAATCACTATTACTATTCCCGCTTGTGTTTTGATCCTTTGCAAACTACAAGGCCAGAGAGATTGACAACCTCTCTATACTCATTGGGAGCAAAGTTATTTGTCGTGTGTGCAGGTCCACGTCTTCTGCTAGACACGGGCAGCGGACACTGATACGTCTCCAACGTATCTATAATTTTTGATGGTTCCATGTTATTATCTTGTCAACTTTGGATGTTTTATATGCATGAATATGCTATTTTATATCTTTTTTGGGACTAACCTATTAATTCAGTGCCAAGTGCCAGTTTCTGTTTTTTCCGTGTTTTTGACCTTTTTCAGAGAAGAATAGTAAACGGAGTCCAAACGGAATAAAACCTGCGGGATGATTTTTTCCATAACAGAAGATACGCAGGGGACTTGAGAACCAAGGCAAAGGACCTTGGGGGAGGTCACAAGCCCCCTAGCCGCGGCCTGGGGGCACGTCTAGCACGCTTGTGGGCCCCCCGTGGCTCCTTTGCCCTACCTCTTCCGCCTATAAATTCTCTAAAAATACAAAACCACCAGAGAGAGCCACGAAAATACTTTTTCACCGCCGCAAGCTTCTGTCTCCGCAAGATCCCATCTGGGGACCGTTCTGGTGCCCTGCCGAAGGGGGATTCGGACATGGAGGGCTTGTTCATCAACACCATTGCCTCTCCGATGATGCATGAGTAGTTCACCACGGACCTTCGGGTCCATAGCTAGTAGCTAGATGGCTTCTTCTCTCTCTTGGATCTTCAATACAAAGTTCTCCATGATCTTCATGGAGATCTATCCGATGTAACCTTCTTTTGCGATGTGTTTGTCGAGATCCGATGAATTGTGGATTTATGATCAGATTATCTATGAATATTATTTGAGTCTCCTCTGATCTCTTATATGCATGATTTCATATCCTTGTAATTCTCTTCGAGTTGTGGGTTTCGTTTGGCCAACTTGATCTATAATTCTTGCAATGGGAGAAGTGCTTGGTTTTGGGTTCATACCGTGCGGTGTCCTCACCTAGTGACACAAGGGGTAGCGAGGCATGCATCATGTTGTTGCCATCAAGGGTAAAAAGATGGGGTTTATATCATATTGCATGAATCTATCCATCTACATCATGTCATCTTGCTTAAGGCGTTACTCTGTTTGTTATAAACTCAATACACTAGATGCATGCTGGATAGTGGTCGATGTGTGGAGTAATAGTAGTAGATGCAGAAAGTATCAGTCTACTTGTCTCGGACATGATGCCTATATGTATGATCATTGCCTTAGATATCATCATGACTTTGCGCCATTCTATCAATTGCTCGACAGTAATTCGTTCACCCACCGTAATACTTGCTATCATGAGAGAAGCCTCTAGTGAACACTATGGCCCCGGGGTCTACTTAACATCCTATATTCAGATCTACAAAATTACTTTGTTGCACTTTTCGCCTTCAGATCTCACCTTGCAAATAATCGTGAAGGGATTGACAACCCCTTTATAGCGTTGGGTGCAAGTTTGTTTGTTTTTGCGCAGGTACATTGGTGCCTCATCTTGATAGTCCTACTGGATTGATACCTTGGTTCTCAAACTGAGGGAAATACTTATTGCTACTGTGTTGCATCACCCTTTCCTCTTCAAGGGAAAACCAACGCAATCTCAAGAGGTAGCAAGAAGACTTTCTGGTGTCGTTCCCGGGGAGGATCAAGTCAAGAATAGTCTCCCGTCAACGTGCCAATTTCTGGCGCCGTTGCCGGGGAGTATTCAAAGTGAAGCATATCCAAGTAACTATCACGAACTCATCTCTTGCATTTACATTATTTGCCTTTTGCCTCTCATTTTCCTCTTCCCCACTTCTGAAAAAAAAACAAAATTTATAAAAATATTTGCCTTTTTCGTTCGCCCTTTCTTTCGCTTGCTTTTTGTTCACTTGTGTGCTTGTCTGCATGCTAAGTCACCATGACTGAAAACACCAAATTGTGTGACTTCTCAAATACTAATAATAATTATTTTATTAGTACTCCGATTGCTCCCGCCACTAGTGCGGAATCATATGAAATCAATACTGCCTTGCTGAATCTTGTTATGAAAGAGCAATTTTCCGACCTTCCCAGTGAAGATGTCGCATCCCATCTTAATACCTTTATTGAGTTATGCGATATGCAAAAGAAGAAAGATGTGGATAATGATATGATTAAATTGAAGCTATTTCTATTCTCATTACGAGATCGAGCAAAAACTTGGTTTTCATCTTTACCCAAAAATAGTATTGATTCTTGAAACAAGTGTAAAGATGCTTATATTTCCAAGTATTTTCCACCGGCTAAGATTATCTCTCTCCATAATGATATCATGAATTTTAAGCAATTAGATCATGAACATGTTGCACAATCTTGGGAGAGAATGAAATTGATGATTAGAAATTGTCCCGCTCATGGCCCGAGTCTTTGGATGATTATACAAATCTTCTATGCTGGTTTGAATTTTGCTTCTAGAAATATCTTGGATTCCGCTTCCGGTGGAACTTTCATGGAAATCACACTAGGAGAAGCCACAAAACTCCTAGATAATATCATGACAAACTATTCTCAATGGCACACTGAAAGGTCACCTACTAGTAAAAAAGTACATGCTATAGCAGAAATTAACTCTTTGAGTGCTAAGATGGACGAGTTAATGAAATTGTTTGCTAGTAAAAGTGCTCCTTTAGATCCTAATGATATGCCTTTGTCTTCCTTGATTGAGAATAGCAATGAAAGCTTGGATGTTAATTTTGTTGGTAGAAATAATTTTGGCAATTCCTACAACAATGCTCATGGAAATTACAATAAATTACCCTCTGATCTTGAGAGTAATATTAAAGAGTTTATCAACTTGCAAAAGATTTTCAATGCGTCCATAGAAGAAAACTGCTCAAAATTGATGACTTGGCTAGGACCGTTGATAGAATGTCTCTTGATATTGATGCTTTGAAATTGAGATGTGCTCCTCCCAACATTAATATGGATGAAACCTTGAAAGCTATGCGTGTTTCCATGAATGAGAGTAAAGAAAGAGCTGCCCAAATTCGTGCTAGACATGAATGGCTTAAAAAGGCGTGTTCTCTTGATGAGAATCACGAAGATGTTAAAGTGCTTGGTGTGACTCCTATTGAATCCTTGTTTTCTAATGTCAATCCTAATGATGATGGAGCTGGATATGAATCCACTTTGGTTGAGAAACGCCCCAATGATTCGGAGTCTATTTGTCTTGATGCTAAAAGCACTGAAAGTGGAGTAGAGGATATCAAAACTTTGAGTAGTGATGAAATTATTACTTTGGATTTCAAGGAATTCAATTATGATAGTTGCTCTTTGATTGAATCTATTTCCTTGATGCAATCCACGCTAAACTATCCACATGCTTATAGCCAAAATAAGGCCTTTACCGATCATATCGTTGATCCTATGATGAAATCTCTTGAAGAGAAACTTGAGTTGGAGATATCTATTCCCAGAAAACATCATGATGAGTGGGAACCTACTATCAAAATCAAGATTAAAAACTATGAATGCAATGCTTTGTGTAATTTGGGTACTAGTGTTTCCACTATTCCAAAGTCTTTATGTGATGTTCTAGGCTTCAATGAGATTGATGAGTGCTCTCTTAATTTGCATCTTGCGGATTCTACTATTAAGAAACCTATGGGAAGGATCAATGATGTTCTTATTATTGCACATAGGAACTATGTACCCGTAGATTTCATTGTGCTTGATATTGATTGCAATCCGACATGTCCCATCATTCTTGGTAGACCTTTCCTTAGGACTATTGGTGGTGTCATCGATATTAAGGAAGGAAATATTAGATTTCAATTTTAATTAAATAAGGGCATGGGACACTCTCCTAGAAATAAAATAAGATTGCCTTATGAATCCATGATGAGGGCTACTTATGGTTTGAGCACCAAAGACGACGATACTTGATTCTATCGCCTTATGCCTAGCTAAGGGCGTTAAACAATAGCGCTTGTTGGGAGGCAACCCAATGAATTTATCTTTGCTTTTTTCTTTCTGTTTTGTTGTGTCCACACCATCATAATTCTGTTATGATTGTGTTTTTTATGTTTCTTTCTGTGTTTGTGCCAAGTAAAACCTTTATGATTAGTTTTGGTCATGGTTGTTTGATCATGCTGAAAAAGACACAAATTTTGCACTCACGAAATTATTTTTAATTCCTATCCAGAAAGAGGTTTTGAGTTGATTCTTTTTTATGCTGGTTCATATGCGAATTTCCTTAATTTCAATAATTTTTCAGAATTTTTGAGATACCAGAGGTATACGAAGTATACAGATTGCTACAGACTGGTGTGTTTTTGATAGATTCTGTTTTTGTTGTGTTGATTGCTTATTTTGATGAAACTATGGATAGTATCGCGAGGTACTAGCCATGGAAAAGTGAGAATACAGTAATATAACATCAATCTAAATAGAAATGAAGTTTACTACAGTATCTAAAGAGTTGGTGGTTTGTTTTCTTATGCTAATGATATCACGAGTTTCTGCTTAAGTTTTGTGTTGTGAAGTTTTCAAGTTTTGGGTGATGTTCTCATGGACAATGGAATAAAGAGTGGAAAGATCTTAAGCTTGGGGATGCCCATGTCATCCCAAGCCAAATTAAAGGACACCAAAAATCCTAAGCTTGGGGATTCCCCGGGAAGGCATCCCCTCTTTCGTCTTCAATCCATCGGTAACGTTACTTCGAGCTATATTTTTATTCACCACATGATATGTGTTTTGCTTGGAGCGTCCTGTATTATAGGAGTATTTTCTTTTTTTTGGTCACAATCATCCTTGCTTCACACCTTTTTGAGAGGGACATGCACTCATCGTGAATTTGCTAGAATACTCATTGAGCTTCACTTATATCTTTTGAGTTAGGCAATTTATCTCGCATGTGCTTCACTTATATCTTTTGAGCTAGATAACTTTGCTCTAGTGCTTCACTGAGATCTTTATAGAGCACGGCGGTGTCATATTTTGAAGAAATAAAAACTCTCGATCTTCACTTATATCTTTTTGAGAGTGCTCTCTCTAAGTAACTTGGTAATTGGCGTGTGCGATTAAAGTAGTCCTAAATATGATAGGCATCCAAAGAGGATATGATAAAAACTTCCATATTCAAGTGCATTGATTAGTAAGAGAAGTTTGATTCTTCACAATTAGTTTCAAGACATGGATATGGTAATATTAGAGTTATGTTAGTAGGGTGTTGTGAATCTAGAAATACTTGTGTTAAAGTTAGTGATTCCCGTAGCATGCACGTATGGTGAACCGCTATGTTAGGAAGTCGGAGCATAATCGATTTATTGATTGTCATCCTTTGTGTGGCGATCGGGATCGCGCGATGGTTAACACCTACCAACCCTTGCCCTAGGAGTATGCGTTTAGCACTTTGTTTCGATTACTAATAAAACTTTCGCAATAAGTATATGAGTTCTTCATGACTAATGTCAGTCCATGGTATAGATGCCCTTTCACCTTCCACCATTGCTAGCCTCTCTAGTGCCGTGCAACTTTCGCCGGTACACAAACCCACCATATACCTTCCTCAAAACAGCCAACATACCTACCAATTATGGCATTTTCATAGCCATTCTGAGATATATTGCCATGCAACTCCCACCGTTCTGTCTCATGACATGTGTCGTCACTTTCATATTGCCATTGCATGATCGTAAGATAGCTAGCGAGATGTTTCAACGTCAAACGCTAAGCTAGATCATTGCACATCCCGGTACACAGCCGGAGGCATTTCCTATAGAGTCATCATTGTTCTAAGTATTGAGTTGTAAGTAAATAAAAGTGTGATGATCATCATTATTAGAGCATTGTACCATGTGAGGAAATAAAAAAAAAAGAGGCCAAAGATGCCCACCAAAAAAATGAGAAAAAAAGAGAGGCCAAAGAGCCCAAACAAAAAAATGAGAGAAAAAGAAAGAAGGGACAATGCTACTATCTTTTTCCACACTTGTGCTTCAAAATAGCACCATGTTCTTCATGATAGAGAGTCTCTCGTTTCTTCACTTTCATATACTAGTGGGAATTTTCATTTTATAACTTGGCTTGTATATTCCAATGATGGGCTTCCTCAAAATTGTCCTAGGTCTTCATGAGCAAGCAAGTTGGGTGCACAACCACTAGTTTTTATTTTGAGCTTTCACACACTTATAGCTCTAATGCATCCGTTGCATGGCAATCCATACTCATTCACATTCATATCAATTGATGGGCATCTCCATAGCCCATTAATACGCCAAGTCAATGTGACCATCTCCTTCTTTTTGCCTCACAACCTCCACCACACTCTATTCCACCTATAGTGCTATATCCATGGCTTACGCTCATGTATTGCGTGAGAATTGAAAAAGTTTGAGAAAGTAAGAGTGCGAAAACAATTACTTGGACAATACCGGGGTTGTGCATGATTTAAATTCGTTGTGTGGGGATGATGGAGCATAGCCAGACTATATGATTTTGTAGGGATAACTTTCTTTGGCCTTGTTATTTCAAAAGTTCATGATTACTTTGCTAGTATGCTTGAAGTACTATTGTTTTCATGTCAATAGTAAACTATTGTTTTGAATCTTACGGATCTGAACATTTATACCACAAGACGGAAGTTACAAAGGACAAATATGTTAGGTAGCATTCCACATCAAAAATTCAGACTTCATCACTTCCCTACTCGAGGATGAGCAGGAGTTAAGCTTGGGGATGCTTGATACGTATCCAACGTATCTATAATTTTTTATGGTTCCATGCTATTATCTTGTCAACTTTGGATGTTTTATATGCATGAATAAAACCCACAGCTTGGGGGCGCGCCTAGCAGGCTTGTGGGCCCCCCGTAGCTCCTTTGCCCTACCTCTTCCGCCTATAAATTCTCTAAAAAATCAAAAACCACCAGAGAGAGCCACGAAAATACTTTTCCGCCGACGCAAGCTTCTGTCTCCGCAAGATCCCATCTGGGGACCGTTCTGGTGCCCTGTCGGAGGGGGATTCAGACACGGAGGGCTTCTTCATCAACACCATTGCCTCTCCGATGATGCATGAGTAGTTCACCACAGACCTTCGGGTCCATAGCTAGTAGCTATATGGCTTCTTCTCTCTCTTGGATCTTCAATACAAAGTTCTCCATGATCTTCATGGAGATCTATCCGATCTAACCTTCTTTTGCGGTGTGTTTGTCGAGGTCCGATGAATTGTGGATTTATGATCAGATTATCTATGAATATTATTTGAGTCTCCTCTGATCTCTTATATGCATGATTTCGTATCCTTGTAATTCTCTTCGAGTTGTGGGTTTCGTTTGGCCAACTTGATCTATAATTCTTGCAATGGGAGAAGTGCTTGGTTTTGGGTTCATACCGTGTGGTGTCCTCACCTAGTGACACAAGGGGTAGCGAGGCACGCGTCGTGTTGTTGCCATCAAGGGTAAAAAGATGGGGGTTATATCATATTGCATGAATCTATCCCACTACATCATGTCATCTTGCTTAAGGCGTTACTCTGTTTGTTATAAACTCAATACACTAGATGCATGCTGGATAGCGGTCGATGTGTGGAGTAATAGTAGTAGATGCAGAAAGTATCGGTTTACTTGTCTCGGACGTGATGCCTATATGTATGATCATTGCCTTAGATATCATCATGACTTTGCGCCATTCTATCAATTTCTCAACAGTAATTCGTTCACCCACCGTAATACTTGCTATCATGAGAGAAGCCTCTAGTGAACACTATGGCCCCCGGGTCTACTTCACATCCTATATTCAGATCTACAAAATTACTTTGTTGCACTTTTCGCCTTCAGATCTCACCATGCAAATAATCGTGAAGGGATTGACAACCCCTTTATAGCGTTGGGTGCAAGTTTGTTTGTTTTTGCGCAGGTACATTGGTGCCTCATCTTGATACTCCTACTGGATTGATACCTTGGTTCTCAAACTGAGGGAAATACTTACTGCTACTATGCTGCATCACCATTTCCTCTTCAAGGGAAAAACCAAGGCAAGCTCAAGAGGTAGCAGACACCTACTTGTTGATCCTAGGAGTCCTCCTGATTCGATAATCCTTACAGTCTCCATGTGAGGGAAAACTTGTTGCTGACTACATCTCAATCTTCCACTCTGGGTAACCAACAAGGAGCAAGAAGTATATATATCATCTTGTCATCAAGCAATGTTTTCTGGCGCCGTTGTCGGGGACTCCAGTCTTCAAGATAGGGGAGTTGCACACTATCTTTTACCTTTGATTTTTAGTCTTGTTAGTTTGCTTTCTAGTTTTTGCTTTAGAGTCTTATACCAAAAACCACAAACAAATTAGTTGCTTTGTTCTTGCTTGTTGCTGCTGCTATGGGTTCCACTGAGAACACCAAGTTGTGTGACTTCACTAGTCACACCAACAATGACTTTATCTGCACTCCTATTGCTACTCCCGCCACTAGAGCCACGTCCTATGAGATAAAACCTGCTTTACTGAATCTAGTTATGAAAGATCAATTCTCCGGTGCTGGAGATGATGCTGCCTTGAACTTGAACAATTTTGTTGAGCTTTTTGATATGCAAAAATATAAAGAAGTAGATGGTGATATTGTTAAACTTAAGCTTTTTTCCTTTCTCCTTGAGAGGAGGAGCTAAAGTGTGGCTTCAATCTTTGCCTAGGAATAGCATAGATTCTTGGGATAAATGCAAAGATGCTTTTATTGGGAAGTATTACCCGCCTGCTAAGATTATCCAATTAAGAAGTAACATTATGAATTTTAGACAATTGGATAAATAACATGTTGCTCAAGCTTGGGAACGTATGAAATCTCTTGTTAAGAATTGCCCTACACATGGTTTGACTACTTGGATGGTTATCCAAACTTTCTATGCATAATTGAACTTTACCTTGATGACCCACAAGTATAGGGGATCAATCATAGTCCTTTCGATAAGTAAGAGTGTCGAACCCAACGAGGAGCAGAAGACTCTGATAAACGGTTTTCAGCAAGGTAATAACTGCAAGCACTGAAATTAGCGGTAACAAGTGATGGTGTAGTGAGGTGAAACGTAGCAACCGAAAAGTAACAAGTAACAAGTAGTAGCAATGGTGCAGCAAGTGGCCCAATCCCTTTTGTAGCAAGGGACAAGCCTGGACAAAGTATTATAGGAGGAAACACGCTCCCGAGGACACACGGGAATTTCTGTCATGCCAGTTTCATCGTGTTCATATGATTCGCGTTCGTTACTTTGATAGTTTGATATGTGGGTGGACCGGCGCTTGGGTACTACCCTTACTTGGACAAGCATCCCACTTATGATTAACCCCTCTCGCAAGAATCCGCAACTACGAAAGAAGAATTAAGACAACGTCTAACCATACCATTAAACTAGTGGATCCAAATCAGCCCCTTACGAAGCAACGCATAGACTGGGGTTTAAGCTTCTGTCACTCCAGCAACCCATCATCTACTTACTACTCCCCAATGCCTTCCTCTAGGCCCAAATATGGTGAAGTGTTATGTAATCGACGTTCACATAACACCACTAGAGGAAAAGACAACATACAACATATCAAAATACCGAACGAATACCAAATTCACATGACTATTATTAACATGACTTATCCCATGTCCTCAGGAACAAAAGTAACTACTCACAAAGCATAATCATAATCATGATCAGAGGTGTAATGAATAGCATCATGGATCTGAACATAAACTCTTCCACCAAGTAATCCAACTAGCATCAACTACAAAGAGTAATCAACACTACTAGTAACCTTACAAGTACCAATCGGAGTCGCGAGACGGAGATTGGTTACAAGAGATGAACTAGGGATTGGAGAGGAGGTGGTGCTGATGAAGATGTTGATGAAGATGCCTCCCCTCCGACGAGAGGAGTGTTGGTGATGACGATGGCGACGATTTCCCCCTCCGGGAGGGAAGTTTCCCCGGCAGGATCGTCCTGCCGGAGCTCTAGATTGGATCTGCTCAAGTTCCACCTCGTGGCGGCGGCAAAACCACGAAAAAGCTCCCGATTGATTTTTTCTGGAACGAAACCCTTCATATAGCAAAAGAGGGGGGCTAGTGGGCCGTGAGGGAGCCCACAAGCTTACTATCCGCCACCAGGGGGTGGCAGTGGCATGGCTTGTGGCGCCCTGGTAGCTCCCCTCCGGTACTTCTTTTGCCCAGTATTTTTTATATAATCCCAAAAAATTCCATGTAAATTTTCAGGGCATTTGGAGTTGTGCAGAATAGTGGACTAAGATTTTCTCCTTTTCTAGTCCAAAATTCCAGCTGCCTGAATTCTCCCTCTTCAAATAAACCTTGCAAAATAAGAGAGAAGAGGCATAAATATGGTACCATAAAGTAATATAACAGCCCATAAAGCAATAAATATCAACATGAAAGCATGATGCAAAATGGACGTATCAACTCCCCCAAGCTTAGACCTCGCTTGTCTTCAAGCGGAAACCAAGTTCCATAAACATGTCCACATGTTTAGGGGCGAAAGTGTCGATAAAACATAATACAGACATGAGGGCATCATGATCACACATAGAACAGCAATACATCATAAAGATTCTTATGGGAAAGTAACAATTCCTTCACAAAGCAAATCATGAAGCAAAAACCTTACCGAGAAGTAACCAACAACAGTCCAAAGTCATTGAGGCAATTGCAATTTATCACAACATCAGAAAGAGTCAAATAAGAGCTTGTAAGGCAAACCCACATACTCAATCATCTCTTTTGTTTTCCACAATTGTTACAACTCACGTGGTACTCATGGTGTCAAAGTTTCAGCTGGACACAGAGGAAGATAGGGGCTTATAGTTTTGCCTCCTAACTATTTACCTCAAGGGTAAAGTCAACAACAATAAAGCATAAGTACTCAACTCCAAGTTGATATATGAATATAAATCTTTCCCAAGCATGTGACGGTAGCCAAGACAAAGGCAAAAATAGGGATTGGTGAAGATCACCATGACTCTTACAAGGGCAAAAAGTAAAGGTACAAGATAGGCCCTTCGCAGAGGGAAGCAGAGGTTGTCATGCGCTTTTGAGGTTTGAATGTGTGTCCTCTTAGTGCGGAGGAACGTCACTTTATATTGCCTCCTGTGATAAAGAACTTTATTATGCAGTCTGTCGCTTTTATGTCTTCCTCATCACAGGTTCGTACAAAGCTTATTTTCCACACACTAGATCATACATATTAGAGAGCAATTTTTATTGCTTGCACCGATGACAACTTACTTGAAGGATCTTATTCAATCCATAAGTAGGTATGGTGGACTCTCATGGCAAAACTGGGTTGAAGGTTTATGGATGCACAAGTAGTATCTCTACTTGGTGCGGGAGTTTTGGCTAATATGAGGTGGAAGCAATCGTCACATGCTAAGGGATCTCTAATCATATAACATTATTTGGAACCAAGCAAACACAATTCATTATGTTGTCTTCCTTGTCCAACATCTACTCCTAAGCATGTAATAGTTTGGTGAGTGCTCACAATTGTAAAAAGTGTCTAAGATGGTATATTTATATGTGAACCTCTCTTTCCTTATTACTTCTTATTAATTGCAACAATGACTGAGGTCTATGTTGATTTATTCTCGACAAGTTTCAATCATCATACGTGTCATATGTGAAGTTATCACTTCCCATAGGATCATCTCATGATCTTTCATGCTATCGTTCTTTTCATACTTTTGATCATGGCACAAAGCAAAGCCCTTGACTAAGATACTCTTTATTATATAGCTCGTAAGCTCGAATACATCAGGGGAGACACAAGGCAAAAGACTCAAAACTAAACACTAAAGACTTATTCCTCTAAGAGAAGAAAATAAAAAACTGAAAAGGAAAGAACTAAAACAAAGGTAAAAGCAAAAGATATAAGGGTGATACGATACCAGGGCAACTCCCCCAAGCTTGGAAAAAGCCAAGGGGATTGCCCATACCAATGCTTAGTTGTCTTCCTTTGGTGGTGATGGTGGTGGAGTTGTTGCCTTTGACTCCAAGAGAGCTATCAATCTTTGATTTATACCTTTGAGATCTGCGACATGGTTTTCCAACAAAACAACTTCACCGGAAAGGGAAATATTGCGAGCACGAGTTGTTTCGCAAAACCTCAAGAGTACAGCACGTGGAGGAAGGGTTGGAGAAAATCTACTCATTCTACGTCTTCAATGTTGAACATAGGTTGAACTTCCTCCCTAGCTTGGGTTTTCTCCTTAGCTTGGTCCCTGGCTTCCATGACTTCTACTCTTTTTAGATCAACATCTACTTCTTCATGAACTTGGTGAAGATCATTCTCCCCAACAGATTCCTGAGACATCTTTGCTCTAAATCTGCGGCAGACAACAAGCTCGAAACGAAAACAGAGGAAAACTGTGTGATACGGAGATCAAAACCTTCGGGCGAATATATATTGATTTTTTCTGGACCAGAAGGAATGCTCCGCAAGAAAATGGAGTCCGGGAGGCACACGAGGTGCCCACAAGCCCTCCATCCGCCACCAGGGGGTAGGTGGCGGCTTCCAACCTTGTGGCCGCCTCGTGCGCTCTCCGGACTGCTTTTTATTTTTTTAATTTTCCAAAAATTCCAAAACGGAGGAAATTTCCTATTGGAAAAGCATCGGAGTCCAATTTCTTACCGAAACAGATACCTCTTCGTTTTCAGGGTCTGAAACAGACTGATAAACATCCCTTATGTACTCCTCTGGAGTTATGACATTGATGATATTGGTCTCAACATTTATGGGAGTACCAGAGATGTAATGCTTGATTCTTTGCACATTTACCACTCTAGGAAAATTCCCTTCCGTGTTATTGATTTTGATGGCACCGGAACGATATACTTCCTCGATAACATAAGGACCTTCCCATTTAGAGAGAAGCTTGCCTGCGAAGAATCTTAAACGAGAATTGTATAGCAGGACATAATCACCTACATTGAACTCTCATTTCTGTATTCGTTTATCGTGCCATCTCTTAACCTTTTCCTTGAACAACTTGGCATTCTCATATGCCTGGGCCCTCCATTCATCTAATGAGCTGATATCAAACAACCGCTTCTCACCGGCAAGTTTGAAATCGAAGTTGAGCTCTTTGATTGCCCAATAAGCTTTATGTTCCAGCTCAAGAGGTAAATGACATGCCTTACTGTAAACCATTTTATACGGCGACATGCCCATGGGATTCTTATAAGCAGTCCTATAAGCCCATAGTGCATCGTCAAGTTTGCTAGACCAATTCTTTCGAGATCTATTGACGGTCTTTTGTAGGATCAATTTGATCTCCCTATTACTCAACTCCACTTGACCACTAGACTGAGGATGATAAGGAGATGCAACTCTATGGTTGACATCATACTTAGCGAGCATCTTGCAGAAAACACCATGAATGAAGTGTGAACCGCCATCAGACATCAAATATCTAGGGACTCCAAATCTTGGGAAAATGACTTCTTTAAGCATCTTAATAGAGGTGTGGTGATCAACATTTTTAGTGGGGATAGCTTCTACCCACTTAGTGATGTAATCCACAGCAACTAAGATGTGAGTGTACCCATTGGAACTCGGGAAGGGTCCCATATAATCAAAGCCCCGGACATCAAATGGTTCAATGGCAAGTGAATAGTTCATAGGTATTTCCTGACGCTTACTGATATTCCCTATTCTTTGGCATTTGTCACAGGACAAGACAAACTTACGGGCATCCTTAAAGAGAGTGGGCCAATAGAAATCTGATTGCAAAACCTTATGGGCAGTTCTATCTCCAGCGTGGTGTCCTCCGTAGGCTTCGGAATGACACTTCTGCAAGATCTGTCCCTGTTATTGTTCAGGCACACAACGTCTAATAACACCATCTACTCCTTCCTTATAAAGGTGAGGATCATCCCAAAAGTAGTGTCTCAAATCAAAGAAGAATTTCTTATTTTGCTGATAGGTGAAACTGGGTGGTATGTATTTGGCTACGATATAATTTGCGTAATAAGCATACCACGGTGCACTATGTGAAGTGCGGATGACATTTAATTGCTCATCAGGAAAGCTGTCATCAATAGGTCGTGGGTCATCAAGGACATTCTCTAGCCTAGACAAGTTATCTGCTACAGGGTTATCAGCACCCTTTCGGTCAACGACATGCAAATCAAATTCCTGTAGCAGGAGAACCCATCTGATCAGCCTAGGCTTACCGTCCTTCTTCTCCATAAGGTACTTAATAGCAGCATGATCAGAGTGAATAGTGACTTTGGAGTCAACTATATAAGATCTGAACTTTTCACATGCAAACACGACTGCTAAAAATTCCTTCTCCGTAGTGGCATAGTTTCTTTGGGCACTGTCTAGAGTTTTACTAGTGTAGTGAATGACATTCAACTTCTTGTCAACTCTTTGTCCTAAAACAGCACCAACAGCATAATCACTAGCATCGCACATGATTTCAAAGGGCAAGTTCCAGTCAGGTGGTTGGACAATAGGTGCGGTTATCAAAGCCCTCTTAAGTATTTCGAAAGCTTCCTCACAATCCTCATCAAAAACAAAAGGAACATCCTTCTGCAAGAGGTTGGTAAGAGGCCTAGAAATCTTAGAGAAGTCTTTAATGAACCTTCTATAGAAACCAGCATGACCTAGGAAACTTCGTATACCTCTGATATCTGTGGGGCAAGGCATTTTCCCAATTGCATCAACCTTAGCCTTATCAACTTCAATGCCTCTTTCAGAAATTTTGTGTCCTAAGACGATACCTTCGTTAACCATAAAGTGGCACTTCTCCCAATTCAAGACGAGGTTGGTATCTTCGCATCTCTGTAAGACTCGATCAAGGTTGCTGAGGCAATCATCAAAGGAAGATCCATAAACGGAGAAGTCATCCATGAAAACCTCGACAATCTTTCCACAAAAGTCAGAGAATATAGCCATCATACATCTTTGAAAGGTGGCAGGTGCATTGCATAAGCCAAAAGGCATACGTCTATAAGCAAAGTTACCGAAGGGGCAGGTGAAAGTGGTTTTCTCCTGATCAGATTGTGCAACAGGTATTTGCGAGAAACCTGAATAACCGTCTAGAAAGCAGAAGTGTGTGTGTTTTGATAGCCTTTCTAGCATTTGGTCGATAAATGGCAAAGGATAATGATCTTTCCTGGTTGCCTTGTTCAGTTTCCGGAAGTCTATCACCATCCTATAGCCAGTAATAATCCTTTGTGGGATTAGTTCATCCTTATCATTAGGACCGACGGTGATACCTCCCTTCTTAGGTACGCAATGTACTGGACTTACCCAATCACTATGAGCAACAAGATAAATGGTTCCTGCTTCGAGAAGCTTTAATATTTATTTTCTAACGACCTCTTTCATCTTAGGATTTAATCTCCTTTGATGATCAGCAACTGGTTTAGAATCAGGATCGGTTTTAATCTTGTGCTGACATTGAGTGGGACTAATACCCTTAAGATCATCAAGAGTATATCCAATAGCAGCACGGTGCTTCCTCAGAGTTTTTAGTAACTTCTTCTCTTCGTGCTCTGAGAGGAGAGCACTAATAATAATAGGATATATCTCCTTCTCATCAAGATAGGCATACTTATGAGTATCAGGCAACTGTTTAAGCTTGAACACAGGATCACCCTTTGGTGGGGGAGGATCCCCAAGCAGTTCAACAGGGATATTATTCTTGAGAATAGGATATTGTTCTAAGACAATTTTATCTATCTCATCTCTTTCCTCCATATGCATATCATTTTCATGCTCAAGCAGATATTGCTCTAAAGGATCCGTAGGAGGTACGGCAATAGAGGCAAGAGCAATGATTTCATCCCTACCCGACGACTCTTTTTCATGGGGTTGTCTTCCAAACTTGGAGAAGTTAAATTCATGAGACACACCCTCGAAACTAACAGTGATGGTCTGCTTAATGCAATCAATGTGAGCATTGACAGTGTTGAGAAAGGGTCTACCAAATATGATGGGACAAAAGCTATCTTGTGCAGCACCAAGGACGAGGAAATCAGTAGGATACTTCGTCTTACCACACAGGACTTCTACGTCTCTCACAATTCCCAGAGGGCAGATAGTGTCTCTATTAGCTAGCGTAATAGTGACATCAATGGGTTCTAGCTCAGCAGGTGCAATCTCATCTTTGATTTCATCATATAAGGAACGGGGTATTGCACTAACACTAGCTCCCATATCACATAAACCATGGTAACAGTGATCTCCTATCTTGACAGAAACAACGGGCAGGCCAACTACAGGTCCGTATTTGTCTTTCGCGTGAGGTTTAGAAATTCTAGCAGAGTCCTCACAGAATTTGATAACATCCCCGTCTACGTCTTCGGTTAAGAGATCTTTGATAATAGCAACACTAGGTTCAACTCTAATCTCCTCAGGGGGTGCAAGTGGTCTAATGTAACCCCTACGTATCACAGTTGGAGCTTTAGAATAATCCTTTATCCTAGCAGGGTATGGTGGTTTCTCAGCGTAGGCACAAGGAACAACAGGATCACTAAAAGCAATGACTTTCTCCTCAACTAGATTGGTTTTGACTATGTTGTTTTATACAGGAGGATGATACTTAAACCACTTCTCTTTGGGAAGATCAACATGAGCAGCAAAAGATTCACATAGAGAAACTACTATCTCAGAGTCAAGTCCATACTTAGCGCTAAAATCTCTAGAAGTGTTTGTCTCAACAAAAGATTTAACGCAATCAAACTGGAAATTGATACCTGACTCCTTACCTTCCTCCAGCTCCCAATCTTCAGAGTTACGTTTGATTATTTCCAATAAATTCCACTTGCGGTCAATATCCTTCTTCATAAAAGAACCGGTACAAGAAGTGTCAAGCATGGTACGATCTTCATGAGAAAGCCGAGCATAAAAGTTTTTGAGTGATGATTTCTCTCGAGAGCTCATGATTGGGGCATGAATATAGCATTGATTTAAGCCTCCCCCAAGCTTGAGCTATGCTTTCCCTGTCACGAGGCCAAAAGTTATAAATAAAGTTTCGATCACGATGTACTAAATGCATAGGATAAAACTTTTGATGAAATTCCAATTTCAACCGATTGTAGTCCCATGATCCAGTATCATCACATAGCCTATACCATGTCAACGCCTTATCCTTCAAATATAAAGGAAAGACTTTCTTCTTTACCTCATCCTCGGGCAAACCTGCAAGCTTAAATAAACCACAAACTTCATCTACATAGATCAGATGCAACTCTCGATGTGAAGATCCATCTTCTGTAAAAGGATTAGCCAGCAGTTTCTCAAGCATACCCGAAGGAATTTCATAAAAGATATTTTCAATAGGTACCTCAGGTTGAGGAACAACTCCTCGTGCTTCGTTCATGGTGAAGATACCCCGAACAAACTCCTCAAAGGAACAGTTTCCATAGTGACAAGTGACAATAAATTTCAACACAGTATAAAAATGTTTCCTCAGCAAAGGCACTTCACTCCCCAGCTACGACGCCAGAAAAGAGTCTTGATGACCCACAAGTATAGGGGATCAATCGTAGTCCTTTTGATAAGTAAGAGTGTCGAACCCAACGAGGAGCAGAAGGCTCTGATAAACAGTTTTCAGCAAGGTAATAACTGCAAGCACTGAAATTAGCGGTAACAAGTGATGGTGTAGTGAGGTGAAACATAGCAAGCGAAAAGTAACAAGTAACAAGTAGTAGCAATGGTGCAGCAAGTGGCCCAATCCCTTTTGTAGCAAGGGACAAGCCTGAACAAAGTCTTATAGGAGGAAAAACGCTCCCAAGGACACACGGGAATTTCTGTCATGCCAGTTTCATCATGTTCATATGATTCGCGTTCGTTACTTTGATAGTTTGATATGTGGGTGGACCGGCGCTTGGGTACTACCCTTACTTGGATAAGCATCCCACTTATTATTAACCCCTCTCGCAAGAATCTGCAACTACGAAAGAAGAATTAAGACAACGTCTAACCATAGCATTAAACTAGTGGATCCAAATCAGCCCCTTACGAAGCAACGCATAGACTGGGGTTTAAGCTTCTGTCACTCCAGCAACCCATCATCTACTTACTACTCCCCAATGCCTTCCTCTAGGCCCAAATATGGTGAAGTGTTATGTAGTCGACGTTTACATAACACCACTAGAGGAAAAGACAACATACAGCATATCAAAATACCGAACGAATACCAAATTCACATGACTATTATTAACATGACTTATCCCATGTCCTCAGGAACAAAAGTAACTACTTACAAAGCATAATCATAATCATGATCAGAGGTGTAATGAATAGAATCAAGGATCTGAACATAAACTCTTCCACCAAGTAATCCAACTAGCACCAACTACAAAGAGTAATCAACACTACTAGTAACCTTACAAGTACCAATCGGAGTCGCGAGACGGAGATTGGTTACAAGAGATGAACTAGGGATTGGAGAGGAGATGGTGCTGATGAAGATGTTGATGAAGATGCCTCCCCTCCAACATGAGGAGTGTTGGTGATGACGATGGCGACGATTTCCCCCTCCGGGAGGGAAGTTTCCCCGGCAGGATCGTCCTGCCGGAGCTCTAGATTGGATCTGCTCAAGTTCCGCCTTGTGGCGGCGGCGAAACCACAAAAAAGCTCCCGATTGATTTTTTCTGGAACGAAACCCTTCATATAGCAAAAGAGGGGGGCTAGTGGGCCGTCAGGGAGCCCACAAGCTTGCTAGCCGCCACCACGGGGGTGGTGGTGGCAGGGCTTGTGGCGCCCTGGTAGCTCCCCTCCGGTACTTATTTCACCCAGTATTTTTTTATATAATCCCAAAAAATTCCACGAAAATTTTCAGGGCATTTGGAGTTGTGCAGAATAGTGGACTAAGATTTGCTCCTTTTCCAGTCCAGAATTCCAGCTGCTTGAATTCTCCCTCTTCAAATAAACCTTGCAAAATAAGAGAGAAGAGGCATAAACATGGTACCGCAAAGTAATATAACAGCCCATAAAGCAATAAATGTCAACATGAAAGCATGATGCAAAATGGACGTATCATACCTCGCGGAATCTATTAGACTCAGCCGCGGGAGGAACCTTTATGTAAACTACACTTGGTGCTTCCACAAAGCTATTGGATGAGATAATGACAAATTATTCTCAATGGCACACCGAGAGAGCTCCAACAGGTAGGAAGGTAAACTCCGTTGAGGAGACATCCTCCCTTAATGATAAGGTTGACATGATCATGACTTTACTCACTAAGAAAGCTCCTATGGATCCTCATGATGTTCCTTTAAGTTCTTTGGTTGCTCAAGAAAGAGAGCAAGTTGATGTTAATTTTATTTCTAGGAACAACTTTAATAATAATGCTTATAGGAGTAATTTTGGTAGAAATCCTAGACCTTTCCCATCCAACAACTATGGGAACAACAACAATTATCCTAGCACCAAAAACTCCACTTCTGAATTAGAGAGCATGCTTAAAGACTTTATCACTTCTCAAAAAGCCTTCAACAAGAGTGTAGAAGAGAAATTAGAAAAATTAGGTAGTCTCTCTTTGAAGGTGGATAACAGCTCATGATGTAGAGATGCTTAAGATTAGAACTTCCCCATTCAGGAAAGGAACACCACACCCATGAATGTTATCCAAGTCCAAATTAATGAGAACATAAGAATGCAAGCCAAACTTAAAGATAGATGGGCTAGAGAAAAAGAAGAGAAAGATAGGATTAAGAGCCTTCCTACACACACTACCATTGCTACTATACAAGTTGTTGAAGATCTCAAAACTTTTAGCACCCATCACACTCCTAGTCCCAATGGACCTATTAATGGTGATGCTAATACCTCAACTATATGACAATAAGGTCCTTTGAATTTAGATACTACCAAAAGAATGAGCTTAGATGACATTACTACCACTTTAGTTAATGGTAGTAACCATGATTTTGACAATTGTAGTCTTTCCGAAGTTATCACCTTTTTGCAAAGAATGGCTAAAGACCCCCACACTAGTACACTCAATATTGCCTTCACCGAGCATATCACCAATGCTCTTATCAAAGCTAGGGAGGAGAAGCTCAAGCTAGAGACTTCTATCCCTAGGAAACTAGAAGATGGTTGGGATCCTATGGTCAAAATTAAATTGAATAATATCTCTTGCTTTGCTTTATGTGATGTTGGAGCTAGTGCTTCCGTTATGCCCAAAAGAATGTATGTTATGCTTGATTTGAAATCTTATGATCCATGTTCTTTTGGTGTTCGTCTTGTTGATTCTTCCATAAAGAAACCTTTAGGGATAATTTATGATGTGCTTATTGTTGTCAATAATAATTATGTGCTCGTTGATTTTCTTATTATGGACATTGAGTGTGATCCCTCATGTCCAATTATTTTGGGACGTCCTTTTCTCCGCACCGTTGGTGCTATCATTGACATGAAAGAAGGGACCATTAGATTCCAATTTCCCCTTAAAAAGTGAATGGAACACTTCCCTAGAAAGAAGATTAAGTTACCTTATGAGTCTGTTATTCGGGCAAGTTATTCTTATGGAGTTGATAATACTTGATCTTTTTGCATTATGCCTAGCTCAAAGACATAAAAGAAAGCGCTTGTTGGGAGGCAACCCAATTTGTTTTTACTTTCAGTTTTAGTGGTCTTGATGTGTGTTACTACTATAGCAACATTATTGTATCTTTATTTTTAAGCTTTGTGCCAAGTTTTAGCCTCCGATTGCAAGAAAGTTCAAAAGTTGTGACATGCTGACCAGAAAGAGATTATGTCTGCTTGACGGAAAATTTTGCCAAAAATCATCAAATCATCTTTTTTATCTGAATTGTTTTTGACAGCATGGTCTATATAATTGCCTTTATGGCATCTGTTCTGAGTTTTTTGATTTGAGTTGCACAAGTGCCCCGAATAAATTATTTACTACCTGTTGTTCTGTTTTTCACAGATTCTGCCATGTTTTGCGTTTTCATCATTTTGCAAATCTTAAGCTTGCTTTTACTTTGCAAAAACCTTTTGGCAATCATGAGAAACAGTAGCTTTTCATGAAAATCATTATTTCCAGTAGGTATTAAATTATTTTATTAAGGGTACTAACCACTCTAATTAGCTTATGATGAGTTTCGTATGAAGGGAGCTTTCAAGTATGTGATGGGAGATGATGAAAGAAGATACAGGAGTGTCAAGCGCTCAAGCTTGGGGATGCCCCCATGAACCCCAAGAAATATTCAAGGAGACTCAAGCGTCTAGGCTTGGGGATTCCCCCGTGTATCCCCTTCTCTATCAAAAATCATCAGTTCGTCCATCTCCATGCTACATTTTTATCACTTCATATGTTATGTGCTATGCTTGGAGCGTCCTTCTCTTTACTTTTTAGTTTGTTTTAGTTTTTCTTGTTGTTCATAACAAGTCGGAACCTAGCCTACCTTGTTTGGGAGAGAAACACGCTCCATTCCACTCTAGAACACAACATAGGTTTTCATGCTTATCTTTTTGTGTGTTCTTTATCTTTTCGTAGCTACTGTTATGCCTAGCTCTTATTTTTCATGCTATATCTCTTTAAGATCTACTCCCTCCGTTCCTAAATATAAGTCTTTCTAGAGATTCTACTAAAGGAGTACATACGGATGTATGTAGACATACTTTAGAGTGTATATTCACTCATTTTGCTTTATATGTAGTCACCTAGTGAAATATCTTAAAAGACTTATATTTAGGAACGGAGGGAGTATTATTCAGGTTTCTTTTGGAACTCTCTTGAGTTATCATGCTTATCTTTTTTAGAGAGTTGGCCTGTTGCACTGACTTATGTGTCTTGCATGAGTAGGTAATTGAGGTTGCTATTTAAGTATAGTAGTAACTTGCAATAGTTTTGAGGTATTGATTTGAGTAATGTTTGAACTATTGGTGCCAAGATCTTGAGCCCATTAGTGATAGGTGTCGTATTGTCACGCCCAAGATGCGACCCTATCCTCAATTTGGCACGAAGGCCTCGTCAGGGATAGAAGTGCATCGCGTCGTGTCGCAAGAATGGATATCGTTACAAGTACATGTACTGAAAAGATGAGATTTATATATAGAATTGGCTTACACTCGCCACAAGCTACATCAGAGTCACAGCAGTACAATACATAATCATCAAGAGTAATAGCAGGGTCCGTCTACGGACGAAAACAAAGGAGAAAAGAAGAACGACGTCCATCCTTGCTATCCCAGGCTACCGGCCTGGAACCCATCCTAGATCGATGAAGGAGAAGAATAAGAAGCAACTCCAAATGAACAATCAACACGCTCGCGTCAAGTAACCTTTACCTGTACCTGCAACTGGTGTTGTAGTAATTTGTGAGCCACAGGGGACTCAGCAATCTCATTTCCAAAGGTATCAAGACTAGCAAAGCTTACTAGGTGAGGTATGGTTAAGTGGTGAGGTTGCAGCAGCGGCTAAGCATATATTTGGTGGCTAAACTTACGAGAACAAGAATAAGAGGGGGAAGATCTACCCATAACAGACGTGAACTACTGAAGATCAAATGAATGATCCTGAACACCTACCTACGTCAGATATAACCCCACCGTGTCCTCGATCGGAGAAAGAACTCACGAAAGAGACAGTCACGGTTACGCACGCAGTTGGCATATTTTAATTAAGTTAACTTCAAGTTATATAGAACCAGTGTTAAACAAATTTTCCACGTTGCCACATAACCGCGGGCATGGCTTTCCGAAAGATTTAACCCTGCAGGGGTGCTCCAACTAGTCCATCACAAATTACCACAAGCCGCATAGAAATCCTCGATCACGACACTCGCGATCTCGTCGAATTCCTTAGTGGAAAACCTCAACTCTAAGATTACCCAAAGCATTACCGGAATCCCGATGCACAAGATATCTCGCCAAAGGTAAAACTAATCCAGCAAGGCCGCCCGGCGTGTCGACGATCCCGATAGGAGCCGCGTATCTCGTTCTCAGGACACGACGGATAAGCACAGCGTACGGTGGCCTGATAGAAATCTCCTGAGTTGCCCCGGGTTGGCCCCGCAAATGGCTCTAGTTTTGGACCAGCACAAACAGCACTGGCCCCCCTGTATTATGTAGAATTACTCGTCGGGTAGCGCTAACTCCCTATGCATTTCAATATTATCAAGTTATTATGTTGCGCAAATGTAGTACCAATGTTGGGCCTTGCCAGACCAGCTTTAATCTAAAACGAATTATCAAGGGGGTCCCCATAACAACCCCGATCATGTTAGGAGCGCTCAATTATGGAACATAACAATGGTAGTCGAAACTAAGGGGGCAAAGGTGGAACAAAACACCAGGCTACAAAGGCCGAGCCTTCCACCTTTTACCAAGTATATAGGTGCATTAAATTAAATAACATTTAATAGGGTGATATAAAAAGGAACCCATGTTTCCACATGGAAGCAACTACACCTGCCACTAGCAACGCTATCAACAGGGTTAAGCAAGCAGTAACATAGCCAACAGTGGTTTGCTAGGTTGAACAGGTTGAAGGTTTTCTTGGCATTGTTGAGAGGTTGATATTTAACATATGGTAGGCAACGAGACATAAACGGTAGAAACGGTAAACTAGAATGGCAATGATAGTAATGGTATCTGGGGAAATGGTCATCTTTCCTAAGATCCCGCTTGGAAGAAGAATGACTCTGTGAAGCAGACGAACCGACGTAGTCGAACGGGTCCTCACATCCGACACGCTTGCGGAACTCTATCGAGACGGGGAAAACCGGAAACAAGCATCAACACACGAAATTCAACACATGATGCAGAACACATATGATGCATGAGCAGCTGAATACATGCAAGTCACGGCATGACAATTCACAACAACCAAATACTACACATTAAGTGAAGTTCAATTTGCAACGAGTTGCATATTGACGAAACTCCACATACAAGTTATTTAGTTCTATCCCGATTAGATTCACGGCAATATTAAATGTGGTTAAACATGGCAAGAGGTGAAGCGGAAATTAAACTACCTATCTAGGCATTTTAAATGAGGTCGGAAATGACTTATAGCACCTCCGAAACGACCTCACATGTTAATTTACAATTCTGTCCAGATCTGAACTAACACATTTAATTAGTTGTTAAACATCAAATCAAATAGGTTCACGTGATTCTACGCGTCATTTCAAGCAATCTACACATAAAGAACATCTCCCACGGAGCTACGGATCAAAAGTTACAAGCACCGCAAGATATGATGGCATGAATGCAATATGTGTGCAACGGCGGTCACGAGCACTTCAAAACACACAACCAGCAAGAGAAAATGAAACTACACGAGATTCTAAGCAAGTTTCATGTAGGACACGATCAAAACGGGGCTACGGTTCAACATCTACGAGCAAAACAAGATATCACTACAATCTGCCAAAATCAGCCACATAGCACTTTCTACACCCCACAACTATGAGCTACACAACTCAAATATAATCAACCAAGGCATGACACGGAAGAGGGCAAGAAGCACTACAACAAACAACTAACAACAACTAGCATGGCATCATGGGTCACTAGGGAAAGAAGTCACAAAAAGGCATCCCACTCACTATTTCAGACTTAGTGAAAATTACACCTCATGAAAGTGCAGTTTTCGATCTGAAGCGATATTGACAGCAGCAAAACCTATAGCTACAGGCCTCCAAATGGCATGACAATTCACAGCATGCTAGAGAAACACAAGGGCTACAACTAACTCCATTGGACCAACCTCAAAAGAGCTACAGATCTAAAGATAGAAGCAAAACAAAACAGCAACAAAATATAACAGATTTCAGACTTAGAAATATTTCAGCACCCCCAAATCAGCACTATTTCTAGCAACTTGAGAGCAAGCAAACCACACCTAAACATGCATTTATATTGCAACCAAAAATACCAGGGGCTAGAGTAAACATCCAAGAACAACTCCCTAGTTGACAACTTAATCAAACGGAGCACGGAATAAATCCTACGAAAAAGACAAGAGGGCAACATGACAAAATATCGCGCGAACTAACTTGCTCTAATGCTAATACTAATTGCACAGAAAAATCCCAGTTGTGACAGCCCGATGCCGACGTTCCAGAAGATTCCCCCCTTTATTCCGTTTTCGTCGTGTGCCTATTTTCTTTTGTCGCATCATCATCGCATCATGCGCATCATCAGCATTGCATCGGCTTCCCGTTGCCGCCCGTTTTTAAAACTTGCGTTCGTTGTTAGTTGCCGGTTCTCGTCGTTGTTCGTTCCGAGCCCGACCGCACACGCACGCGCCCGCGACATCATCGTAACCCTGTGTTAAAAGTGTGCGTAAAACTTTCTCTGATCGGGGTGAAACTTGGCATGCGTTCATGATTAGTAATAGCCAGGCCGCCTGTCGAATTTTGTCGCGATCGGAGTTCGTCTGGTACCCGAACGGTCGACCGTAGTAGCACCGTATTCGGTCTACCGTCAGACGTTTGTCGGTGTTTTAAATTATGTTGCCGTGCCGCCCGTTTTCCCTCTCGTCTCCGGATAAGCACTCTACACAGCTAACCCTAGCCCGCCTCTCCGATCGGACCGCACAATCGCGATCGGAGGGTCGAAAAACCCCCAGATACCCTCTAACCTAGCCCCTCTTCCCCATTTAAACACCCCTAAACTGCCCCTAAGGGAAACCCTAGCCACTACCTCAGTTTCCGTGCCACCCCACCAGACAGCCGCCACCTGAGCCTGTTCCTCCTCCCACCTCGAGCCAGGCCCACTCGGGCCCGAGAGAGGCCCGCCCGAGCCCATCTGGACCCGGGACAGCCGCCACCAGCCTCTGTCTAGCCCCCATGGCGCGCCGCATCCAGCCACAGCTCCTCCCGCTGGCCCCGCGGCTCGAGCCGCCGCCAGGGCTGCCCCTTGCCCTCTCCCATCGCCGGAGGCCGCCTCCCTGCCGGAGCTCCCGTCGCCCAGCTCCATTTCCCGCCACCATTAAGCTCGCCAGATCCTTGCCAGCCGCCGTCCTCCGCCCGGAGCTCGTCGCCGCCGCTGGGAATGGGGCTCCCGTGCCCGGATCCCTCCAGATCCGGCCAGCCCCCACCAATTCCCCTCCCCCCCCCCCGCCGGATCGAGCCCGCCTGGAGCCGCCAGCAGCAGCAGCCGCCATGGCCTCGTGCTGAGCACGGGAGGACGAAGACGCTCGCGGAGTGTCCGCTCGCGAGCGCTAGCAGGCCGCGTCGCCAAGCCTCGCGAGGCCCAGCGCCAGAGCCGCCTCCACCAGCCTCCCCTCATGGGCCCGAGGCCCACCGAGGTGAGCCTCTTCCCCCCTTGTAGCATTAGGTAAATTCGGCCCGGTAGTATTTTTATTTAGGGTTTTTCGAATTAGTTAAATTTCAGGAAATAGGCATATTAAAACGCCCGTAGTTTTAAATCCGTAAGTCGGATGGCGACATATTGTATATGGTTTTGGGGTAGTTTTGCGCGTAGATCACGATTTCACAACTTGCATATTTGTTTGACGTCGTTTAGCGTGCCGGATGCCTAGAATAACGTGCTGTTTTAATAGGATATGTCCCGTATTTAATTTGCCCGCAAGTCCGGATTGCTCGGATGAGGTGGTACAAATGCCCATGTTTTAGGAACCATTATTCCATGTATTTTAGAGCAGTCATTTGTATTTTTGCGTGTAGGGAATTGCGGTAGTTTATTTTCCCGTGTATAGGTTGCTTTCTCGCATTTCTGTGTGGCATTATTTTTATTTCAGCACCCCAAATCAGCACTATTTCTAGCAACTTGAGAGCAAGCAAACCACACCTAAACATGCATTTCTATTGCAACCAAAAATACCAAGGGCTAGAGTAAACATCCGAGAACAACTCCCTAGTTGACAACTTAATCAAACGGAGCACGGAATAAATCCTACGAAAAAGACAAGAGGGCAACATGACAAAATATCGCGCGAACTAACTTGCTCTAATGCTAAAACTAATTGCACAGAAAAATCCAATGGATTTTTCTACCCCGAAAACATATAAAATATGTGGGGTTGCGCAACAAAATCAATGCCACACATAAATGCGAGAAAATAACCTATACACGGGAAAATAAACTACCGCAATTCCCTACACGCAAAAATACAAATGACTACTCTCAAATACATGGAATAATGCTTCCTAAAACATGGGCATTTATACCACGGCATCCGAGCAATCCGGACTTGCGCGCAAATTAAATACGGGATGTATCCTATTAAAACAGCATGTTATACTAGGCATCCGGCACGCTAAACGACGTCAAACAAATATGCAAGTTGTGAAATCGTGATCTACGCGCAAAACTACCCCAAAACCATATACAATATGTCGCGATCCGACTTACGGATTTAAAACTACGGGCGTTTTAATATGCCTATTTCCTGAAATTTAACTAATTCGAAAAACCCTAAATAAAAATACTACCGGGCCGAATTTACCTAATGTTACAGGGGGGGGGGGGAAGAGGCTCACCACGGTGGGCCTCGGGCCCATGAGGGGAGGCTGGTGGAGGCGGCTCTGGTGCTGGGCCTCGCGAGGCCTGGACGGCGCGGCCTGCTGGCGCTGGCGAGCGGACACGGCGCGAGCGCCTTCGTCCTCCCGTGCTCAGCACGAGGCCATGGCGGCTGCTGCTGCTGGCGGCTCCAGGCGGGCTCGATCCAGCGGGGGGTAGAAGGGGAATCGGTGGGGGCCGGCCGGATCTGGAGGGATCCGGGCACGGGAGCCCCATTCCCAGCGGCGGCGGCGAGCTCCGGGCGGAGGACGGCGGCCGGCAAGGATCTGGCGAGCTTAATGGCGGCGGGAAATGGAGTTCGGCGACGGGAGCTCTGGCAGGGAGGCGGCCTCTGGCGACGGGAGCGGGCAAGGGGCAGCCCTGGCGGCGGCTCGAGCCGCGGGGCCAGCGGGAGGAGGTGCGGCTGGATGCGGCGCACCATGTGGGCTAGACAGAGGCTGGTGGTGGCTGTCCCAGGTCCAGATGGGCTCGGGCGGGCCTCTCTCGGGCCCGAGCTGGCCTGGCTCGAGGTGGGAGGAGGAACAGGCTCAGGTGGCGGCTGTCTAGTGGGGTGGCACGGAAACCGAGGCGGTGGCTAGGGTTTCCCTTAGGGGCAGTTTAGGGGTGTTTAAATAGGGAAGAGGGGCTAGGTTAGAGGGTATCTCGGGGGTTTTCGACCCTCCGATCGCGATCGTGCGGTCCGATCGGAGAGGCGGGCTAGGGTTACCTGTGTAGAGTGGTTATCCGGAGACGAGAGGGAAAACGGGCGGCGCGGCAACGCAATTTAAAACACCGACAAACGTCTGACGATAGACCGAATACGGTGCCGCTACGGTCGACCGTTCGGGTACGAGACGAACTCCGATCGCGACGAAATTCGACAGGCGGCATGGCTATAACTAATCACGACCGCATGCCAAGTTTCACCCCAATCAGACAAAGTTTTACGCACACTTTTAACATAGGGTTACGACGATGTCGCGGGAGCGTGCGTGTGCGGTCGGGCTCGGAACGAACAACGACGAGAACCGGCAACTAACAACGGATGCAAGTTTTAAAAACGGGCGGCAACGGGACGCCGATGCAATGCTGATGATGCGCATGATGCGATGATGATGCGACAAAAGAAAATAGGCACACGACGAAAACAGAATAAAGGGGGGAATCTTCTAGAACGTCGGCATCGGGCTGTCACACGTATTTTGGGAAATCCGTGTGTTTTTCAAAAACTGAAAATTAGTTGAGAACTCTAGCTACTAAATTGACCGCTAACCTCTGGAGGGGTTGGAATATATAGAGTACCCTCACGTTACCATGGGGCGAGGATGCGCAAGGATAACCAAACCCCCAAACACTCCTCCTCGGGGTACTTGTCTCTTTGTTATTTTCCTAACTAGATAGAGAGTTATCGATAATAAGTGTATGAGTTCTTCGGACTAATGTGAGTATTCGATTGTTGGCACTTCCACCATCCATATTTTGCTAGCCTCTTCGGTACCGTGCATTGCCCTTTCTCACATTGAGAGTTGGTGCAAACTTCGCCAGTGCGTCCAAACCAATGACATGATACGCTCTGTCATACATAAGCCCCATTATATATTTTCTCAAAACAGCCACCATACCTACCTATTAAGGCATTTCCATAGCCTTTCTGAGATACATTGCCATGCAACATCCACCATGTCATGACTTGATCTTCATGTCATACATGCTTTTGCTTGATCGAGGAGTTGCATGCTAGTTGGGCCTTGCCCTTATTACTGCTACATGACGCGCTAGTTTGATTGCATATCCTGCTACACTGGTAGAGGCATACATTTGCATACATCATGATAGTTTTCACTTGTCTTTATGTTGAGTACTTCTTATAAAGTGTGATGATTTTCTTTTTATTCTTGTAAAACATAGAGTGTTGCCCTTAAGAGAGGAAAAGATCCCAAAGAGGACAAATTAAAAGATACCAAAGAGGACAAATGAGAAATACAAAGAAAGAGCCAAAGAAGCCAAAAAAAGATAAGTAAAAAGAGAGAAGGGGGCAACACTACTATTCCTTTTGAAAGATCCACACTCGTACTCCATTGCTATATTTGTACTACATAGAGATTATCATTCATGCATAACTATGTGGGGACCCTTACACTATAGAACTTGGTTTGCATATTCCAATGATGAGCCTCCTCAAATGAGCTCTTGGTCTTAATGAGCAAACAAGTTGGATGCACCCCCACTAGTTCCATTGAAGAGCTTACCTTAGCTCATATGTGCATCTATTACATGGCAATCCCTATGTGACAGCCCGATGCCGACGTTCCAGAAGATTCCCCTCTCTTTCCGTTTTCTTCATGTGTCTATTTATATTTGTCGCATCATCATCGCATCATGCGCATCATCTGCATTGCATCGGCGTCTCCGTTGCCGCCCGTTTTCAAAACTTGCATCCGTTGTTAGTTGCCGGTTAACGTCGTTGTTCGTTCCGAGCCTGACCGCACACGCACGCGCCCGCGGCACCGTCGTAACTCTGTTTTTAAAGCGTGTATAAAACTTTCTCTAATTGAGCTGGAATTTGTCGTGCGGTTTTATTTATATATAGGTAGGCCGCCTGTCAAATTTCGTCGCGGTTGGAGTCCCTCTGGTACCCGAACGGTCGACCGTAGTGGCACCGTATTCGGTCTACCGTCGGACGTCAGTCGGTGTTTTTAAAATTCGTGCCGCGCCGCCCATTCTCCCTCTCGTCTCCGGATATCCCCTCTACATGGCGACGTACCCATTCCCGCGTTCGGATTCGTCCAAATCCGACCGCACGGTTGGATCCGGAACAAAATTCCGGGTAACCTAGCCCCTTTTCTCTATAAATAGGCCCTCCTCCTATTATTTAGACACCAAACCCTAGCTGCATCGATTTCCGTGCCCCCCACACACAGCCACCCACTCTCTCTCTCTCCCGCAGCACCTCCTCCCCCCAGCGGCCGGCCCGCACGAGCCGATTTGGGGCCCGTCGGGCCCGAACTCCTGCAACCCCCGTGCTCCCGAGGCTCCCGACCTCCCCTCCATGGCAGCCGTGCCCGAGGCAGCAGCCCCGAGCTGCCGTGCCCCACCGCCAGCACAGCCGGCCGTCGCCAGCCCGGGTCGCCGCCGCCGCCTCCTTCCGCCCGCCACGCCGGAGCCTCGCCTTCCTGCAGCCCCACCGGATCCCCGATCCAAAACCTTCGCCCGAGGCGCCCCTGGCCACCCCTGCCGCCTTGCCTCTCCGTCAGGATCGGCCCCGCAGCTCCAGATCCGGCCGGCCCCGAGTGGCTCCCTTCCCTCTCGGACAGGCCAACCCCTCCTCCTGCTCGATCTTGGGAGAACCAGCGCCGCCGTCTCCCCTGGCTCGAGAAGAACGACGAGAGGAGACGAGCGCTCGCCCCAGAGTTGCCCCGTCGGCCCAGGTCAGCGCGAGCAGGCCACACCGTCCAGGCCTCGCGAGGCCCAGCTCCAGAGCCAAATCCACCAGCCTTCCCTCATGGGCCCGAGGCCCACCGAGGTGAGATTCCCCCCTGCGCCTGTTTTTTTTATTTTGTTGTTGTGCTAGATGTGTTGGGCCTAGTAGTAGATCCGGCCCATTAGATATTAGTACTTTTCAGAATTAGTACATTCCAGAAAATAGCTATTTTAAAACCCCCGTAACTTATATCTCGTAAGTCGGAACGAGGTGATCTATATATGGATTTGGTGTAGAATTTCGCGTAGTATCCGGTTTTGCAACTTGCATATTTGTTTGATGTAGTTTTGCGTGCCGGATGCCTAGATATGTGTGCTGTTTTATTGTCTTGGTCTCAATGTCGTATTAGAAATGTCCATGTTTTAGGGACCATTTTTCCATGCATTTTAGAGCGGTCATTTGTATTTTTGCGTGTAGGGAATTGCCACTAGTTTATTTTCCCGTAAATAGGTTATTTTCCCGCATTTATGTGTGGCTTTATTTTGTTGCGCAACCCCACCTATTTTATATGTTTCCGGGGTAGAAAAATCCATTGGATTTTTCTGTGCAATTAGTTTTAGCTTTTGAGGAAGTTAGTTCGCGAGATATTTTGCCATGTTGCCCTCTTGTTTATTTCGTAGGATTTATTCCGTGCCCCGTTTGCTTAAGTTGTCAACTAGAGAGTTGATCTTGGATGTTTTGTTTAGCCCCTGGTATTTTTGGTTGCAATAGAAATGCATGTTTAGGTGTTGTTTGCTAGCTCTCAAGTGGCTATAAATAGTGCTGATTTGGAGGAGCTGAAATATTTCTAAGTCTGGAATCTGCTATATTTTGTTGTTGTCTTGTCTTGCTTGCATCTTGTGATCTGTAGCTCTTTTGAGGTTGGTCCAATGGAGTTAGTTGTACCCCTTGTGTTTCTATAGCATGTTGTAAATTTTCATGCCATTTGGAGTCCTGTAGCTATAGGGTTTGCTGCTGTCAATATTGCTTCAGATCAAAAACTGCACTTTCATGAAGTGCTATTTTCACTAAGTCTGAAATAGTGTGTGCGATGCCATGTTGTGTCTTCTTTTCCTAGTGTTCCTTGCTGCCATGATAGTTGTTGTTAGTTGTTTGTAGTAGTGCTTCTTGACCTCTTTCGTGCCATGCCTTGCTTGAGCATATCGGAGTTGTGTAGCCGTAGTTGTGGAGCGTAGAAAATGCTATGTGGTTGATTTTGGCAGATTGTAGTCACTTCTTGTTTTGCTCGTAGTTGTTGAACCGTAGCTCCGATTTGATCGTGTCCTACATGAAACTTGCTTAGAATCTTGTGTAGTTTCATTTTCTCTTGCTGGTTGTTCGATTTGAAGTGCTCGTAACCGTCGTTGCACACATATTGCATTCATGACATCATATCTTGCGGTGCTCGTAAGTTTTGATCCGTAGCTCCGTTGGATATGATCTCTATGTGTAGATTGCTTGAAATGATGCATAGAATCACGAGAACCTACTTGTTTTGATGTTTAACAACTAATTAAATGTGTTAATTCAGATCTGGTCAAAATTGTAAATTAGCATGTGAGGTCGTTTCGGAGATGCTATATGTCATTTCCGACCTCATTTAAAATGCCTAGATAGGTAGTTTAATTACGCTCCACCTTTCGCCATGTTTAACCACATTTAATATTGCCGTGTATTTAATCGGGATAGATCTAAATAATTAACGTGGAGTTTCGTCAATATGCAACTCGTTGCATATTGAACTTCACTTAATGTATAGTGTTTGATTGTGTGATTTGTCATGTCGTGACTTCCATGTTTTCAGCTGCTCATGCATCATTAGTGTTGTGCATCGTGTGGTGAATTCCGTGTGTTGATTTGTGTTTCCGGTTTGCTTCATCTCGATAGAGTTCCGCAGCGTGCCGGATTGTGGGGACCCGTTCGACTACGTCGGTTCGTCTGCTTCACGGAGGCATTCTTCTTCCAAGCAGGATCTCAGGCAAGATGACCATTTCCCCAGATACCATTACTATCATTGCCATGCTAGCTTATCGCTTCTATCGTTTATGTCTCGTTGCCTACCACATGTTAAATATCAGCCTCTCAACAATGCCATGAAAACCTTCAACCTGTTCAACCTAGCAAACCATTGATTGGCTATGTTACTGCTTGCTTAACCCTGTTGATAGTGTTGCTAGTTGCAGGTGCAGATGCTTCCATGTGAAAGCATGGGTTCCTTGATATATCACCATATTAAATGTTATTTAATTTAATGCACCTATATACTTGGTAAAAGGTGGAAGGCTCGGCCTTTCTAGCCTGGCGTTTTGTTCCACCTTTGCCCCCTTAGTTTCGGCTACCGGTGTTATGTTCCATAATTGAGCGCTCCTAACACGATCGGGGTTGTTATGGGGACCCCCTTGATAATTCGTTTTATATTAAAGCTGGTCTAGCAAGGCCCAACTTTGGTACTACATTTGCCTAATCACCTAATAAAATTGCATAGGGACTTTCCGGACCCCGAGGATAATTTAATCAACCCCCGGGCCAGTGCTCCTCATGAGTGTTGGTCCAAAAAGGACAGACTGCGGGGCCACCCCGGGGCAACTCGAGGTTTGGTACCTATAGGCTTTTCCATCCGCCGTGTCCTGAGAACGAGGTACGCGACTCCTATCGGGATCATCGACACGTCGGGTGGCCTTGCTGGATTAGCTTTACCTTTGACGAGATATCTTGTGCATCGGGTTTCCGGGGATGCTTTGGGTAATCTCAGAGTTGAGGTTTTCCACTAGGGAATCTGACGAGATCGCGAGCTTCGTGATCGAGGATTTCTATGCGGCTTGTGGTAATTTGTGATGGACTAGTTGGAGCACCCCTGCAGGGTTAAATCTTTCGGAAAGCCATGCCCGCGGTTATGTGGCAACGTGGAAGCTTTGTTTAACACTGGTTCTAGATAACTTGAAGTTCCTTTCGTATTTTATTCTTTCTTTTATTTGTTGTCTTCTTCCGAGAAAAAACTGTTAGACCAAAACTCTTTTAGGAAATCAAAAATAATTAAAACTTGCCAATGGTGTGCGTAACCGTGACTGTCTCTTTCGTGAGTTCCTTCTCCGATCGAGGACACGGTGGGGTTATGTCTGACGTAGGTAGGTGTTCAGGATCATTCATTTGATCATCAGTAGTTCACGTCTGTTATGCGTAGATCTTCCCCCTCTTAGTTCTTGTACTCGTAAGTTTTAGCCACCTCATATATGCTTAGCCGCTGCTGCAACCTCACCACTTAACCATACCTCACCCATTAAGCTTTGCTAGTCTTGATACCTTTGGAAATGAGATTGCTGAGTCCCTTGTGGCTCACAGATTACTACAACACCAGTTGCAGGTACAGGTAAAGGTTACTCGACGCGAGCGCGTTGGTTGTTCATTTGGAGTTGCTTCTTCTTCTACTTCTTCATCGATCTAGGATGGGTTCCAGGCCGGCAGCCTGGGATAGCAAGGATGGACGTCGTTCTTCTTTTGTCGTTTGTTTTTGTCCGTAGTCGGACCCTGCTCTTACTCTTGATGATTATGTAATGTACTGATGTGACTCTGATGTAGCTTGTGGCGAGTGTAAGCCAACTCTTTATATATCTCTTCTTTTCAGTACATGTACTTGTAACGATATCCATTCTTGCGACACGACGAGATGCGCTTCTATCCCTGACGAGGCCCTCATGCCAAATTGAGGATAGGGTCACATCTTGGGCGTGACAAGTTGGTATCAGAGCAGTACCGACCTAGGAGCCCCCTTGATTGATTGAACTTGGCCGAGTCGAGTCTAGTGAAAAAAAATACTTTGAGTCTAGTTATATATCGGAGAGTAGGATTCTTTTTTCTCCTCTTCTATGCTCTGGTGAGGAATCTTGACGTAATAATTTAGTTCTACTCCTCTTCTCACTCAAAAAAAATTTAGGATCACGCGGATATTCTTGGAATCTATATGATGCCGATGTGACGGAGTTCTGTCTTGGTGCCTCCTATCTGCTTTAAGTCTCAGGGGAGTTGAGCTCCAGGGGATTCTTGAGCACATCGTTATCATTCAGATTTCTTAATATCTCAGAACGAAGGATGTTCGTAATTGCTTCAATACTAGTAGTGGCGAGATAACCCCGATGTCCCCAGTACTGGTGCAGTTTGTTCGGGAGTATTGCCATACTTTGTATCGTTGTGATCACGAGGGTCTGTTGTAGATGAAGGTCCGAGATTCTGGTCGTGTGTTGACGGATGTGATACAAGTGACGGGTTAGTATAGGAGTTGTGTGATATTACTCCTTGTATCCGTGTACCAGATTGCATGACCAGATATTTCGGGAATTCATAGGTGGGAATTCAAGTAGTTGCTTATAGGACAATCTTCCAACAAATCCTCACCCTTTGTTTTGTTGAACTATGGTAATTCGTGTTGCTTCGATGTCAAGTGGTGATTTCCGATCTTTTCTTAGAGGTGTTCTCATATTTTTATGAGAGTGCTGATCCTTTTGCTTAATCAATCGTCTTATCAATTCTTTTCAACTGGAGTCATCATATCAATTCTTTTTCAACCGGTGTGTTTCTGTTCAAGTAATTCTATCCTCTCAAATTTTGCAAGATCATTCTCTCAATTCTTACCGGAGTTTGTCTCATTTGTCCCAAGTTGTCTTTGTTTTCCCCGCCCTCCCACCCTTTTCTTGAGTGATTTAATTTTCCTCCAAGAGTTTTCTCTTCTTTGTGCTTCCGCTATCTATTGTTTTTTCTCTCTTACCCGGTGAATTTAGTTCAAACTATCCGTGTTCACTATATCCTATTCATCCCTGTAATTCTTTCCTATGTTGGAAATTCTTGTCGGTCTTCTTGTTATGCATTCCTCTCTTTTCTATCCGGAGCGTTGAAGCTATCTTAGAAGTTCTTGTTTCCAATCTTTTAATTATTTCGGGGTGCTAACCTCATCTAGTTTTCTTATTCCGGTGCAATATTTCTCGTTCTAGCAATTGTTTCGACGGTGATTTTCTTTGAGTGGGCCCATAACCCACAGGTTTTCCCGGGATCTTTCCTCGCTCTTTTGATCTTTTCGCGGAGATCATTAATTCTTTTCAGCTATGACGTAAGTATGAATTTCATCAGTCATATTCCTTCTTCATGATCAATTAGAATTAATTCTCTTATTTGGCTCAACCTTTCATTCTTCTCTATTCCGGAGTGTCTCGACAATCTTGGTGTTGTTTCTCGTCATCATTCTCAGCTTGCAAATTCGAAGGAGTGTTTCTCTCGAATCTTGGTCCATTCTCTTGTTGATTCATCATTTCAGCTTGGTGTCATCATCTTGATTGTCATCAATCATGAGTAATCCCTTTCTTGCTATCCGGTGCGTTTCTGAGTTGTTTTTATTTCTCGTTCCTCCGAAGGCCATCATTTTAGAAGATTCTTCGTTCTCAGCTTTCAGCTTTCATCCTCAAATCTTCTCAATTGTTGCCTCTTCGTTCGTCTCTTGATTATTCCGGTGCCTTATTCAAGTTTTCTGTTAGGTGGCTCAAGATCTTTTCATTCTCTTGTATCTCCATTAATTCTTGGTATTCCCATTCAATTGTGAATTCTTACCGGTGCTTCCTTCAATTTGGCCTCAAGTGGTTCTTATCTCTATGCCTCTTCAAGATTCATTTCTAGAAGATTAAGTCGTATGCTAATTCCGTGCTTGTCATCAATTAAACTTGGTGAAGGATAAGCATAACATAATTCTTGTTCTTGTTCATAGTAATCTGAATTCTTCTTCCGGAGTGGCTCATGATATCAATTCCTTTCTCTCAAGTGTTCTTATCTTTTCTTTTTCGGAGTTCTAAGTTCTATCAAGTTTCTCTCCGTGAGGCTTCATCTAAATCTTGGCAAGGTCATAATCTTATTATTTTCTACCTTCATATTTTTGCATCATTCATTTGTATACGGTGGTCCTTCATGGTGGTTCATCAAGATTTCATTCTTTCTTAAGTGTTCTTCAATATTTTTGTTGGAGAACCTCAAGTATCCTTTCTCTTGCATTTCTATGTGCAATTGTTCTTCCTTTATCCTTTGCGGTGGTATTATAGCATTCTTGTTAGTGTAGGAGCCTCGAAGAGATTTCCTTTCAAGAATGAGATAATTAAAACCACCAATTCTATGATCATGAGATATTTCAACCCATGATTTCTTCATTGAGCTATTTTGGGCTGGATTTCACCTAAAGCTTTTCCTATGGATTGTGCTATCATGGTGCTTGTCATTAATCCCAGTTCTCAATGTATCCTTGGTGTAAGAAGTTTTGATATCCTTGCTTTCTTCTATCCTTGGTTCTTGTAGTGGTTGGTTGTCACCTCATAAATGTTGAGATGATTTCCATAAGCCCACTACTATCTTGTTCTTTTCGTTGTGGGGTTTCCAACTACTACGTCAATTCTCTGTCCGGAGGCTCTTCAATCCTATTGTGAGGATAGTTGTCATTCTTTTCTTCATTCTCTTCTTCTGCTTGAGCTAGTTCCTATTCTATTCCTCCGGGGGCATTGTGTGGTTGCTCTTTGGGTCAATCTTGTTGCTCTATCAAGATCATGGTGTCTCCTTGCTCTATTTACTTGTTTGTTGTGATTATTGTCTATTTCTCCTACCTTTTTGAACTTTTTGTCCCGTTTTCCTACCGAAGTGCTGCCGAAATTTTCTGTGAATTCTTGCTTCTTTCTTATATCATTCCTCATCTCTTTGCAACCTTCAAGGATCGTTGGTTTCACTGGTTTGTCAAAGAAGCGACTAAGTTTAACCTCTTGTTCTTTCTCATCCTCTCCCCCTTTCATTCTTGGATCTCGGGGCGAGATCCTCTTGTAGTGTAGGAGAGTTGTGACAGCCCGATGCCGACATTCCAGAAGATTCCCCTCTCTTTTCGTTTTCGTCGTGTGTCTATTTTTATTTGTCGCATCATGCGCATCATCTGCATTGCATCGGCGTCTCCGTTGCCGCCCGTTTTCAAAACTTGCATCCGTTGTTAGTTGTCGGTTAACGTCGTTGTTCGTTCCGAGGCTGACCGCACACGCACGCGCCCCCGGCACCGTCGTAACTCTGTTTTAAAGCGTGTATAAAACTTTCTCCGATTGAGCTGGAATTTGTCGTGCGGTTTTATTTATATATAGGTAGGCCGCCTGTCAAATTTCGTCGTGATCGGAGTCCGTCTGGTACCCGAACGGTCGACCGTAGCGGCACCGTATTCGGTCTACCGTCGGACGTCTGTCGGTGTTTTAAAATTCGTGCCGCGCCGCCCGTTCTCCCTCTCGTCTCCGGATATCCCCTCTACACGGATGCGTACCCATTCCCGCGTTCGGATTCGTCCGAATCCGACCGCACGGTTGGATCCGGAACGAAATTCCGGGTAACCTAGCCCCTTTTCTCTATAAATAGGCCCTCCTCCTATTATTTAGACACCAAACCCTAGCTGCATCGATTTCCGTGCCCCCCACACACAGCCACCCACTCTCTCTCTCTCCCGCAGCACCTCCTCCCCCCAGCGGCCGGCACGCACGAGCCCATCCGGGGCCCGCCGGGCCCGAACTCCTGCAACCCCTGTGCTCCCGAGGCTCCCGAGCTCCCCTCCATGCCAGCCGTGCCCGAGGCAGCAGCCCCGAGCTGCCGTGCCCCACCGCCAGCACAGCCGGCTGTCGCCTGCCCGGGTCACCGCCACCGCCTCCTTCTGCTTGCCACGCCGGAGCCTCGCCTCCCTGCAGCCCCACCGGATCCCCGATCCAAAACCTTCGCGCGAGGCACCCCTGGCCGCCCCTGCCGCCTTGCCTCTCTGTCGGGATCGGCCCCAGCTCCAGATCCGGCCGGCCCCCAGTGGCTCCCTTCCCTCGCGGACAGGCCAACCCCTCCTCCTGCTCGATCTTGGGAGAACCAGCGCCGCCGTCTCCCCTGGCTCGAGAAGAACGACGAGAGGAGACGAGCGCTCGCCCCAGAGTTGCCCCGTCGGCCCAGGTCAGCGCGAGCAGGCCACACCGTCCAGGCCTCGCGAGGCCCAGCTCCAGAGCCAAATCCACCAGCCTTCCCTCATGGGCCCGAGGCCCACCGAGGTGAGATTCCCCCCTGCGCCTGTTTTTTTTATTTTGTTGTTGTGCTAGATGTGTTGGGCCTAGTAGTAGATCCGGCCCATTAGATATTAGTACTTTTCAGAATTAGTACATTCCAGAAAATAGCTATTTTAAAACCCCCGTAACTTATATCTCGTAAGTCGGAACGAGGTGATCTATATATGGATTTGGTGTAGAATTTCGCGTAGTATCCGTTTTTGCAACTTGCATATTTGTTTGATGTAGTTTTCCGTGTCGGATGCCTAGATATGTGTGTTGTTTTTATTGTCTTGGTCCCGTGTTATTTTTTTCGCGCAAGTCCGGTTAGTCCGAATGCCGTATTAGAAATGTCCATGTTTTAGGGACCATTTTTCCATGCATTTTAGAGTGGTCATTTGTATTTTTGCGTGTAGGGAATTGCCACTAGTTTATTTTCCCGTAAATAGGTTATTTTCCCGCATTTATGTGTGGCTTTATTTTGTTGCGCAACCCCACCTATTTTATATGTTTCTGGTTCTGTGCAATTAGTTTTAGCTTTTGAGGAAGTTAGTTCGCGAGATATTTTGCCATGTTGCCCTCTTGTTTATTTCGTAGGATTTATTCCGTGTCCCGTTTGCTTAAGTTGTCAACTAGAGAGTTGATCTTGGATGTTTTGTTTAGCCCCTGGTATTTTTGGTTGCAATAGAAATGCATGTTTAGGTGTTGTTTGCTAGCTCTCAAGTGGCAAGAAATAGTGCTGATTTGGAGGAGCTGAAATATTTCTAAGTCTGGAATCTGATATATTTTGTTGCTGTCTTGTCTTGCTTGCATCTTGTGATCTGTAGATCTTTTGAGGTTGGTCCAATGGATAGTTGTACCCCTTGTGTTTCTCTAGCATGCTGTAAATTTTCATTCCATTTGGAGTCCTGTAGCTATAGGATTTGTTGCTGTCAATATTGCTTCAGATCAAAAATTGCACTTTCATGAAGTGCTATTTTCACTAAGTCTGAAATAGTGTGTGCGATGCCATGTTGTGTCTTCTTTTCCTAGTGTTCCTTGCTGCCATGATAGTTATTGTTAGTTGTTTGTAGTAGTGCTTCTTGACCTCTTTCGTGCCATGCCTTGCTTGAGCATATCGGAGTTGTGTAGCCGTAGTTATGGGGCGTAGAAAATGCTATGTGGCTGATTTTGGCAGATTGTAGTCAGTTCTTGTGTTGCTCGTAGTTGTTGAGCCGTAGCTTCGATTTGATCGTGTCCTACATGAAACTTGCTTAGAATCTTGTGTAGTTTCATTTTATCTTGCTGGTTGTTTGATTTTAAGTGCTCGTGACCGTCGTTGCACACATATTGCATTCATGCCATCATATCTTGCGGTGCTCGTAACTTTTGATCCGTAGCTCCGTTGGAGATGATCTCTATGTGTAGATTGCTTGAAATGACTCGTAGAATCACGAGAACCTATTTGTTTTGATGTTTAACAACTAATTAAATGTGTTAATTCAGATCTGGTCAGAATTGTAAATTAGCATGTGAGGTCGTTTTGGAGATGCTATATGTCATTTCCGACCTCATTTAAAATGCCTAGATAGGTAGTTTAATTACGCTCCACCTTTTGCCATGTTTAACCACATTTAATATTGCCATGTATTTAATCGGGATAGAACTAAATAATTAACATGGAGTTTCGTCAATATGCAACTCGTTGCATATTGAACTTCACTTAATGTGTAGTGTTTGATTGTGTGATTTGTCATGCCGTGACTTGCATGTTTTCAGCTGCTCATGCATCATTTGTGTTGTGCATCGTGTGGTGAATTCCGTGTGTTGATTTGTGTTTCCGGTTGCTTCGTCTCGATAGAGTTCCGCAGCGTGCCGGATTGTGAGGACCCGTTCGACTACGTCGGTTCGTCTGCTTCACGGAGGCATTCTTCTTCCAAGCGGGATCTCAGGCAAGATGACCATTTCCCCAGATACCATTACTATCATTGCCATGCTAGCTTATCGCTTCTATCGTTTATGTCTCGTTGCCTACCACATGTTAAATATCAGCCTCTCAACAATGCCATGAAAACCTTCAACCTGTTCAACCTAGCAAACCATTGATTGGCTATGTTACTGCTTGCTTAACCCTGTTGATAGCGTTGCTAGTTGCAGGTGCAGATGCTTCCATGTGAAAGCATGGGTTCCTTGATATATCACCATATTAAATGTTATTTAATTTAATGCACCTATATACTTGGTAAAAGGTGGAAGGCTCGGCCTTTCTAGCCTGGCGTTTTGTTCCACCTTTGCCCCCTTAGTTTCGGCTACCGGTGTTATGTTCCATAATTGAGCGCTCCTAACACGATCGGGGTTGTTATGGGGACCCCCTTGATAATTCGTTTTATATTAAAGCTGGTCTAGCAAGGCCCAACTTTGGTACTACATTTGCCTAATCACCTAATAAAATTGCATAGGGACTTTCCGGACCCCGAGGATAATTTAATCAACCCCCGGGCCAGTGCTCCTCATGAGTGTTGGTCCAAAAAGGACAGACTGCGGGGCCACCACGGGGCAACTCAAGGTTTGGTACCTGTAGGCTTTTCCATCCGCCGTGTCCTGAGAACGAGGTATGCGACTCCTATCGGGATCGTCGACAGGTCGGGCGGCCTTGCTGGATTAGCTTTACCTTTGACGAGATATCTTGTGCATCGGGATTCCGGTGATGCTTTGGGTAATCTCAGAGTTGAGGTTTTCCACTAGGGAATCCGACGAGATCGCGAGCTTCGTGATCGAGGATTTCTATGCGGATTGTGGTAATTTGTGATGGACTAGTTGGAGCATCCCTGCAGGGTTAAATCTTTCGGAAAGCCGTGCCCGCAGTTATGTGGCAACGTGGAAGCTTTGTTTAACACTGGTTCTTGATAACTTGAAGTTAACTTAATTAAAACTTGCCAACGGTGTGCGTAACCATGACTGTCTCTTTCGTGAGTTCCTTCTCCGATCGAGGACACGGTGGGGTTATGTCTAACGTAGGTAGGTGTTCAGGATCATTCATTTGATCATCAGTAGTTCACGTCCGTTATGCGTAGATCTTCCCCCTCTTATTTCTTGTACTCGTAAGTTTTAGCCACCTCATATATGCTTAGTCGTTGCTGCAACCTCACCACTTAACCATGCCTCACCCATTAAGCTTTGCTAGTCTTGATACCTTTGGAAATGAGATTGTTGAGTCCCCTGTGGCTCACAGATTACTACAACACCAGTTGCAGGTACAGGTAAAGGTTACTCGACGCGAGCGCGTTGGTTGTTCATTTGGAGTTGCTTCTTCTTCTTCTTCTTCTTCATCGATCTAGGATGGGTTCCAGGCTGGCAGCCTGGGATAGCAAGGATGGACGTCGTTCTTCTTTTGTCGTTTGTTTTCGTCCGTAGTCGGACCCTGCTCTTACTCTTGATGATTATGTAATGTACTGATGTGACTCTGATGTAGCTTGTGGCGAGTGTAAGCCAACTCTTTATATATCTCTTCTTTTCAGTACATGTACTTGTAACGATATCCATTCTTGCGACACGACGAGATGCGCTTCTATCCCTGACGAGGCCCTCGTGCCAAATTGAGGATAGGGTCGCATCTTGGGCGTGACTCCCTACTCCTCACATCATATCTATCTTTTGGTTTCTCTCGCCTATTGTTGTCCTCATTGATGTGAGCCTTTCACACCCTTATTGTCTTCCTTCCCCGTCATTATTCTCTTTGCCATCCTAAGTGCCAACATATCTTGCTTACGCTCATCCATTGCATGAGTGCTCAAAATCGAAAGGGAGAGGATCATTTTGACTTGTGCCAGACTAGTGGTCTGGGGATGAGTCAAAATAAGATTCCGAAGGAGACTAAGTGTGAAATTTTAGTAGATTGAGTTCTCAATTAAAAATATATTTTATTCTCTAAACCCATCTCCAACTTCTTGCACGCAAACATCATTTGGAGACATTCGAGTCACGGACAGCGAGAGCTCTTGCACCTTGATGTTCTTACTTTGCTAATTTCAATACTAGATATAGACTCTTGCTTGTTATTGTCTTGACTTGAATTGCATATCTTACTTTCTTTAATTTGAAGTTCTTATATATGTGTTAGCATGTCACCACATAAATTATTGTGTTATCATTTATCTACTCGAGGACGAGAAGAAATTAAGCTTGGGGATGTTGATACGTCCCGAACGTATCCATAATTTCTGCTTGGTCCATGATCTTTTGGGTGACATTGTTATATGTTTTTGCTACACTTTCATATCATTTTACACATATTTGGACTAACCTACTAACTCAGTGCACCCAGTGTCAGTATCTGCCTGGTGTTGTCTATTCTGTAGGGGCTTTTACCCAATTTTTCGAAGCCCGAAAAATCCCAAGAAAAATATATAAAAAATCAGCGTAACGGAAGCTTCCGGATCACCGAAGATGGGCCAGAGGGGGCCAGGGGCCTCCCAGGTGACCTCTGGGCGCGGCCTGGCCCTAGGCCGCGCCAAGAGGTCGCCTAGGTGGGTCCCACCTCCTCCGGTGCCCTCCTTTTGCCTATATTTACTCCTCTGAGAGAAACCCCTTCCATGAGATCCAGAATCGTGAATTTCTCCATCGTTCCGCCGCCGCAGCGCTTCCGAGATAGGGAGCGTCAGGAGACCTCTTCCCGGCACCCTGCCGGAGGGAGGATTAACCTCCGGGAGCTTCTCCACCGCCATGGATGCTCCCCGGACGTGCCGTGAGTAGTCCTCCTTGGACCATGAGTCCATGACCAGTAGCTATGTGATGTCTCCTCTCCAATCTTGTGCTTCAATGGTTAGTCCTTGTGAGCTGCCCTACATGATCAAGGCATCTATGTAATTCTCTTGCTATTGTTGTGCTCGGTTTGTTGGGATCCGATGGATTATGAGATTATGTTTAGATTGTTATGAGTAATATATTTTATTATCCTTTTATGTTATGTTCCTTAGTGATTCATGCATGTTCTCCATTGCTATTTATTACTTTGGCCGAGTAGTAGATCATAACTACAAGAGGGGGCGTTATGCATGATTGTGGGTTCATGCCCCTCGATGTCTAGCTTGAGTGACAGAAACATGAGACTAGGGGATGTGCTTGTTGCCACCAGGGAAAAAACAACGGTGCTTGTGACCACGGTTGCAAGGATTGTTTACCTTACGCATAGTTCGTTAATGCAGTTGTCCGTTGCTTTGAGTTGACACTTTGGGTGGGGCTCGCAACTTAATACCGGTGAAATGTTCTGGATAGATATCTCAAGGTGGATGATTAGTAAGTAGATGCTGATGAATAAATGGTCTACTTGTCTTGGCGTACTGCCCATTACTATTGAGCCTCTAACTTTCAAGTAGCATAATTAGCATTGCGGTGCGTTCATAATTCTGTTAATTGCCCAGCTGTAATTTGTTTACCCAAGCATAGTTGTTTATCGTCTTTTGGGAGAGAGACATCACTAGTCAACATCATGTGACTCCGGTCCATATCACCACCATTGTTTACACCTCCATAATTTACCGCTTTCATTTACTTTTCTGTTGCAATCACTATTACTATTCCCGCTTGTGTTTTGATCCTTTGAAAACTACAAGGCCGGAGAGATTGACAACCTCTCTGTACTCGTTGGGAGCAAAGTTATTTGTTGTGTGTGCAGGTCCACGTCTTCTGCTAGACAGGGACAACGAACACCTACTTGTTGATCCTAGAAGTCCTCCTGGTTCGATAAACCTTACAGTCTCCGTGTGAGGGAAAACTTGCTGCTGACTACATCTTAACCTTCCACTTGGGGTAACCAACGAGGAGCGAGAAGTATATACATCATCTCGTCATCAGCAAGCGTCTTCATAATCACCGCTTCAACTGTATATGAGTAGAAAACGCACTTGCTAGCAAGAAAAAAAGCATTTGCGCCTCTCAGAATATCAACCGTCACTCCCGCGCATGAATCCGCAAAATTTTGATGCGTCGACATTCAACTTCATACACCCTGGGTTTGGCTTGATACTAGTGCGATTTAGCAATGTTTAATTGCAATAACAAATCATATGATTCATCACTAATCAAAAAACTAGAGTACTAGTTTCTTGGCCAAATGTTTTTTTTAATGTTAGCGGATTAATTGTTAAATTTGTTAGTCAGATAGAACATAGTTGGTCCATTCTATAAGAAAAAATGGACCAAAAAAACATACAAACGATGTCTTTCGGCAAACAACACACATGTCCCCATGAGCTAACCACAGGTCCCTCTAACCGGATCCATCTTCATGACGTTGCCCCAAGAGAGAACACTACGCCAGATAGCGCTGCCATCGTCCGATCTAATTAAACTAGATCAAGTGTTTCTCCCAGGGCAAGGGAAGGCAAGATGGGAGCAACTACATCGATGCCTCCAACGAGGAAGCGACGCCTTGAAGGCGCCGTCATCGATGACTTCAGCCATAACCAGAGTACGACTTTCACCGGTTGTCTCACCTACCTAGCCCGAACCCAGGATCCGGTAAGCCTACACACCGAAACCACTACCGCTGCCTCCATGGCCGACCACACCTCCTCGGCAAGCTAGATGTGCTTTCAACCTTGCATCCGCTTCTCCCACTGGATGGAGGATGCAACCCGCAGTGGCGCCATTCTTCTTCCGTCGGAAGGATGCAACCAAACATGACACCATTCATCTCCTCGAGGATGCAATGCTCGCGGGCCATTCATCTCCCGTCGACGGATGCAACAACCGCATCGACGCCATTCCCCTCCCTCCAACCACCATCACCTCGTCCTCCCATCCATAGCTGCATCGAACTTGCCAAACCACCATCAGGAGGATGCAACACCGATGTTGGGTCCCATTCATCTCCCACCCACTTCTCTCGCACGGCTTTGCTCAACCACCGCCCTCGTCCCGTTGCACCCACCAGCGCCAGCACACCGTGTCGTCCCAGATCAGGCGCGTTGGCAGCGACAATGGCAGCCGCACCCCATGGATTTGAGTCTGCCCCGCAACGCGCATGCCGTGACCACCGCCCCCGCCTGGTCCACCATCGCGTGCACGTCGCGCCCACCAGACCCTGGTCGCCCCGCGCTCGAGCATCTAGTCGTCGTGCCCGCTCGCGCCGCGCACGCCGCGACTGCCGCACTTGCTCGTGCCGCGCCCACCGCACCTGCTCACCGCGCCCCACGCCTCTCCTTGGCTGAGTGCCCCCGCGCTTCCCTAAACTCGTGAGAGGGAGAAAAGGAAGACCCCGCCGCCGCCACCGCCGTGCGGGCTTTTCCCGGCGGCGCTTGCCGGCGACGGCGAGGAGGGTGGGTGATCTGGGAGGGGGAGCTGGTGTGGCGGCTAATAGGATGTGAGCGCGTGATCTGATCCTTCGAAGTTCAATCGCACGGTGGATACCGTGCAGTCAAAGGCGCAACCCAAACTGACGCGGTCAGCCGGTTTTCTTTGTTAGGATCAGTAGGGTTTTAGCTCAACCGCCCCACCCCATGGAAATCTCCCCCACCTCCGCCCCGGCCGGCGCCGCCGGCGCGGCCGCACCCGCAACCCCCGCCTCCTCCTCAAATCACCCCCCGCCGGCGAAGCGCCCCAGCATCACGCTCCGCCTCCTCTGCCCCTCCAGCCGTGCCGCTGACCTCCATCCTGCGCGCGACCTCCACGTGGAGCACCCCCCCGTGGGGGACGAGGCCGTGCTCGTCGTATCCGGGCCGGATGCGCCGGCCGCGGCCGTGAGGGTGTGGGAGCGGGTGGTGGGGCACAGGGTCGGGGGCGACGAGGCGGGGGAGGGAGAGGAGGAGAAGGAGGTGGCCGGAGTCGTGGGCTGCCGGATGCTGGCGGCCGGGGGGCAGGTGGGCTGCGTGCTGGGGAAGGGCGGGAAGACGGTCGAGCGGATGCGGCAGGAGAGCGGCGCCCAGATCAGGGTCTTCCGGAACAGGGAGCAGGTGCCCCCCTGCGCCTTGCAGGGGGACGAGCTCATCCATGTACGCATCTCAACTCCCTAGGCCTTTTTGTATGCAAAACAAGATGAATATGGGTGTTTCTTGGTACTGTATAATGCATCAAACAAGTATTGCGCTCGCTGGATGTTGCTTGGTGGCGTATAGTCAATGAAATCAGTGCTGTGCCCGCGTGGGCAATGTTTAAATTGTACCCTTAAATTCAGTAAGAAATTAGCGTGGTTTAGGATTGCCATTTAAATGCTTGCTTGAACTGTGCAATTAAATTTTGTTAGGAAATAATAAGATTAGGATTGTCATTTACCACTCTGGAGTGCATTTCGTAGGTAATTATCAACATTAGTTATGTGTTGCAAAGGATGCTTTGAGCGATTTGAGTCACTCAATTAGGTATGTATAAAGATGTGAAGCAATTTACTAAGACATTCACTACAGCGCGTATACACACCGTGCGATGTTCGTGCAGCCGCTGCCACTTCCTTGTGACGTTGGCATCCACGGGAATCACGTGGCGCTGCCTCAAGCACTCGGCTGATCATGTGGAGGGGAGCCAGTCGCGCTATACGTTCGCGCGTGATGATTCCTGATTTTCTAAATATTGAAAGGAAATGTCCTTATCTGCAGCATTAACCATCAAATGTAAAAATAATTCCTGTCGAATCTGTGTCTCTTGCATCACGGAATGATCAGTGTTCAAATTATCGGCCAGTTACCTGGCGTATCGGACAGTTAATTGTATCTCGGCCACCTGCCGATACGAAAAGCATCTATTCATGCAGTTAACTGGGTGGGCCAATTTATCGGTCTGTCAAGCTGATTAATCGTCTGTCAGACGAATTATCAGCTGGGCCGACCGACTGCCTGGGCATTTTGGCCCAAATTTAGCCCGTTCCCTCCCTTCTTCTGCAGCAGCCCGTGCATTAGGTTAGCCCGTTCCCTCCCTTCTTCTGCAGCAGCCCGTGCATTAGGTTAGCCCGTTCCCTCCCTTCTTCTGCAGCAGCCCGTGCATTAGGTTAGCCCGTTCCCTCCCTTCTTCCGTAGCCGCCTATGCATTAGGTTAGCCCATTCCCTCCCCTTCTCCCTTCTCCCACTCATTCTCCTTTTCCTCCCGCTCATGGAGGAGCAGCCGCCGCCCCTAACCCTAGCAGCCGCCAGCGCCGTCCCCTCCCTGAGCACCCAGCGGCACTGTCCCTTACCCGAGCAGCAAGATCCCCTCCCTAGCAGCCACCAGCACGCCCCCCAGCAGACACATCTCCACTCCTCCAGCTGCTTCGTCGCCGGCTCCTCCTGTCCTCTGCCCATGGCGTCGCCAGACAGCGAGGTAAACTCCTCTCCTCTTGCTCTTCTGCTGCTGTGCTGCTATCCTATGCAGTATTTAGTATGTATTGATGTTATGGATTTGGCATTTGTAGCAATCTACGGCTGCTTCTACTGCAGCAAGTGCTCCAACATTGAAAAAAAAAATCAGATGCAGCCTAGGGTATATAGATATGTCCCTAGTTAAGCTATAATGGGTTACCAATAAATGCAGTTAATAGACTGGTAAGTTGATTAATCCCTATTCAGCACCCGGCTGATATGCTACGAATTACCGATATCCTGAACATTCAGTGAACATTTCGATGTCCCCCCTCTACATCAGGAGACAACCACCTGCCTGAAATGGCTGCCTTCCCCCAAGCGGACCGTCGAGCATGAAGCCATGAACTGATGCCGTTCGTTTGAACACTGTCTTATCGATGGAAGGCTCACTGCTGATTACCTGCATTTCTCAGGCCCAAATTTACATGCCCTTTCGTAGACTTGTTGCTAACCCCGACAGCCTTTAGGAGACCCAGATCAAAAACGTCATCCCCTTCTCCATGAACTTTCATGCATATCATGGTCTTGCCCTGTGTGGCTGTGTGAACCCATTGAATCCATACCGTCGTTGTGATCTTGTTGTTCAAGGCCTTGGCGCCGGCTTCACCATTAGCTTCAGCCTGCTCCATGGATGCCGCTTCCTCGCTGCACTTTGCCCTTGTCAGCAATGACTCCCTCCTGACCCTCAACCTTGTCCCGGGGCTCGAAAGCCCTGTTGTCTCCTCCTCTAACGTGCGCTTCAACTGCGCCCAGTCACAATCCCATGACTCCCCCTACCATCACTCCAAGGATGATTATTCCATCATACCACTGCGTTGTTCAGCCCCAGGGCGTGGATTGCCCACTTCACGGGTGACACGTAGGACAGTGCAACTTGCAGATGTGGTGTAGGTTAGTTCCCTGGGGTGCATCACAATATCACATGTCTTCTGACGAGGACACGGTTATGCATATGGCATGAAAGGATGACACTTTTGAGGAATTTCAGCAGGAGAGCGTGCTCAACTGTATGTGTTTCACTGTTCACACCCCATCATGCAAGGCGCTCATTTTCCAAATATGTTGACCGTTTGATTTATATTGATGTAATAGTTGTAATTCTGGATATGATGTGGAACAATGATGATTCTGCACTAGGAGTCAATTTTAGAATAAGAGATATTTTCTCTGGGTGGTGAGCTGAAAGCATAGAATAAGACATAGTTTTATAATGCACTCGTGTGCCTGAGTCAGCATGGTTTTGCTCAAAATACTAATATGCGTACTTGCGAATGAACTTGACCATATGCTGCGAATTGGAATATCATAAAATGCTGGAAAGAAGACACCGTTCTAGCATGATGATTTTGGTAGTCATCTTCATAATCTATGGTTGGTTTATGTTAAAGGTCATGGTCTTCTTGTGTACCTCAAATACATGTGCCCGTATTAGAAAATGAGCTCTGAATGAACCAATCTTGCCTGCTTTATACTTTGCTCAAATTTAATTCAAAGTTGGGCACATAAAGTGGGCTCATTCTCGTGATTTCTGATCAGAACCGTCTTATCGGTGATACGTTGTTAAGACACGGAAACAGTATTAAAGGTTGATTGTTCTTGTTGCAGAGATGCAGCGTTCATTACAATCGAGGCCCACCCCTCTTACTTGTGAACCTTTTACACAAGCAGTTTTTTTTTTCTCACCAAACCATTAGGCAAGCAGAGTCTTGCAATTTCTAAAATACTTGTGTGGATTGCTTGGATATTAATCAGTTCTACCTGTTGTTATATTTAACCGGTAATGGCTTTTTTTAGTATTGCAGTGCTTAAGATTTGCTGTTATATTGACATGTTAAGCTTTAACTTGGATATTTAATCTTTTGATTTCACCTTATTCTAACATGACGATGTTTTCCTGTTAGATAAGTGGGAGCTTTTCTGCAGCAAGGAAAGCGCTTTTATTAGTTTCAACCTGCCTCCAAGATAATCCTAGGCCAGACACAAGCAATTTTCCATCTGGAAGACCATTCGGGCCTCCAGGCAGTGGAGTTGGTTGTCCACCTGGTGTGGATCCTCATTCTCAAAGAAGCTATTTACCACCACCACATGTTCCTGACTATCATGCAAGGAATTTTTCAAGCAATGGTGCTGCCCCTGGTCCTAGATTCTTTGTTGAACAAGAGATAGTGTTCAGAATGATATGTTTAAATGATATGGTGGGCGGCGTAATTGGAAAAGGCGGTTCCACTATCCGCGCATTACAGAGTGAAACTGGTGCTTCAGTTAAGGTTATAGACCCTGTTGCTGATTCGGATGAGCGTATAATTGTGATATCTGCGCGTGAGGTGTGGCTCTAACTTAGAAAGAATCACTCATTTTCCTCTTATATAGTTTTAAGTGATGAAAATCTTATATTTCCTGTGCGAAACATATTTTGTATGGATCTGCATGTTGGTGAATACTTGCATATCATAACAATGCACAGCAAGTTGGATGCTGGCTCTATCCTGCAAGTATCGACAAGGATATGGGGATAACTTTGTCCATGCATTTTCTGTTGTCCGAAATGTTTATGACGGATGCAATTTTTGTTTGTGCAGAATTCTGAGATGATGCGTTCTCCATCTCAGGACGCATTGCTTCGGGTATATTCTAAAATCTCGGAGGCATCTATGGATAAAAGTTCTTCTGTACCTGCAAGGCTTCTTGTTCCAGCGCAGCATATTGGTTGCCTACTTGGCAAAGGTGGATCCATAATTGCAGAGATGAGGAAGCTAACAGGAGCCAGCATCCGAATTTTTGGGAATGAACAAATTCCAAGATGTGCACAACGAAATGATGAGCTGGTTCAGGTATGTTCCAGCTCCACTAATCAACCACTCCAGCTTTTGACTTTTCGTGCCTTTGTATGTTTCGATCTCGTGGACATCACAGTTATGTCTAGGTTACATGCCCTTTTTATAGTTCACTAATATGCCGGTAACCTGCACGGGTGGGCTGGGGGTTGCGATGTTGCATGCATATAGTGTTGTAGAGAAAAAAATGCTGGGTAGTAAAGATAGTTGATCTGAAGTGTCAGACTCTTAACTGAAAGAAACTGTGTTAGATGGATTGTCTGTTGGTGTATTTTCCTTAAAAGCACTGAAGGTTCATCATTGAGTGTAAACTTAGTTTACTCCACAACAAATAACACAATGTGTTAAGAATGTTCATTTAGTATGAAATGGAAATAACATCATGCATCAGCTTCAATTTGTATCAGCAAAAGGTCTCGCATTGAATAATTAAAAGTCCTTTCTACCTTTTTTAACATACACCAGGATTCAAAGAGAACTACAGAGTGCATTTTCTTCCAAAAAAAAAAGGGAACTGCAGGATGCCTTTGTCCTGTGAAGTAGTACAAGAGAACTAATATTTTCTTCGTTCATGTACTGTAGCTATGCTGGAACTCTTTCATGGTAATTTCTTAACTGCCATGAAAATAACAGTACGCGTCAACTTCAAGTTGTATTAGAAAAAGGTCTTGTGTTAAGTATTTAATATATTTTTTCTACCTTTTTTAACGTACATTAGGATACAAAGTGAACTATAGGATACCTTTGTACTGTGAAGTACTCCCTCTGTCAACTAATATAAGAGCGTTTAGATCACTAAAAGTGATCTAAACGCTCTTATATTAGTTGACAGAGGGAGTAGTATGAGAGAACTAATATTTTCCCGTTCATGTACTGTAGCTGTGATGCAACTCTCTCATGGTATTTTTTTAACAGTACCTATTTTATGCTCCAAGTCCTCCATTTGGAACATGATCTGAGTTAGTTAGTTCCTTCAAATTGTTTCCCTTGAACCTTCCTTCTAAAAAAATACACTTGTGATGCATATGTGCGTCAGTCACTATTTTGATATCATACTTAACAAATATATGGTCACCCAGAAGAAAAAAAATTAGGAGATCGCTTAAGGAGGATTGTTGAGTAGATGCAGTTCAGACTATAACTTTCTTGAGCCCTTGTTGCAGGTCACTGGTAGCTTCCAGTCCATCCAAGATGCATTGCTTCATATCACTGGAAGGATTAGAGATCTCATCATTCCCCCGAAGCCACATCCTAGTGGAGGCATGCCTCCGTATCCACCTGTTGGGAACCCTTCCCATCACCAGTCAAGACAAGAAGCTCCATCACATCACAGTGGAGGCATGCCTCCCTATCCTATGCATCCTTTCAGACCTAATCCTCCTATGGGTCCTTTTGATGTGGCAGATCCTCGACCACCTGGCCCACCTCCTTCACATCCAATGGAACACATGGGTGCTGATAGGATGCCCTACCCATATGGTTGTGAACAAGGAGGTCCTCGTCCTTTTGTTGAGCAGCCATCACCAAGAACCTGGGCTCCTGAGGTTAGTACATGGAGAATGCTGTTTGACATAAGTAAGCATAAATAATTTAGAATGCTGTTGGTAGCATATTGTGCACAAAGGTCTCTATTAAGAACTTCCACTGTCAAGTAACTCCCAGTAAAGGTTGCAGTTTAGGATGATCTGCCATTGGACTTTGTTCAAAACAATATCATTTGTAGGCACTGTGGTTGAATGTCCAAGAATCAGGTCCCTTATCATGTGCAGGCACCAGCAACTGACGCTCCAAGAAGCATGCCTGACACAGTACCAGCTGTAGATTTCAGAAAGGGGCCAGTGTCAAGGTAAGTTCAATGCTAACTGTTTGATTCGGCTTTTCCCATTCTTTTTTAATCATTACACTCTGGCTGTGAAACTAGAATTTATTATCAGATGATATAAATACCATGTGTACGATCTATGCGGAAGTTCTAGTCCATTGATAACTGAATCTGTAGGAGTGCCATACTTGAACCCGGAAAATTCCTTTTCTTAAAGAAATTAACACTGTTTTTCTGACATCATCAGCAGTGAAAACCAAGTGGCTACACCAGCAACTACAACAACTGAAGTTGTTATTCCTTGCAAGTACATAGGTTTTGTTTGTGGAACCAATGGCAGTGACCTCGACGAGATAAAAAAGGTACTTGCACTCTCTTGTTTATTGTTTACCTACATCAGATTAAACAATACTTTCCCATGTATTTCAGCTTTCCATCACTCTTGTAAACTCACTTGAAACAGTCCTTGAGTCTTTGGCTGCCTCTGGCTCTCTAGCCGTAAACTCTATGTAACTCGTTTAAGGAGCATCCGTTCACAGGGCTGACAGTATTGCACCTTTCAGATATCCGGCGCTGCAATTACAGTACATGATCCAAAGCCTGGAGATACAAATTCGACAGTTATTATATGCGGAGACCCCGAACAAACTAAGAAGGCGCAGAGCCTGATTCATGCTTTCATTTTTTGTGGTCTGTACCAAAAATGACCCGCGGCAGTGGTGATATTCGCCATCATAGAACCGTGGATCCTCCTCGGAGGTCTTCCACCTTGAGAGTTTTTTTCCCCTTTCCCTGAGAGGTTGTGTGTACATGTACAATAGTGATTGGGTTGTCTGTAGATAGGATTGAATCGGTGGCTGGACACACATGCAGCGCCATTGTAAGTTGTTGAGTCGATAGCTGGACGCATGGCGCCATTGTGTTGCTCAAAATTGATGGGTGGACAGCACCGATGTAAGTTGTTGTGTTTGGTTGAGGGAATTACCACCACCGATGTAAGTTGCTGTGCCTGTTTTCTTGTGTATGATCATTCATGGTAGGGAGTTTCCAGGAAATGCCATGGTCAGGCAAGGACAAGTTTCCAGCTGATGCTGCAAGACTTGACCTGCAGGATCAGAGACTGACCCGAGTCAACCGCTCCTCACCCACCCCACCCTGAGAGGGAGACTTGAGTTCAAACCATGTGCAAGGCCTTCGTTTGGAGCTCAGGAACTTCATGAAAACTAGTGTACGCGCTAATAACTGACAGGAATTGCAGCGGGGCCTGAATTCCTTTCTGGACAAGGCAGTTTCCGGAAACGCCGGAGAGCCCCGGCATCTTGGAATATGCATGGTGGTACGGACCGTTCCAAGCTACCAAGCGGACACGAAGAACCCACAAGGAGAAATGCACAGCCAGGACCTAAGCTAGACTTTGGCAACTACTCCCTCTAAATATAAGTCTTTTTAAAGATTCCACTACATATACAAAGTAAATGAGTGGATTTATACTTTAAAATATGTCTACATACATCTGTATGTGATTTTTAATAGAAATTTCTAAATATACTTATATTTAAAAAAGGAGGGAGTAGAAGAAATACACATCCAAGGCTTTTTGGTGGGTCTTCCCAGAGGAACTTCCAGGCAACTGCGAGCTTGACATTTCCAGGATCTTGTTGGTATGCTTTTCGGATGTACCCCCATTAATCAATTATCTATCGCCATGCCTTGGGCAAGATTACAAAGTGAAGCATGCATAGGAGTTGGCCACCTGTCATTTACGGCCTTGTAGCCCGGCAAGGAAGAGTGTGTGAACAGTACTCCCTCCGTCCATGTAAATGAAGGCTCATAAATTTTGACGATGCATTGTTTGACCAAGTTTTCATGGCAAAAAAAATATATATCAACAATTACAATGTAAATACTTCCTCCGTCACAGTTTAGAAGGCATACACATGCACGTGTACCTAGATTATCTATTTGACTTATATAAAATATATTATTTAATATAAAAATTATATCATTAAAAAAATAGAACATCTAAAGTTTCTAATGATATATTTTTTATTATATATGCCTCTTATTAAATTGGTCAAATTGACGACCTAGGTAAATGTGTCGGACTTGTAAACGGAGGGAGTAGATAGGATACGAAAAATATAGTTTCTTGTGTGTCCAATGATATTAACTTGGAATTATATAATTCTAGAGAACTTTTCATATTACAAACTTGGTCAAGCTGTACACTGCTTAGTCCTCGTTCCGACGATGCGTCTAGCATCATCAGAGGACGTGTGGAGATTTTTCTCCGACGGATCTCGTGGAATTCGGTCGGCGTTTGTCTTCAGTGAATCCACTTGGATCCGGTTGTTCGTGTGTCTTTAGGTTAGATCCTTCCTATCTACACTTTCTTCATCGGCGGCGGCTGCTGTTCTAGTGCGCTGGTCCTCTTGGGTCTTGGTATGACGACTTCTTTACTGTCTATTATAACAAATTTTGCTCGGCTCCGATGATGAAGGGGCGATGATGACGGCGCGTCTTTGGTTCGTTCTAGTAATTGTAGTTGTTGGTAGGTGGTTTGTAGACCTAGATGTAATTTTTACTTTTAGTGTTCTTTGTACTGTCTTGACAGTTGATGAATAAATCAGAATTTTTCCTCGTAAATAAAATAAAATTATACACCGCTTGATTTCAAATAAAATATATAAACTTTCCTTACAGACTCAGGGAGTACACAATAACCTCCCATGCCACGTTGCTACATGTTATCCACTCCAAAATGATTTGTGTTGGCACTCGAGTGATATTAATAATTCATGAAAGTGCCAATTCTCCACTTGGCAACGACGGTGAAGACGTTTTGCTGCAGCTGTGTCTGATTTTGATACAACCGACAAGATTTTTAGCTACATCGTTCATGGCAGAGCGGCGACCCGCGACGATGGCGACAACATTTGTGCTACAACCACCATCATTTTTTGCTATAACGGGACAAGAAATTTGTTACATCCTTCGTGATGGAGCAGCGACCCACGACGACGTTTTTGCTACAACCAACATCACTTTTTGCTACAACCGGGCGGGAAATTTGTTACATCTATTTTGGATGGTAGAGGCTGGTGGCCGACATTCACGGGGATCATGAGCGATGAGCGTCAGCAGCAAGGGGCGACAGGCATTGCACTGGGATGTTGGAACCATAACGCGTTGACGGCCGTAGTTGCAACAGGCGACGACCTGCGGGACCAGCATTGTGGCGAGTTAGGCGAGCAACGGTGATGGTTGGAAGTGCTCATCCATGATGGTGTCAGATTTTGGATCGCAGAGGCTTTTAAGCTCAACGGCGGTGTGCTTCGAGCTCGTCGGCGACGTGCTTTGAGCTTGCCGGCAATTGGTTGGGGCGCGGTCAACGCGGGGGGCACACGGGGATGCGCTGGCGACAGAGAGGAGCGAGGGGAGGAGGAAGATGCAATACAGTAGATTGAGCCATTGACCTGCCTCATCCGACGACTGTCAGGAAACGAATCAAAGGGCTACACAGCACCGACCCAAATTTGGGCCCGTGCGCCGACGCCTATCGCTACCCTTTGGTCAAATAATAATAAGTGTACATATAGCGACATGTCTCAAAAAGAGTATAGATATACCGTCAAACTTTCTCTAATTCATTTTATTCATTCACAACCTATTTGGTCATTTGTTTTATATTTAGCGTTGGATGTTGTCCAATTATTATTTTTATCGGGTGGTCTGGCGATCTTTAGGGTTAAAAAAATGTTAAGTCATAATCATTTTATAAGTTTTATAAAGTTATTATGATTTTCATTGATATTTGTTATGAAAAGTATCAAATTTTCTTAATCATGTAGATCATCTTGTGGTCTCTGTTGCTACTTAGTTGTTATTTTTAAATTATTTATAGTTAATTATAATATACTTCCTCCGTCCCTAAATAACTGTCTTAAATTTAGTAAATTTTGCATTAGAGATAGTACAAAGTCAAGACAGTTATTTTAGGACGGAGGGAGTATTCACGTAATCATGAATTTTATGTGAAGACATGTGTGTGCACCGTGTGTTACACACACTCACATCGCTGTGCATGAAACACATTAAATGGCTTGGTGAAAAAGAACTTGTGAAATAAGAAATAACATAAAATATTTGTTTTTATTATCGTTTACTATGTTCTTTAGTCTTTGGGTGTAAGTGCAACATAAATATTTTTTATCACAATACAAATGAAAGCGTTCATATACACACGCATACACTCACTCTTATGAACGTATACATACATCATATCATTATAAGCATTTTTGAAAGATTGAACCAACATATCATCTTAAAATTTACAAAATCATCTTAGACGTCTCGTCACCAACGAAAACTTCTCCTTTCATTAAATGCACATCATTAAAATCCTTAAATAAATTCAAAAATAATACGACTACAAGAATTTAAATTCTGATGGACTCTGGATACTGCCGTTCCTCTAACCATTCAACGATAGATTGGTTCGCAAGTGCAACATGAGTTTATGTATGTAGTCATACTGCTCTTGATCGCGTGGGACGCCGAGGGCCAAACAAGTTAACGTGCAACTCACCATCGTTGACATTTCGCGCCTAGGGACCATACATACCGGCAACAATCCATACCTAATAATAAAGCGGCTATTGCTTCCGTCGGAAAATCCACCGCGGCATTTTTATAAAAAAGTGTAATTTTCGCGAAGACCCTGGTCCACCCTGGCTTGTGCCCAGGCCGCTGCCACACCACTCGCCGTTGCGGCCGACCTCAACCACCACTGTTGTCGATCTCAACCCACCCGCCTCCGCGGCCGTACCTCTGCCCGCTTGATGCCCCCGTTTCGGCGCTCGAGCACAGCTTCTGGATCAAATCAACGCGACAACTACAATGACTGAGGCTGATGCGTCTGCTCAATGCAGAACGACGGTGGCGCGCGGATAAGGCGCGGCGGAGCGAAGTACTTGCAGGTGGAGGCGGGCCTCCATGGGTCACACGGGGAACTCCGAGGTTATGGCGCGGCAACGACGACTCCTTATGGCCAGATAGAGGCGCCTAACCCTTGCTCCCCTCATCGTATCCCCTCCTCCGGCAGGAACTCATCATCTGGTGAGATCCCCTCCCCATGCCTCCAACCGTGTGCCAAGCACCGGCAAGAAATTTTATTTTATGGGGATTTGTTTGTTGATGAATGAATGTATTGAATGTAAGATTGTATTGTTGTAGAGACAGAGAATGGAACACCACTTTCAGTTTGTCATCTGATCTCATATTCTCTACCCCATGAGTGAAATAAGATAACAGTCCATTGATCAATTCACGTAGCCTTTTTGTTTTGCTTTGCTTGTCCCGCTCAATTTCTTATCATGATGGAATTAACAATGGACGGGTTGATTTCTTAATAAAATAGGATATGACTGACTACGTTAGTTAGCTTATTATTTTAATAAATCAAAATGATTATAAAAAGATTAAAAACGTGTGGTATTTGTTTCTCCAGTTGCAACGCACGGGCCCTTTTGCTAGTAATAGGCAAAAGGACTAGAGATAACAAACACTGGCAGCTGTTGAGTTAAATCTGGCCGTCCGTTGATCAGATCCAACGGCCAGTACGCTACAGCCGCGATATTTGCTACCCGCACCCACCGGGGTACCCGAGGACGAAGCGCCATCCGCTGGCCAGTCAAGCGCGGCGCCTTCCTGGAAGCTTCCCTCCCGCAGCTGAGCCGCTACGGGTACCCCGATAAATACGCTGGACGGGAGTACTACAGGACAGGGGACTCTGCTGCTGCCACTGAACGACGACGACGACAACACACACACAGTTGGTGCGCACGCGAAAACCGAGGCGAGGCGATCGCGCCGGCGTCCCCCGCCGAGCTCCAGAGCCTTCCGCCAGGCCGGCGGCTCGGCGTCGTCTCTCCTGCGGCCGCGGCACGGAATGGCGTCGCCGCCGCCGCCGCCGGAGGTCGCCGTGGCGGTTGGCGAGGAGGAGGGGGAGGGCCGGGAGGCGCAGGGAGAGGATGCGTTCGACATACCCGGCAAGAACGCCCCGCGCGATCGCCTGCGGCGGTGGAGGGTACGTGTGACTGCCGTCCTCGACACTGCTCCTTCCGGTTCAAATTTCAGTGGGGGTTTGGCCTCCACGACGTCGCTTCTTTCATTGGGGTTTTCTTGGTTTCCTTTGAATGGCCATCAGCTTGATCTGACATCTCTGAGCTTCTGATTGATGGATGGATGGATGAATGCCTGACAATGATGGAGGGTTGGATTGATTTGATTCTTTTAAAACAAATAACTGAATTTATGAGCAATGACTTGATGTGTTGAGAAACTCTGTGGGTTAATGATTGTTGATTTATGTGCACCAGGATGTTGCATCAGCTACTTCATCCTACTATATCTGCTGTGTCTGTATATTCTGTCCATATACTTCTAAACTGGAGTGCCTTGTGTGATTGTTGCGGTTTTTTGGAGATGATAATTGTTGCAGTTCAGTTTATTAGGTAATCTTATAGTAATAACTGTCTCAAGGTTATCATGATGTTAAGCCGCACCATTGATCATTGTGAAGCTTACTGGTAGACTTGTATAAAGTAGAAGGATGCTCCCCCCAGTCTAGATACATCAGAATCTGGAAAGTTTGTTAGCCTATATTTTTCTTCAGGTAGTACGTACTGGAATAGATTTTAAACTGTGGGGGGGTTTTGATATTCCATATCGCCGATGGAAATTCTCAAGAAAAACATAAAGTGTGATGTATAGGATGGGAAGAGGTATTTTGTACTTCACGTCTCGTCTTATATTATTACTTATAGTAAGCCTCTTCTCCCTTCATTTCAGCAAATTGCTCTTGTGCTCAACGCTTCACGCCGTTTTAGATATACTCTAGATCTGGAGAGGGATGAAGAGAGAGAAAACTTGAGAAGAATTATACGAGCTCATGCACAAGTTATACGGGTAAGTAATGCGGCATCTGCCAGTTGACAAATAGTGCCTCTCATTTACCTATTACATTTGCTCATTCTATATTTGGATTCTTCAGGCAGTGTTCCTTTTCAAAAAGGCTGGTCAAAAGGAGCTACAAGGTACAATCTCCAATGTCCTACTAGTCGCTAAATGGTTGGATGATTGCACACATTCCTAATAAAATGGTGATGCGTCGCCATGCACGACCATATTTACATGTAAACACTGTCACTATATTGTACACAGCCACACAGTTCTCTGATCCATGTAATAGCCATTGTTATGTGACGAAAACTTTTCACATTTGAACTGAAATATGATATGCACACCTATCTTAGCAACCTTTAGCTTGCTTCTTCTTCTGCCTATTTCTGATTATTTGGCCACCTATATAGTACTCCCTCCGTTCCTAAATATAAGTCTTTAGAGAGGTTTCATTAGTGGACTACATACGGATGTATATAGACATACTTTAGAATGTAGATTCATTCATTTTGCTTCGTATGTAGACTCCTAGTAAAATATCTTAAAAGACTTATATTTAGGAACGGAGGGAGTATTTGTTTGTGTGCAGTGTGTGTGCTTAGTCAAAACACGTGATACCTTATAATATCTCATTTCATTAAATCTCAATCCAGTTATTCCTGCTAAAACACATCTTTATCTTTCTTTTAGTTTTATGTTGTATAATAGCTGATATAGTTCTGTCTGATCAAACAGAATCTTACAATGGTACAAAACCGGAGTCACTCTCTCAAAGATTTCCAATTGATCTGGAAAAGCTTGTAATGTTGAACAGAGATCATGATGCAATTATGCTTCAGGAGGTTGGAGGGGTAGGTTCAAATGAATTTCAGTTGGATTGACACCCTTTTTTATTTGCTAGGCAGTTATTCATATATTTATAATGGCATGTCCTTGCAGGTCAGTGGGCTTTCAGATTTACTAAAGAGTAATTTAGAGAGAGGAGTTAGCTCAAATGAGGATGATCTGTTGCACAGAAGAGACCTTTTCGGAGCAAACACCTATCCGCGCAAGAAAAGGAAAGGAATATGGGTACGCTGGTTTTCCTTATGATTGACAGTAACTTGCAATTCAGTTTTCTAGCGTGCCTGTCTTATTTTTCGTTGTTATTACTTTATTGTGGGCGGTAGGGGTGATCAAAACATATTTTATGATGCTAAACTATTTTTCCGTGACAAGTATAAATTTATTAAAGTTGAATGTATATGTAGTAATTGCAGAAACAAATATACTTTGCAATGTCAGAACTTAGAGCATACATGCGCACCATGTGAAGTTTACTCTTCCTTATGGAACTTCTGAGCCTTAAACACATATATCCCAAGTTTAATATCTACCAAATAATTATTTGCAGCGCTTTGTATTTGAAGCTTGTTGGGATTTAACCCTTGTGATTCTAATGGTAGCTGCTGCTATATCATTATCACTGGGCATTGCAACAGAGGTACTTCATGACATTATGATTTACCTTGGCTCCTTTGTTCATGTATTCATTTTGTCTTGTCTTTACACTGTAAGAATGGTTCAATTTCGTAACACTTATTCCTATTTTGGTTTCATCGTTGACGCTTTATTTAGGGTGTAAAAGATGGATGGTATGATGGTGGAAGCATATTCTTTGCTGTCTTTCTTGTGATATTTGTTACAGGTAAAACATTACTACGTTTTATTTTTATTCTCTTCTCTCCTGTTGTTATTGAGTTTTGTGCACTAATCAACTCATACAAAAACTTACGTTGTAAAGGGAAGTGACAGTTATACTTATATTTCAACACTCTCCCTAACATTGGGGGATTATTCAGGCCTACATTGTAGACAGTATGTGTTGTATTGCTATATTGGGCTGCACATGTAGGCAGGATGCATCTGTGCATTTTTTTTCTCGAACAATGCATCTTCTCAAACGGTGACTTGTGAGTCAAGGGGACTCCACATCACCACAGCTATTTGTCCTCACTGTCGACGCGCTGGGCCACCTCATGCATCGGGCGCTCCAGACCGGCATACTCCGGCGGCTGCACCCCCGCTGTACTGTTCCGGCCGTCTCTTTATACGCCGACGACGTGATGCTGTTTTGCCATGCTGAGATGGATGAGGTGCTCGCGGTGAAGGGCATCCTAGGCATTTTTGAGGCCGCGTCGGGCTTGCAGGTCAACTATGGCAAGAGCTCGGCCACGACCCTGCATGGCGACGAGGATAGTGCTGCCTTGCTGGAGGCGTTGGGCTGCCAGGCGGCAAACTTGCCCATCACCTACCTGGGCATACCGCTCACTACCAGACGACCCACTGTGGCTCAGATGCAGCCGTTTGTTGATTCTGTGGCCGGCCGCCTCCCGACATGGAAAGCATGGCTCATGAACAAAGCTGGGAGGTTGGCATTGGTCAAATCGGTCCTCAGCGCGATTCCAATCCACCAGATGCTTGCCCTTGCGCCCCCGAAGAAGACCCTGAAGCAACTAGAGAAGATCCAGCGGGGCTTCCTTTGGGCTGGCCGCGCGGCTGCACAGGGAGGACACTGTCACGTTAACTGGCGCACGGTCAACCGGCCACTAGCGCTTGGAGGGCTGGGCATTCGAGATCTAGAGCGCACAGGGCTCGCGCTCCGACTGCGGTGGCTCTGGTTATCAAGGACGGACGCCGACAGAGCTTGGCAAGGCCTGGACCTGCAGTTCTCCCGTGAGGAGATCAGCCTCTTCTACGCCTCCACCTTCATGGTGCTAGGTGATGGCCACACGGCGCTGTTCTGGGAAGACCGCTGGCTGCATGGGCAGTCGATTCGCGAGCTAGCACCCCTGTTGTACCTATGCATCCCCAAGAACAGGAGAAGGGTGCGGACGGTGGCGGAAGGCCTAGCCGGCAATGCTTGGGCCCGTGACATCCGCGGTGTCGTGGGGCTGCAAGAGATTGGCCAATACCTGACGACATGGCAGCGCGTCACGCACACCACCTTGTCCGCTGAGCCAGACAAGCTTATCTGGAAATGGACTGCTAATGGAGAATACTCGGCGCGATCCTGCTATCAGGCAACCTTCCACGGATCCTTCACTTGCCATTCCTGGCAGTTAATCTGGAAGGGATGGGCTCCGCCGAAGGTCAAGTTCTTCCACTGGCTTGCGAACCTGGATCGATGCTGGACCGCGGACAGACTTGCTCGCCGCGGCCTCCCACATCACGCCCGCTGCCTGCTTTGCGACCAAGAGCCAGAGACCATCCACCACCTGCTACTGGCCTGCCCCTTCACGCGGCAAGCCTGGCACGAGGCTCTTTCCTGGCTGCGCTTACCAGCCCCCACACCGGAGCAGGATATCTCCATTCAGGATTGGTGGATTAGGGCGAGAGATGCAACACCACCATCGCTCCGCAAGGCGCTGAGGTCCACCACGCTGCTAGTTCCATGGATGATCTGGAAACATAGGAATGCGTGTGTATTTGATCATGCCACTCCGTCGCTCTCCGAGCTCTCGGATGGGATCAAAGATGAAATGAGGTGTTGGGCTAGAGCCGGGGACAAGGGGCTTAGGGTAGTCTTGCCCCCATCCTGGGATGTTCATTGAAACTGCTTGTAACCTGCTGTAATAGTCTCCTCTGAGACTGACTTCCCCTCTTTTCAATACAAAGAAACGCACATCTCTGCGTTTTCTCGAAAAAAGTATTTTCACACAGCAGTACCTTTCTTTTAAGAATGAAGTAAAATGATCTGCTGACTGTCAAACTCAGAACCTTTTGCTCTGACATGATAATGACTGTAATGCGCTAACCAGTCCATAGAAAACCTTAAGATATTAGGGAAAAACATGTGTTCCACTCGAATATCAGCATTGTATTTGTGCATGATAATCTAATAATATACATTGCGTTAGTGATTTGCATGCATGTTGCTGTACTGGAAATAATCATGCCCTGATATTTGTTTCTTCACAACCATTTTAGCAACCAGTGATTATAGGCAATCTCTTCAGTTTCAACATCTGAACGAGGAGAAACAAAACATAAAAGTTGAGGTGAGTATGTTCATCCTGATAATTTTGGAGCGTACTTTTTTTGTTTAAGATGTGAGTCATTGGCAGTGTATGATTTATTGTGACCAATCATTAGGTTATCAGAGGTGGTAAGAGAGTAGGAGTTTCAATATTTGACCTTGTGGTCGGCGATGTTGTTCCCCTCAAAATTGGCGACCAAGTAATGCATTCATCACATATTCCACCTTTTGTCTACATTTCAGCTATTTTTTGCAGATTGACGTGATTACATGCATTATTTGACTTTCAGGTCCCTGCAGATGGTGTCCTGATATGTGGTCATTCTCTTGCAATAGATGAATCAAGTATGACGGGAGAGTCCAAAATTGTAAGTGTTGATAAAAGGAAAAGAGCAATAATTATTGTTTTCTGAAATCTGCCTTCTTAAATGTTCCAAGTATGTTATACTACTGCCAGGTTCATAAGGACCAGAAGGCACCTATGTTGATGTCCGGTTGCAAGGTCGCAGATGGCTATGGCTCTATGTTGGTGAGTATCACTTGGTTGAGCCTTCCAAGTGCATGAAGTATTCAGCTTGTTCTTTCGTATTACACAATTGTGTGGCTGCCGGTGTATTTTCTATAATATGTTAGCATCTCATTCATTCCATAAACATATAGGTAACAGGCGTGGGTACTAATACTGAATGGGGTATGTTGATGGCCAATCTTTCAGAAGATATTGGTGAAGAAACTCCGTTGCAGGTTAATTCCTTATGTTCGTTTTTTACGACAAGTTAATTAATTTCTCATGGTATGTACCACACAGAGAATAGCGTCAACTTATATTGACCTTTTTGTTTATATTTTATGGCTATGTTCCCACTTGTTCAAATTGTGGAGTAGGTGCGCTTGAATGGCGTCGCCACTTTAATTGGTATCGTGGGTTTATCTGTTGCTGGTGTTGTCCTTGTCGTACTTTGGATAAGGTGGTTTTCTGGTACATTCATCCATTGTTATGGTGCACTTTAAGTAAATATTCTGCATTTCGTGGATATGCTTCTCATGGTCACCTTCCATAAAATGCAGATATTTTACCGGGCATAGCAGTAATCCAGATGGAACTACTGCATTTGTGGCTGGGACTACTGGTGCAAAACAGGGATTTATGGGGGCAATCAGTATTTTTACAATTGCTGTATGTAATCCTAACCAAGCTTTCTTGCTTAATCACTATGATGATGAAGAGCATCACTTCTTTCCAAGTGAGCTGATTCTACAACATTTGCCACTGTAGGTAACTATTGTGGTTGTTGCTGTTCCTGAAGGACTCCCTTTAGCAGTAACATTGACGTACACATCTTTGACCTTTTTTATACAAATTCCTTAGAGATGATAGGTGCATTAGACTGATGCTAGTTTACTTTTAGCCTTGCATATTCAATGCGAAAGATGATGCGAGACAAGGCTCTGGTAATACATACAAAGAGATTTACAAAGAAAAACCTTGACTCCAGTATATAATCTGTGTTTTTGGTTTGGCATACAGGTGAGACGACTTTCATCTTGTGAAACAATGGGGTCGGCGACCACAATTTGCAGTGACAAGACTGGAACTCTTACCTTGAATAAGGTTTGTAAAGTCAATAGGCACTCCTCACAAAACGAAATGAAAAATGCTATATGTACTCCACTGCATCGAATCAGTAATGTCTTCAGTTTGTGTAGTGATTCTGTATCTTATTATTGTTTCTAATTGATCGTCTAGATGACAGTCGTGGAAGCATATTTGAGTGGGACGAAGTTGAATCCTTGTAATAATACCGGGATGATGTCTAGCAGTGCGGCATCTCTACTTGTTGAAGGAATTGCACAAAACACGGCAGGGGCTGTGTTTTCACCAGAGGTACAGTATGGCTCACGTGTCATATCAAAGGATGTCATCCATGTTAATATGTTTTCATGTATTCAGGATGGAGGAACTGCTGAAATTGCGGGTTCGCCAACTGAAAAAGCAATTCTTTCTTGGGGTCTTAAGGTACTTCATATGTTCTCTTTTGTTTATCATTAACTTCTTTCAAGTTTGTCCCATTAAATTGACAATCTCTTTCATTCATCATTATTTCTTCAAGTTTCTTCCATTAAATTGACAATTAACTGCATAGATTGGGATGAATTTCAACGATGTGAGATCAAAATCTTCAGTTCTCCATGTTCTCCCATTTAACTCAATGAAGAAATGTGGTGGCGTTGCAGTGCAAGTGGTAAGCACATTTGCATATTCTTGAAATTATGAAGGAAATCATCTCATTTAAATAAGAAACGGGCCTTTTCATATTCATTATTTGTGGCTTACTACATATCTGACTTTTTCATCGGTTTTGCATCTTGTAATTTCTTTGTGCGCTTTTATATCTTTCAGAAAAATAGTTCTCACACACTTTCTATGTAAGTTGTATGTGTTTTTTCTGATCCTGTCAAGGCAACATTTGTTTTGTTTTGGATTTTCTCTTTTTCCTTCTTTATGTATCAATATATATTGCAAATGCTTATAATGAAATCTTTCCTAGTTCATTTTGTTTATGTTATCTCAGTGCTGTTTGGTTTTATAAGTGCAGTCGGATGCTTATGCACACATCCACTGGAAAGGTGCTGCTGAGATAGTATTAGCATCTTGCAAAAGCTTGCTTTCTATTGATGGTTCAGTTCATCCGATGAGTTCTGACAAGGTAATACCAACCCAAATTAATTGGGGCTTCACTTCTGAAGTTTTACTAAATTGCTGGTACTTTTACAGTATAATGAATTGAAGAGATCCATTGACGATATGGCAATGAGTTCACTGCGCTGTATTGCTTTTGCATATTGCACCTGCGAGCTCACAATGGTTCCTAGGGAGGATCTCGATAAGTGGCAGTTGCCTGAGGATAATCTGACTCTTCTTGGAATGGTCGGGATAAAGGTGTGTCTTGCAAGTTGGTGTTTATTTGTGCTTCTGCTAGCATTTGAATAGTTTACACTGATTCTACTCTTTCTATCTTCATTTATGGCTAATTTTAGCAATCCATACCATGACACCATATCAGCAAAAAAGAGTACAAGGACAGAATAGGCCATCTTCATCTTGCTAGTTGGATGCTTGAAAACCACAACGTAAATTTTGATGTAAATGAGACACTACAGATTAATAAGAGATGGAGAAACTGAACTAAATGTGTCTTGTTTGGAGGTTTCTGAAAATAGTTAGTCATGAGGTTGGCAAGCACGTCAAGCAGTCCCTACCAACCACAGTTTTTGGATGATACTTGGCCATGCTAGTTCATCAGTTTTATTTGCGTCACTTGTTCCTCATGTCTCCCATCATCTTTCAGAACTCTTTATGTTCGAATCTGTTTAGGCACATTTTTTTTCCAGTTTTACCATATAACTGTTATCTCCTGATGATTGCATGCAGCTATTCACCCCTATAAATTCTTTTTTGATGTAGGATCCCTGTCGCCCAGGAGTAAGGGATGCTGTACAATTATGCAGTGCTGCTGGTGTGAAGGTTATTATCTTCTGTGGTTTATTATTCTTTGCTCTTATTTTCTTTCCTTCTATTCTATTTCAAATTCTTTCCCTGCGATTTTGAACTGATTGAGTTTGAGGTTAGGATCAAAGCGGTTCGCTTCTGAGATATTTATGATGCTTCAGTTCCTTTTTTACATGTTGTCAACAATATATCATATGAGGCAAGTTCCGAACGCTTCACGATGTGAATTTGACTAAACAGGTCCTTTATGTACCAATGGAAGCACTATACTTCCACAGTTCCAATAGTTCCTTCATGTGGCCACTTTACAAATATTTGCCTGTACCTTCTCCATTTGATTTAAATATCCTTGGTACTGCTTCCATACCATGTTAGGATAGTAATTTGTCATGCCTGATGTCTGTTAGTTGATCGAATAATGTGATGGAAGTATGACAGAATAACGCCTGATGCCTGTTTTGTTGTTCATTTAAACTAAATTAATAAGGTAAAATTGCAGATATACTTGGATCATCGTTGTTGATTTGTTTCAGCTATGTATTGCAGTGATCAGATGGGCAGAAGTTGTAATATTAAGCTTGATTCTGTTTTTATGTTTTAAGATAAGTAGATAACACATTGGCTTCTCGCATTTGATTAAAGCATTATCTTGTTGTTCTCAGAAAGTATATTTGTTTTAGGTACGGATGGTCACAGGAGATAATGTTGAAACAGCTAAGGCCATTGCTCTCGAATGTGGAATACTAAATGCAAAAGATGTTGCTTCAGAGACAATAATAATAGAGGGGAAGGTGTTCCGTGAAATGTCTGAAACTGCACGAGAAGAAGTTGCTGACAAGATTACAGTAACCCACTTCTCTCTATCCCTTCATATTCACCATCTACATCATTTCGGAGCTTTCAAAACTACAAACAGGATATTATTTAGTATAAATAAGAATAAATTGTCTATGATGCAAAGTACTTTGTAATTTCCAGATTTTTTTTTTTTGCTAAGTGGACTCAGTCAATTTATATACTTTTATTTCAGGTAATGGGACGGTCTTCTCCAAACGACAAACTTTTGCTTGTACAAGTTTTGAAAAGGAAAGGTCATGTAGTAGCTGTAACCGGTGATGGCACCAATGACGCCCCAGCATTACATGAGGTCTGTCTGCAACTGCAACTATGTCATTATGTGTTGAATTGTCAACCTAGAATCATGTTGTTGTAATCCTATGTTATTTTTGTCATATAGGCTGATATTGGTCTTTCAATGGGCATCTCGGGAACAGAAGTTGCTAAAGAAAGCTCGGACATTATAATCTTGGATGATGATTTCACATCCGTTGTCAAGGTGATCTTCTCCAACATCAAAGCATAATTTCTATTTTTTATAAAGAAGCATAACATCAGCATGTTAGCCTGCCATTGTGCTTTCAGTTATCCCGCGCAGATACCAGCATGGTTTGTCCATGTGCAAATATCTATTTCCAGAGATACATTATGACAGACGTGCATGCACAATATCTTGTGTGTGTCACACACCATAGCTGTGGTCTATTTGAACCGGGCTACCCCCCTTTTCCGTTACTTTCATAACGGAAATACAAGGACCATAGCTGTGGTCTAGTGACTACTTATTTCAAACTTCTATGTAGAGCATAAATCTTAACTTTCCTTCCTTGTGTTAGGTTGTTCGTTGGGGACGGTCTGTCTATGCAAATATTCAGAAATTTATCCAGTTCCAGCTGACTGTTAATGTCGCTGCCCTGGTAATAAATGTGGTTGCTGCTGTGTCCTCTGGTGCTATTCCTCTGAATGCAGTTGAGGTTGGACTCTTTTCTTGATTTGTGTTATTTAGCTGACATGCACATAAAAAATATTGAAAGAAACAATCATAAATAGGTAGTAATATCTTTGTGGCAGACTGCTAAATCTTATGAATAATATGGCGAACTACTAAGATATTATAGATCATGCTGCAAAAATCTATCTAAGATACTCTGAAGAAAATAGTGCCCTGTTTATTTGTTTTCAACCACATCATTATTTCTCTTGGCAGCTTCTTTGGGTGAACCTTATCATGGACACACTAGGAGCCCTTGCATTAGCAACTGAACCACCAACAGACAACCTAATGAAGAGACATCCTGTTGGCAGAAGGTACGATACACAGTCCCACAAATTATTGACAATTTCCTGTATGTAATAAGTCAAAACACCAATATATAACACTTCTCATTTCACTTCTGCAGGGAACCTCTTGTTACAAATGTCATGTGGAGAAACCTGTTTATCCAGGTCTCTAGTTGTCTAACTCACCTGTCTGTATGCACGCATGCTATTAGAAACCTGTTGAATCAGATTTTCTTCATCTCTGTATGGATTTGTTGCAGGCTCTTTACCAGATAGCAGTTCTTCTCATCTTCAATTTTGACGGCAAAAGGATTTTCCATTTGCATAATGAAAGTCGAGAGCACGCTGACAAAATTAAGAACACCTTTGTCTTCAATGCATTTGTCTTCTGCCAAGTAAGATCACTTGGAGGAATTTTCTTCCAACATCCACCGATTTAATATTCGAAATTCGAAACTATAGTTTGGTGTCTCTTCCTAAGCTATCATTGATTCCTTCAGCACATCCTTGCCGCATACCAATTTTGTCATCGGATGTGTCATATATGTAAGAAATCATAGAATTCTTTTCTTATGCCTCATGTTCCATTTATGTCAGATCTTCAATGAGTTCAATGCTCGCAAGCCTGAGGAGAAGAATGTCTTCCTAGGAGTTACAAGCAACCGCCTTTTCATGGGTATAGTGGGTATAACTACCATTCTTCAGGTAACAATGCCGTAACATGCTAGTATATGAATGCATACATGTTTTCACAAGGCACAAGTAGGATCATCATCTCATCTGGTGGATCTTAAAAGAAACAACTGAGTTTCTGAGCATCATCCATCTTGCAGATCTTGATAATTGAATTTCTCGGGAAGTTCTTCGGAACTGTTAGGCTCGGTTGGAAGCTATGGGTGCTATCAGTTGCCATTGGTGCAGTAAGGTATACACAGGGGAACAAAACACCCTGCGTATTGTGTGATATACTGATTTCATATATCCAGATATCTACTGCCCTTAGTATATGTGCCAGAATTTTTTTGTCATTTTAGTCTGGGTGTTAAATTTCCAACACGTTGATGGCAAGCCATAAATTGCTCTCTAAGAACTGTTAAAGAGTGATTTATTCTTCCTTCCAATGGCCACATTACCATCTATCTCTATATTTCTCAATCCAGCTGGCCTCTCGCGTATGTTGGCAAGTCCATTCCTGTCCCCGCCACACCTTTCCAGGATTACTTCAAGCATTGTTCTGTCTGGAGAAGGCCATGCCGCCGCGGCGGTAATTCCCTGCATACACAGTTGCTGATCCTTGTGTTTCCTTTGTTTTCGCCCAATGAGCTTATAGTAACTAGCCCCTACATGCATTACATTGTGTGCTGCAGACGAAGAGCAGGGCAGCAAGAGCTAAGACTTGGCCCGAGGACTAGGAACAACTTTTGGAGAAAACCGGGCAAAAATTCAAGGCTTCATCTCATCTGGAGCTTCAGAGAGGGGCAAAGAGCAGTGTCCCTGTAAAATAGATGGCACTCAGTTGTAGTTAGAAAATACTAGTACTGTATGGGGTTAGGGTTAAACTCCCATCCATATGGCTGTGAATTTGGAACAAATTGTGCTGCTATAGAACAGTGTTTGCTTTTGTTGTAAGTTGCAGTTGTTTCCACTGATTGCTGGTGCCAGCCAGGTCCCTTTTGCACATTCTGTTGGATTTAACAGCTCCAACTACCAAGCAACTATTGTGATTAAGCTACTGCAAGGTCCAATGTAGCCCAGTGCACTTTCATGGCTGCCCCCCGGTCAGTTCACTTTGCAGCAGTTCATCGGATTCTTAGATATATTCGAGGTACCTTTTCTCGAGCCGTCCTTTTTTCTGTCATCGTCTTCTTTAGAGTTGCGTGCAACTACTGATGCCGATTGGGCCTTCAGATGGGAGCCTTCACCCCCGATAAGTGCCCCAGATGGGAGCCTTCACCCCCGATAAGTGCCATCAGGGGCCGGAGACGGAGATGAAGGCAGCAAATCATTGAGTTGAGTTAGCTTTTCTTGTGAGCTGTTGCTTCTTGATTAAGTAGAGAAAATTGCAACATAGTGATAATGACCACAAAGTGTCATTAATAGAGAAACTTGCACAGTTATTAGACAGAAATCATATCTTCCATTGAGAACAAAAACTTTAGAGCCATTTCTGCCAGAACTGGTGAGCTGATGTAGGATGATTAAGCACATACAACTTGGTACATGAGGCACGCTCTTTTCACATGCCTAAAGACTCTCATGGTCCACTCTGTAGCACACTGTAATCATGTATGTGTCTGGTGTTTGTTCCCAGACAACATTCTAGTAATACTGTGCTTCACACAACAAAACCTAAATCAGTAATAATACAACAACAGCGCTTGCATATCTACCCAAAGCACGGCCAAGCAGCTCACCCCAGTTCATTATTATTACTGACAATAAACGAACTAGGCGGCAGAACTAGCAGTAGCACGAGTAGGCGAAGTGGCTCTTCTTGGTGATGTATGTGGAGACGAAGTCTGAGGCCTGCGCTGAAGCGCCCCCAACCGGAGCGGGGACAAGGATCTGGGTCAGGCCTGACGCGATCCTCCTACCGGCCACATTTCCATAGAACATGCCGGGGATGGCAGGGACGAAAACGTCGCTCTGCGAGCAGACCTCAAGGTCCAGGGCCCTTGCTAGGTCTGAATCGCCAGAGTTCAGGAACTCTCCTTTCTTCTCAGCCGGCATTATGTCATCCTGCACAAAGACAGATTGTATGTCAAAATCCTGCCAGGTACGCTTTTTACCTGTAGAACATGGTTCTGCTGCACCACAAGTTACAAGAACAAACTGAGTGGATCTCTTGGGTTTTCTGTGTGTTTCAAATATATCATCGCAACAGGTGAAATGGGTCAGGAGAAAACAGAATATGATCCACACTAATTAAATGGTACTGGATGAGTTACTTGCCTTGGTATAAGTGTGTGGAAATGCCTTCTTCAGATTATTCAGGCCTTTGTGCCACCATGTCTCTGTCAAGTAGATGGTTGTGTTAGCAGAGAAGCCGACCTTCTTCAGGAAATTCAGAACCTCCTGAGGATTATAACAGCCTTTCCTTCTTGCACCTCCGCTTGTTTTACAGGTCTTCTTCTCTAGCAAGTCGGTCCGCATATCGACCGCCAACACCCTGCCATCCGACTTCTCGCTTAGTTCTTTAAGCTTGCCCACCATCTGTTCAGCCACTTCTGAATATTCTGGCTTCAGTTTGAGCCCCGCGAACATTGCATGGCAAGCAGTTGAGTCCAAGTCCTTGTTATTCGTCCCTTTCGGTTTCAAACTTACTGAAGAGAAAATAATTGCAAGCCGTAGGTAACTATTCTTTTGGAAGGCGGGCTGAATGGTGTCCAGGATGAAGTCCTCTGTCACCCGGTTTGGTACTCTAATAACTGCTGGCTTCTTAGTGGTCCATTCAGCAGGAAGTTTATCTACTATTTTGACAACACCATCCAAGTTCTTCTTGAATTTTTCCACATCATACATTTCTTGGAATTTTCTGTTCATGGAATTTATATCATTAATTAAGAATTGAGATGCCACTCCAAGGTATCAGTCATCAATAATTGTTCTCCAAAGTAACAAACATCGGCGTCTATGAAATGAAAGTACAGTGGTGTTGTGGTCTTGTGGAATTCAGAGCATTATTGTATATTTTAGAGAACTTACTATTCATTATTTTGAATTGCAGAACCAAATGTAAATTTATCTGGGCAGGACAGTAGAGAATGTGATAAGAAACTTCTTTTCATTGTTTATCCATACTAAATACACAATTCAGTATTCAAATAAAACTAACCACTCATTGACAAATAGAGTCACCAGAGTTATCTTAAGAGTTATCTTAACAACGATGATCCAAGAATGTCACCAGGTCCTCATGTAGTGAACAAGGAATTTTTCCAGATTTTCATGTGGTGAACACATGTTTTCACCAATAGGTGTCTGTAGGAAGCCTTATCTTATGGAACTGATTAAAATTGCATCATTTCTTTAGAAACATACCGACTCTTTCCTAATTCACTTCCTCTGATTTCTGGAAGTACAAGTGTTGCACCCAGATACCTTGCAATCACTACAGCATCAGCAATCTGCAGACAAAGGGCCAACACAGGACCATAAGCTGATTTTCTTGTTACTCAACTATATTCATAAGGGCAAGTTCCAAGCTACGGGCGTACCTGTGATGTATGATATTCAGGGCCAATAGTCAACGACAAGGTAACAAAACCGTTAGGCTGATCATCCTCTGCAGAAACCACAAGCATGAGTAACCAGATTAATCGGTAATAGTTGTGGATGTGACAGAAAACTTGTTGAGTAAATAATATTGTTACTTGGGCTTGGTTTGGTCCAGCAGGGCTTAATCTCCTCAGTAGCCTCCGTTTGGAGCTCCACTCCAGCCTTAGTAATTTCAGTATTGCCTGCGACCTTCATTGCAGTGAACTCCACGCCTGTTGCGTCTACGGCGAGCTGTTGAATGTTCAGTTTGAGAGCAGTTATATAGCATGGCCACATCAGTTAAAAGCAGCAAAAAACTTCCATCAGTTAAAAGCAGCAGTTGATATGTTTGTTGGCATAGCATCTGAACAAGCCAAGGAGTGTGAGACAGGGAGAGTATAAGCTGGAGGAACCTAAAATGAGATTACTCTGTATAAGTCTCACTGTCTAGCTCATACTCTAAAATGAGATTACTCTGCATAATAAAGAAATTAAAGTCTTTACTTTGCCTCCCCTTTTGCATTTTTATATCTTTACAATTGATGGTTTCTTTTGACTGATATGTCCCCACAAACCGTGCTTTTTTCTAGGGAAAGCTCGTGGTCGTAGGAGTAATAATTTATTAAGTACCACAGAACCCAAGCTTCTGAATCTCTTTTTTTTTTTTTGACCCAAAAGCTTGGTGCAACGTGCTGAAAAACTAGGATTGGGTTATTAATAAACCCTAGCTAAGCCCTCAAAGTCAAGGTCATGTGACAGTCTGACACACAACCCTCGAGATGCCTTTCCTAGTTTAGATCCACCAGTCACTTCAGATTTGGAGCCATTCATTGCACAAATCTCAGCATTAATTGAACTTTTATTCGAGTGTTTCAGGTGACTGGGGCAGCAAATCCGCTGAGATTTCTGGCAAGAACAGGTGCGAGAAAATGAAAAATCCCCAATCCTAAGCACAATACTGCATAGACGAGTCAAAACCCGCAGAGGCAAAATCGTCCCTCGCATCTAGCGCTCTCTGGACCAACCAAACGACGCGGAATCAAGCGAATGGCAACCCAAATCAGGAACCGACGGAACAGAGCAGCGGCAGCGCCCCCCCAAACGCACCCCCTGCAAATCTCCTTCCAGAAAAAGTACACCCCCCCTGCAGCGCAAACCGGAAGCGGGAGGAGGAGGCGGGAGATCTCGGCTAGTACCTCGGAGACGGAGGTGAAGTGGTCGTGCTTGATCATGTTGCCGAGCATGACGAACATGGAGAGGGTGAGGAACCCCGCCAGCACCTGCCGCGGGTCCACCATTGCGCCGGCCGGCCGGCGAGCGAGCGGAGCGGAGGAGCACCGACAGTCGGCGGCAGCAGCACGCGGGGGAGCGCCGGGCCGCGCGTGTGCAGTGCGTACAGCCGCGCGATGGGGGCGTGTGGACTGGGACTGGGACTGGACTGGAGATGGGAGTGGCGCTTTAACTGCGGAGATTGCGATCCTGACACGGGCCGGGTCGCCCGGGCCTGCATAATTTATCCGTCCTGTTAAGCCCCGATCCGGAGAAAGTGGGTTTAGTACGCTTGACAATGGGGATTGGTAGTGGCCTAGTGGGCTCGGTTGTTTTTAGTAAACTCCATGGGACCTGCCGGTTGTGCTTGCCATCGTGCTCCGTTTCCTGATTTTGTTATTAAGTGGGATCATCTTGTGAATATAATCACGGTTTCCTAATTTTGTGAAGACAGTTGGGTGATCTTCTAGTAGGCTCTGGTTTTGTTTCGGTGGAAGCTTCATCTTGTTTTGGTTGGTTGATTTGCTATTTTGAAACCGTGGGCATTCCGGTGAGTCGAGGAATGGTGAGATGTGGGGGTAAAATTTTATCTCGTTGGCTCTTATTTATGGGATGCTTCTATGGTCTCATTTGTGAAATTGCTGAAGTCATACTTGTTTATGTTTGTTTTGTCGAGATGCGCGAGCATCCGTCACTGACTCTATCGCTACAGCTGTAGCAGTACGTGGTAGGGATGCGCATCATGTCTATAACAATAACTTTCTGGATCTTCTCGTCAACTCTAGGCGAAGCACCATAAAAAATTGGTTTCTCACGGTCCGGTCCTCTCACTTGGTATTGTTTGGTTTTTGATAGGCAAAAGAGCTCATGACTTATAGTAGAGTTATTGCCTATCACGAACATGCGTGCTCGTGATAGGCAACAACTCTACAGTTTTGAAATGTGTAAAGTTGCCCACCATCCTTTCCCGACAGGCGCTCGGGTCGCATTTCTCCTGCAGCCACCTAGTGACGACATAAAATGAAAAAGGATGGGCTCCGCGTGGTTCGCATTTTATTGTAAAGAGAGAGATTTTCATTCTCTTAAAGAACCTTGCGCCCATGCCAGTAAATCTCAGCGAAGCTATAGGGGGCACTAAGCAATGTGGGCATGAGGGCGGCTCCGCCCCTGGGTTGGACCGCACCACATGCAAAAGTCCTTCCACGACAATAAAAGGGTGATTGAAACAAGAAAAGTGAGGATAAGTTTTCTTTACCAATGTTGTGTCCCACAACCGTGGTTTGATTGAGGTGGAAAGCTCCGCAAGGAGATGCCTAGAAGTAGAACAAAAGATCCGACGCGAAGAAATCCCCAAGAGTAAAGCAAGCCTCAAAAGGGTTGAGCATGGACATGCTCTACTCTTGTTTAAGTCAAAGGACCTCAGAAGGCAATTAGAAAAAAAAAGCGGGGTAGCTTAGTAATTCTGATTCTTTTCTCTTATAACCTCGGTCCCCTCTTTGATAAGGAAAATTTTCATTTCTAAACGAACAACAAATGAAAATCTAGTTCGATGGCTCTTCTCTACTAACCAGAAGGATATTGATACTCTATATTTCATCTTCGATGCAATTGCATGATTGATGGGCACATGCTTCTCCATACTGATGGGCACATGCTTCTCCATACTGATTCTCCTAGAAGTAGAACAAAAGATCCGGCGGGAAGAAATGCCCAAGAGTAAAGCAAGCCTCAAAAGGGTTGAGCATGAACATACTCTACTCTTGTTTAAGTCGGAGGATTTGAGAAGGCAATTAGAGAAAAAAAAAGAGCGGGGTAGCTTAGTAATTCTGATTCTTTTCTCTTATAACCTCGGCCCCCTCTTTGACAAGGAAAATTTTCATTTCTAAACGAACAACAAATGAAAAATCTAGTTCGATGGCTCTTCTCTACTAACCAGAAGGATACTGATACTCTATATTTCATCTTCCACGCCATTGCAGGATTGATGGGCACATGCTTCTCCATACTGATTCATATGGAATTAGCCCGACCCGGCGATCAAATTCTTGGTGGGAATCACCAACTTTATAACGTTTTAATAATGACTCATGCTTTTTAATGATATTTTTATGGTTATGCCATCGATGATAAGTGGATTTAGTCATTGATTTGTTTTGATTTTTATAGGTGCACCTGGCATGGCATTTCCATGATTAAATAATATATCATTCTGATTGTTACCACGAAGACTCTTGCTCCTATTAAGCCCAACCTTAGTAGAAGTGGACAACGACACTGGGTGGAAAGTCTATCCGCCCTTAAGTGGTATTACCAGCCATTTTGAAGGAGCAGTTGATTTAGATTTTTTTAGTCTTCATCTATTATGTATTTCCATCAGTTTTAGGTTCTACCAATTTTATAACAACTATCTTCAACACGTGTGGACCTGGAATGACTATGCATATATTACCGCTTTTGTGTGGTCTGTTCTAGTGACAACATTCCTACTTTTATTATCACTTCGGGTACTGGTGGGGAAATCACAATGTTATCTAGGCATGGTTTATGTCATGATAAGTATAAGTGTTCTTGTATTTCTAGTTTGGACTCATCATTATGTTTACTGTGGGCTTAGACGTTGATACACATGCCTACTTCACCACATCTACCATGACCATAGTTGTTCCCACAGGAATCAAAATCTTTAGTTGGATCGCTACCATGTGGGGAGGTTCAATACAATACAAAACATCCATGTTATTTGATGCAGGGTTCATATTCTTGTTCACCATAGGAGGACTCACTAGAATAGTTCTTGACATTGATCTACATGATACTTATTATGTGTTTGCACATTTCCATTATGTACTCCCTACGGGAGCCATTTTTTGCTTTAGTTATTTACTGGCTTTTAATATTGGGTAGGTAAAATATTTGGTCGGATATATCCTGAAATTTTAGGTGAGATCTAGTTTGGATCACTTTGTTTGGAACATGCATAGGAACATAAAGGATGTGCATAACACTCGCTTTTGTTCTGCAAAGAGCATTGTTGGGCTGGCATGCCATATGCTTTAGGATGCAAGGTCGCTCGAGTACCTTACACTCAACACCTCTTGGCCCCATGAAATTTCGTGTTCTAAGAGTGACAATGAAAACAACATATGCCTCCCGATGAGTAGGGATATGGTGATAGAAGCCCGCAATGTGCTCTTGGCCGTGGAAAGATACATTTTGGGGAAAGTCCCCTCTACCATGGAGTTTGAAGTTGTGAAGCCTTGCAGCCGGTGCAATAGTCTTGAATTTTAGGCCAAGAATAAGTGATCTTTTAAACCATGTGCATGTTCTTGGCATTGTAATTTCACTTTCCTTGCACCTTTTGTTTTCGTATAGTTCTAACTCACAAGATTAAGTGGTATTTATATTTTTTGTTGTGTTCCATTAGGTTACGGTAACTGTCGACCGATTAGGCTTTGTACTTTAAGTGCACCAATTTTGTGCTTGACTGTATATGCATTGTAATACTTGACTAGCGATTATAGTTAGGTACAATAGTTGTGATGCATCATCTTGGAATCAAACAAAAAAACAATGGTCACATAACATGAATTTATATAAGAGAAGTTCATGTTACCATCAGCGAAGCTACGGTTGGATCTGGAGGGGGCATGCCTCCCCCCAACCTTGGTCAAAATTGAGAAGGGAGTTTTGTAGGTTCCTCAGATTACAAAAATATATACTTTTCCCCATCCCCACCCCTAAACATCTATATTTCGCCCTCGAGAATATCTGGGCTAGCTCTGTTACCGCATGAGTTAGAATAAATTCGAGGCACGTAGTCGATTATCCGAGGAGCAAACAATCACATGAACAAGACACCGAGATTTATTAACAAGGTTCACCAATATGTCTACATCCCCGGGGCTTGACTACACGCACCCCGACCGCCCTGGCGCCGGCACACGCCGCCGACTCCCCTGCGTGTTTGTGCTATTATGTTGGCATATGTTACATCATGTGTCTAGCCCCGCTATATCTGAGAGGCCTAGGATACAAGTATCCTACTTGGACACGACTCCATTGAAAGTGCAGTCATGCCCTTAATCGTGTTTTGGTGTTGCTGACAACACACATATAGATAACTAATCACTAATCCCCTTTAAGCTCTTGTTAATGATCATGTGTGGATAAGGACAAGCTCATGTGCTAACAAGGACAAGATCAAGATAAGCATTCCTGAGCACTACATGCTTGATTCCTGTGGATGTTCACATGGTGGACAAATGAAGATGAATGCATAAGCTAGGCTTTCCACATTGTGTATGGGAGAGCTACTTGAAGACTTCATCATGTCTTGCTTTCAACTTGAGCCAAGAAGGAACAACAACATCAAGCTCAAGTGAAAGGGCTAACTCAAAGGTATCAATTCCTTTGACGTTAGTGGTGCGGAGTGGTGATCAGCGAATAAAAGTATACACTCAAGTATGGATCATGAGTACCCTTTTATGATTCTTGAGTCTTTAGGGATCCCGCACTATTAAGAGGGGATCACAGGTTTTGCGATGAACTTGCTCAAACTACATCTCTACTTTTCTGCTCATACCACATCTCCACTACTCTGCTTTTATCTCAAAACAGAACCAATGCCTCGGACGTCCGGCTTCCTCCGGACGTCCGAGGGACGGACGCCCGACCACTTCGGAAATCCGGAACCTTATACCAGAGAAATCCAGAGTCAAATAACTCGGACTTCCGGCTCCCTCCGCACGTCCGAGGGCCGGATGCCCGACCACTTCGGAAAACCGGAACCTTGCACCAGAGAAATCCAGAGTCAAATAACTCGGACTTCCGGCCTCCCCCTGCCGTCCGAGGGCCGGACGTCCGACCGCTTTCGGAAAACCGGTGCCCGTGAACAGAGCCAAAGTCTCGGACATCCGGCTCCCTCCAGACGTCCGGTCCATGTTCATCTATACAGTGGTTCCTGATATATATACATCTCTCGGACGACCGACCGCTGTCGGACATCCGACCCCTTGTGGGCGTCCGGACATCCGAGAACTGCCGGACGTCCGACCACTGTCAGACTTAAGTGACCCCAACGGTCACTTTCCCCTCTCCACTATAAATACCCCCTCCCACTTCGTGAGAGGGTGCCCAACACAGTTGTATCCTCATAAGAACACATTTCTACCTCACACACATTTGCTCACACCAAATCTTAGATCCCAAGAGCATTTGTGAGCCCCTTTGAGAGTTGTTCCAATCAAAAGATAGATCGTCTCCCTCTCCTCCTCTCAACCTAAGCTATTTGAGATTTGAGCAAGTTTTGAGCATTCCCCGTGATCTTGTTACTCTTGGAGGTTGGAGACTCCTAGGCGGTAGGAGTTCTTCGGAGAGGAATCAATCCGTGTGATTACCCCCGAAAAGTTTGTGAGGGTTTGGAAGCCACCTCAAAGGCTTACCACTAGTGGTTGAGAAACGCCTTCGAGGTGTTATCTCAAAGGGAGAATAGGGTGAGCCTTCGTGGCGTTGGTGTGCCTTCGTGGTAACATCCACCTCTCTAACGGTGACTAGCTTCCCTCCAAGGAAGTGAACATCGGGATACATATTTGTCTCAGTGACCTTGGTTATCCTTAACCCTAACTCCTTACTTGTGGTTTACTTGTGTTACTTGAGCATACATACATTGCATATTGTTCGTGCTCATTATATTGTGTTGTCTATTTCTTTGTACAAGATTAATCGTTCAAGCATACCCTCTATATCCACACGTTCACACTTGCAGCTTTTGATATATCGTGTGCTATAGTGTGATCTAGTATCTTGTGTCGTTCACCTACTTGTCGTGTGATATAGCTCAAGTAAGTTTGTGTAACTTACTTGTGCTTGTTAGTAACCGCGTTGTGTCCATATTGGTAGATCGTGTTGTTGGTGCACGTTGCGGTGCCTATTGCATTTAGGATTTGTGCTTGAAAAGTATCCTCTTAGTTTATTTCCGCATTAGGTTTAAGCCAAATCCGAAGAAGTTTTTAAATAGCCCATTCACCCCCATCTAGGCGTCATTGTGGTCTTTTCAATTGGTATCAGAGCAAGGTCTCTCTTTAATTAGGTTTCATGACCTAGAGAGTATCGATGTCGACTATTGGATTAGTGCACAATGACACCTTTGACTTTGATGGCACAAATTATATCCTATGGAGAATTCGTATGCTTCATCACTTTCGGACCATGGGCCCAAATACTTTACGAATTGTTCTTGTAGGGATTGCCGACAAAAAGGATGATGCATCTTCATCTACTAATGAAATGTATCTTGATTGTGAGGCTTTTCTTGTCATTCATCGAACCATAAGTCCTGAGGTGTTTAAGTCTATCTCGACTTGCAAGTCAGCTCATGAAGTTTGGATTAAACTTGAAGATTTATATGGTGGGTCCAATCTTGATGAAGACGATATTACGATGAAGGAGTTGGTGCATGAGCTCTTCACTCTTTTCGATCATAAAGAGTCCACCACTACTTCCATATCCGATTGCTTGCACACCTCAGCATCTTCAGTCTCACAAGGTAATGACATGGTGAGTGAAGAAATATATGTTGATGAAAATGTCATAGCCTCTATGGACACGAGCATATCTAGCACCACACATAGTGTAAATTATTGTGCTGATAGGTCATGCATTTCACCTAAAGATCCCTCGACAAATGTCTGTGGTGATATGCCTGCTATCCCGTGTCCTCTTGATCAAAATATCTTGTTTCTCCCTAGTTGCTCTATGACTAATCATTTAGGGGAAATCAAGAAATATGAAGTACTTTTGACTAATGAAGAATTTGATTCACCAAAAGAATCATCATCAACTCCTCTAGTTCACATGTGCCTCATGGCAAGAGGTAATAATGAGGTATCATCTTCTCTGTGCAATAACGATGATATTTGCGATAAGGATGATGATGATGACTTGACTGAAAATATCTATGTGATCAGTAAAATTCTTCATAAAGCTAAAAATAACGCTCTTCAAAGATTCCAAGATGTTCTTGCTTACTTTGAAAATTGTAATGATTCACTTAATCATGAACAAGCTAAAAGTGAACAACTTGAACATGAACTTGAGAAGAGTCATCAAGCATGTAGAGACTTAAGATCTTCAAAAGAAGAGATTGAAGTTGCTCATGATAAACTTAAAAAGGATTTTGAGGTCCTTCTCCTTGAATGCAATAGTGTCAAGGGAGAGTTCATCAAAACCTCTAAGATCTATGAGGAGCTTCAATCTACTCATGAGAAGTCTCTAACTGCTACTTACTCCTCTCATGTTGTTGATGATACTTGTACATCTAACTCTACCTCATTTGAAGTATCAACATTGAAGGAGGATGTTGAGCTACGTGCTCAACTTGATTTACTAACTAGCAATTATGGGAAGTTGGAAGAAAACCATGTAATGCTCACAAGTTCTCATGCCAATCTTCTAACATCCCATAATGTGCAAAAGTTAGCTCATGAGGCTATCATCACCAAGGTAACATCAAGTGAGCCTCATGTGGACAATGGCACTACTTCTAGTCAAAGTACTATATTTCCATGTGCTAGTCCTCGTAATTCGTCTACTCATAATGTTGCTACCTCGTGTGATCAATTACTTTCCTTGCCTTGTTGCTCTAACATTGAAGCTTACACTTCCTCTAGTACTTGCATTGATACTAACCATGCAGAGGAAATCGAAGAGCTCAAGGCCCAAGTCACTTCTTTGAAGAAAGACTTGGAACAGTGTCATGAAGGGGTGTCCACACCCAACAACGTCATGTGTGAGCAAACATCTCCGAATGACAAAAATGATGTTGGAGTAAACTCAAACAAGAACAAGAGTGGCCTAGAACAAGTTAATAATTCGGCCAAAATCATTTGCTTCAAGTGCAAAGTTAAAGGGCACCATGTTAGATCTTGCCCTATGAAGACGAAGTCTCAAAGTCACAAGCAACAAGGGAAGCGGCCACAAACTCAATCACATACTCAGCTACAAGTTGAAGGAAGGCCTCTTCCCAATAAGACCCAAGCCAACACTCCCCGAGGTGAGAAATCAACTGGGAAGAAAGCAAAGGGTAGATGTTGCTACTTATGTCGTGAGAAGGGTCACGTCGCTTCGTCTTGCACGAGAGGTGACTTATCCAACCCAATCACTATTGATGATAGCTTTTCCCTTGGGAAGGATAAGGTTGGCAATGTGTTTGCCAAGTTTGTTGGTACTCAAAATGGTGTCAAGAAAAGAACCATTTGGGTTGCCAAGCCTATTGTGACTAACCTCTTAGGACCCAACGTAGTTGGGGACCAACAAGCTCAAACTTGATCAATAGGTGACTTTGGAGGACATTGGAGACTGGGATACACAATGAAGATTTTAGGACTCTTCATCATTCGTATTATCTCAAGCCAAGTCATTTGGATTATCGAGCCCATATCCCATATCCAATGTGCCTCTTTGCGGTAACTTGTACTTAAATTGTTTACATTGAAAGTTGCCTGCCCCACTCCTTCTCATGTCTAGGTTTGGTACCTAGCATGTAATTTGACATGTTGCGCCTACTAGTATGATTGTTATGTGTTATCTATCATGTGTAGGTCGTTATGTATGTCATATAGTTGTGTGTAGTCCTGATCATTACTTGCATCCTAGTTGCACCGTTGTGTGGGTCTTTTGAGACGTTAATAGCTCATCACATTAAGGGGGGGGGGTGTTATGCTCTACGCACATCACTAACCCAAAATGTGTATATATGTATTGGACTCCATCTAGTATTCACGGTGCAAGATTATCCAATCAATTCGTTTGATGTCAAAGCCATCCGAAGTTCAAATTGGCATCCACTTATCAGCTTAGTTGGATGATTGATTGCCTTGTATGATAAATACATGGATTATTACATTAAGGGAGTGTGATATGCTTTGTGCACGTCACATCCCCTGGTAAGATAAAACATCCGATGTATGCCACTCAGAATCTACCACATAGGGTTATTCTATAACTGTGTGGCGTGTCATGCTCCACATGTCTTAATTCGCATAATAACCCTGTTGGTGTCTAAATCCCTTACATGTGCGTGAGTATGACGTCCTACTACACCAATACTCATGGCCTAGCCGCTAGATCATACCTAAAAGAAGGGCATAGATGATGCATGCTTTTCGAATTATTTCTCTACACTATGATCTAACTAATTGGGATGCTAACGTATGACATCTAAACACTATGCTTATGGTTGAACTCCCATATCACACTTGTGTGAGTATAAAACGATCTTTGTGCTCGTTTGGCATCTACCACCACTGATAATTCTAAATACCATTGTGTTCTCTCACACATGGTATCTCTGGCTTGGTAGTGTTTTTCATGGTCATTCTATTTCGGCTTTGTCTTCATTTGACCTACATAACTTGCCGAGAAATTCATGTGTCTCCCGGTAATCTCCCATGCATGTCTTTGAGCTCGTACTATTTACTTCATAATATTGTGGGAGTTATAATCATATTACCTACACTTGTACATCTACTGGGGTGAGACATGCATGTAAGGTTGTGCAAAATGCATACCCTACATGGTCTGATGCTTTGACCGGTTCATGTGTTGAACTTGGGGTGCTATCATATGTTGATTTGTCACCCTGATCCATTTTGGACGACATGAATGTTCTGTAATTGACAATTATGTGTTCATTTGTCCAAATTGAATATCCTTGGATTTTGATAGGCTTGTGTAGGCATATCTACTATGTGTAGATGCACATGTCGTGTCTATCGTATCTTTGATCCAATATATGTATATGGTAAATCAGACGTATCCATTAAAAGGTTAAGGTGTGCTTGAAAGTAAAACTTATATCTATATGCACATAATTGAGTGATCTTACCCTATATATATTGTAGTTGGACTAACTACTTCGGACCCAATAAGTTTGGGGACCATATTGTGCTTAAATGGTGGTTTAGGTACTTTGGAGAAGCATCACTATCTTGACTTATTCTCAGAAGAAGATGGTGCTAGTCATGAAGAAATTATAATCAAGACAGGACTCGGCTACTTCTACGCCATACCAATGCTTTTCCGATAACAAGTATTTACTTCATACATGTATAACATTAGAGTCAACCCTGTGTAGGTTGCATCATTGCATGAACATAATACTTTTTCCACTTTGTAATTTCCTACATGTCCTTGTCAATCACACTGATGAAATGCTTAGTGTTGGTGTTCTCTTAGCACTTCATGGTCATATGAATGAGACAAATTTGTGCCATGGCCCTTGTGTCATGTGCCTTGCTCTTATAATAGGATAACTTGTGCATGATTCTATGCACTCATGCGTTTGACCGTATTTTGGACCCACACTTATCATAGTAATCGAATTAGAAGATTTACATCATACCATGTCCAAAATATGTTAGTTGAGGCCCTTGGTTGCTACACATGCGAGAATACTCCTTATCACCTCACCATCATGAGCAAGACAGAAAATGCTTAAGTATCCCTGTCTCGAGGTAGCACCCGAACTTGGTGGTTAAACCCACCACACACTCCATTGCTCGAGCGTTGGGAAGGTATAGTCACTATATGAAATACTGTTGGATGTTACCTCCGCTCTATTCACTTGAACCATCTCACCATCATGATTCAGCCCTGTCTTCCTCCCTCTTGGACGTCCGGCACGGCTCGGTCGTCCGACCGCTGACGGCTTCCGGACGTCCGGCACGTGTCGGTCGTCCGACGGCTGATGCTCTCCGGACGTCCGACACATCGGGAGCCTCTATAAATAGAGGGGCGCGGGCTGGGCCTTGCCCTAGCCCCCACGCGCCCCCCTTTCTCACAGTCGCCGCCAGCTGCCTGAGGAGCTCTGCCCTGCGACCTCGCCGCCACAGGGGCCCTGCCCCGCGATCTGACCGTTCTCTTCCGTGGGATCCTTCTTCCATTCCTCTCCTCTCTCGGTCTGCAGGTATCCTCTCGGTCTCTCTTGTGATTGGTTCCCCTTTCTCACTAGTTCATGTGTTCGTTCATGTGGTTTGATCGTGACCGTTCCCCCTTGGGTTTCCAATCGTGTAGGCCTTTTTACATCATGCCCAAGATTAAGAACACTGCCCGGAAGAACTCTGCTGGCTCATCCGCTCGTGCCCCTCCTCGCTCGGGGTCGGATGACTCCGATGTACCACTCCGTCCCTTCAAACGGCTCGCCCGTCGTCCTCCTTCACAGCCCCACTCCTCGTCTGATGGCTCTGACTTCGAGGATGAGCTTGCAGCTGAGGAACGTGCTGAATACGTTGCCATTCGGAAGACTATGCCGAAGCCGGGGACTCGCAGGCCCTCATACATGCCACCGCCTCCTCCTGAACAGCCCGAAGGTGATGCTCGTCGCATCTCCCTTGAACCTCCTCCTGCTTTAGGTCGTGAAGTCAAGGACTTCACCAAGGTTCCTAAGTCTTCCTACTTTACATTCCGCCGCGATGTTAACCAATTTTCTGTTGAACATGACTCTATGGACTCACGTTTCCACACACACGTTGTAGTGCCCCAAGTGTAAAGCTTCCCCTTTTTGGAACCTTCTCTATGTGGGTCCACCTTGACATTGATATGAGAGCTCAATGCATATGATTTCATGTGTGTCACCTTGTTTTGATTTCCCTTTGCATGCATGCATCCCATCCATCCTATGTCTTGTGTTTGTGCCTTTGTGAATCCATGTGTGTTTGTGGTGTGATGAATATGTCATGTGTTGTTAGTGCATGTGAGTGATGGAGTGGTGCAATTGCTAGTAGGAACTATGTGGTTTGCATGGGCTTCAAACCCTCTCCCTCTTTTTCATCTCAAGCCCAATATTTACTTGATCCTTCCCTGTTTTAAAAATGTCCATGATTTAGTATATTTTGTGGTGATTGTGGAGATAGGTATTTGTTGTTCTACACTTTGTTTGAGAGGTGCTATATATTCACAAAACAGTGGTATAAATACTGTTTTTGTAAATATTTGCTTGCCACTAAAATCCCTTTTCTATTTTATTCAAATAGGTCATATTTTCTATGACCAGGGGATATTTTTGTTTGATTTAATCCCCAGTATTTTATTCGGTGCTTTAATTTATTCTCTGTGTTTTTTTGTAAATGGGAAATGAGGGAATCCCTTTCCCTCTGTCTGTCTCCACCTGTGGGCTTGCTCCCACAGGCCGGCCCATCCCTCCCTCTCTCTCTCGTGCGCCAAGATCCCACACGTGTCCCTCTCTCCCATCCTGACGCCGTCTCCCTTCTTTCCCCTTTCCGTTAGCTTGCAGAGAGATAGGGAGATGCCGCCGTGTGCACCAACGTCGAGGACCACCCCCATATAACGTGGGCGTCCGTGCCCTCCTCCCTCTCCTAGGGTTCCCTTCTTCCTCAGCCGCCGCCGCCGCCGCCACCTCTCCCCATCTCCATCTCTTCTTCTTCCTTCTCCTCTGGTAAGTACAGTAGGTAGCCAGAGCAGCCTCCGCCGTCGATCGCCGTCCTCTCGTCGCCCTCCGGTGCCGCGGCCATGTCCAGGGGCATGCGGGACTCCCCCGCGCTCCATTTTTTCCCTCGGTGAGGTCGAGGAGCCTCCTCACCGACGGCAGGGACGACGTCTTCACCGCGGACCCGAAGCCCCCCTCGTTCTGCTTCGTTCTACTTCCACGAGATCTCCGTCGCCGGTCTGCTTCCTCTCCGTCGCCTCTTCCTCTGTTCGGTCCTCTCCTTCCTTCCCCAAGGTGAGGTACCTTCCCCCTTCCTTGTTCCCCTCTAGATCGGCCGGATCCGAGGAAACCTGTCGCCGTGTTCCCTCTGATGTAGTTCGTCAGAACAGCAGCAGATGTTGGTGCAGTGGGTTGTCGATCCCGTGATGTGCAGTAGTAGTAGTAGCTGTTGTAGCAGCGTGTAGATGTAGTTTTCCAGGCGCAGCAGTAGCAGTGGTGTTGCTGTCGAGCAGGGCATGCCGACCCCCCTGTCGCCATGATCTATGTCGAGCAGAGTCGAAGCAGAGCAGAAGTTGTGGTCGTGTGCATGTGTTTGTGGGTGCAGTGGTGTTGTGTGACGCAGAGCAGGGGCCCCCTCCCCATCGTAGCGCCACCCCTTCAATTGTTGTAGATCGCCCTCGCGTAGCACAGTAGATGCAGGATCGTCCCGACGTCTTCTCTGTCGCCGATGTGCAGAGCACAGGTAGATGCGCATAGGGGTAGCTTATCTGAACAGACCCCCCTTCTCTGTCAGTAATCGTGTCATAGCGCAATGGTAGAGACTCCTGTTGGGCATCGAGAGGTGCAGGGTTCGAGTCCCAGCTCCGTTAATTCTTGTTTCTCGGCACAGTTGCATGCAGTAGCTGTAGTTGCATTATAACTTGCTTATTCCTTTGTTGTTGTTGAGCACAAGGCACTAGCAGGGTGGTTTGCACCACTGAGCAGATCCATCAGGTCTGGGGTTCGACCCCAGCACCTCCCCTTTTATTTTTATTTTCCCCTTTTGTTTCCTATTATTCTTTTTCCTTGCTGTTTCACCACCTTGCAATCTTGTTCATTGCAGTTATGTAGTTGTTTTGCACATTAGGATTGTGTTTAACCTCCTCTAATAACCTGCACGGGGGTTTTGTGTGTTGATAGCTATGGATCCATGTGTTGCATTGTGTGTGTATGTAGATGCCTATAAGTAGAGCAAGTGTAGGGAGTTTTACTCTTGCAGGTTGGCAAGAATAGTGTGTTGTTATGTGGATGCGCTAGTTGTCTTGTGAAGTGCATGTTATAGATGTAGAGGAGTTTGTGTATGTGTGTGGGTGGTTTCCCCCCCTCACCACATGTTTGTGTGTGTGTAGCACTAGTGATGCATGCTTGGTTGTATTCAAATGTGGGTTGCACTTGTGGGTGACATGACACCAAGGGTGTTCCTTTGTGGTGCATGTGAGAGTGTGCACCATCACATGCCCATATGTGAGGGTGTGCATACTCTCTTGTTAGTATAGGAGTTATTTTATTTGTTGTGCTTGTTGCTATAGATGATGTGGTGGTGTGCAAAGCACATAGACATTAGGTATACCCCTCATAAAACCCCCTTGATGTGGTGCTCATGTGTTCATGCTAGTGAAGGTTAGCTCTAGTGAAATGCACATGAAATGTTGCACTATTCAATTTGTAGGAATCTATGTAGTTTTCCTTCCTAGTTTGTGGCCACTTGCTCTAAACAAGTGTATGCATATTATATATGATTTTGTGGTATAATCTCCCAAGTAACCCATTGGGGAACTCAGTTTTTCCATTGGAACATTTTCTGGAGATGACATATTTTCATTTTCTTCTATGTTTGGAGCTTGGTTCCATGAGTTGTGGTGTGCCTTTGTGTTTGTTTCTTGGTTGTGGTAGTAGAGGGTGACCCCCTCTACCTCATGTTGGTTTCATCTCATCATTAGGATTACATATGTGCGAGTTATGCCCACTCAAAGTAGGCATGTGGATGAAATTCCAGATTAGTGAAAATCTGAGATTTTCACTAAGTCTGAGAATCTGTTTATATTTTCTTCCCCTGTAGATGAGGTTGTGCTGGTCATTGTGTTGTGATCTAGCCCTAGCTTTCAACTAGAAAGTTGGACCTGATATGTTTTTCTAGATCCCTGTAAAATTTCATGTCATTTGGAGTCCTGTAGATATTGTTTTGGCTGCTGTCAAAAAGCTTCAGAGCAAAGACAGAAAGTTAGGTGCAGGAATTTTCACTAAGTCCCTGAGATCTGATGGTTTTGGGAAAGTTTGCAGCCTTGTATCTTCCTGTGTTTAATTACTTTTTGTGTGATTCTTGCTTGTGCTGGTAGCATCCTTGGCTAGCTACAGCCACATATATTATTTGTCATAGTTGGGTGGTTGTAGGTGCTTTGCATGTAGCTCACAAAGTGCTAAGATGCAGTTTATGGCAGATTGTGTAGTTTTGTCATTTTGTTGTTTGTGAGTGATTAGTTGGTGATGTGGCGTTCTTCCTTGCTCCAATCCATTCATTTTGGGTTGTTATATGTCTTGGCAACCTGGGAATACCAGATTTGTGCCATTTGAGTGTGTGGTGATGATTTTGACACGTAGGGCTTCATATCTTGTTTCGTTGATTCCCGTTGATCCGTAGCTCCGATCGTAATGTTCTTTATATGGTTTTGCATCGTTTTCACGAGACGCATCTGATCATGTCATTCTCATGCATGTCAAAATAGGTTAGCATGCAGTTCTGTCCAGGAACTTGTTTTAACTCCTTAAGCTTGTGCTAGTGATAGAAATAGTGATGCATGCTCATATTCATCTCATGCATCATGTGATTGTTGCATATTGAGGTGCTGTTGTTCATTGGATGTTATTCTTATGTTGGGAAGCACCGGGATCGGAGAACGAATACGTGGAGTCAGGAGAGTACATGCAGGACGATCAAGAACCATTCCAAGCTGAGGATATCACAGGCAAGATGATATGGCCTTGATTCCATCTCTGGACTTGTTATGCTAGATTGTGTTTCCTTGTCATATGCTCGCTGCCTACCACTGAAATATTTGCCTCTTGAAATGCCATGAACCCAAACACTGATCCCTTCCTAGCAAACTTGAATGGCTAAGTAGGCTTTGCTCAGCTACTAATGTTAGCGTTGCTAGATGCAGGTGCTTTGACTCATGTGAAAACATGAGCTTGATATCATTATCTTAAATTATGTTATTTAATTAATGCACCTATATACTTGGTAAATAATGGAAGACCTAGCCTTTTGCCGGGTGCTTTGTTCTATTATTGCCGCCATAGTTACCGGCTACCGGTGTTTGATTCCATAATGATCGCTCCTAACACGTTCGGGGTTGTTATGGGGACCCCCTTGATAAATCGCGTAGTGCTAAGGCTTGTCCGGCAGGACCCAACATTGGTGTTAATTTGCTAATCACTAATAATAATCTGCATAGGGAGTAGCTACCCCGAGGAATTTAATCAACAACCCGGGCCAGTGCTCCTCATGAGTGTTGGTCCAAACTAGAGCACCGTGCGGGGCCATCCCGGGGCAATTTGGGAGATTTCTCTGGCCACTGTACGCTTCGCTTATCCGGCGTGTCCTGAGACTGAGATACGCGACTCTTATCAGGGTCGTCGACACGTCGGGAGGTCCTGCTAGCCTTGTCTTACCTTAGCGATATATCTTGTGTATAGGAATCCCAGTGAAGCTTTGGTTTCTCCCAGAGTTGAGGTTTTCCTCTAAGGAATCTGACGAGATCACGAGATTCGTGATAGAGGATTACTTTGCGGCCTGTGTACGTTTGTGATGGACTAGTTGGAGCACCCCTGCAGGGTTTAATCTTTTGGAAAGCCGTGCCCGCGGTTATGTGGCAACTTGGAATATTTTGTTAACATCCAGTATTAGATAACTTAAACAAAAGCTAATAAAATTGCCAACTGTGTGTGTAACCGTGATTGTCCCCTCGAAGATCTCTCTTCGATCGGGAACACAGTGGGGTTATGATTGACGTAGGTAGGTGTTCAGGATCACTTAGTGATCAAAAATTCATGACCGCTAGTATAGACCACCTTCATACATGTTCTACGTAAGTTAGCCACCAAATCAAGCTTAGGATGCTGCAACCTTAAACACTTCACCTTATCCTACCTAATAACTTGACTAGTTCTGGCACCAAGGTCTTAGATTGCTGAGTCCCCGTGGCTCACGGATTCCTCCACAATACCAACAGGTTCAGGTACCCCAGAGGCAGATGATCCCGACGCCACACAGCTGGCGTGGCAGTACGATGAGGAGACAGACCGCCTGTACGTGAACTATCCAGAAGATTGAGGCATGGTCGTGATCGTGGGCCTGCAGGCAGGGTAGCATAGCCTTTCTATGTTTTGTAGTCCGTAGCGGAACTGCCTTGGTTGTATGTGTGATGTACTCTGAGATATTTATGAGAAGGCAATTGAATCCCTGATTGTCTATCTTTATTATTATGTATGTGTTGTGTTACCTGTTTGCGAGACGCTTAGATGCGCTCCTTTCCAATTCGAGGCCTCGACCCCATATCGGAAAGGACCGCATCTTGGACGTTACACACGTCCAAGCGGACATCTTTTCTACTGTCATCGTTCCTAAGGGTCTCTCAGTACATCATTATATTGATCTTGAGCATATTCGCACTCACCCGGCGAAATACCCGGGTGCCATTGAGCTCATTGAGTCATCGGGGCTCGCTGCCCCCTTTGCTTTTCGGTGCGATTTTAACAGTGCCGCTATTCATCAATTTTATGCCACGTGTTTCTTTGGCTCAAACAACACTGTTCGCTGGATGACTTTTGATGTTGAGTTCACAGCCTCTTATGCTGATTTTGTTGCCGCACTCGGTTTCCCCGACTCCGACACCAAAATCCATAAGAATGATCCTAACCATGCACATAAGCCCGTTGAGGCGTGTGGCCTTCTCCTCAAACCACTTCGTGAACTTGATGCAGACAAACGGATGAAGGATCTTAACCAAGTATCCATCTGGCGCTCTCCCTTCTTTATCAATTTTCAGTGTCTTATCCGCATCATCTATCCCAAGATGGGTGACAGGGGAACCTGCAGCGGCTACTGTATTGATATCATGTCACATTTACACGAGTCCCCTAAGCGCAAGATTAATGTGCCTCACTTTCTCTAGCATGAGATTCGGCTCGCTAGTCTTCAATAGAAGCGAGCCTTCCCTCATGCCCCCTTTATCCAGGCCTTTATTCACCATGTTGCTGAATTCACCGTTGCTCCCACTCACACGCATCACAAGTGGGTCATTCCCAATCACATGGCGGATGACTATGCTCCTAAGAAAACCTCATCCACCTCCACTCGCTGCACTGCTGCCCGGTCAGCAACCCCTTCATCCAGCTCAGCTCCTCTCGGTCGCTTTGCCAAATTCATTGGCAAGGCACATTCTGCCATGATGAAGGCTTTCTCTTTCCAGTGCGGTCAAACTCATGATGTGGTTTCTCGCCTCATCTCCTCCAAGAATGCCCTCGAGGCTCGTCTGAGAGACTCGGGCGCTCTTGATGTGAGTGACGTTGAGGATCTTCCTGCTCCTCCTCCTTCTGACTTTGGCTTCCCATCTGGCCCTGAGTGGGCTGACTTCCTTCACGCGGCTAGTGGCAGTGGACTGCCTGATGATGATGATGATGTTGATGAGGGTGATATTTGAGTATGTGGTAGCATTGCCGTGTTCCTTCCTTTTTGGTCCTTGATGCCAAAGGGGGAGGACATTATCTTATCTTAGTTTCGATTTTGGTTTCTCTCATAATGTATGGTATGATGTAGTATGTCAAACTTAATGATGTGTCATCATGTAACGATACTTATGGATGATGTGCTATGCCATCACTTATGGATGATGTATTGTTAAACTATCATGTGGTGATGAGATATCATGATATTATCGTTGTGTCATATGATGATGAGTTTTATGCTATCCTATTGATTCATATGATATGCTTTGATTCATATGATATGCTATGAATTATTGATTCATATGATATGCTAAGTATTGTTGAACTATTATGGTGTAATGTTATATCATGCTATTATCTTCAAAGCACGCATTAAGGGGGAGCTCCCGCACTTACCTATTTTACTATGCATATAATCAGGGGGAGCTTCATAAGCATCGTAACAAATCTCTCCTAAGCCACACATGTTTATTACTATTTTTTGAGAGCTATATGTATGTTGTCATCAACTACCAAAAAGGGGGAGATTGAAAGTGCAGTCATGCCCTTAATCGTGTGTCTAGCCCCGCTATATCTGAGAGGCCTAGGATACAAGTATCCTACTTGGACACGACTCCATTGAAAGTGCAGTCATGCCCTTAATCGTGTTTTGGTGTTGCTGACAACACACATATAGATAACTAATCACTAACCCCCTTTAAGTTGTTGTTAATGATCATGTGTGGATAAGGACAAGCTCATGTGCTAACAAGGACAAGATCAAGATAAGCATTCATGAGCACTACATGCTTGATTCTTGTGGATGTTCACATGGTGGACAAATGAAGATGAATGCATAAGCTAGGCTTTCCACATTGTGTATGGGAGAGCTACTTGAAGACTTCATCATGTCTTGCTTTCAACTTGAGCCAAGAAGGAACAACAACATCAAGCTCAAGTGAAAGGGCTAACTCAAAGGTATCAGTTCCTTTGACGTTAGTGGTGCGGAGTGGTGATCAACGAATAAAAGTATACACTCAAGTATGGATCATGAGTACCCTTTTATGATTCTTGAGTCTTTAGGGATCCCGCACTATTAAGAGGGGATCATAGGTTTTGCGATGAACTTGCTCAAACTACATCTCTACTTTTCTGCTCATACCACATCTCCACTGCTCTACTTTTATGTGAAAACAGAACCAATGCCTCGGACATCTGGCTTCCTCCGGACATCCGAGGGCCGGATGCCCGACCACTTCGGAAATCTGGAACCTTACACCAGAGAAATCCAGAGTCAAATAACTCGGACTTCCGGCCTCCCCCTGCCGTCCGAGGGCCGGACGTCCGACCGCTTTCAGAGAACCGATGCCCGTGAACAGAGCCAAAGTCTCGGACATCCGGTCCCTGTTCATCTATGAAGTGGTTCCTGATATATATACATCTCTCGGATGACCGACCGCTGTCGGACGTCCGACCCCTTGTGGGCGTCCGGACATCCGAGAATTGCCGGACGTCCGACCACTGTCAGACTTAAGTGACCCCAACGGTCACTTTCCCCTCTCCACTATAAATACCCCCTCCCACTTCGTGAGAGGGTGCCCAACACAACCATATCCATATAAGAACACATTTCTACTTCACACACATTTGGTCACACCAAATCTTAGATCCCAAGAGAATTTTTGAGCCCATTTGAGAGTTGTTCCAATCAAAAGATAGATCGTCTCCCTCTCCTCCTCTCAACCCAAGCTATTTGAGATTTGAGCAAGTTTTGAGCATTCCCCGTGATCTTGTTACTCTTGGAGGTTGGAGAATCCTAGGCGGTAGGAGTTCTTCGGAGAGGAATCAATCCGTGTGATTACCCCCGAAAAGTTTGTGAGGGTTTGGAAGCCACCTCAAAGGCTTACCACTAGTGGTTGAGAAACGCCTTCGTGGTGTTATCTCAAAGGGAGAATAGGGTGAGCCTTCGTGGCATTGGTGTGCCTTCGTGGTAACATCCACCTCTCTAACGGTGACTAGCTTCCCTCCAAGGAAGTGAACATCGGGATACATCTTTGTCTCAGTGACCTTGGTTATCCTTAACCCTAACTCCTTACTTGTGGTTTACTTGTGTTACTTGAGCATACATACATTGCATATTGTTTGTGCTCATTATATTGTGTTGTCTATTTCTTTGTACAAGATTAATCGTTCAAGCATACCCTCTATATCCACACGTTCACACTTGCAGCTTTTGATATATCGTGTGCTATAGTGTGATCTAGTATCTTGTGTCGTTCACCTACTTGTCGTGTGATATAGCTCAAGTAAGTTTGTGTAACTTACTTGTGCTTGTTAGTAACCGTGTTGTGTCCATCTTGGTAGATCGTGTTGTTGGTGCACGTTGCGGTGCCTATTGCATTTAGGATTTGTGCTTGAAAAGTATCCTCTTAGTTTATTTCCGCATTAGGTTTAATCCAAATCCGAAGAAGTTTTTAAATAGCCTATTCACCCCCCTCTAGGCGTCATCGTGGTCATCACTTTGTTTGGAACATGCATAGGAACATAAAGGATGTGCATAACACTCGCTTATGTTCTGCAAAGAGCATTGTTGGGTTGGCATGCCATATGCTTGAGAATGCAAAGTCGCTCGAGTACCTTACACTCAACACCTCTTGGCCCCATGAAATTTTGTGTTCTGAGAGTGACAGTGAAAACAACATATGCCTCCCGATGAGTAGGGATATGGTGATAGAAGCCCGCAATGCGCTCTTGGCCGTGGAAAGATACATTTTGGGGAAAGTCCCCTCCCCCATGGAGTTTGAAGTTGTGAAGCCTTGCAGCCGGTGCAATAGACTTGAATTTTAGGCCAAGAATAAGTGACCTTTTAAACCATGTGCATGTTCTTGGCATTGTAATTTCACTTTCCTTGCACCTTTTGTTTTCGTATAGTTCTAACTCACAAGATTAAGTGGTATTTATATTTTTTGTTGTGTTCCATTAGGTTACGGTAACCGTCGACCGATTAGGCTTTGTACTTTAAGTGCACCAATTTTGTGCTTGACTATATATGCATTGTAATACTTGACTAGCGATTATAGTTAGGTACAAAAGTTGTGATGCATCATCTTGGATTCAAACAAAAAACAATGGTCACATAACATGAATTTATATAAGAGAAGTTCATGTTACCATCAGCGAAGCTACGGCTGGATCTGGAGGGGGCATGCCTCCCCCCAACCTTAGTCAAAATTGAGAAGGGAGTTTTGTAAGTTCCTGAGATTACAAAAATATATACTTTTCCCCATCCCCACCCCTAAACATCTATATTTCGCCCTTGAGAATATCTGGGCTAGCTCTGTTACCGCATGAGTTAGAATAAATTCGAGGCACGTAGTCGATTATCCGAGGAGCAAACAATCACATGAACAAGACACCGAGATTTATTACCAAGGTTCACCAATATGTCTACATCCCCGGGGCTTGACTACACGCACCCCGACCGCCGTGGTGCCGGCACACACCGCCGACTCCCCTGCGTGTTGTGCTATTATGTTGGCATATGTTACATCATGTGTCTAGCCCCACTATATCTGAGAGGCCTAGGATACAAGTATCCTACTTGGACACGACTCCATATCCTATCTAAACATAATACAACTACAAGTCCAACTGTAACCTAACTTGTACACTATATTCGACACAACTCCAACAAACTCCACCTTGGCAAATAGTCTCCACCACCCTAAATTTTTCCATGTGTCAAACTTCCATGTACATTGGACCTGAGCTTATCCCATGAGAATTGGTGCTACTCCAAGACTCCATGTAACTCCACCAGCAACTTGTAATCCCTTATTTTCTTGATCACGCTCAACTCAAGCAAAATTTGTTTCCACATAACTCTAGCTTGCGCTTCCAACTTCTAGAGTATCCATTCAACGCCATCACACACCGATCACTGACCTATGTGAAAGTGAACAACTGACATATTGGGTGTCACACGTAAGAGTTATCTGAACTCAACATCACCGCATGTCTCAAACTCGAAGGAATTTCACCATTGTTTGTAGTCATCCCGAGTCAAATTCATAGTTGTCTCACCACATTTATGACCACCAAAGCCATGTCCCATCTCAATGTCCCATGCTGAAAGTGCATGTAGTCCCATGTGGGGTTTTGGTAATTGATGACAATCCTAATGGACTAACGTTTGCATTAAGTTATACATTTGAAGGAAAGTTCCATTTGCAACGCATGAAGAATATTACATGTTTGTTCCATGATGATGTAAGAAGAAGATCGAATGAATTCGAAATGAATGTCATATGCATATTGTTGTTCATGCATCAAGGATGAGCTCAGTGATTGAATAGAACACGATACGATCAAGATCTTAAGAGAGCATTTAAAGATAAAAATTCTACATATGGCTTGAAAATAAGATCATGATGGGCTGATATGTTGATTCATGGATGATTATGTCTTAAAGTGAAGTGAATAATTCATTGTTCCTCTCAAGGGACTATGTTGGATCATGAAGAGGAGCAAATTATAGCCAATATGATATTCATCGAGAAACTTGATATGGTCATGGTAAATTGAGATATTGGTAATCATATCTTGAAACAATGAAGCATCATGAACAAATCAATAGGATCAAGATTAATCACGGATCAAAGATAAATGTTGACAAAGATGATGATCAAAGATTTAGCTCAAAGATGGTCATCACACAAGCGCAAATGATGTACCACATGGGAACTTGTGGTAATGTAAGTAAGTGTGATCTGGACATTGTGTACTAACCCATACTATTTGTTGTCTATGTTTATGAGAGTTATGTTATTCTAATGGGCTCACATCAAGAGGTAGATTCCAAGTGTCCATGAGAGGATGACATCAAGTGTTTATGATGATGGTTGACAAGGGCAAGTTCAAGATAACCGTCGTGAAGGATTACATGCTAGAAGCTTGTGGATGTTCACATGATTGATAAATGAAGATGAATACAAATCAAGGCTTCCCATAGTTTGTATGGGAGAGCTATTTGAAGACTTCACCAATGTCTTGCCTTCAACGTGAGCCAAGAATAACCAATAACATCAAGCTCAAGTGAAAGGCCTGAGTCAAAGGTATTAGTTCCATTGACATAAGTGGTGTTGAGTGATGACCACAGAAGAAACATATACACTCAAGAATGGATTCACAATAGCTATGTAGTGTAGCTCTTTTATGATTCTTTAGTTATAGGTGTATTGCACTATTAAGAGGGGGTCAAAGGGGTTCGTGACGGATTTCTCAAGTCAACATCTTCTATAAATAATTCCACTCCTATCCTATATACCAAATAAATCCATACCCAACTAGGTTCCCCAAATTATATGATCTAACCTTTGCGTACTTTGCACCCTTCATTTTGTCGCTTGAGGACCTGGAGTTTTTCACTGGTTCAAAACGAGCCCAAGATCATCAAAATCGGAGTTCGTATGAGAAAGTTATGCATGTTTTACTATTGAGGCGCGTGCAGTTTTTATGATGGCCGGATTTTCAGGGAGGATAACCCGGACATCCGGCCATCGATGTCTAGAAACCATGTCGAAATGCTGGTTGTGTACCTCGAATGTCCGGTACTTGCCCGGATGTCCGTGGGTCCAACTTTGGCCAGATGTCCGGGGCCTTGGCCAGATGTCCGGGATGTATACATTGACACCGTTTCTCTCTATTCGTGTGCACACTTCACATCCGCCGGATGTCCGGCCCTTGGCCCGGATGTCCGCCCCGACACAGCCACTTACATTACAACAGCCATATTTGCACCCACACTATATATATATCCCTTCACCACTTCGTGGAGGTGTTGACCACTCAATCCAAAAGAACCCGAGAACACTAAAGTGGCTCCCTCTCACTTCTCCTACACCAAATCCCAGATCCTGAAGAGATTAATGGGAGTTCTTGAGAGATTTTTTCAATCAAGTGATAGATCGACTCCCTCTCCCTCTTGCGATCCAAGGAATTCGTGATTTGAGCAAGTCTTGAGCTTTTTACCTTGATTTTGTTACTCTTGGAGGTTGGAGACTCCTAGGCGGTAGGAGTGCTCCGATGAGGAATCAACTTGTGATTTGTCCCTCGAAAAGTTTGTGAAGGTTTGGAGGCCGCCTCAAGGCTTACCACTAGTGGTTGGGAATTGCCTTCATGGTGATATCTCAAGGAGAATAGGGTGAGCCTTCGTGGCGTTGGTGTGCCTTCATGGTAACTAACGGTGTCCTAGACTAGGGGGTACTCACCACATCGTCTCCCGACCGGGTGGGTTTGGCCGAGGACCCCCATGGCGTTCACTAATGGACCATTTCAGGCAGCAAATGATGCATACAAGGGAGATTCCACAAGACTTGGAGCACAAGACAAGGACTCCTCTAAACCCTAGGTGAAAGGACGTGGATGTCTCCTAGAGGGGGGGTGTTAAATAGACGCTTTAAAATAATTACAGTTTAGGCTTGAACAAATGCGGAATAAAACTAATGTTTAATTTGTCAAGCACAAAACCTAAAACAACTATGCTCACCTATGTGCACCAACAACTTATACTAAGCAAGATAAACAACTAAGTGATAGCAAGATATATAACAAGAAACAATATGGCTATCACAAAGTAAAGTGCATAAGTAAAGGGCTCGGGTAAGAGATAACTGAGGCACACAGAGACGATGATGTATCCCGAAGTTCACACCCTTGCGGATGCTAATCTCCGTTTGGAGCAGTGTCGAGGCACAATGCTCCCCAAGATACCACTAAGGCCACTGTAATATCCTCACACCCTCACACAATGCAAGATGTTGTGATTTCCACTAAGGGACCCTTGAGGGCGGTCACCGAACCCGTAGCAAGGTTGGGGAAATCTCCACAACTTAATTGGAGGCTCCCAACACCACGAAGCTTCACCATAATGGAATATGGCTTCGAGGTAACCTCAAATGCTCGGGGTAATCTCCACAACCTAATTGGAGACCCCGGCGCTTGCCCGGAGCTTTACACCACAATGATTGAGCTCCGAGGCACCACCAAGCTTCTAGGATGTCAAAGCACCCAAGAAGAACAAGTATTAGGGTACCAAGCACCCAAGAGTAATAAGCTTCTCAAACTTCACTTCCACGTATCGTCATGAAGAACTCAAACCTATGCACCAAATGCAATGGCAAGGGCACGCGGAGTGCCCAAGTCCTTATCTCCCAAATCCCTCCACAACAACTAATGTTATGGAAGAAAATGAGAGGAAGAACAAAGAAGAACATGAGGAACTCCCCGACCTAGATCCAAGGGGTTCCCCTCAGAAAGAGGAGAAAGTGATTGATGGAAATGTGGATCTAGATCTCCTCTCTCTTTTCCCTTAAGAACTCGCAAGAATCATTGGAGGGATTGAGAGTTAGCAAGATAAAAGAAGGTCAACAATGGGGGGGCAAACACGAGCTCAACGGATAGGGACCATTGGGGAAGAAGGCCCCCTTAAATAGGCGTTCCCGTATCCAACCGTTATGCCCACAAGTCGTGCACAAACGGTACCACCTCTTGGGGGAGCGGTACTACCGCTTAGCACGGTCAAAACAACCCAACGAGAGAGAAAACACGAGTGAAGTTCTGCCAGAGAGGTAGTACCGCTTGAGAGGTAGTACCGCTCGGGGGAGAGGTAGTACCACTTATCAGGGGTAGTACCGCTTGAGAGGTAGTATCGCTCGGGGGAGAGGTATTACCTCTTATCAGAGGTAGTACCGCTCAGGGAGAGGTAGTACAGCTCAGACCTTTTCACGATGAAAAATCATGAATACCACAACTGGCATAACTTTCACATACAAGCTCCAAATTGGGCAAACTCAAGCTTGTTGGATTTAGGACGACAAGAGCTATCCAACAACGAAAGGAACATAGTAGATGTGAGACCTCTATGAATGAAGAACCGACAAAAACTCCAACATCGAAAACATCATAGAAGATGCACATGAACTCCGTTTTTGATGAACTCGAGCTTGTCATAGAGAAGAGGATAAGCTCTAAAACTCATAAAGAGAACCACCAAACAAGAACCAAGAAAGACGATGCAAGGATGCAAATGGTTTGAACTCTCAACAAATGATACGATCAAGTTACTCACTTGAGAGCCCCCTTGACAGTATGACAATCTATCCTAAAATAGAAAAACCTATCAAGGGCAAACCTCTACCTTGCACCTAGTCCACTTGAGCTAGATGATGATGATCTTGACTTCCTCAAGATGGACCACCTTTCTTGATTCCGTTTGCTTGATGAAGACTAGTTGACTGCTCCCCCTACTCGCTATGGGTAAGCTACTCTTCAACATATCTTCAGAAGTCCATTGCCATCACAATGGACGGCTAACTTCAAGCATGATATCTTCATGATGCTCCATTTGATCTTGCACACCACAATCTTGATGACGATCACCACCTGATGTCATCCTTCATGGGTTGAATGATATCTTCCTCTTGATGCAAGCCCATGGAAACACACCTAACCCCACATAGAAATCTCACGAAGACCGCGGGTTTGTACACAAAAGCGTAATGTACAATGCTTACCATATCATGGGATCACTTGATCCCTCTCGGTACATATTGTACGCTTTGTGTGTTGATCATCTTGATTTACTCTTTGTCTTAGTCTTGATCAACCTTGTGTCTTTATGACCATTCATTGGATAATACCTTAAATACCACATTGCTCATCATATAAAATCCTTGAAACCAACAGATGGACTTCAAAAGGTGCCTATGGACAAATCCTACAAATATAACTTAAGTCAACCATTTCTCCATAGAGATTGTCATCAATTACCAAAACTACATATGGAAAAATATGCTCTAACACTAGGCCTCTGGTACATTATATGAGCCCAGGCCAGGCTAGACATTAGAGGATCTTAGAATCACACACAACAATCTCGTGGTTGATACGTACACTATGTACTATCCCCCGAATCAATATAATCAAAAGCAGGACATAGGATATTATCTCCTCAAGAGAGCCCGAACCTCGGTAAATCCTGTGTCCATGTTACCATTGCTCCAAAACGCTTAGCTTACGGCTCCTACTATGAGATTTGCCGAATTGAGAACCGACACTTGTACTTTCACTGAAAGTTCGCTAGGTGTTCATCTCGGATCAATGAGAAGATCAGCCGGACTGGGATCAAAAAATTTAACGATGCCAGCTGTAACCACGTCAGACAAACTATGCTGCGATTACTAGAAGATAACCAACCCGCGAAGATGCGCTACCACACGCGTCATGGAAATTCCTCAAGAAATGCATGCACGCAACAACTGTGTAGAGTTACAACACGATACCCTAGATTTGTTCTGTACATCTATTCCTTTGGTTTGCTATGGTCATCGTCGTCAAATAGATTTAATTTTTTCTAGCTATTCATTTAGCAAGTAAAATTGTCTCTCCCTAATAATAAAGCAACTACTGCTTCTGTCGCCCGTCATTAAAATTACCCTTGAAGTTTGCTTAAATTACCCACTATGCCACCCATAAGTGGAAAAAACAATTCAGATCTTTTCTGTCAAAGTCGTCGTCCAGTACGGTTATTAAGCTACGAGAACTTCAAGAGCCATGAGCCCGCACGCGGTCTGATGGCGTGTCTTTCACATAGCAAACCCATATTCGATCCATGATGGCCACAACTTTTTTCATCCCTATTATTTCTCTTGGTATAGCAGCAAACATGGGTTAATGGACCAACCCATGTTTCATTATTTTAATTTTTTTCTTTAAATTAATTCATGATTTTTGAAAATTCCAATTTTTTTAGTTTCGAAAAAGATTTCATGAAATCATAGAATGTTTGGGCATTAAAACAAAGGTTCAGAAAATCAGAAAATGTTCATGGTTTCAAAAATTGTTGATGGTTTTAAAAAAAAGTTCGCATATTATAAAATAATTCACAAAATGTCTATGAATTTTTAAAAATGTTGACCAAAACTAAAAAAATTACGAATACCCAAATTTGTTCCCCATTTACAAAAAAATCATCCATTCAAAAAATGTTCACTGAATAAAAAACTGCCCATGCATTTCAGACAAAAGATAAGTTTACATCAATCGACAAAACTTGATAACATGAACACTGATTTTCTCTTTTTATAGCAGCAAACACGAGTTCATGGGCAAGCCCATGTTTTATTATTTTAATTTATTTTGTCCTTCTTTAAATTAATTCATGATTTTTCAAAATTCTAATTTTTTTGAGTTCTGAAAATAATTGTTCATGAAACCATAGAATGTTTGGGAATTGAAACATAGGTTCAGGAAATAATAAAACGTTCACGGTTTAAAAAATTGATGATTTTTAAAAATTGTTCACATGTTATAAAATGATATTCAGCAAATATAAAATGTTCATGATTTTTAAAATGACTATTTATTCAAAAAATATCAGTGAATTCGAAGAAAATGTCTATGAAGTAAAAAACAACGTTGAGAAAAACTAAAAAAAATCACAAATTTTAAAATTTATTCCCTATTTAAAAACACGTTCATAGACTGAGTATAAAATTGTCCATGCATTTCAGAAAAAATATAGTGAACATCAATCAACAAAATTTGATCCCATGAACACCACGACCATCATTAACGAGGATGGGAGAAAAGATAAGTGGCAACATGATGGGTCACCGTGTTAAGTAGAAAAAATAAAGGATGCTCATATGTTGGGGTATTGAGCCATACTTATTTGGTTATAATGTAATATTTTTGTTTCTCGTTGCAACGCACACACATTTTTGCTAGAAAACTTTTGGAATTATGCCCTAGAGACAATAATAAATATAGTTATTATTATAATTCCTGTATCAAGATAATCGTTTATTATCCATGCTATAATTGTATTGAATTAAGACTCATTTACATGTGTGGATACATAGACAAAACACTGTCCCTAGCAAGCCTCTAGTTGGCTAGCTAGTTGATCAAAGATAGTTAGTGTCTTCTGATTATGAACAAGGTGTTGTTGCTTGATAACTGGATCACGTCATTAGGAGAATCACGTAATGGACTCGACCCAAACTAATAGACGTAGCATGTTGATCGTGTCATTTTGTTGCTACTTTTTTCTACGTGTCAAGTATTTGTTCCTATGACCATGAGATCATATAAATCACTAACACCGGAGGAATACTTTGTGAGTATCAAACGTCGCAACGTAACTGGGTGACTATAAAGATGCTCTACAGGTATCTCCGAAGGTGTTCGTTGAGTTAGTATGGATCAAGACTGGGATTTGTCACTCCGTGTGACGGAAAGGTATCTCGGGGCCCACTCGGTAATACAACATCACACACAAGCCTTGCAAGCAATGTGACTTAGTGTAAGTTGCGGGATCTTGTATTACGGAACGAGTAAAGAGACTTGCCGGTAAACGAGATTGAAATAGGTATGCGGATACTGACGATCGAATCTCGGGCAAGTAACATACCGAAGGACAAAGGGAATTACATACGGGATTATATGAATCCTTGGCACTGAGGTTCAAACGATAAGATCTTCGTAGAATATGTAGGACCCAATATGGGCATCCAGGTCCCGCTATTGGATATTGCCCGAGGAGTCTCTCGGGTCATGTCTACATAGTTCTCGAACCCGCAGGGTCTGCACACTTAAGGTTCGACGTTGTTTTATCCGTATTTGAGTTATATGGTTGGTTACCGAATGTTGTTCGGAGTCCCGGATGAGATCACGGACGTCACGAGGGATTCCGGAATGGTCCGGAAACGAAGATTGATATATAGGATGACCTCATTTGATTACCGGAAGGTTTTCGGAGTTACCGGGAATGTACCGGGAATGACGAATGGGTTTCGGGAGTTCACCGGGGGGGGCAACCCACCCTGGGGAAGCCCATAGGCCTTGAGGGTGGCGCACCAGCCCTTAGTGGGCTGGTGGGACAGCCCAAAAGGACCCTATGCGCATTGGAAGAAAAATCAAAGAGAAAAGAAAAAAAAGGAGGAGGTGGGAAAGGAAAGAAGGACTCCACCCACCAAACCAAGTAGGACTCGGTTTGGGGGGGGGGGAGACCTTCCCCCCTTGGCTCGGCCGACCCCCTTGGGGCTCCTTGAGCCCCAAGGCAAGGCTCCCCCTCTCCCACCTATATATACGGAGGTTTTAGGGCTGATTTGAGACGACTTTTCCACGGCAGCCCGACCACATACCTCCACGGTTTTTCCTCTAGATCGCGTTTCTGCGGAGCTCGGGCGGAGCCCTGCTGAGACAAGATCATCACCAACCTCCGGAGCGCCGTCAAGCTGCCGGAGAACTCTTCTACCTCTCCGTCTCTCTTGCTGGATCAAGAAGGCCGAGATCATCGTCGAGTTGTACGTGTGCTGAACGCGAAGGTGCCGTCCGTTCGGCACTAGATCGTGGGACTGATCGCGGGACGGTTCGCGGGGCGGATCGAGGGACGTGAGGACGTTCCACTACATCAACCGCGTTCACTAACGCTTCTGCTGTACGGTCTACAAGGGTACGTAGATCACACATCCCCTCTCGTAGATGGACATCACCATGATAGGTCTTCGTGCGCGTAGGAAATTTTTTATTTCCCATGCGACGTTCCCCAACAGTGGTATCAGAGCTAGGTTCATGCGTAGATGTCTTCTCGAGTAGAACACAAAAGTTTTTGTGGGCGGTGATGTGCGTTTTGCTGCCCTCCTTAGTGTTTTCTTGATTCCGCGGTATTGTTGGATTGAAGCGGCTTGGACCGACATTACGCGTACGCTTACGAGAGACTGGTTTCATCGCTACGAGTAACCCCGTTGCTCAAAGATGACTGGCAAGTGTCAGTTTATCCAACTTTAGTTGAATCGGATTTGACCGAGGAGGTCCTTGGATGAGGTTAAATAGCAACTCATATATCTCCGTTGTGGTGTTTGCGTAAGTAAGATGCAATCCTACTAGATACCCATGGTCACCACATAAAACATGCAACAACAAAATTAGAGGACGTCTAACTTGTTTTTGCAGGGTATGCTTGTGATATGATATGGCCAACGATGTGATGTGATATATTGGATGTATGAGATGATCATGTTGTAATAGATAATATCGACTTGCACGTCGATGGTACGGCAACCGGCAGGAGCCATAAGGTTGTGTTTATACTAACGTTTGTGCTTGCAGATGCGTTTACTATTTTGCTAGGATGTAGCTTTAGTAGTAATAGCATGAGTAGCACGACAACCCCGATGGCGACACGTTGATGGAGATCATGGTGTGGCGCCGGTGACAAGAAGATCGTGCCGGTGCTTTGGTGATGGAGATCAAGGAGCACGTGATGATGGCCATATCATGTCACTTATGAATTGCATGTGATGTTAATCCTTTTTGCACCTTATTTTGCTTAGAACGACGGTAGCATTATGAGGTGATCTCTCACTAAAATTTCAAGACGAAATTGTGTTCTCCCCGACTGTGCACCGTTGCTACAGTTTGTCGTTTCGAGACACCACGTGATGATCGGGTGTGATAGACTCAACGTTCACATACAACGGGTGCAAAACAGTTGCGCACGCGGAACACTCGGGTTAAGCTTGACCAGCCTAGCATGTGCAGACATGGCCTCGGAACACATGAGACCGAAAGGTCGATCATGAATCATATAGATGATATGATTAGCATAGGGATGCTTACCACTGAAACTATACTCAACTCACGTGATGATCGGACTTGAGCTAGTGTAAGTGGATCATGAACCACTCAAATGACTAGAGAGATGTACTTTTTGAGTGGGAGTTTAGCGAATAATTTGATTAAGTTAAACTCTAATTATCTTGAACATAGTCTAAGTCCACTTTGAATATATTTGTGTTGTAGATCATGGCTCACGCGACAGTCACCCTGAATTTTAATACGTTCCTAGAGAAAGCTAAGTTGAAAGATGATGGAAGTAACTTTGTAGACTGCGCTCGTAATCTTAAGCTAATCTTACAAGCTGGGAAGAAGGATTATGTCCTTAATGCTGCGCTAGGAGATGAACCACCCGCTACGGCTGATCAGGATGTTAAGAACGCTTGGTTAGCACGTAAGGAGGACTACTCAGTAGTTCAATGTGCAGTCTTGTATGGCTTAGAACCGGGACTTCAACGTCGCTTTGAGCGTCATGGAGCATTTGAGATGTTCCAGGAGTTGAAGTTTATCTTTCAGAAGAACGCTCGGATCGAGAGGTATGAGACCTCCGATAAATTCTATGCTTGCAAGATGGAGGAGAACTCGTCTGTCAGTGAACGTGTGCTCAAAATGTCTGGGTACTCAAACCTTCTAGCTGAGCTGGGGATTGAACTCCCGCAAGAGGCTATCACTGACAGAATCCTTCATTCACTGCCGCCAAGCTATGAAGGCTTTGTGTTGAACTACAACATGCAAGGGATGAACAAGTCTCCCGGCGAGTTGTTTGCGATGCTGAAAGTCGCAGAGTCTGAACTCCGTAAAGAGCATCAAGTGTTGATGGTGAATAAGACCACTAGTTTCAAGAGAAACGGCAAAGGCAAGAAGGGTAATTCAAAGAAGAGCGGCAAGCCTGTTGCCAATCCGACGAAGAAACCCAAAGCTGGACCTAAGCCTGAAACAGAGTGTTATTATTGCAAGGGTATGGGTCACTGGAAGCGCAATTGCCCCAAGTATCTGGCAGATAAGAAGGCGGCCAAAGAAAAATCAGGTATATTTGATATACATGTTATTGATGTGTACTTAACCGGCTCTCGTAGTAGTGCCTGGGTATTCGATACCGGTTCTGTTGCTCATATTTGCAACTCGAAACAGGAACTGCGGAATAGACGAAGGCTGGCGAAAGATGAAGTGACAATGCACGTAGGAAATGGTTCCAAGGTTGATGCAATCGCCGTCGGCACAGTTTCACTTCAGTTACCATCAGGATTAGTTATGAACATGAATCATTGTTATTTAGTGCCTGCGTTGAGCATGAACATTATATCTGGATCTTGTTTATTGCGAGATGGTTACTCTTTTAAGTCATAGAATAATGGTTGTTCTATTTCTATGAGTAACATCTTTTATGGTCATGCACCCAATGTGAGAGGATTGTTCATATTGAATCTTGATAGCGATACACACATACATAACATTGAGACCAAAAGAGTTAGAGTTAACAATGATAGCGCCATATTTTTGTGGCACTGCCGCTTAGGTCATATTGGTGTAAAGCGCATGAAGAAACTCCATGCAGATGGACTTTTGGAGTCACTTGACTTTGATTCACTTGACACGTGCGAACCATGCCTCATGGGCAAGATGACTAAAACTCCGTTCTCCGGAACAATGGAGCGTGCAAGTGACTTGTTGGAAATCATACATACCGATGTGTGTGGTCCGATGAGCGTAGAGGCACGCGGCGGATATCGTTATTTTCTCACCTTCACTGACGATTTGAGTAGATATGGTTATGTCTACTTAATGAAGCAAAAGTCTGAAACATTTGAAAAGTTCAAGCAATTTCAGAGTGAAGTTGAAAATCATCGTAACAAGAAGATCAAGTTCCTACGGTCTGATCGTGGGGGTGAATATCTGAGTTTCGAGTTTGGTGCTCACTTAAGACAATGTGGAATTGTTTCACAGTTGACACCGCCTGGAACACCACAGCGTAATGGTGTGTCCGAACGTCGTAATCGTACTTTATTAGAGATGGTGCGGTCTATGATGTCTCTTACCGATTTGCCGTTATCGTTTTGGGGTTATGCATTAGAAGCAGCTGCATTCACTTTAAATAGGGCACCATCAAAATACGTTGAGACGACACCATACGAACTGTGGTATGGCAAAAGGCCAAAGTTGTCGTTTCTTAAAGTTTGGGGATGTGATGCTTATGTCAAAAAGCTTCAGCCTGAAAAGCTGGAACCCAAAGCGGAAAGGTGAATCTTCATAGGTTACCCAAAAGAGACAGTTGGGTACACCTTCTATCTCAAATCCGAGGGCAAAGTGTTTGTTGCTAAAAACGGAGCTTTTCTCGAGAAGGAGTTTCTCTCGAGAGAATTGAGTGGGAGGAAGATAGAACTTGACGAGGTTGTCGAACCTCTCCTCCCTCTGGATGGTGGCGCAGGGATAGGGGAAACCTCTGTCGTTGCGACGCCGATTGAGGAGGAAGTTAATGATGATGATCATGAAACTCCGGTTCAAGTTTCTGTCGAACGACGCAGGTCGACGAGACCACGTGCTGCTCCAGAGTGGTACGGTAATCCCGTCTTATCAATCATGTTGTTGGACAACAATGAACCTGCAAATTATGAAGAAGCAATGGTGGGCCCAGATTCCAACAAATGGCTAGAAGCCATGAAGTCCGAGATAGGATCCATGTATGAGAACAAAGTGTGGACTTTGGAGATACTGCCTGAGGGCCGCAAGGCTATTCAGAACAAATGGATCTTTAAGAGGAAGACGAACGCTGACGGCAATGTGACCGTTTATAAAGCTCGACTTGTGGCAAAGGGTTTTTCACAAGTTCAAGGAGTTGACTACGATGAGACATTCTCACCCGTAGCGATGCTTAAGTCCGTCAGAATCATGTTAGCAATAGCTGCATTTTTCGATTATGAAATCTGGCAGATGGATGTCAAAACGGCGTTCCTTAACGGTTTCCTTAAGGAAGAATTGTATATGATGCAACCCGAAGGTTTTGTCGATCCTAAGAATGCTAACAAGGTGTGCAAGCTCCAGCGATCCATTTATGGACTGGTGCAAGCATCTAGGAGTTGGAACAAACGCTTTGATGAGGTGATCAAAGCATTTGGGTTTATACAAGTGGTTGGAGAATCTTGTATTTACAAGAAAGTGAGTGGGAGCTCTGTGGCGTTTCTAATATTATATGTGGATGGCATATTGTTGATTGGAAACAACGTAGAGTTTTTGGAGAGCATAAAGGATTACTTGAATAAAAGTTTCTCTATGAAGGACCTAGGAGAAGCTGCTTACATTCTAGGCATTAAGATCTATAGGGATAGATCAAAACGTCTGATAGGACTTTCACAAAGCACATACCTTGATAATGTTTTGAAGAGGTTCAAAATGGAACAGTCCAAGAAGGGGTTCTTGCCAGTTTTACAAGGTACGAGATTGAGTAAGACTCAGTGCCCAGCAACTGATGAGGATAGAGAGCATATGCGCTCCGCCCCCTATGCTTCAGCCATAGGCTCTATCATGTATGCAATGTTGTGCACTAGACCGGACTTTAGCCTGGCCATAAGTATGTCAGGTAGGTTCCAGAGTAATCCAGGAGTGGATCACTGGACGGCGGTCAAGAATATCCTGAAGTACCTGAAAAGGACTAAGGAGATGTTTCTCGTGTATGGAGGTGACGAAGAGCTCGCCGTAAAAGGTTACGTCGATGCAAGCTTTGACACAGATCCGGACGACTCTAAGTCGCAAACCGGATACGTATTTATTCTTAATGGGGGTGCGATAAGCTGGTGTAGTTCCAAGCAAAGCGTCGTAGCAGATTCTACATGTGAAGCGGAATACATGGCTGCCTCGGAGGCGGCTAAGGAGGGTGTCTGGATGAAGCAGTTCATGACGGATCTTGGAGTGGTGCCAAGCGCACTGAATCCAATAACCTTGTTCTGTGACAACACGGGTGCCATTGCCTTAGCAAAGGAACCACGGTTTCACAAGAAGTCCAGACACATCAAACGACGCTTCAACCTCATCCGCGACTACGTCGAAGGGGAGGACGTAAATACATGCAAAGTGCACACGGATCTGAATGTAGCAGACCCGCTGACTAAGCCTCTTCCATGGCCAAAGCATGATCAACACCAGAACTGTATGGGTGTTAGATTTATTACAATGTAATTCGCATGATGATGTGAGGGCTAGATTATTGACTCTAGTGCAAGTGGGAGACTGTTGGAATTATGCCCTTGAGGCAATAATAAATATAGTTATTATTATAATTCCTGTATCAAGATAATCGTTTATTATCCATGCTATAATTGTATTGAATGAAGACTCATTTACATGTGTGGATACATAGACAAAACACTGTCCCTAGCAAGCCTCTAGTTGGCTAGCCAGTTGATCAAAGATAGTCAGTGTCTTCTGATTATGAACAAGGTGTTGTTGCTTGATAACTGAATCACGTCATTAGGAGAATCACGTGATGGACTAGACCCAAACTAATAGACGTAGCATGTTGATCGTGTCATTTTGTTGCTACTTTTTTCTGCGTGTCAAGTATTTGTTCCTATGACCATGAGATCATATAAATCACTAACACCGGAGGAATACTTTGTGTGTATCAAACGTCGCAACATAACTGGGTGACTATAAAGATGCTCTACAGGTATCTCCGAAGGTGTTCGTTGAGTTAGTATGGATCAAGACTGGGATTTGTCACTCCGTGTGACGGAGAGGTATCTCGGGGCCCACTCGGTAATACAACATCACACACAAGCCTTGCAAGCAATGTGACTTAGTGTAAGTTGCGGGATCTTGTATTATGGAACGAGTAAAGAGACTTGCCGGTAAACGAGATTGAAATAGGTATGCGGATACTGACAATCGAATCTCGGGCAAGTAACATACCGAAGGACAAAGGGAATGACATACGGGATTATATGAATCCTTGGCACTGAAGTTCAAACGATAAGATCTTCGTAGAATATGTAGGATCCAATATGGGCATCCAGGTCCCGCTATTGGATATTGACCGAGGAGTCTCTCGGGTCATGTCTACATAGTTCTCGAACCCGCAGGGTCTGCACACTTAAGGTTCGACGTTGTTTTATGCGTATTTGAGTTATATGGTTGGTTACCGAATGTTGTTCGGAGTCCCGGATGAGATCACGGACGTCACGAGGGTTTCCGGAATGGTCCGGAAACGATGATTGATATATAGGATGACCTCATTTGATTACCGGAAGGTTTTCGGAGTTACCGGGAATGACGAATGGGTTCCGGGAGTTCACCAGGGGGCAACCCACTCCGGGGAAGCCCATAGGCCTTGAGGGTGGTGCACCAGCCCTTAGTGGGCTGGTGGGACAGCCCAAAAGGACCCTATGCGCATTGGAAGAATGATCAAAGAGAAAAGAAAAAAAAGGAGGAGGTGGGAAAGGAAAGAAGGACTCCACCCACCAAACCAAGTAGGACTCGGTTTGGGGGGGGGAGACCTTCCCCCCTTGGCTCGGCCGACCCCCTTGGGGCTCCTTGAGCCCCAAGGCAAGGCTCCCCCTCTCCCACCTATATATACAGAGGTTTTAGGGCTGATTTGAGACGACTTTTCCACGGCAGCCCGACCACATACCTCCACGGTTTTTCCTCTAGATTGCGTTTCTGCGGAGCTCGGGCGGAGCCCTGCTGAGACAAGATCATCACCAACCTCCGGAGCACCGTCACGCTGCCGGAGAACTCTTCTACCTCTGCATCTCTCTTGCTGGATCAAGAAGGCCGAGATCATCGTCGAGCTGTATGTGTGCTGAACGCGGAGGTGCCGTCCGTTCGGCACTAGATCGTGGGACTGATCGCGGGACGGTTCGCGGGGCGGATTGAGGGACGTGAGGACGTTCCACTACATCAACCGCGTTCACTAACGCTTCTGCTGTACGGTCTACAAGGGTACGTATATCACACATCCCCTCTCGTAGATGGACATCACCATGATAGGTCTTCGTGCGCGTAGGAAATATTTTGTTTCCCATGCGACGTTCCCCAACAAAAACATCATCATGGAACTACCATATACCCTGATAATTTGAATGCGAGTTAATCTCAGTTCTACACAACATTAATCTGAATCATCAAGATTCTAAAACCAGCTAAGCCTGTCCCATAAAAGATACGTCGTCCTCGCCACCCCTTCCCATAATCCCCCGTCTCCTCCGCCACACCGATGCATCTCGGCATCCCCTCACTCCTGAACGTCATGCCTCCACAAGATGGAGCTAACGGATCGGTGAATCACATAGCTGAGAGACAAAAGGCGGGAGATAATTTTTGAAGCTTGCCACGATAATGAAGGTATTTCTCGCCTTTTGCCCATAGCAACAGACGGGTCTTGTGCTAGTTAAATATGATAATTCGAACTTAGTCTTACCAACTCACATTTTTTTTAAACCTCCACTGATGATTGTAATAACAACACAGAAGAATTCAGTCGACACAATAAAGTCAGACACACATCAAATCTTGGGGGCATGCATAGCTTGTTGCATTTGACATACATGCTGTAGGGAGCCCTTTGTTTCAGTGATCTATTCCAGATACTTTGAGTGGCATGTTGGTAAGTTATTCAGTACATGAATTTTGTCACAACCATCATTTATTTCAGTGTCTATCTGAATATATTGCACATCTGTTTGGATGCGTGCCCTGTTTCTGGAGCGGATCAGTAGCTACTCCACTACACTTTTCTTTGTGTTGCAGCACAAGCAGAAGCAGAAGCAGGATTGTGGGATGGACGTTGACGAGAAGCTCGTCCGTGTTCCCCCACATGCCCGACGAGCAGCTCGTCGGTGCTGCCCGCATGGCCGACGAGCAGCTGCAGTCGGGTGTCGCGCGAGATGCGATGGATCCTGTCGATCTTGTCCAGATTTGGTGACGGTGGAGAAAGCACGGGCACTGCAGAGCGGAGGGACGGGGGAGCAAACGGTGGAGGTATGGGGGCGCGGCGGGAGAGGACTTGCACTGGCCAGGGACTCCAAGACGCACCTCTTCAGCTCCTGGAACTCTGCTCCAGACAGGGATGCTTCAACCAAAAACCTACATAATGTTGCCTGAGATGCTTCGTCTTAGTCCTTCCTCCTCTTTAGAACCAGATGGCCGTTGAGCTCCCAGACTGCTCGATTGATTGTCATGTCGAGAAATTGCTGGCTCGCCTTTCCAGAAGTCTGCTTCTTGGCATAGCACTGGTTGATCGAAATTCCGAAGGGAGATACAAATATTAAGCCGATAGTCCAGTTCTAGATCACAAATAAAACCGAGGTTGCATTTGCAGTACTGTACCTGTAGTAGAAGGAATACTCTCTTGGCAGATTCAGAGATAAGAACATTGAAAGGTCTGTTATTCTCTTGCAAGAAGATACATGCATTTGAGACAACCTGTGACAGATCCTCCAGGCCCGCTCCTCCTTCAAATACAAAGCCGCTTACTGGGTACTGCACCAGCTGAGAAATGCTGACACCGTTCCCTACGACTGTTAGTTCCTCTGTTGGCGCCTTCTCGACTAGATATTGCACTTTCAGATAGTATGCCTGACAAGCAATATTTGTGAGAGGGGAGCATAAGGCAGAGATAATCAATGAAGTTTGAGTATGACTAACTTGGAAGTGGAGGTGATTGATTGTTGCAAAGGCACCCAGACTCTTATAGACAACTCTGATGAAGGGATTTCTTGCCTCCTTTGCGACGTACATGGCCAGTAAGAAGCTCTCTTGATCAACCCTTTGTGGTAAGCATTCCTGGACTTGAGGGATCAAAAGCACATGACAATACCCAATTGGGCTCACCTGTGACACATAATACAGAAATGATAAATCAGTTTTCAATCTGTCCGAGGTAGAAGTAATATGAGAGATGGAGACATACTAACGTTGATCAAAATGCTGCTAGGAGAAGCTAAAATAGTGGGAGGAGCTCCGTCAAAATACTGGGCAGAATCATTCTCAGTTTCTTGGAACCTGAAGATCACCTCCTCTGGTTTAACTTTAGTGAAATTGAACTTCTCATTATGAAATGGTCGGAGGACTTGGTTCATTCCAAATTCAGTTGGCCGCTTCTTCTGGTAACGCCCTTCTATCAATGTTGCAACAAAATTGTGTTCTCCAGGTAGCACCCGTGACAGTAGCAAATTCAGCTAGGGAAAGCAGGTCTGTGGGATGGACGCTGACGAGCAGCTAGTCCGTGTTCCACACATGCCCGACGAGCAGCTCGTCTGTGCGCTCTGCATGGCCGACGAGCAGCTACAGCCGGGTGTCGCGCGAGATGCGATGGATCCTATCGATCTTGTCCAGATTCGGTGACGGTGAAGAAAGCACGGGCACCGCTGAGCGGAGGGAAGGGGGAGCAAACGGTGGAGGTATGGGGGCGCAGCGACAGAGGAGCCGCCATGGAAGGTCACTACATCGGCGTTGACAACGGGCGAGCACACACGTCCGACGGCCCCGTCTCCATGCCTCCCCTCTGCTCGCCGCCATGGATGGTCACTGCATCGGCGTTGACTGCTCGCGAGCGCGGGCGTCCGACACCCCTGCTCGCGAGGATGCTCATAAGTTAGCTAGATTCTCCTTTTTGTTAGGTCCAGATCGCCATATGTGGCTTTTGCAACCCCATGACTCAAATGTAATCCCACTTTTTATGGGTTTTGATGAATAAAGAGTTGCTTTACCCCTAAAAGAAATTCTCCTCATCTTCTTCTAAAAAAGAGGTTCTCCTCATCTGTTCAATCTGTTCTCACCACTCCCCCATTCTAATGGTGGCCGCCCCCTCCCTTCCATTCCTTGTGGAGCTGAGCTCTCGATGTACCTCATAACGCCACCCCTTCCGTTTGTCCCCTCCGCTAGCGTGAGGCCCCGCCTGATCTGCTCACTGCCTCATATCCCCGACAAGCAATCGCACGCTGCCAACCCCCATGAGCTTGCTTGCCGCTAACCCCGTTGGTTTTCCTTAGATCTACTCTGCCGTCGCGGTCCAATGTCGCAGCGCCGATCAAGATTCGAGCTAGAGGAGCATGCTGTACCCGATGTGGGAGCAGGCAACTCGGAGTTGTCCGAGGTTCAGTGCAAGCGCCGCTACCTTCATCGACGTTCTGTCCACCGTGCTATCCCCGGCGAGGGAAGGAGGAGGAGGGGGAGGGGAGGGGAGGAGGATGGGTGGAGTTTTTTTTTATAGAAAGGCGAAACGATTTTTTCCACCTAAGTTAAGGACTGCAGGTTCAATTATCATAAAACAGAAGGATGTTTTCACAAAGGTGCCGCAACGACGGACGAACAAAAGTTATCCCTGGTTTATTATTAGGTCGAGAATAGAGATAGCCTATATAAAAAAAAACATTAATTCAAGCAGTCAATTCCCATTGATCTTCAGGCCTACGATTCGGCATCTTTATTTGCAATGACTGATTTTACAATTGACTGATTTTTGTTTTTCTCTTTGCTTTGCGATTGAATGAATATGTAGGAAGAAATCAACAAGCTCGTTCGTATCGGGGTACATACGTTGTGTGTTTGCTAGCTCTCCCATGGATTCGCTAGCCGCGGTCTCCTGGATCATTGATTTTTTCAAACAACTCAGAAGCAAATAAAAGTAGGTGAACTTTGATATAAATAGCATAGTTAGACTAATTTTTATTAGTAACGTGACAACCAGGTCTCTAACACAACATATATAATTATTATATCTGAATTGGCTGTTGTGATCAGACCATAGTCTAGAGACCCAGAGGTCGAATCGTCACAAGCATATATTTTTGTTTTGCAACTGCATCGATATTTGAAATTGGATTGCGGGTTGAGTAGTAAAAATATGAAGGTTTATTTTATAAAAATATACGACGGACCAAGAATACCCATTTCTTTTATTAATCTCTCCCTAATAATAAAGCAAATAGGGTTTCTGGTCGTCCGTCATGAAAATTACACCTAAAGTTTGCATAAATTACCCACCATGCCAGCGGTAAGTAATAGAAAACGTTTCACAAAGCAAAAAATCTTGGATTGGGCCGGCCCATCTAAAACCTCCTACATTACGCTCTGCACGCTGGGAGAATATCCAGCACACCGTATGGGCCAGCCCATGCACAGGCGCCTGCTTTTAGTTCCGTTTATTTATTTATTTTCAGTTCTGTTTTATTTTTTTATTTTAAATAATTTAGAACTTCAAATAATCTTTAAAATTTTAATAAACTGAAAATTATAAATCAACATATTTAAAAAATAAAATGTTTGTGACTTCAAAAACTGCTCGGAGTTTTGTATAAAATGCTCGCATATACAATAAAATGTTGCAATTTTAGAAAAATATTTGTACAATAAGAAAAGTCCATGATTTCAAATACAATTCCATGTATTCAAAATTATTAAAGGAATTTAACAAAATGCTTTCTAATTGAAAATATGTTAATGCATTTAAGAAATGTCCTAAAATTTTAAAAATAGCTAATGCCTGTTTTGATAGTTTCTTTTATTTATTTATAATTTTCCATTCCATTTTTGTTTATTTCTAATTTAAATAATTTAGAATTACATAAACTTTTGCATATTACAAAATAGGAATTTTGAAATAAAATGCTGACAAAAACATAATGTCCAAGAATTTAATAAATATATTACTGATTTATAACAATGTCCATGAATTTAATAAATATATTACTGATTTATAAAAATGTTTGTTTATTTAGAAAAACTTCATGCGTTTCAAAAAATGTTTGTGAATTTAAAATAAAATCCTCCAACATAAAAAATTATGTTTGCCTTTTCTTGAATTGGTCGCCAATTCAAAAGAAAATATTTAAACCCGTTCGAAATATAAAAAATATTCACGATTTTTAGTAAATATTTGTAAATTGGAAAAAATGTTATCGATTTTAAAATTGTTCCCATATTTGTAAAAAAATTCACGAAAGATGTAATGTATGTAGTTAAACATTAATGATTCTAAGTCTTTGTGACAATATAACTGTGTGAATTTTGAAGAATTAACTGTTGGATGGATCGAATTATTACTGTATGTTTTCTAAATTTTTTTTATTGAAATTCAGAATAAATATTTGAGTTACCAAGATTTTTGACAACCATGATATATATTTTTTGAAAATGTAAAGATTGCTTCAACTTGTGAATAAATTTAAAAGGAGAAACATTTTCTTGCATTTGTGCATAAAATTTTAAAATCAAGCGATGATATGTGAACATAATGTGGTCATCATGATTGAAGATTATGTTTTTTTTTTCGTGGCAACGCACGAGCCATTTTGCTAGCAGGTATAATAGATATACGAAGGTAGTGCAGCCTTATACGGTAGGGAACAAACGCACGCGACAACGGACGAAGCTTAAAAAGGGGTCTCTCCTTAGTGCGTACGACAGATTAAACGAAGATTACCGAATTTTAAGGTAACGACGTACGACCAGAAGTTATCACCCTTTTAAAAGCAAAAGAAAAGGAACAAACCTTCAGAAATAGTTGCCTAGTTCTTGGATTGAAAATAAAGATATCACCATTGATTGATTTGGTGGTCAGGTTACCCTCAAAGGTTTTGTGAATGGTAACTCGATAGACATTCGTGTCATCCACAAACCATATGATTTGATTGCTGAATATCTCTCCATAGTTCTGTGAAGACAGTTATGGCTCGGTGGGTTCAGATGAATACAGTTGAAGACCCTTTCTTATTCTCTCTCTCAGCACATACAGAGCAGGATTTGTCTGTCAAAAGAGAAAATAAACAAGCATGTCATTTATTAAATAAGACAAAAATTTTAACAACACAAATAATGCCATAGAGCTAGATTTGTTATAGTTAGCATGGTTATTACCTTCATGATCTTGTTCATTGCTTGCTGGAGGAGGGGCTTTGACCGAGGGAACCAGTTGCCAAAGGCCGAGTGCAAATTATAAGCTAGATCAAGTCCAATCATCACTCCTGCAATAAATATTAATCAACATAAGTAGAGAGGATTCAGACAATGGCAAGAAATTGGAAGTTAATGGATACAACAAAATCATATGTCACCTATGTGCACAGAGGATTCATACTGTCATAAGCTTGGTTTGGACATCTGCCACCTATGTGCAGCAAAAAGGAGGACATATGCACATGAACTGTTCATCTTGTAACTCTTCCTGGGATGTATTGTCTCCTTCTGTCTCAATCTCCAGTGCATCCAACTCCTGATCCAGAACTTGGCAAAGATCCATAACAACACTTTCATGGACCTTTTGCCAAAGATGTGCACGGAAAATCTGAATCAGAGAGATCTTCAGTGTTGGAATTCTATCATGCATGAATATCCCAGTCAGATCTAGCTGAACCTGGAAACAAACATATACGTTTGCACGAGCCGCCGCCCTGCTCAAAGTTTTGGGCGAAAATCATTCAGCTAACTTTTGAGATTCAGACAACACCTGAGAGGCATGGAGGATCAGGCGAAAAACTGACTGAATTGAGGCGAATCTGAGACAGACGGGGAGTACGGATCTGCTTGCCGAGGATGAGGAGGCCGGGGCTCTCCTGGAGCGCGAGGGCGCGGAGGATCTTGGCGACGACGAGCGGGAGGAGCGGGCGGGCCGAGTCGGGTCGTGGAGGACGTGGACGGCGCGGTCGGTGCCCATGGCGAGCGCGGTGCGGAGCGTGGCACGGAGGATCTTGGCGACGATGAGCAGGAGGAGCGGGCGGGCCGGGTCGGGGTCGTGGAGGACGTGGACGGCGCGGTCGGCGCCCATGGCGAGCGTGGTGCGGAGCGTGTCGGCGGAGTGGCAGAGCTTGGTGACGGGAGGGGAGCGACTCTACCAGGGGCTTTTTTACAAAAGAACGACACGTTTTTTCCCACTTACTGAAGGACCACGGATTGATTTCTATAAAACGCAAGGTCTTTTCTGTAAAAAAAGCTACGACGTACGACAGAAGCGACCCGTGCTTTATTATTAAGAAAAGATATATATATATATATATATATATATAATTAATAAAATATTATGTAATAAAGATAAAATAAATATTGTTTGGATCAAAATGTTGCTTCGTTTCTTGCGTGTGTGCCTTTCTTCAAACCCATGTGATATGTGCCCACATATTTATATTGATATGTCGATCCCTAGTCTGAACAATAGCAACATTACAGTAATCAAGAACATTAGAGCATGGTTAATAATACAGTCAACAATCAGCTATAAGAAGTTGCCATGTCATATAGAGCCAATCTAATAACCGGCATATATAATAGTAAATTTTAGATGGTAGTTGACCCACCTTACAATCTCACAAAATGTCTTGGGTTCCGTGCTGCAGCTGGCTACTCACCAAGAGTCCGCTTCTCTTCTCTCTCCTCCTCTCTCTTCTCCAACTAAGCAATGATATAATATTTTAATCCTTAAAAGCATGCTTATGTCATCTTATTGTACTTGCTCTTATACAGCAAAGCAAAACAGTCATGCACTAAAGCAGCAACAAGTAAACACCTAGGCCAACACGTGAGGAAAATAAGTTACTTTGCTGGCCATAGGCGGCAGAGACGAGCAGCAGCAAATCGATTCCAAGCAGTAGCAGCGACAATGTGTTCGTACGGTCGTTCGATCCAAATCTTGTATATATATACATCCCTAACGCGTCGATGGTGTACAGGCGGAGTATTGCCATTATTTTTTTAATTTGTAAATCATAAAACGAGATATTTTGAGGATACATGTATCGACTGCGTATCGATGTATCGGACACATTATATACGCCGATACAGCAGATTTTAGAGTATTGGTGCTTCAGAAGTGCTCAGAGAGGAATAGAGGCTAAACATGCCCCTTAAATGGACCGTGGTGTGTCTAAAAAGGTCCCCTGAACAGGGGCATCGCGTATAGAGTCCCGTCAGTCCGGCTTCCCCCGCTAATAATCCATAGACTTTTTGTGTAACACTAAGAGCATCTCTAGTGTTCCTCCAAAAAAAAAAGAGCATCTCTAGTGGATCCTCTATATGGAGGTGTATAGCAAATATGTAACATTCCAGCAATATTTTACCTTCAGCGACTCGTGTAAAACGACGTGTACATCATCCACGCCCATTCACGACGGTAGAAAGCGTGGAAGTAAACACGAGCCAGCCACACTCGTGGAGCTCGCGTCGTCCCAACATGGCATGCGGGCGGGCTGCGGGCGGCGCTGTGCGGGGCGGCGCTGCGGGCGGCGGCGCGTGCGGGGTGCGGGGCGGCGCTGCGGGCGGCAGGGTGCGGGGCGGCGGCGGGGTGCGGGGCGACGCTGCGGGCGACGGGGTGCGGGGCGGCGCTGGGCAGAGGAGGGAGAGGCGGCGGCCTGGGCAGAGGAGGGGGCGGCTGCCTGCGTAGAGGAGGGGGCGGCGGCCTGGGCAGAGGAGGGCGAGGCGGCGGCCTGGGCAGAGGAGGGAGAGGCAGCCACGGGAGGGAGAGGGAGATGCAACGACGGGAGGGAGAGGGAGAGGCAGCGACGGGAGGGAGAGGATTGTGATGTAAAATAGCTGCCAATTGATTCAGATTGCTGTCAATTTTACACGCTTTTTTTTATCTATTACAAACTTATAACTAGGACATCACTCGTTTTCAAACTTTTGCCACACATGGTCAATTAGATCAAGTTTAAGCTGATCATGTTCATTGAAATTTCTAATCCGTTGAGTCATCTGAATAAACGAGCTCAGTTCTTCTGCATGAGTACGAGAGAGACTGTGACTCTTTCTCCCATTGCGTCAAAAGTGCATCTTTGTCGATCAGTTTGTCGCTCCTCTTCAACTATCATATTGTGCATTATGACACAAGCTTTCATTACATCACTGATTTCTTTGACTGACTGAGTGACGTCCATGCTTGGAACCGCCATGTCGTCGAGCGTTCTTCCTCTCTTCCTCCTCGCGCTCGGCGAATGCTGCAAGTATGAGTTCATCGTCGCCAGATGAAGATGACGAAGAACTTATGTCCCAAGTGGATGTGTTCATTGTGTTGTGTGAGAGACGATAGTGAAATCTAGGTGAGAAGAGAAGTCACAGGTAGAAGACTGCTGGAAGAAAGGTGATAGGGGTGGTTTATATAGATCAGAACTATGGCCGTTGAAAATATAGCCGTTTGAAATATACACGTCCTAATTTATACGTTCCATTGAAAAACTGGGACGTGTATAATTTAACAACGTGTATATGAACGTATAAATGAAGATATACACGTTCAAATATACACCATCCACTAAAGAAGCTTTAATAATGCATAGACTCAACTGGATGATTTGTTACAGATGACCTAGCATATGTTGTACGGACTTACGGACCGGTGCCGACGCGATCGATCCTCCTTCTGCCTCGCCTTCTTGGATCTGAATTCAGAAAAAGCTCTCCCTGCTGCCTCAAAACTTGAAACAACAAACACAGCAGCCAACCGGGAGAGAGAGAGAGACAGAGACAGAGAAGAGAATCGATCCGCCTGTTTTGTTGTCTCGATCCTGGCCTCGTGGCACCATGGGGCTGCTGGCACTCAATCGGCTCATGTCTCGGCCTACTCAAGGCCGTAGTAAGCCCGCCCGCCTCTCAGCTCCCCAGCTCGGCCGCTCTGTTTATTCATCTCTACCATGTGTCGTGTGTTCATGTCCTGATGACATCTAGTTCAACATCTATTTCTTTTAACATCAACAACCTATAACCAAGCTCTTTTTTTTTTGTGACGAATCTGTAATCTGTTCAATGCCTTACCAAGAGAGCTGGGCGGTCGATCTGTACAGATTTTTATTGTGTCTGCCGTTTACAGCTTCTTTTTCCCCAAGAATAAAAGAGCAGTATACCTGTAGTTTTCTTCCATCGGCATCTCTTCAATTCTAACCAATGCATCGTGTATCGCAGATGGACTGGTGACTTCATCCCTGGCTAAAAGGAAGGACTCACCCTGCATACATGATGAAAATTCTCCAACTGATAAAAAATCGAGATATTCAGGACTACCCCTTCCAGAGGTTCGTCATAAAAATGCTGAAAACTAGCAACTTACCATATTGCAAGTAAAATATCACTGTGACGGCTCTACCTGTGCAAATTGGTGGATCATTTTTTTGGTTGTTGGTGGATCAATTCTATCTAAATAAAATGCGACCGGAGTGTTCGGTGGCAATCTAGACGTAATTACATGATAGGATAGGATAGGGGTATATCCTTATTTCGAAACGTTTTCTTTTCAGGGACTCTTCACAATCTGCGCGTTATAGAAGAATCCAGTTTTTTTTAAGCTTTTGGATTGCACTAGAATTCTGAAGAATAGTCTCCGGGTTTTAGAAGACAAATCAAATTCGTTCCGCTCAAGCTTTTTAAGATCAAGATTCTGCAGAATCCGTTGAAAAGAATCAGGCCTAAAACGTATGGGAAGAATATCATACGGAAACCAACATTCGATGGAAGTCGGTGAGAACCACGAGAAAAATATATTTTGAAGTTCCGAAAAAATCTGAAAAAAATAGAGAATGATGTTTTATTGTCATGAAAAATTTCAAACTGAAACACATTACAAGATGTGTGCTATGAAAAAGACAAAATCAGCATTGAATAGTGCCAAATAATAATGTCACTATTCATGACTGAAATTTGTCTTTTTCATAGCTTACATTTCGTAATGTGTTTGAACTTAAAATTTTATATGGCAATAAAACATCACCCTTTTAACATTTCGTAATTTTTTAGATTTTTTTTTAAATTTTAAAATATGATTTTCATGAAGTTTTTCTTAAATATTGGTTTCCATTGATATTCTCTCAAAACGTACACAACCAACTAACCTGTTTAGACTCCAAATCATAGTCCACAAGACCATCACCACTGCCACGACCGACCATCGCCGAACACCGCCCAATCATATAGCACTAGTTACAAAATAAATGATGGACGCAGTTTGCACATAAATTGATATAATATTTACACTGAAGTTGTCATGATATATTTCAGTTATTTTTTTGTATCTTTAAAAGTAAATTTTGATGGATTACTAAAGAATTGCCATGATCCATGCATTAAATTTGCCTTGGTTAATTACAAAAAAAATTCCATGATCAATTATTAAAAATTGCCGTAAAAAGTAGTTGAAAAATATAATGGTAGTTTTAAATCTAGAAAAAATAGATAAAATATGTCATGTCAACTTTAGTGTAAACATTATGTCAACTATAGTGTAACATTATGGCAACTGTTATCCAATTTTTTCAATCAAAACATATCAATATGAGATGTAGTTTTAAAAATCTCTCGAGACGAATTTAATGATGAAAATGAATTTTTAATTAAATCTTTTAATTAGAAGATGAACATTTTTAAGTCAAAAACAAAAAAATATCGGTGATGTCATATATTTTGACGTGGCAAAATAAGTAGTAATGAAGACGTGTGGACAAATTGCAAACGTCCACACGCGTGGAGATTAACTTTTGGAAAAATATACATGCATCAGATTTCGATATTTTTGAAATAAACTCTAAAACAAAAAGAAGGGAGTACTACTCCACAAGACCATCATCACTTCGACGATCGATCATCACCGAACACCGCCCAATCATATAGCACTACTTCACAAAATAAATGATGGACTCACTTTGTGGACCCACCCGTGAGGCCCACGTATCACTCAGAGGTCGTCTGCGGCAAAATAAACAAAGACCACTTTACTACCCCGACTGATCACACACAAAGAGGTCGACTTCGCTTTGGTCTCCATCGATCTCTCTCAGTAGCAGAGCAATGGCCACCCACGCTCTCGTCTCCATCGCCGTGCTCCTCGCCGTCTGTGCCGCCCCGGGAGCGCTCGCGCAGACGGTGCAGGTCTGGTTCCTGTGCTCGCCCGCGAACTACACCGCGGGGAGCGCCTACGGGGCCAGCCTCCGCGGAGTGCTCACGGACGTGGCGGCCGCCGCCGGCCGCTCCCGGGACGGCTACGCTACCGTGTTCCGCGGTCGGCAGGCCAAGGACGGCGCGCCGTACGGGCTGGCCTTGTGCTACGCGGACGCCGGCCCGCCGGAGGTGTGCCGGCTGTGCCTGCGCATGGCGGCCGGGAACGTGACGCTGGCGTGCCCGCGCGCTGCGTCCGCCACCATGCTGTACAACAACTGCCTGCTCCGGTACGCGGATCCGGCGGCGGGCGGGAGGGAGCTCGCGCGGCCGGAGCCGGACACGGTGCAGAGGTTCTCCTTCTACAGCAACGACATGACCAGCGCCGGCGAGGCCGACCGGTACGGCGCCGCGCTCAATCGGCTCATGGACCGCCTCGCTCCCGCCGCCGCCGAGGCCGGAGCCAACGGCCGGCCGCGTCCGCTCGCCGCGTTCGGGCAGACCAACATCACCGCCAACGAGAGCCTGTACGGGTTCGCGCAGTGCGTGGCGGGCCTGTCCCCCGCCGGCTGCCGCCTCTGCCTCCAGAGCATCGCCGCGTCGTTGCCCATGTAAGTACATAGTACTGGTCAATCGCATGCGTTCGTCTACATCGTAGCTGCCTGCTGCTGGCCGGCGGCGACTGAGCACTGACACGACGGCCGGGCATGCATGCATGCATGCATACCCCGTGTATGTGTAGGACGAAAGGAGGGCGGGCCTACTCGCTGACATGCTACACGAGGTTCGAGGTGGTGCCCTTCTACATGCCGCCCAACACAAGGAGGATCGTCGTGGCGCCGGCGGCCTCTTCGACGTCATCGTCGCAACCTGCAGCCGATTCCTCCTCCTCAAGAGGTGAGTTAAATGCGAAGTAGCATCATTAATGAATTGTTGGTGGGAAAGCGATGGACATGGCGAGTAAGTGAGGTCGCGGTCTTTCATGTAGGAGTACGTATGGATGGACCAATCGAGTCGAGTGCTATCTTAATTTCTCGGCTCTCATGATTAAAGCACCTAGCTGGTCCCATGACAGCAATTCATTCAGGCCTTGTTTGGTACTAGTGTTTTTAAGAAGATTGGTGGGGATAATCTTTCAAGGGATTGGGTGAAACCCCAACCTTCGCCCAATCCCTTCAAATCTCCATTTATCCCCAATACACTAGGTAGGGGTAGTGTATTGGTTATTGAAAAAAATGCACTATAATTTGGGGATTTGAGAGAAAATATGGGGATGAAACATGTCAAATACACTAGAACCAAATGATGTTATGGGATTTGTGGGGGTTGAGGGGTTTGACCGGGATAATCCCCACAAATTTCCTAAAATACATTAATACCAAACAAGGCCTCAGTGTATGAATTAATACTCCTCCGTCACGGGTTTAGAAGACATAATTAAATTCATGTGCATTTCCACGATAGACAAGGGGTAACGACGCATTGTATTTACTCCCATGACTAAAAGTAGTGGGACTAAAACTTGCTAGCATCACCCATGCTTGGATTCAAATACTAAAGAGACTAAAATCAAGTTAATGAGCATTTATTATCCTCCAAACCCTTCAATCCAGAACTCGCATGTGTTAAAGGAGAGGAGTTAAAAAAGGAGAGAGAAGACTAATCCACATTTTAGTAGGGGTATCCCTGACTAAAAGATTTTAGCCTCAAGACTAGTTTTAGCCTCTCTTTAGTCAGGAGTGCTTGGAACTTTAGCCTCTTAAAGAGACTATTTTTAGTCAGACTAGTTTTAGTCCCTTGGATCCAAGCACCCTCTTAGTATTCCATTGTACTATTTCTTTTGCATGCGTAATGTGAATGCTATTTTCCAAACCATCTCAGAACCAATCAATAACCAATTAGGTTTCAAAGAACTTTAAAGCACGCCTTCTAAACCGTGACGAAGGTAGTACTGCGGCAAAACGTAGAACCAAAGGCATGTTTTTTTTGCGAATTTTGTGGGCAGACTCGCATTCATATGAAGTTAAAGCAGCCCTCGCTCGTTACAGAGTGTCGAATCGGCAGTTTCTAGCGAGCCAGACTGAGGATAACGCAAGCTCGCACGAGGGGGCAGGGAGAAAGCGGGTGAGGATGTCGGGAGATGAAAATCAGGCACGACGACACGACGTCGAATCTAGGCTCACCCCCTCCCCCTTTCCCAACCCATTTACTCGATTACTGTTACCTCTAGGACAACCTTTTCCTCTAGGCTCACCATCATTGGTGACGACGACTCATATCTGTGTAAGCGGCGGAGGCAGATCCAACAATAGGAGTTGTTGTTGCTCTTCCATTTGGCCACCGTGTGGTCATCCTTGGCCCAGCCATGCCCCCCCTTCATCGTCCTCATCTTTAATGCCAGTAAGCAACACCTCCTCTCTCCTATATTTGGTACATTGTTAGGCCGTTAGGAAAGGTGTAGGACCGATTTTCTCATTGCTCAATGCATCCTCGATGTGGACTAGGTTATGGACGCACTAATGCGGCTGGTAGTTCAGGCAACAACACTGATAGCTGTGTTTAGGCATGGGTCATGTTCATGCACAAGAGAGTTGTTCGTCGTGGTGGGATACATGCTATCATACATGCTTCAATGCTTATGGGGGAACATGAGAGAATTGTCAATCTGAACTATATATACAACTGCAATGACACGGAGACTCTATGTATTCTTAGAATAAGAATACCATCATTTGCGAGACTTGTCCAGACCTTCAGTAGTAGGGGCTACTAGAAGATAGCATTCACACCGGTGTGGAAGAGCAAGTGGCCATGTTTCTTCATGTTGTTGGCCACAAACAGAGGTTCGGGGTTATCCACAACACGTTTAGGAGATCAATGAAGACCATCTAAAAGTACGTCAAGCAAGTGTTGTATGCTGTTGGGGAGCTCCATGGAGAGATAATCAAGTCACCAACTCGTCGTACTTCTACCAAGATTCGCACTAGCAAAATATTATACCCATACTTCAAGGCGAGCACTACAGTATGTAGTTCATTGCTAGATATGCTTGGATTGTTCAAGGTGAGCAATAACACAATCTTGTATTGCCATTACAGGATCACATTGGGGCAATAGATGGTACTCATGTCACTGCCAGAGTGTCAAGGTCACACAATGCAACATACAGGGGGGAAGCACTACACAAGCTAGAATGTGCTTGCTATTGTTGACTTCGATCTCAAGTTCATCTATGTGTTGGTTGGCTAGCTAGGAAGGGTCATCACATGATGCTAACATACTCCATGACAGCATGAGTCGTCCTGATGACATCAACATCCCTCATGGCAAGTTCTACCTAGGAGATGCTGGCTATGCATGTCGGTCAAGTGTTTTTTCATCCTTCAGGAAGACCAAGTACCATCTGAACGAGTTCTCTGGTAGGAACTACCCTAGGTCACCACAAAAGTTGTTCAATCTCAGACACTCTAATCTTAGAGTAACCATTGAGAGGGTATTTGGATCTTTGAAGAATAGGTTCAAGATCCTTGATCAGAAGACATTCCACCCTTACCCCACCCAGGTTAAGCTTGTTCTTACATGTTGCATTATGCATAACTCGACCGTGCAATAGGGTGGTGATGAACTGGTGCCCGAGGAGGAAGATGTGACGCCTCACGATCTTGACCTCGGTGGCCATAGCGTGAAGGCATTTGACAGCGAAGCCTGGAAGAACAAAAGGCTGGAATGAGCACAAGCAATGTGGGCTAATAGAGGCCAAACAAGGATCCGAATGAGAAGAAGAGCAAGAGCAGCAACAAAAGAGGAAGAGGAACAACAGCGGAAGACGAAGAGGTAAGAGGATGAGGAAGATGATGGATGATAAACTTTTCATGTTCTACCATTTGGTTCTTAATAATGTGTACTGCCATTTGATAGTAGTTAGGATGAACCATTATTGTTTCGTAGCGGTTCGATGATGATGGCGGCTTCTAAAACGTGTGCAAGTGGTGTACACTTTAGATTTGCTGCACCGATTGTTGTTCTGATACGTTATAGGGATGGATCGGTGATGACATCTGTTTTTGATACAGAGAGCGAGAACACTCAATATTATCATGTTTGTATGTATGAGTGGTGGCTTCGGGTGGCTTGATGTATGATCTTGCTATACCTTCATGAAATAACTAATAAAAATGGTTGTATGCATCGGTTGATGCAGAGGCCGGAGGTTTAACCTCTTTTTTCTAAAAAAAAACTAGGAGTGAAACTATTAAGATCGTGTGGGGTAAGGTCATCATTAGTAAGAATTGGTGACAATACCTAATGCAGCTTGTAACCAAATAGCATGCCCTATGTGCGCCTAATCCTATGCAGCCTACCATATAGCATATCAAAATTAGCTTCCTCATGCAGCTAACCTACATGTGGGCAACCAAATAATATGCAGATGGTGGTTTAAAAGCTATTTTTGGCCTATCTAAAAAGTCTATGCAAACACCTCAAAGTAGGTACGGGCAACAAACGCGTCCCAAGTGAGCCGCTAGCTTGACTCGCGGTGGCGTCAATGTAGAACGAAGAAGCTGCACTAACTGATCAATACGACTATAATTAATGTGCTACTCCATTCGTTACAAAATGTAGTAAATTTTATACATTGTTTTTCAAAGTTAAATGTTTGTAAGTTTTGATTAAGTTTGAGTATCGTTAACATCTAAAATACTAGATCAATACCATCAAATTCAGCAGGAAATGTTTTCTATATGGTATGTATATTTTTCTCTATGAACTTGACTAATGTTTATGAATTTGAGAAAATTATAAATGATCATTATATTATGAAATGGATGAAGTAGCACTTACTGCTGTAAAATATATCATATATATACATACACAGTTTGGCTGAGAATCACCGTAATTAACCACGAGCTTTCTTGTTGCAGTTTCTAAGCGTCACAAGTTGCGCATAAGTGCGGCAGGTATCTCTTCAAAACCCTTTGATCCCCTTCTAATCAACATTTTAAGCAACAAAAGAATGTGTTTTTTTCTGATTAGATTATGTAATAGGATGACAACTAGTATATACTCCCTCCGTCTCAAAATTCTTATCTTAAATTTGTTTAGATATGGATGTATCTAGTCATGTTTTAGTATTTTGATACATTCATTTTTAAACAAACCTAAGACAAGAATTTTGGGTTGGGGGGAGTATATGAAAGTGACGCTCCCCTTATATACTCTCCTTATAGTGACTTATATCTTGTCAAAATAATTACTTGCTGAAAATATAATTATACATTTTTGTTCCAGTTTCCACCGTTGCAGCAATTGTTTTGGTCACGGCGTGCTCCATTATTGCTCTGAAGATTCACAGAAGTGGAAGATCTCCATTTCCATTATTGACAGGAAAGAACTACAACAACCGTAGGGACAACATCAAAGAAATATTGGGCAACTACGGCTCACTAGCTCCCAGGAGGTACAAATTCTCACACCTCAAGAAAATAACCAAATCTTTCGGTGAAAAGCTAGGGGAGGGTAGCTATGGCATGGTATACAAGGGCACCGTACCGGATGGCCGCCATGTCGCTGTCAAGTTCCTTCATGACACGACCGGAAATGGAGAAGAATTTGTAAATGAGGTCGTCAGCATTAGAAGGACATCCCATGTCAATGTTGTCACACTGCTTGGTTTCTGTTTGGAGGGTTCAAAGAGAGCCCTCATCTATGATTATATGCCTAATGGGTCACTGGACAAATTCATCTACACTGAGAATTCGAAACAAACTCTTGGATGGGAGAAATTATATGAGATCGCAATGGGCATTGCCAGAGGATTGGAGTATCTTCACCGAGGGTGTAACACACGAATCATACACTTTGACATCAAGCCCCAGAACATCCTCCTAGACCAGGACTTCGTCCCAAAGATCGCCGATTTTGGTCTGGCGAAGTTGTGCAACCCCAAGGAGAGCTACCTCATGTCGATGGATGGCATGCGTGGTACGGTCGGGTTCATCGCGCCTGAGGTCTTCTCGAGGCGGTTCGGGGTCGTGTCGACAAAGTCGGACGTGTACAGCTTCGGGATGGTGCTCTTGGAGATGGTCGGAGGAAGGAAGAACTTGCGAGCGAGTGTTGAGAGGGAAAGCGAGGTGTACTTCCCGGATTGGGTTCATAGTCATCTCACACAATTTGGGAGCTTGCAATCATTTGATTTGGGACTAGATGAACCTGAAGAGATCACAAAGAAGATGGCCACTATCGGGCTGTGGTGCATACAAATATCGCCAGCGTCTCGCCCGACGATGAGCAAGGTTCTAGAAATGTTCGAGAAAAGTGTAGATGAACTCAAGATACCACCGAAGCACTTCATCTACTCACCTATACAGTGAGTTTTCTACCGCTCTTTATTTGTGTGGAAATGTTGCTTTTTGCGAATACCTACTCGCGCTGGTTTTTAACTTACTTTCTAATTCCACCTGTACAGGGATGACTCGGATGAACAACAGAACGAGAGCTGAGTTTCTATGGACATCAACAGAACTAGTCAAGTTCCTAGGTTTAGATGAAGTATCTCAGGCATATGGCGAGTTGCCATGGACATTGTTTCCCAAGTCTCAAGGGAGGAAAAGAAGAAGAAATTGCAGCGTGCTCGTTAGTTCCAGCTATCTATACATGTTTTACACGCAAAAGTAGCCACTAATCACAAATCATGTGGCATTTCAAGGCCAATAAGCTCAGGTGATAGCCGATCGACCTTCTGCATGTGACCAAAAAAACTGTCCATTCAGTTAATATTAAGAACGTTGGTCCGTCACACACCATCCTATTGGTATTCAGAAGTAAGATGGGCCGCATTATGAACATCCAATGTTTGGTATAGTTTAGACTCGACACACGTACGAGTATTCCAACATTAATTTGATTCATCGCTCTACGTTTCATACTGGAATCACGTATAAGTAACTAACCAGGCTTAGGGCATTTCTAACTGATACCCTATCCCGCCATAAGGGAGGATAAATTCAGCTTTTCCCCTTTACGGCGGACCTAACCGAACCCCTAAACCGAATAGTGGAGTAAAAGTTAGCCTTCTCTACTGAAAATCCCTTCCGATCTACCTAAATATCCTCGCTTTCGCCGCGGTCGAGTAAATGTGGTGGCCTCTCTTTCTCCCACCCTTGTGCCGCCTTGTCTCCGGCCACCACAGCCACCACGCCTCACCGCCGCCACCGATGACCATCCCTTCGGGCGGAATAGATAGCCCGGACCATCTCCACACCTTGCCGGCCACCGTCGCTGGCTTGTCGCCGATGGAAACACCCACGCGCCGCCGCCCATGCCGAAGAAAAGTTTGGGCATCAAAAAAGCCCACGGGGTTCAAGCTCTGCCTCCAGCCGCGCCAATGGCGTCACAGGTGGCGGCGTCCTCTTCGACAACCGCCTGCCAACCTTCCGCCACTCCCGCCGGAGCCAAAAGAGCAAGAAATCAACGGTGGCGGCGAGGGCCCTCGTCGAGGCGGACACAAAGAAGAAGAAGGCCACACCAGCACCCCGTCCAAGGTTGACCCCTCGTGCAGCTACCCCGGCGCCCCCTGCGGCCACTGCTCAGTCGCGGGTGGTGGCCGCAGCCGACAATAAGGGCCGCGGCTTCCAATTGCTCGATGAATTGCCGACCCGGTAAATAAGAATATTTTTCACATTTCAATCGACAGTGATTGTTGGTAGACGACGGTGATGTAGTTTGTCTAATTTCTTGTCGTAGTGTGGAGATGAACACAACCAAATTCTTAACGTCTTTGGAGTCCTCGACCATGATGGGACTTGATGAGCTCAAGTACGACTCCATTTGGCATCATTCGGAGGCGGCAGACATGAAGGAAGAGGATGTGGCCTAAGAGGAGGAGGAGGTGGCCGAGAAAGAGGAGGAGGTTGAGGAGGTGGTGGCCGATGAGGAGGTTGTGGAGGTGGCCGAAGCAAGGATGCGGCCGTCAAGGTCTCGCACCACTAACTACAATCACAAATAAGATGTTTCTCTTTGCGATGCTTGGGTGAACATCTCCATGGATGCAACGATTGGAATAGATGAAACCAATATTATGTTTTGGGAAAGAATTATAGACCACACAACAAATCCACGGGTGTGCAATCAAGTTGTAAGCAAGGTTCTCTTGGGCATCGTATGAGCACCATTCATGACCAATGCAACCGATGGCCCGGTTGCATCAACCAAGTGAATCATGCACCACCGATCAATGTGCAACTGGTGGAGTATGGCCCGTACATCCAAAACCTATTCATGCATAGGAACTGCAAGTTCATCGACAAGCCATTCACGTGGCATCATTGCTACAAAGTGCTATGCAAGAATGAGAAGTGGATCCAAAGAATCGCGGAGACCACTCCAAAAAGATCAAGGTTGAGCATATCAGTTGCAGAGGACGATGAGGTTGACAAAGATGCCAACAATAGACCGGAAGATAACAAGATTGCAAAAGAGAGAAACAATATAAATGCATTTGGTGGAACTTACAAAGAAGAACTAGTGGACATGATTGAGACCAAGAAGGTGTTGGCGGGCGAACACAAAGAAGAGAATACGGCGTGGTGGAATGAGGTCAAGTTGTTGGAGGATGAGCAATAGAAGGCCAAGTTGGTGGTCGAAGAGAGGAAGTTGAAGGCGTAGGAACATAGGCTTGCACTTGAGGAGGAGAAGATTCATGATGCCAATAAGGCCGAAGAACGTGCTATCTTGTTCATGTATCCAATCACAATGGATGAAATCGTGAGAAAGTATTGAGAGTTCACTTGTGGAGAGATCTTGGATGCCTCTCTTTGGAATGTTGGTGGTGGCACGGGGGTGGTGGTGGTGATGGTGGTGGCTGAGGGGGTAGTGGTGGTGATGGTGGTGCCGAGGTGGTGGCGGCGTCCGAGAGGATGGTGGTGGTGATGGTGGCAGAGAGGATGGTGGTGGTGGTGGTGGTGATGATGTTTTCTTCATCGAGCACCTCGTTTGAGTTCATGCATTCCATTGGTTGCCTCGATCCACAACATATACATTGCTATGTTTGTGAAGATTTTGGATCAAACATTGTGTTTGAAGTGATGCCTCTTAGGTGAACTATGCATGTTGTTACTTGAAATTCGCGATGATGAAACTATATGTTATGCATGTTTAAATTTCATTGTTTTCACTTATATATTGTGAAGTGTTCAAAGTTTATGTGGTTGGAAAACAAAATCTATACATTGTTTTTACTTCACTAACGTTTAGGGAATCGGCTAGGTACTCCTCTAACTTTACTTCATCGGATCCTTCTTTAACTTTTCGGGGATTGGTTAGAAATACCCTTAGGGTTGCAATGTCAAGCCAAATCTTGGACAACAACTTTTAAGTATAGATGTATTCTTGTGTGATATCATGTACGATATTTTTTTTTCCATAGCATGTAACCATTACAGAGTGGAAAAAAAATCTCACTAGAACTCCTAGGTTGAAACAAGTGCCATACATGTGATACACCACTTGTCATCATAAAGAAGATGAGAGTGAACTCACAAAGGGTGCCCTTCAATTATGGTTGTGCCGGTCCAGTCAACAGGACATGGTGATTTTTGACTGATTGGTACGTGAGGCTATATCTCGCTTATTCTGAGGCATAGCTTGTCTCTCGCTCTGGGTGTACTTTCGTCTTAGTGGTCCATCTCATAAACCTGTTTTGGGAGGTTCTACTAACCGGTTTTTTTGTATTTCTTGAACGGGTTTCTTCAGGATTTTTAATACATATATTTTTTTGTATACATGCAGAACATATGTCAAATACATGACAAAGACTTTTTCAAATATATGTTTTAACCATTTTTGTGCCTATATGTAAACTGTTTTACAAGTACACGTCGAACTATATTTCTTTAGTGATATGAAATATTTTCCTTCGATCACACAAATAATTTTCATATTGTACACACATTTCAAAAAATCTGAAAACTATTATTGAAACACGTGAGCATTTTTTCGAAACATCATGAGCATTTTTTGAAATATAAAAGACATATATTGTTTCTAAATTACGTGCACACTTTTTACATTGTACTCGAAAACAATGTTACTCGAGCACATCATGAACATATTTTAAAAACGCATGCCAGTTTGATAATGTCAAATAAATTATTTAAAAGTTGTACGACCCTATTTTGCACTGCATGAACATTTTTACAAAATGGGATGGACATATTTTTAAATGCTTCAACATTTTAAAACTTCGTAAACATTTTCTTATAAGCTATCAAGAAAAAGAATCAATAATGTACAGATAGTTTTTACACTGCATTACCATTTTCTTATAAGCTATCAAGAAAAAAAATCAATATTACACGTACTTTCAATATTTCAAAATATAAGGCGACCCTCGTTCTGGCAGGAAATGAGGTATAGGCAGGCAAATCTGACCACCCATACGTCTCGCTTGGCACGAGGCGTAGTGAACTCTGGCGTGAAGGCAAGCGCGAGATAGGCTGCCTAGGCGCCCAGGAAGCCACAACCTTGTCTTTTTGTCTTTTCACATTTTGTTTTTAATATTTTACATTTTTTTTCACATTTATTAGCTATGTAACAAAAATATACAACGTGTATGCAAAAAAGTAGAGATAAAAATATATTTTTTCAAAAAATATGAAATGTATATATAACAAATATTTATGAGGACTGGAAAATGTGTTGAAGAAATGAAAACCGATGAAGATTGATCAAAAAACAAAAAAAATGTAGTCATCAAACACAAAAAAATTGAAAATAATGTTCCTGATATGTATAAAAATGTAGAAAGTGTCTTTGGAGAGTTGTAGAAGAACCTTCCTTTTTAATATTGATTGTGTATAAAAAATGTTAATCATATACTTTAAAAATATTAAATGTATATTAAAAAATGTTCCTGATATATACCAGAAATTTACAATGTTTATGAAAAAACGTAGTCATTAAATATAAAGTTTTAAAAATGTTAGTTATGTATTCCAAATTTATTAAATATTTATATGAAAATTTTCATTATGTATACATAAAAAGTAGAATTGTTTTTTAAAATATCAGATATGTGTTGAAGAAAAAAATGAATAACATAAAAAAGATGGAAACCAAACTAACGGAAAAAAGAAATACCGCATAAACAAAGAAAAATTGGAAACCCAACGAACTCCGTGAAAATCCATGAGGAAAAAAAGGAAAAGCAGGGGAAATTAGTGAAAAAAGTTAAAAGAAAGAAAAACAATAAAAATCAACAAAAATCGAGAAATAAGAAGAAACAAAAGAAATAAAACTATAAATCCCAACAAAAAAACTAAGAAATCCGATATAAACAAGAAAAAGACTAAATAATAATCATGAGGAACGAAAAAAAACCTTGAAAAAATGACGGAAGAACAAAGAAAAAAAGGAAATTGTAAAGAAAACCAAAGAAAAAAAAAAGAAAAATGAACCAAACGATTTCAGCGAGCGAGGAGCAAGGGATCGATCCAGCCCGAGCGAGCGACGGAGGAGAATAAATGGGGCGGCCAACACTAGGCAAGACAGAAACTCTCAAGACGAGAGAAGCTATACCAGGCGACAGGCCGGTCAGCAATGTCAAACCTTGATATTGATATATTAAATCAACTTCATAAGACGAGAGAAGCACCAATTTTTTATGTCTATATTAAATCAACCTCGCTATAAACAAGACATAACTCTTGCAGAAAAATCCTACTCCCTCCGTCCGTAAATACTTGTCCTAGAAATGAATGAATCTAGACTTATTTTAGTTACAGATACATTCATTACATTTATTTTTAGAACAAGTATTTCCGAACGGAGGGAGTATTTGACACCCACAAGCAGCAACTAGTCAAGCCTATGCCGGTGGAAATGCACCGTGGGCGGGCCCAGTTTGACCTTTCGTTGCGCGCACGTGTGTGCTTTAGTCAGTTTATCTTTCGTCTTTCTGTTTTGTGGTTCTGTTTTCAGTTTTTTGCTCTATTTTTTCCTTTATTATTTATTTGTTTAAAAAAATCTGAGTTTGGTTTTCCTTCTATGTTTTCTCTAACTTTTTATAAAATAATTTCCACTTTTGTATATTTCTATATTATAATGTACCTAGTGACACTTTTTTATGTACGACAAACTTTTATTTAATATACAATGAACACTTTTAAACACACCTCAAAGTTTTTTATGTAGGATGAACTATTTATTAATATATGTTGAGACTTTTCTATATACTAAAAAACATGCCCGTGCGTTGCAACGGAAGAGAAAATATTTCTCTGCTCCAATGGTCCAAACCTCCAACCACACTTACAACATCAAGAAACTCCTTGCAATACTTCATGCTACCGCATGAAAAACAACATGGTAAGTTTTGTTGCGCAAAAACATAAACATGAGATAATTCATTAAATCTACATGGCTGTGAGTATCTCTACACGTCTTTGTCAATATAGCAAATATGCCGGTGCGTTGCAACGGGAAAAACGCAGGCTCCTAAACCCAATATGCATGGCGATGAAAATTTGTGCTGAGGAATAACATGAAGGAATTTTTTGTTTCAGCCAAGCAAGTTTTACAAGCACCTAATAAACGTATGCATTGTACAATTTGCGGGTTTGATTAAAGATAATCTTCTCCAACTATGATGAATTTTTTTTAACTCAAGCATAAGAATAAAAATACATACCAAAGATAACAAAATAAAAAGTTCCAAAACGTAATAATTTTTCGCTGCATATTTCTGCCTTTCTTGTGAGCATTTTCTTCTTTTGTGTTGGCTCCATGTTTGAATATTTCCGTCCTTGTGTTTTATTTTGCAACTGGATTGAATCTTAATTTTTATCTTTTGTGTTGGCTCCATGTTTGCATATTTCCTTCCTTTTGTTTCATTACCATTTGTTTCTTGGGTAATCATGTTCTCTTTGCTTCCTTATATTTCTGATCACAACTCAGAAGCCTTTGGTTTCCTTCCTTAACCCCTGACGCAACATGAATCACACCTCAGCCCCTCCTTAGCCCCTCTCACTTTCCTTCCTTACTTAGCCTCTTAACAAAACGTGAATCACGTCTGTTTTTCTTCCTTATTTCAGAAATCATCCTGTCTTTCCCCTTCCTTAGGATCTCTCTCTTTCTCTCTTTCTTATTCCCAAGACTACTTCTTAAATCCCAGGAAAATTAATGATATATATATTATATATATTGGATGGATGACATGTAAGGGGGCGATGTGGTATTATTTGACAAGCCAGTTCACATCCTAATTAACACATAATGTAACCTTGCTCGGTTGTTTGTGACATTATGTGCTCAATCATAGTCCGGCAAATAGTGGTATTATGTGACATCCTAAAATATTTGCGTCAAATAGTCTGGCAAACGCACAGGGCGAGATCAACTGGGCCAGCCCATCTCCTTCTGCTGGCAGTTTCGTTTTTTGCCTTTTTTTTTATCTCTTTTTCGTTTTTTTCTGTTTCATTTTTTTCCTTTTTTTTTCTATGTTCATTTTTTTAATCTAAGTTCATGTTTGTAATTTTTTTGAATTCAAAAAATATTTGTTGCTTTTATAAAATGTTCTAAACTTCAAATACATACCTTTTTCAAAGACATTCATAACGTCAGAAAATATTCGAGATTTTACAAAACTGTTTGATATTTTTTTTTAAATCGTAGTTTTATAAAAATGTTCCTTTTTTTCAAAATTGTTATTGTTAATTTTCCTTTTTTTCATTGCTTCAACTTGTAAGAAGTTTTCCTTTTTATTCAAAATGTGTTTATTTTTCGAAAATGTTCGTCTTTCAAAAATTGTTTACGTATTAAAAAATATGCAGGTATTTTCAAAAAAAGTTTTTTTCTATAAATTGGCCAGAATTTTCAAAAAAATATACTTGCTTTCAAATTTTAATAAAAATGTTCCTATTTTACGAAAAATGTTTCTCTTTTATAAATTTTGTTCACAAATTGAAACCTTTTTCAAATTTCTTTCAGCATTTCTAAAAATGTTCATGATTTCAAAGTGTTCGTGAAATTTAAAAAATGTTCTTCATTTTCTAAATATGTTTCCCTTTTCAAAAAATATATGTAAGTTCAAAAATATTTGTTATTCAAAAAGTGTACATAAGTTAAATAATTGTTCCCACTTCAAAATTTCATTAGAAATTTCAGAAATTGTTCCTTTTTTTGAAAAAATGTTACTGTTTCCACATTATTATAAAATAATATTACTGTTATATGAAAAATGACTCTTTTTAAAAACTTGTTCAAAAATTGAAAAAATGTTCCAATTAAAATTATTCATGATTTGAAAATGTTTGGCAATTTTAATAATTTTTCTTCTTTTTAAAAAAATATTTGCCATCTCAAAAAGTGTACTTGAGTTCCAAAAATTCCCATGTTTCAAAAAGTGTACATAAGTTATAAAAGTGTACATAGATTCAAAAATTCTTTACAAATATAAATAATGTTATTTTTTCATATATTGGTCAATATTTTAAGAAATGTTATTGTTTTCACACTTTTATAAAAATATTTCTCTTTTTTACAATTTTTTCACCAATTGAAAAGGTGTTCAAATTTTGTTCGCCAATTCTAACAATTTTCGTGATTTTAAAAAAATGTTCTTCATTTCTCTTAAATATATTTACCTTTTCCCAAAATGTACGTAAGTTCTAAAAATGTTCATGTTTCAAAAAGTGTACATAAGTTGAAAAAATGTTCCCGCTTCAAAAATTGTTTTCGAATTTTCAAAAATGTTCCTTTTTTCATAAATTTGTTACAATTTTCAAAAAATGTTCTAGTTTTCATATTTTCTCTAAAAATGTTACCGTTATACGAAAAATGTCTCTTGTTTAAAATTTGTTCACAAATTGAGAACTTGTTCCAATTTTTTTCACCAATTCTAAAAATGTTCATGATTTGAAAAATGTTTGGGTACTTTAAAAATTGTTCTTCTTTTTCTAAAAAAATGTTTCCCTTTTCAAAAAGTGTACGTCAGGTCAAAAAATGTCCGTGTTTCAAAAAGTGTACATAAGTTGAAAAAATGCTCCCGCTTGAAAAATTGTTTATATATTTCAAACGATGTTAATTTTTTCAAAAAATGATCGAATTGTTTAAAAAATATTCTTGTTTTCACACTTTTATAAAAAAGACTCTTGTTTTATGTAAAATGTTTCTCTCTTTTATAATTTTGTTCACCAATTAAAAAGTTGCTCAAATTTGCTTCACCAATTCTAAAAATGTTCAAAAATTTTATAAAATGTTCTTCATTCTCTAAAATAAGTTTATATTTTGTAAAAATATACGTAAGTTCAACAAATGTTCATATTTCAAAAAGTATACATAATTTGAAAAAATGTTCCCGCTTCAAGTTTTTTTCAAATATTTAAAAATTTACCTTTGAAATTCTTCGGAAACTAAAAAAAATCTATTTATAATTTTTAACTGTAAATACAACACATGATTAAGTTACAGAAACTCAAAAATTTCGAAACATGAAACCTTTTAGGAAAAAGGAAAAATACAAAATAAAATAAAGGATAAGACAAAAAGTGTAAAAAGGAAAATAGATAAATAAAAACCGAAAAAATCGAGCTGGTTACCTAGGCCAACCCAGTCGCCTTGTTAGCTGCGACAGCCCAGTTGCTTGCCTGTGCGAAGGTACTCTATTGGAATGCGTCAACTAGGAGGTCCCGCTCCTAAGCGCCCATTCCCGCACCTGGCGCCTGCAGCGCCCAGTGGTGGGCCAGTCTAATAAGAAGGTGGTCGCTCGATCCTATATATCAGTCGCTGAATTTCCAAAAAAAATATAGTTGTTACGGTTGATCATGAAAAATAAAAAATGTTCATGCATCTAAATACAATATCTCGAATTTGAAAACTACTTCACAAAAATATGAAAAGTTCATCAAATCTTTCGAAAAAAAGTTCATCAATTGTAAAAAATGTTCATTAATTTTGAAAAAAGTTCCAAAAAAAAGAAACAAGTTTATCGAATTTGAAAAACAATCATCAAACTTTAAAATTAAATCATTCAATTTTAGAAAAATATCATCAAATTTTTTAAAAGGGTAACGAATTTTAAAAACATTCATAGAATTTGAAAAAAAGTTAACAGAATTTGAAAAGAAATATCATTTTTTTCAAAGTTCACTAAATGTGAAAAAAAAATCATGTATGTTTTAAAAAAGTTCACTGAACTGAAAACAAAGTTCACAAACCTTAAAAAAGTTTATCAATTTTGAAAAATGTTCATCCATTCCCAAAAAGTTCTTTAAATTTTTGAAAAAGTACATCAATATTCAGAAATTTTTATAGAATTTTAATAAAAATTCATAAAATTTTGAAAAAGGTTCATTGATTTGGAAAAAGGTTTGTTCGTTTGAAAAAAGTTGATCAAAAAAAGGTTGCGCTTCTTCTCCTCTCCTCCTCCTCCTTCTTCTTCTTCTTCCTTTCTTCTCCTCCTCTTTTTATTTTCCTTTTTCCTATTCTTATTTTCTTCTTCTCCTCTTTCTCTTCTTCTCCTCCTCCTCCTCCTCCTCCTCCTCCTCTTCTTCTTCTTCTTCTTCTTCTTCTTCTTCTTCTTTTCTTCTCTGCCTCTTCTACTTCTCCTCTTCTTCTCCTCTCCTCCTCTTCTTATTCTCCTTCTTCTTCTTTTCTTCTCCTCCTCTTCTTATTTTCCTTTTTTCTATTTTTATTTTCTTCTTTTTGTTCATCTTTCTTCTTCTTCTAACCCTAACCTAATTCTAAATATTACTAACCCTAATAATCTAGCACTAACCTAATAACAATACCAATTAAATAACAAAAAATATAAAAAAATTCTAAATATTTTCTTCTTCTCCTCTTTCTCTTCTTCTTCCTTTTCTTCTCCTCTTCTTCTTCTCCTCCTCCTCTTCTTCTACTTCTCCTCCTCTTCTTCTTTCTTTTCTTCTCCTCTTCTTCTTCTCCTCCTCCTCTTCTTCTCCTGATCTCTAACTACACCACAACATGGGGAGGAGGGGGCGGGGGCGTCCGACGTGAGGGACAGAGGCATGGGAGGAGGGGCGGGGGGCTTACCGGAGCGGCAGGGGAGGGGGGGGGGGGTCAAGGCGCGCGCAGGGACGGGCAGGGAGGGCTTCGACGGGCGGCGACGACGACACAGGAGCGCGTAGGCGAAAGGGAAGGAGTGGAGGGAGAGTTAGGGGATTTTGGGAGCTGACACATGAGCACGTGTACCAGTACCGCTGATTCCCCAAGAGCGCTACTGCTATTCTACTTAGCAGTAGCACTTTTCCCAAGCGGGCGCTGCTACTACTGCTACCGTCGGTGGGCTCGTTGGGCCACGTTTAGCAGTAGGGTTGTTTACATATCAAACGCTACTGCTAAGGCCATTATCAATAACGCTTGACAGAGCCAGCGCTACTGCTACATAGCAGCAGCGCCTGATATTTTCCAGCGCTACTCCTAGGCTCCTATCTATAAGGTTTTTTCTACTAGTATAATGAAATATTTAAAAAAACTTATATTTAGGAACGGAGGAACTATATGTAACCAAACAACAACTATTTGTATCTGGGTAGAACATGAAGGCAACGAAACACAGGTGCCTATGTTGCTGCAGAGCTAAGCTGGAGAGAACGCATCCACACAAACAATGTGCAAAACTTGTTTTTTAATCCATATTCACTCTGAGTCCGGCTACGAATGCAAAGTGTCCAAAATAGAAACATGTAACCAAACATGGCACAAGAAGCATGACCAAGGCAACCAGCCCAGCCTCCCCAACAAGAATGTTGGTCACCGACGGATTGAACCACTTGCACAACTGCCTAGTTAATCAAATTTATTATCTTATTACCATGCATACATCCACCTGCTACATGGCGTTTGTCCCCATCTCCTCATCAACCCTGAAAAGGAGTAGCAGCCGTCGTCCAGTTAGGGGTAGTATCCCTACTACAACAACAGTAGGGCATCGTGCCTTTGGTGATGCAACGGCCTCTCAATCGACTTCTCATGCAGAAATCCTTGCAGTCGTCTTCAGGGCAGTACCCCTTCAGCGGCAAGCACCCTTCGTTCTCTGCACATGCACAAAATCCCGATCCGATAGTTTAGCCCAAGAAATAGTTCGAAAAAAAATCAGATTCAAATTATGTTGGTTATGACCGACAGATCAGGAAAGGATGCAGTGCAAGATAACCTCCACCTGCAACACATGATGATAGAACGGCCGTGACCACGAGAGCGGCCAAACACAGGGAGCTTGCCATCTTGGAGCCTGCCATGACAAAAGCTACTTCTCCCTTTCTTACTTGCTTGCTTTCTCTCTTTTTTCTTCTGGTTTTTGTATACGCTGGGGTGCTCATTGTTGACCACCCTTCTATAGTCACATACTTTGTCTTGGAGTTGCGAAGTTTTCATGCATTTATTGTGGTAAGTTAATATTCTTTGGATTTTCCATATCTTGGAGTACTAGTAGTAGCAATTGTAGATTGTAATATTGTATTAATAGCCGCAAAATAGCCTAAATTAATACTACTCCCTCCGGTCAAGGATTCAACATAGTTTGCATGTAGATTTAATGTGTACAAAGAAACGGGCAAGTGATCATGCATTTATTCATGTCATGTATGGAATGAGGTGTTGTTACGGACCGGTAAAGGAAAATGACACAAATAAACAATGAACACATTAGCACACACAGATACATGTGTGCATCAAGGACGGTTTTCAGTTTAAGCGTACCAACTTAGGACATGTTCAACATCATTCCAACTCCGGGCTCCGATTCATGACCTCAAGCTCATCCTCGCGCCGCCATACCGAGCTGATCCTCGCTTCACTCTGGAACTCCTCATGCCTCCTCTATGCTCACCTAGTTTGGTTCGCCAAGGTCTTCTTTCTGATAATTTATCCATCCTTTGCTAGAGAGTCTCTTGGCTTCTTGTTTACAATCTATCTGAAAGAAGATGTTTGTGTCGTATTTTTTTGTCCTCAAGCCAGCAATCGCAATAGAGTGCTATATTTGATATGGTCTACACCTCTAATTTCGTCTGTTTTAAAAACTACACATATATTTATTTTCTTTGTGCAAATATTTTTGTTGTAACTCTTGAACACTTTTCCCCACATGCGCATTTCTTAAATACATGAAGAGTTGTTAAAAAATACATGGTTTTTTAATCTTAAAGAGAGATTTTTTGTTTGAAAAATAACATTTTTTGTATGGTCTCTTGTGGACGCAGATACTTGCGCCCCTATCTCATCACTATTTCTTGCAATACATATCATATGTATTGGTACCTGTTTCATCACTATTTATATCTTATCAAACATGTTTTTTCGTTTTATTTTTTGTCATTCATGCCACCTTTTTACTTGTTGTCATGCATGTCCTCTCTTTTTTCTACTTATATATAGGATAAATAGTGCAAAATCTCATCTTTATCAGATCTCCTCTGCATTTCTCTTTTATTTCTTTTGTACCGAACATCCCATCTTTATTGGGTCCTTCTTTTATTTCTTCTCATGCATGTCCTTATTTATTGGTTTTCTTTAGGAAATTTACCTTCATTTCGTCTCCAATCCTTAATTTGCTGAGGTGTTCATCCCCAATTCGGATTAGTATTGATCTAAAAAAAATAAAAATAATGCATTATTGATTAAGATTGCACACTAGGTAGTATGTTTTTAATGGTTAATAGGTAAAATAACATCATATTCAGATTCTACATATTTTTTAATCAAATTCCATATATAACCTGTTAAATTTAGAGTTACGGTTTAGAAGATATATGTATTAAAAAAACATTTGATATGTACTGTGGATTTAATGTAAAAAACATAAGGGGTCCTTTTATAAAATAACATAACAGACCAAGAATATCTATTTTCTTTATCAGTATAGTATATGTATAGAATAAGGATCACAATACAAGTATATGTATCTATAATATATGTATATGTATATGTATAGAATAAGGATCACAGTACAAGTCATGTATACATTGACATGGCAAAACTAAAAACACAACAGAAAGCTAGTCTTCACACGAAGGAACACCCGCTAAGAAGTAAAAATACAATCAAGACCGAAGAATCCTATGAGCCTGACACCGGCACACGTCATCTGCCTTTGGCACCACCACAATAGCCACCAAAGCAAAAAATGACGGATCACCTTCACATCCGAGCTTGAAGCGGCTCCATTGCTGATATGTAGCTTTGCGTACTTCGAAGGTGGCTCACCAAAGGTGAAACCATTATCGTTGAACGAATTAGACCGGGGCAACACTCCGGACACGCCATCGAACTCCAGATGTGGCACCCCCACCCGACTAAGGTAACGGAGGAAAAAACATACCTGCCATCCACGAACCACCTTCCAGATGTTGTTGATGCACACCACAATCTGCATCTGCTCCTAGACTACTTCACAAACTCCACGCCGACGCTAGAGAAAACGCCGATGTTGGAACAAACACCGTCGCAACGGTGGAGCCCGAGGACACACGTCCACCACAAGGATGTCGCCGCCGCCACACCATCTTTACTTGAACAGACTGATTTCCAAATCCATTTCTAACCATAAGACCGATCGCCTTGTGAGAGTAGGATATGAAGAAATTCAGGGTCTCCATCGCCGCCGCAAAGCTGAGACAATGAACAAACTAAAAGCCTATACTACGAGAGTAAAAAACGAGCCACGCGCATGAATCCGATGACCCACCTCACCACCAAGGTCACCGACTGAGGGGAGCCGCCGAAGGGCAACGGTGGGGGTGACTCATGTCTGAAGATCACCTTTCTTTCTTCCAGAGAAAGAAAGAGCGGTTGGCGACAAAGAGCACCTAAGATATGAGATTTGACGGGAAGCTGTAGAGAACAAATGATTCCTTTTAGATTCTTCTATTTTCCTCTTTTGTTTCAAATTTCCCTTTTTTCTGGGGGACATATTCCCCTATCGTTCTTCACTATAGTTAAAATATTGTTCACTCTGATCTGCCATTCATTGGATTTTTGTTAGTGAGATGATTTTTTTCAGCATGCTTCACGTGTTCATTTTCATGTTCACTTGGCATATTACGGTCGCCTTCTTTTTGCTGGGGTATTATTGTCACCTCTTGTGTTTATATTTTAATTTTTTATATGGTATCTTTCGTTCTATAAATGTTTAAGCATTTTCTGCCTGCTATACGTACGACGAAATGCATCCGATCTTGGTCCGATCCTATGCGGCTGCTGCCGTTCCACACGCGAGGCAACTCAGTCACGGTCACGTTTGGGTTTGGGTTGGGCTGCTGCTTTACGATGGAAAGCGTCGGACAGCTATCGGTTGTAAAACGTCGTACGTGAAGCAATTTCGTTTTGAAAATACAACATTTTATTATTTGACCGACCATCAAAAGAAGCAATACGGAAGGTGGAGTGAAATATATCTGAAGTCATTGAACTCATGCGGCCAGTTCAATTTGGTCCATAAAGGAATCCTCGAATTTTGAAAATATATATTAGCATGTACTTCCTCCGTCCAGAATCTACCTGGGCATTTTCTGGGCCGGGCCAAAAAAAACCAATGTTAAAAACCCAGGCCCGAGCCCGACCCGTCCCGACCGTCATGCCTGAATTTTGGCCCCAAACCCGGCCCGAGATGAAAAAAGCCCGACTAGGCCCGACCAGCCCGGCCTGATTGCGGCTTAATTTTATTTTTTGATAGGTCCGAACCTGACCCGACGTAACCAACGGGCTTAACTTTCCAGTCTGAACCCGGTCCGATGGGACAAATAGGCCCGGCCCGACCCAAGATTTTCGGGCCGGGTAGGGTCGGGTTGGCCGGACCGGACTACCCATGCCTAGGTATAGTCCAGAATATAAGATCATTTTTCAAGTACTATTATATCCCACTTGACATAACAGAAAGGCGCAATATATATCAGCCAAGTTTGACCGCGCTGCTGACAGGCCAGCTTCTCCAGACCCCTTGCTTGCATGAAGAAACTCGTTTGTATACTTGGGAAAAAGAGACCAGGCGACTTCGATCTCCATCTTGCAGAACCCAAAATCGAGCATGCCATGGCTTCTACCCGCCTCCTTACTCCTTAGACACCAGCTCACACACCGCAACTTCCTCTCCACCACCGCCAAAAGAATCAGCAGCTTCCCATATTTCTCAACGGAGACAACAAGGCGCAAGACCTTCAACGTGCCATCTACGGCAGCGACAGGCGCCTTCTCATCTCCAGAGGCGAGCAGCAAGACCTTCATGTGATTCAAACTGGCCGGCACAGGCGGTGAAACGGCCTCGGAGATCGTCTGGCAATGAACCGTCGACCACCCGCATGGAGATAGTGGTCTCGACAGAGGAAACGACAGTGCCGCACGTCACCTGCAGTGTCTCGAGCTTGCTCGTGTATGTTCTGCTGCTCACACACGAATCAGAGAATAACTCGCAGCAAGTACTGTAGCGTGAGGCTAGAAGACACGTATCCAGGGCCGGTCCATACATATTCGGGGCCTGGGGCGAGACGATAAAATAGAACCCTTGCGGACAAACAAATATTAAGATTATAATGCATTTCGAAAGCAATTCAGTACATAGCATAGATTGATGGTTCAGAGAACTACATCATAATAATATAAAAATAATATAGTACTACAAAAGAGTGCTCTTCTAAGTTGCACAAAGAGACTATCATCTCGCTCTTCTAAATATGAAAACCTTGTCAAAACTAATAACAACTTAACCATTTATGTTTTTTTCACTTTCTTTTTTCATAGATAAACATTTTTTAAACACATGTCACCAAACAATTAAAGAAAAACTGGCAATATATACACGAAACAAAAGGACCTGAATATGGGCATATGGCTTGATGTCGAATTGTCGATGTAGTTTCCAGGATCTACAAGGCCGCAACACTCATTCCCCCCCCCCCTTCTCATCCCTGGATCTAATGAAGGTTTGAAAAACACGCCAACAAAAGAGTAAAAACTTGGAAGAGAATAATTGAAGATGTCAGATGGAGCAATCAGAGGCGGAGAGGCGGGCTGTTTAACAGGAATGAAAAAGAGTACTTGATTAAGCGAAGAAGGGAGATGTACCATCTCTGATGTGGTGATGCCTCAAACTTCTATTGATGGGGAACGTTGAGGATGCAATGAGAGATGATTGGGGAAGGGAATAGCACCATCGGTCTCCATTAATGGATGCACAGGAGCACCACCTCGAATTTGGAAGTGCACGGGAGGGGCAGCGCTGTTCTCTAGGATTGGAGAACTTGGGGGAGTAGCCGAGCAGGCGAGTTTTTTTAGGAGCCTGAGAGGCGAGGTGACGGGAGGAGATCAATGGAGTGCTCCAGCAGCGTAGCGAACCAGCGACCTATTCTTTTCGTCCGGAAGTGCTAGCTACATGGTGGGCTTGGGCCTTTTTTCCCTCTTATTTTTTGACCTAAAAAGAAAACTATTCTAATACATAAACTGTACTACTACGTGGGACAGGGCCCCTACCTCCCAAGGGCCCAGGGCGGTTGCCCCATTGCCCCAGCCTATGGGCCGGCCCTGCACATATATTTTCCTCAGATTAAGTAGCGCCCTTCACTTTCAGAGCTGCATCACATGTACGCCCTACTGTATCCAACGCAATGAACACGGGTATATATGATGTAGGGTATTATTTCCTAAAGAGTCTGAACATGGATAAAATCATGTGTTTTTATTACCATCATTCTTAGACGTATAGCTTAGAACCCTTACATCAAGATTTGCCAAATTCAGCTCTGTCAGCCGATGACCCAGCTAGAGGAAAGCAGCTTCAAGATCCCTCGGGCCAGAGCCGCACCGACATAGAACGCCGTCGGCACAGGAGGGGACGTAGATCCTAGGTCACCGGAGCAGGAAACACACTAGCAATGATGTCGTCGCGGAGCCACTCGTGCAATGCATCGCGAGGCTGGCGCAACAACCGTTGCCGCCAGGACAAAGGTGCCCTAACATCCGGATCAGGCAGGGAAGAACAATTTGGTGGGACATGAGGGAGAGGTTCCTGCTCACTCCACCTTCAAAGCTACATGCGTGCTTCGCGATGGCTAGGTGGATCTGTGTGCGGCAGCGGCCGGCTTTTCCGGCGGCAGCTCGTTTGCGTGCAAACCGTTTTGACCTTCGCTCCATTTCCGTGGCGTCCGTACACTACTTTCATCAAAGGGTCGGCCCTCTCCCAACTACGGTTCATCGCTCGTCTCGCGCCCCATGCAACAGTACCGAGCTCGTCTTGCGTACGTGCAGCTGGACCGAGCTCGTCTCGCGCACGGTACAGCAGGGCTGAACTCGTCTCGCGCGCGGTGCAGCAGAACCGAGCTCGTCTCGCGCTTGGGGCTGCAGGATGGGTCGATGGAGGCCAGCGTTGGCCGGCCTATCGGGTCTCGGCGTTGGGGGTCTCCCAGAGGTGCGAAAGGTGGGACCTTTTCACCCATCTCTTTGGATGGGGTGTGTCGTGTCTCGTGTGAGGTGGTGGCAAGGTCTTGGATGCCGGGGCGGCGGCTTTGGTGGTGGTAGCGTGGTGCTCTTGGACAGAGCCGTGCTTGGTGCTGCCCGGTGGTCATGGTCGTGTGGACGGCGTGGTACTGGGGTGTGGCGTTCGGTGGTGGTGAGTATTGTCCGGGATGAAAACCTGCTCTATCTTCGGATGGACCGGTGACGGCGTAGCTCGTTTCCTTCTTGAAGGCGCCGTCACAGCTTTCATTGCCCGTCATGTTGCTCCAGGGAAAACTTTGATCCTCGGGTCGGGCGGTGGTGACATGCTGATGTCGTAACCTTCCTAAAGGCACCGCCTTGGAACATATGGTTCGTCATATGCGGTTTCATCTTTTCGCGGTGGCGTGTTTATGGTTGAGAACTCCGGTTACTTTTGTAATACTAAGGGTAGTGTTGCTGTGCTCAGACCCTATGTTCCAGCATAGGGTGTATGCGTGTGTTGTGGTGGCGTGCGTCTATATCTGAGTTGTGATAGGTCGGTGCTTTATATATATAATGGGACGGGATCATTTTTCGGTAAGCTATATATTTGTTTTAGCTGTGGCTTCCTCCGAGCAAGGAGAAGGACTAGGCTTCAACGGTGGAGTCACTTTCGAAGCTTAGAATCACCCTCTCGCGCAACGGGTAGATAGGGAAGAACAATATTGCTGAAGACCTTATTCCTTTGATGTTGGATTTTGGGAGTGTGTCCACACCAATCGAACCCTACATTTACTTTTCTGTTTGAGCTCATGGTACTATATACTCAGCTCCTTGTTATGGGCTTTATATGATACAAAAAGTTGAACGCTTCTTGCGTTCTAAAAGTTTGTAGCACACAAAATTATCTTTTACACGCTAGTAGAAGATCTTCTTTTATGAAAACTTCCGATCTATTCAACAACTCGAAGATACTATAAACAACACAAGCATTAAAAAAATACATCTAGTTTTATAAATCACCTAACGATGATTACAAACATTGAGTCGGACAAATATTGTTATAGTAAACAGTCAAAAAATCATCGTGCTAAGACCATATAAGACCCGAGCACCAGGACAGGAATCGACTAGTTGAAGAGACGTAAATGAAACATAGATGTAGACGAATGAAGAATGAATGCAAGCGTATTTGGCAAACGTAAATGGAAAGGCAATCCAAGATGCAGCTTTTGTCAGAACAGTGAAACTATTAAGCACCTCTTTCTTGATTGTCCTATGGCTAAACTTTTATGACGATCGCTTCATATTGCTTTCAACATCAATCCACCTAATAGTATAAACACGTTATTTGGGACGTGGTTAAAGGGGGTCGATGTTAAAATTGCTCAACTTATCCACGTAGGATCATGTGCACTATTATGGGTTGCATGGAATTGCAGAAATGACTTAGTGTTTTACAGACAACGCCATATTCACTTTCTGCAGGTCATATTTAGGGCTACTGCCTTGATCCGCACGTGGTTCTTACTCACTCATGTGGAAGCCAGGGAGCCTATGGTTACTGTGTGTGTCCGATAGGAGATGGTAGCTCAGGTTATCTTCAACCTCGCGTCGCCGCCGCCCTGGGCGACTCGGGGGCTCCCAAGCCCTAGGCGCCGCCGCCGCTCTCTCATCCTCCCCTCCTCGCCGCCGCCGGGTGACGCCGCCGGTAAACCACGTGTGGCAGACGGCGGCGGGGGGGGGGGGGACTCCCTCTCCCTGCTCCCCTTCCTCCGCGGGCGGCGGATCTAGGTGGTTGACGGCGGTGGCTTGTGGCGATCGCGATCGGGCACGAGGGGGCAGGCCTCGGCGAGCGGTGGCGGGGAGTGGGGCGCACGGCGGCGCCCCGCGGCAGGCGGTGGCGGGCGCTGGGCTAGCGGCGGTGCTCCGGCGGGTGCAGGCGGTGGTGGCCCGTGTACGCGGTCGGTGGATCCCTCTTTGACCCGGACGACGCGGGGGGTGGCGGCGGCTGCGGCGGCGGTCCTCGCTGGATGCTGGTAGCCATGGTGTTGCTTCTCGTCGACCCCGATCTACTCCGATCTGCAGCGGATCCGGCCCCATATGGCTTTTCGCTGTTCTTGGGTGCTGGCCCTGCAGATCCAGTGGTTGGAAGGGTTCCGGGGGAGTCCCTTCGCAGGTGCGGCGGCCACTCCGAAGGCAGTGCCTTTGGGTGTTGTTCCCCTTGTTGGAGGCTTTGGAGAGGATCCCCTTCCTTCCACCCCTCCCAGGAGCTTAGGTGAAAACCTCAGATCCCCTTGGTCCAAGCGACGACGACACCGCGGTGGCGTGTTCCTTCCTGAAGGCGTTGCTCGGGGGCTGCTCAAGCGGTGGTGGAGGTGGCGGCGGTTCGATGTCGGCGCATTTTGGCCTGCTACATCTTGGAGGCTGTGACGTCGGCGGCGCTCGTCTGGTGGAGCAACGGCATTGCTGTTTGCGTCATCAGGCTCTGGATGCTCCGGGGGAAACCCTAGATCTGGGTCTTCCTGGATCGGACGATGATGGCGTTTTATCGCCCTCCCTCCTGGGGGCATCGTTTTGGAGCAAGTGTTGGCTGGAGGAATGGTGGAGCGGTGCTTCATCTCACACATTGATGGCGGCGGATATCGGCGGCATGGCGCTGTGGGGACTCGGCGTCCGATGCGTGGAGATGGACTCACGCATGAGGAGGTAGCTATCTGGCGTCATGGTGACATCAATGGCAGAGTGGCTACACAAGGTAGAAGCCTCAATATTTGCTCTAAAGACGGACCGGTGGAAGATGGCGGCGATGGCACACGAGTGCGTCAGATCGGTTTTGTGCCCTAGACCCGGTATGTGGTAGATGGCTTGACCGGATCTGCTGGGGCTTCCGACTTTTGATGTTAGGCTTAGGTAAGTGATCTGGGTATGTGGCCCAGCTAGCACCCCTTCATCATATGGATAGGAGTAGCGACAGATGTTGCGAAGATGACGAATTCAGACATATTGTTGTAATACTTTGTAAGGTCCTCGAGAATAATCAATAAAATGGCCGCATGCATCTCCCTGATGCAGAGGCCGGGGGTCATCCTCCTTTTCTAAAAGAAAAAAATTATCTTCAACCGGTTTGGATGACGACATATTAATAGGATAGGTGGTTAGTCATCTAGACCTATTATCATCTCCGGCTATGGCGTGACAGACGTCGTGTATCTTTTTATTTACTTTTGTTAGACTTTATTGTACTTCGTACAAACTTGGTTTCGATTTTAATATAAGACTGTATGCATCTTTCGATGCAGAGACCGGGGCTATGCCTCCTTTTCTAAAAAAAGTCAAAGACAGACACCAACCAAATCCCGGAAACACATCACCACACGTGCTCTGTGGCCTAGATGAAAACGTGGAACAGAGATAGAAGATGCTTGTGCGTCCGTGTCATCAGGATTCAATCAAATGGCTCATAATAATCTAATCTAATGGCTCGCATGCGACCGGCCAGCCGTTTGCGCCGGTCGACCGATGCAGAGTGCTGCCCTTCACAAAATCGACTGACGTGAATTGGATTTCAGACAATTGATGAATGTCAAAAATATCAGTTGCCTACGTAACATTTCGTTGGCCAGAAGCACAAAGAGATTTTACTCGTTGGTGTCAATTAGGCGGTCTATGGACTTTTGTAACTCTTCACGGGGCTTTTGCACTAATAGGTTTCATGTTACGCCAATTTGAACTTGCTCGGTCTGTTCAATTGCGGCCTTATAATGCAATCTCATTCTCTGGTTCAATTGCTGTTTTTGTTTCGGTATTCCTTATTTATCCACTGGGACAATCTGGTTGGTTCTTTGCGCCGAGTTTTGGCGTAGCAGCTATATTTCGATTCATCCTTTTCTTTCAAGGATTTCATAATTGGACGTTGAACCCATTTCATATGATGGGAGTTGCCGGAGTATTAGGCGCGGGGTTTATTCGCTAGTTTTTTAGAACTGCAAAACCCTCGTGATCACGGACGCTTATCCGTCTCAGACTCCGATTCGGTCGAGAAACGTGGCGTCGCGTCCCCGACGGGATATATATAGCGAGCGAGGATTTCTTATTTTTGCTATCGACAGCGTAGGTGCACGCTACGTACCATGCCAATGGACAGCATCAAGGAAACGGTCACCGCTTCCGATTTCTCCAAGATGGCAGTATCAAGCGACGCCGCGCCCGGCTCCACGCCGTGGCACCACGTCAAGGAGATGCTCGCCGGCGGCGTCGCGGGAGTGACGGCGAAGACGGCCGTCGCGCCGCTCGCTCGAGTGAAGCTTCTCCGACAGGTCGGAGGTGGGGCGGCGCCCGTCGGCACCAGCGCCTTCAGGACGCTCCTCGAGATCACCCGCCGCGAGGGCCCCATGGGTCTCTACCGCGGGAACGGCACCAACGCGCTACGCGTGTTCCCTTCCAAGGCGATCCACTTCATGGCGTACGAGCAGTACCGCAGCTGGCTCCTCGGCGCCGTACCCTCGCTCGGCGGCGGGCCGGTCGTGGACCTGCTTGCCGGATCGGCCGGCGGCGGCACGTCCCTGATAGCCACGTACCCGCTCGACCTCGCCCGCACCAGGCTCGCCTGCCGTGCCACCGACGCGGGCGTCTTCGGCGTGCTCCGGAGCGCGTACGCGGAGGGCGGCGTCCGGGGCCTGTACCGTGGCGTGTGCCCGTCGCTGGCGCGCGTGCTCCCGACCGCCGGGCTCCGCTTCTACGTGTATGAGTCGCTGAAGCGCCGGCTCCCCGAGGAATACGAGGGGCGCGTGGATGCCAAGATGGCATGCGGGGTGGTGGCGGGTCTGGTAGGCAACACGGCAACATACCCGCTGGACGTGGTGCGGCGGCAGATGCAGCTCGGCGGCACCGGCACGGGGACGGCGGTCACCGGAGCGCTGCAGGGCGTCCGGGCCATCGCAAGGGCGCATGGGGCGCGGCAGCTGTATGCAGGGCTAGGGTTCACCTACCTGAAGGCGGCGCCGTCGGCGGCCATCGGACTGGTGGCATACGAGGAGATGAAGGCTCTGCTCAGACTGCCAGCCAACCATCACTAGTCATCTGCCGTTATTCAGTTTGCGTGTTCAAGTTTCAGTTTATTCGCATTCTTTTTGGTACAGCCATGTTCGTTGCCACTGTTGTTCATCTAGTTTCTTTTACGTCATATTTCATATAGTTTTTAGGGTAAATAGTTCATATATAATAGTTGTACTACGTGACACCCAATCACCCTTTGTCTGAAGTTCTGAACACTGTATGCGGTGCATTTGAAGTTCTGACATTGGATTGGATCATCCATGTTTTTAAATTCCAGAGCTGCGGCAATATCGTCACCCTCATTTTCGATGATTATATTGTGCATGATCATACAATATGTCATCATCTCTCACAAGGTCTCTGGATCCCATTGTTTTTTGCAGGTCCACGAACAACTGCAGAGAACTCCAAATGCCCTCTCGACATCCTTTTTAGCCATTTCTTGTCTTTGACCAAAGTGAGACTTTTTTTAGCCTGTTGGGTTAGAGATGATGCTCACAAATGTAACACGTGAAGGATAGATACCATCAACCAGATAGTAACCCATGTTGTAGTGATGTCAATTGGCAGTATAGTGCCAAGGAGGAGCCTTTCCTCCTGCCAGCCTCGCAAACAACGACGATTGTTGCAGCACATTGATGCCATTGTGAGACCCGGGCATGCCAAAGAAAGTGTTAAATCGAAAGATCCTGTGATGCAACTACTTCAAGAATGATGGTGGGCTTATTAACATGACCCTTATATTACCCTTGCAAAGCCTTCGGATAGTACTTTCATGTCCAATACATGCAATCAAGAGAACCAAGCAAACCTGACCACCCTCTTGCTTCTGAGATTGCCAAGATCCTTCTGGTGTCCCCATAGTTGTTTCTCTCAATACGACCGGAGACATTCTTGTGTATCCAAAAATGCTGGCAAAAATGGTCACGGGGGCAACGTAGTCGGCCATCAATGTCCAAAATGCCCACGCGCCCTGTTGCGGTTGAGCACTCAATGACCCTTGATCAAGCCCTTGAAATTAAGAAAACATCCTCCTCTACATGCGCCGCGTCTTCAAGGACTGCATGCATCACGGCCGACTCATCGGAGTACTCCTCGTTCGACGAGCCGTCGGACGACTCAACATAATCCCCGTATATGTACTGTAAATTGGAATCCATTGCTAGAAAGAAGAGGCAATTGTTTTCAGCTCCGGTGATTCATCGAACAGTTACCGGGCATGGTGAGAATATAGTAGTAGGGTGGTCGTAGGATAGGGGTTGAACGGAAACGGAGGAGAAGCGGCGGAGAGCTCTGTTAGAGCGCTGGAGATGAAAAAACACAGAGTTCCGGCAGGGGTGTGGCGCGGTGGCTGGGGTAGTGGAGTTGTGGCGAAGGCAATAGAGAAAGAAGGAAGGAGAGAAAATAAGGATATGGAGTCGCGGGGTCCGGGAAGGTTTTTGTGCAGGTAAGGGGTATCGGATAGAGATGTTTCTCGTGTCCGAACTCCCGTAAAGCTCCTCCATTTTTGTCTTCGGTTTGCCGGAGAAATCGCGTTCAGACCGTCCTCCGGACCGATACAGACCCGCGTTGAATGGCTCCCGCGGTCTAGATAGCGTGGTTCGGACCGATGCGGCCGGTTTACTGGTCCGCCTTGGAGTTGCCCTTAGACGGACATTTGAGTTGCTGGACAAGTAGACATAAAGTCAGGGCCATGCCTAGAAAATCGTAGGCTCTTCGTGAATCAAAATTTGGGCCTCGGCATTTGAAAGAGCGGATTAAAATATATAGTTTCTTAATAACTGCAACATTATAATTTGCATGTATATTCTTTTTGACGAAAAACAACCAGCACTTTTTGCATTTCATTAAGAGAAAGGACAAGATGACCAGGTTACATGGTTAGAATGGTTAGAAGCTAAATATGAATAGCCTTGCCCCATCTCTACAGGTTGCACCTATGGTGAATTGTGTCGCAGATTTCTCTGTCTGGTGTGATGATGTGTTATTGTATTTTGGGGTTCAAGCGGTGGGTATTGAGGATTTTGAAGATCCCGTGTGTTCCGAGGCTTTGATCTTGTGGCCAACATCGATGACTACACCTCGACAATTCATGTGCATCCCCATGTACGTCTATTTCTCAATGGGGAGGAGCCATGCAGTACATGACGGAGGCCTTCAACATGCCTGACATTGAGGTGCAACCTCATGACGAGGAGAGGTGTGATGTTGTCAAGGTGACTCGGATTGTTGCAACACAAAATTCTCTAGAGCAGATTAAAGCAATACCATTATCTCTGAAGGATTTTCTCAACAAGGTTATTTGTGCGCTACCACAACCTCTTATTGGGACCCAGACGCCTTTGCAAGAGGAGAAGGATGATGGGCGACGAAGCGGGCGTCTAGAAAAAAAACAAAGCTTACAACATCCTCACATCCAAGCGCGCGGAGCATAGGTGTTGTAGTCTTTTGGTGAGCTATCGGAGGTGAGCAAAGAGGAGGGGCCTGAACAAAAGACGAAAGCAGACATGTAAGTGTATAAAAAGCTGCTCTTATCGCAAGTGATCGAGGCGTTGAGTACTTTGACGGGCATCATGGGGGAAGTCAGAGGTAAACCTTTCAGGATGTTTTTCACTCGATAATGGTAGATAGTGGTGCTTTCAGTGTGAGACGGAAGAGTCATCCGATATGGACGGTTTCTCTTCGACGGGTGGTGGTTAGTTTGGTTGCACTAGAGCAACGCCTAACTGCTTTGGACCTTACGCTCTGGTGTCTAACTCTGACGATGTCCCTTGATGTTGCTTTTGCATTTGCCTTGTCCCTATCCCGAAACTCTACTGACTTTTTTTTTCGTTTTTGGGTTTTTATTTGATTTTTTCTATCTAACCATGAATGTTAGGTTTTTGGGTACGTTTTTTCTTATAAACTGGACCATCTCTCTTCTTCTTAATGAAAATGCAAGAAACTCATGCCCTATGAGGTTTCTCAAAAACAATGAACAGCTAGCTAAAACTAAAAAAGGCCGAAGGCCAAGCTATCCTAGAGTTGCGTCGCTCCTTATCATGTGGCAACCACATCACCCCCACAAGGCCGGCAGTGCACCACTATCTGCGCTCCTCATTGATCGGCGAGCAAATCACACTGACATTGCTCGATTTATGCTTAAATATACGAGCGTTCCTCTCCTTCCATATGTGTCACTAGGCACAAGTGATGAGGAAGTTGGCCTGTCTTCTACTTCCTCCTCCGTTCTTAAATATAAGTCTTGTAAAAAATTTCAATAAAAGACTACATACGGAGCAAAATAAGTGACTCTATACTTTAAAATATGTTTATATACATTCGTATGTAGTTCTTTAGTGGAACCATAAAAAAATCTATATTTAGGAACGGAGGGAGTAGCTTGCGGGCCAATAGCTCCTATGCGACGTCTTTCCTGGGAATTGGATGGAATGAGACGTTGTTCGACAGAATGGCTTGGGAGCGACACTTTTGAGCGAGTAAATAGCTCTTGTGCGACATGGCCCTTAAGCTGAACTGATATCCTCATTAGCTGTTATGGGTTGGACCCACAACGTATCCACGTAAGCGCGGGACCCACCACTTGTCCAGTAAGCGCGGGACCTACCTCGTCGCGGCTACAAGCGATTCCGCCCGTGCCCGTCCGTCCGCCGCCGCCCATTGCTTTCCCCTTTCCCCATTCTTCTTCGGGTCTCCGGCGACCTAGTGCAGATGTCCACCTCCTCCGTCACGCAATCAAACTGGCGTCAGTATGGTCCAGTGATGCTCACAAGGTGCCCTAACTGCCACGCCCAGAGCCTCTCAAACGGTTGGTCACTAAGACGGATGAGAATGGCAATCTTGGGTGGGAGTTTGTGAAATGCTTGAGCAAACCAATGGCAAGAAGGGATGGCAAGGTTAGATCTCGGTTCTAAGCCCGTTCTTTCGCTGTTGTTTGCTCTGATTTCTGCATATTTTGTTTTTTCTCCTCGAATTTGAGATTTAGGATTCATTTTGTGGTTTGCAGATCCTGAAGAAATGAACACATTTCGAGTGGATTGATGAATGTGTTCAGAGGATTAAATCTGAGGGCTACATTGATTCTAGCGTGGCCGCAACCTGGGAGCTCAATTTGGGCGGGGTGCCGCAGATGGAGAATTGGGGGAGCTCGGACAGAGGGGCGGGCAGAGTTGTGCCGATGGCGAGGTACTTGGAGTCTGAACTGACCGATGAACTGAAGAAGATCAAGAAAAATCAAAGGGAGATGATCGATTTGCAGAAGCAAGCAAATATCATGGCAGTGTTTTTTTATTGTTGTGTCATTGCTCTGTTTATGTTTTACTTGCTATTCATCGTCATTAGAGGGGGCATTTAGGTTTGTCCAGGGTAGATGATGTGATATGTGCGTCATGACAAGTTCATGTATCTTAAATGAATCAGCAATTTGTAACACAAATTATTCAATTTTCATGTTGTGTTTCCTCTGTTTTTGTTCTTCAGTTAATAGAGTACACAACCAAATTCAGTTTGTAGTAAAAAATCAAAATTGGGCTGCCGAGTGCGAGATCAACAAAGTTCAGTTTCAGTAGAAAAAAAATATTCGTGGGCTGGCGAATAGATATTGTGCCATGACGCTGAAGTTGAGGAATAATCAGGCCCAAAGGTGTAATTTACACAGCTAGTACTGATTTCTGTGCAGAGCTAGTACTGATTTACAGAGATGTTTGGGCCGCTTGGAATCGGTGTATTCTAATACACCCGTATTAATTTTATAACTATATTTTACTGGTCATGTATGATTTTCAATAGGAAATAAAAACGACGGATTATGGTCTGTATATTTTACACGTGTAACAGGGTTGTAAACGACAATCCAATCGCTGCCGAGGAAACACAACATCATCTATGACAATCCAAGTTGATGTATCTTAACAGGGTTGAACATCTAATCTGATCTGTATTATTTACAAACATGGCCTAATCGGCCTGCAAGATACAAGTGTAAAATAAACACCTATTTATTTAATTACAACCATTCCAAACACGGCCTAAGGCCTTCTTTGGTTAGGATACAATCCACATGGATCACAGCCCGATCCACGTGGTCAATTTGTTTCTATGCAGAAGATATGTATCATTTACAAGTGTATTATCTACGGGCCCATTATCTACAAAGCTAGTACTACACGTGAGGAACGTCTTCTGACTGCTCCTTTTCTGCCCCTTAGTCGCTGCAGAATCTCCTGTGATGCGTGGAACTGGGGCTGGAACAGATCCACACGAGGAACGTCTTCTGACTGCTTCTTTTCTGCCCCTTAGTCGCTGCGGCTGCGCCTCTCCATTGGCCCCTCCATTGCTGCCTTGCTGCTCCTGGGTCAACCAAACGAGGGCTTAAAGGGAGATTAGTTCCTTTAATCATAATGTAGAACAGAACCATGAACAGTGACAAGAAGGGATCAATCACCTGGTGCACTACGTCACTGATAAATAGATAAACTGGCAGATAAACACATAGATACGTAGTAGTAGCGGGCACAACATTACGATTATATGTGCACAACATAGATAAACACATCACATAAACTCGCGAATAGTACGTAGTAGTAGTGGGCGGGCACAACATTACGATTACAATAAACTGGTACGATAGTGTTTAACCTTACAGATACGATAGATAAGAAAGAAACTATGATAAACCCGACATGGAGACGCGCGTCTTCACTCCTCGGGCGCCCTCACTCGCCATCGTCGTCGGCCGGTAGGTTGTAGGGGAGGGTGTGCATGGCGTGCTCGTTGGGCCAGATGCTGTCGAGGTCGGTGAAGATGTTGTACGTGGTGAAGCAGATGAACTCGCACCCCCCAAACCAGACACGGCCGAGGAGGTGATACGCGTCGTAGGGGTTGCGGAAGCGCACGATCATGCCAGTTCCTCCCATGCGAGACTCGTCGATGGTGAACATCTGGGGAGTTCCCACAGGGAGGTGGCGATACAGGGCGCAAATAAAGAGCCCCGTGAACTCCCGTCCACCCCGCCAGCGGGACATGGCCCAGACCCGGAGCTGGTTCTCTACGACGACCCCAACGGGGTACATCCTTTCCGGCACAGTGCCGGGCGCTTGGAACGTCGGGCCGTGGAACTCCATGCCGGTTGCCTTGGGGGCTTGTGGTTGCTTCGATGTGATGCGAGGGGCTGGGGAGAAGGAGGAAGATGAAGGTTAGATGTGCACGAGAGGAGGGTTAAATAGCAGGTTTTGGGCTGCGTCGCTTCGTCGATTCAGTGGCTGCAATTAATGGATGCCTCCCATTTGCGTTTGCCTATTGGATCAAAGGGTGCGTCGTCGTTTCACACACTGCGTCGAGCACGCCCCCGCCCTTCAGACTTTCGTCGATGAACCGCGTCGAGCACGCCCCTCATATTCAGAGTCCATTCAGACTGCAGTCCTCGATGCGCTGCTAATGGTTCTGATGCGACGCGTGCATGCATGCAAAAAAACCAACACGAAGTCAGAGGCGCGTACGCCAGATCCATGCACCGCATCATTTCCAATCGTTGGATCTTCACCGAACTAACTAGATCCAACGGACAGGCCCTCGATCCAAACCCCCGCTCGCCAGCCAATCACTACACGCGGATCACACACGCGGATCGATGTCAGATCCAACCACTCACTCAGCAATGATCGACGGCTATAAACATGGCGGGGTTTCGGATGGGGTTTCCGGGGTTATGGGGTTTTCGGGGTTTACGGTTGCAGTGAGCTAGGGTTGAGCACAAAAAATTCAAAAAAATTCAAATAAATTCAAAAAAATATAAAACTTTCTCTCACTGTCTACTGATGCAACTACGTTGCTATAAAAAATTGATTCTTGTTATATCGACGTTCAATGAAAAAGATTCACACAATTCACGGTATTGATGCAATGAGCTAGGGTAGAGCATAAGTAATTCAAAAAAATTCAAAAAATACAAAACCAGCGCACATTGTGTACTTATTCAACTGAGTTGCTATAAAAAAAATGCAAACTTGTTATATGCACAGTTTAAAACCAAAATTCACACGTTCACGATATCGACGAAATGAGCTAGGGTTGAACATAATTAATTCAAAAAAAATCAAAAAAATATAAAACCAGCGCACATTGTCATTTTACATCACATACTTAGAAAACAAAAATATAAACTTTGATTTTGAGTCGGTCAACGTTTTTGTAAAAAAGTTGACAATTCTTCAAATGAGCACAAATAATTAAAAAAAATCAAAAAAAAGAAAAACTTAAGCCCATGGTCGTATTATGTTGCATAGAAACCAAAAATATATATAAACATGGTTTATATACAATTGCAGGAAAATGCCTTTAAGAAGATGGCGTTTACCCTACCTTATGAGGTCGTTTGTCACACATTTTTCATGACTATGAGTCTAACTTAACAAAAGAGCTCAGAATGATGACATAACAACCATATTTGAGTTGGGGCGCCCATTTGAGTTGTTGTGGTAGCATTGAAACATCATACCCGAGTCAAAAGTTCAACTTAGTCCAAATTTTAATTTAAACCGAAATTTTTATTTTTCATCAAATTTGAAATTCAGTTTGAAAACAATAATAATCAAACAAGTTTTGATGGAAACATGTGGGTACATAGTGCCCAACAAATTTTATTACATGCCATAAATTTCAAATGACCAACAGTTCTATCTCTTCCGACCACGCCGTGTACCCTTCTTCGCCTTAGCATTTCTTGTTTTTGGTTGTACTGCACACACAAGTTCACTGATCATCTTGGTTTTCTTCACTCGACTCGATGCTATCACCTCATGAAACTCGATAGCAGATTCAGTTTGATCAGCTTCAGTTTCGACAGTGTGCACAGCTTCAGTTTCGACTGTTTCGACAGTGTGCACAGCTTCAGTTTCAGTTTCGACAGTGTGCAGAGCTTCAGTTTCGACAGTTTCGACAGTGTGCACAGCTTCAATTTCTTCACTTGCAGCACCAAACTGTTCCATCCACTAACTTGTTTGCCTTTTGCTGCCACTCACTCTTGCTCTTTTTGTTGGCCAAGACTGTTCAACAACAATAGGCTGACTTGGAAACTTCCTCGTGAAAACAACAAAGCATGCCACATATTTATAATTTAAACAAAACCAGAATATGAACAAACACAAATAAACAAGCACATACTTTCTCGGATTAGGAGGAGAGAAAATGCATAGTCTGGATCCCTCTCTGTGCCCAAGTATTTGGCACCTCTTGCATCTGTTTTTGTTACCCTTTTGAGCCCTTTTTGGCTTTGCATCTTTCTTGTCCTTCTTGCCCTTCTTACTACTCCCACCTTTTTCAAACCATGCTTTGAATCTACTCTGTTTAAGTCTGCGTGCCTTTCTTTTTGTTAGAGGAGGACACATGGAATATTCAAGCGGCACTTCTGGCCACTGTTCCTGATCTGTAAGAGGTGGAATTGGAGTTGCATATGCAGCTCTGAATTTTGCTACCGAATAATACCTATGCAGACATGGATGCATATTTATCTTTGGTTGACCGGCTAAGAATAGAATGGCATGATCACATGGTTTACCAGTGGCCTGCCATTCGAGGCAACTGCAATCATGCAATTCAGTGTTAACAACATGCCTCCTTCGAGTCTTGTTATCTCTAACTTCAGCACCCCACAGTGATGATTTTTCAACAGACAAATGTGTAAGACCTCTGCTTCTGTTGACCACCTGTTGCACCACTGCTGGAAGTTTATCACCTTGCAGACAATCAGCAATCTTTTTTCTCAATTCCCACAGCCGCATGAGCATGATCCTGATTTGATCAACCATGTCATGCACAGGCAAATCTTTTAGCTGCTTCACCTTGTTGTTGAAACTTTCTGCCAAATTGTTGTTGATATGGTCACACTTGATGGCAGTGTTGAATCCTGACATGTACCATAATAAAGAATGGTAGGTGTTCAACCATGTACCAAACTCCTTACATGTTGCCATTACCTTACTAAGATGATATGAATGTGTCTGTTTAGTGTAAGATCTTGCTGCTGGCCACATTCTCCAAAATTCATCTCCTCTGATTTTTTTTTATCAAATTCATCCACAAATGGCCGAAGCACTCCCTTTGCTCAGCATGTGGGAACACATTTTTAACTGCATTTTCCAGACCTTTGCATGCATCTGTGTGTATTGCCAAAGGTGACACTGGCCCTAAGCATCTTTTCAACTGCATCATGAACCATGTCCATGAAGCCTGTGTCTCTGACTGAAACAAGCCAATAGCAACTGGAAACATCCAGTTATGTCCATCTAGAGCATTACATGCTGCCAACTGACCATTCCACTTGCCTGTCAAAAATGATGAGTCTATGCTCAAATATGGACGACATCCTGCTTTGAAGCCATCGATGCAAGGCTTTAAAGCCATAAAGAATTTGGAGAAATAAACCTTTCCATCCTATGATACCTCAGTATCTATCTCGACAACACTGCCAGGTGACCTTTTCTCCACCTCTGCTTTGAAATTGAAAAGCAGCCTAAATGTGTTTGCCCAATCACCATACAAATTCTTCATTGCCCTTTGTTTAGCCTTCCACACTGTGGTATAATGCAGTTTAATGGGGTACAACTTTTCCAAGTCTACTTGGAGTCTTTTTGCAGTAGTGTTGGGTGTTTCGGCCAAAATTGGAGTTATCTTTTCTGCAACCCAAATCTGTGATGTCATGCTTGATTTTTTCTGTGAACTTGTCAGACAAGTATGTTTATTAGGGATTTGGTTAACCCTGACAGTACTTCCATCAGGCTGCAGTCTAGTAGATATGTACCACTTGCAAGCCCTCCTACCACTACCATCAAAACCTCTGCACTTAGCATAAAACTTCTTTCTGTCAGTCGAAACTGTCTTGGCATCAAACTGATGTCTGACTACATAAGTCTTGAAAGACAACCTGAACTCATCCATGTTTGGCCACAACTTCCCCACTCGAATGACAAGGTTTTCCTTGTCATACACATGCACTAGCTCTTCATCATGTGCATCATCTACATCATATGCAGCATCTTTCATCAACTGTTCATCTACATCACTCAATTCTCTGTCAACATTTTCACTTGTATTAGCTTCATCCCTCTCCTCCTCATCTCTGTCATCGACTGGAATGCCAAATATTTTGGCCATCTCAGTGTCAGCAATTGGTGCAATGACCAAATCAGTAGGCTCCTCCAACTCAACTGCATGCCAATCAACAACATTAACATTTCCCTCTTCTGCATGTGCATTAGCCCCATCGGCTATTACTGTTAGATCCGTAATAATGGGAACGATATGCCTCTGCGAAGCCCAATCATCATCTGCCTTCTGCATAGCCAAATGTGACGGCACATAACCTACCTTCGAGTCAATATTCAGATCAACGAGCTCAGCAAAAAATTCAGCCGTGAGGCTTGCCCAGCCCTCTTGCCTATCGATTTCATCAACAATATCTTCACCATCTTCAATTCTGACATACTCTCCTTTGAAATCATCATACCGCAATAGTGAAACCTCTTGCTCTAGACCCCAAAGCACAGTTTCCCCAATTTTCTCCACCAATTTCCTCACTGCCTTCTCTTCCATCGACTGTAGCTCATTGGGATCAATTTCTGCACAATCAACCTCCCATTTCACAATTGTGTCTCTCTGGATGTTCTTAATGCTACCATCAACTAATTTTGCCGTCGATGGAAAGAAATTGATTGCAAATTCAAATGTTTCAGCAGCATCCCCTTTGTTATAGGCGGGCGGGCAGCGTGAGACAGAGCAAAGATTGCCTTCAATCGCACTCACAAATGGGCGGAAGGGAGGCGCATTACGTGTTCGAAGCTGAATCTGGCGGCTCCTTCTCGACCTGACGACGAGCTCCTCTCACCGCGCCGCCCCCTCTCACCTTCTATCGATTTCACCAAGCAAAACAGAGAGCTCAGATCTACAAGGCGGAGGGGATTGGGACTAGAGTATCGAATTCACTCACCACCATGGCCGCCGCCGCCGAGAAAGAGGGCTCCTCCGCCGTAGCCGCCGCCGGAGCTGAAGATGTCGGGCAGTTTCGGACAGTTCTAGTCGGGCAGTTTCACGAGATGCGGTGCTAATTAATTTGGGCCCAAATTAGGTAAGACATGACTTAACGCAAATTGGACTAGTTGACTAAGGTTTTATTGCATGTGTGGCCGTGAGCTATTTTCTCCCTTCAAACCGTCGCACGAGAGCTATTTCATCGAAAGATGTCACACTGCTTCCAATTCCCAGGAAAGACGTCGCACATGAGCTATTGGCCCGTAGCTTGCAAGGGGGAGTGTGGACGGATTAGAACCACCAGTCTTCAAGGGAGGGCTCGTCAATAGTTACTAGTGTGGTCTGAATGTTGAATCTTTGGAGGATCAGCTACCATATCATCATGGAGAAATGACATTGGGCAAACAGGTGCAGGGCAGTCTTTGGGTGTTGTTGACATAGAGTGCATATCGGTGTGTGAGTCCAGTTCTTCTTTGCAAGTTGGTCGGCCCTATTGCACCATCCTTGGATGGAAAGCCGCGCGTGCATTTGGCATTTAGGAGGGTTCCGAGAAGATCAAATGAGCATATTGTAGTTGGGTCTGACCATGCCCTGGAATAGCATACAATAGGCAGTTCTAGCAGAGTATTGGCTATCGGCCGCCCATTTCCATCGGATGTCATCGGGTTGTGTTGGCGAAAGCCGGACTTGAGAGGCGATGTTGTTGGGGAACGTTGCATGGGAAACAAAAATTTTCCTACGCGCACGAAGACCTATCATGGTGATGTCCATCTACGAGAGGGGATGAGTGATCTACGTACCCTTGTAGACCGTACAGCACAAGCGTTAGTGAACGCGGTTGATGTAGTGGAACGTCCTCACGTCCCTCGATCCGCCCCGCGATCAGTCCCACAATCTAGTGCCGAACGGACGGCACCTCCGCGTTCAGCACACGTACAACTCGACGATGATCTCGGCCTTCTTGATCCAGCAAGAGAGATGGAGAGGTAGAAGAGTTCTCCGGCAGCGTGACGGCGCTCCGGAGGTTGGTGATGATCCCGTCTCAGCAGGGCTCCGCCCGAGCTCCGCAGAAACGCGATCTAGAGGAAAAACCGTGGAGGTATGTGGTCGGGCTGCCGTGGAAAAGTCGTCTCAAATCAGCCCTAAAACTTTGATTTTTCTTTTCTCTTTGATTTTTTTCTTTTCTCTTTGATTTTTCTTCCAATGCGCATAGGGCCCTTTTGGGCTGTCCCACCAGCCCACTAAGGGCTGGTGCGCCACCCTCAAGGCCTATGGGCTTCCCCGGGGTGGGTTGCCCCCCCCGGTGAACTCCCGGAACCCATTCGTCATTCCCGGTACATTCCCGGTAACTCCGAAAACCTTCCGGTAATCAAATGAGGTCATCCTATATATCAATCTTCGTTTCCGGACCATTCCGGAAACCCTCGTGACGTCTGTGATCTCATCCGGGACTCCGAACAACATTGGGTAACCAACCATATAACTCAAATACGCATAAAACAACGTCGAACCTTAAGTGTGCAGACCCTGCGGGTTCGAGAACTATGTAGACATGACCCGAGAGACTCCTCGGTCAATATCCAATAGCGGGACCTGGATGCCCATATTGGATCCTACATATTCTACGAAGATCTTATCGTTTGAACCTCAGTGCCAAGGATTCATATAATCCCGTATGTCATTCCCTTTGTCCTTCGGTATGTTACTTGCCCGAGATTCGATCGTCAGTATCCGCATACCTATTTCAATCTCGTTTACCGGCAAGTCTCTTTACTCGTTTCGTAATACAAGATCCCGCAACTTACACTAAGTTACATTGCTTGCAAGGCTTGTGTGTGATGTTGTATTACCGAGTGGGCCCCGAGATACCTCTCCGTCACACGGAGTGACAAATCCCAGTCTTGATCCATACTAACTCAACGAACACCTTCGGAGATACCTGTAGAGCATCTTTATAGTCACCCAGTTACGTTGCGACGTTTGATACACACAAAGTATTCCTCCGGTGTTAGTGAGTTATATGATCTCATGGTCATAGGAGCACAAACTTGACACGCAGAAAACAGTAGCAACAAAATGACACGATCAACATGCTACGTCTATTAGTTTGGGTCTAGTCCATCACGTGATTCTCCTAATGACGTGATCTAGTTATCAAGCAACAACACCTTGTTCATAATCAGAAGACACTGACTATCTTTGATCAACTGGCTAGCCAACTAGAGGCTTGCTAGGGACAGTGTTTTATCTATGTATCCACACATGTAAATGAGTCTTCATTCAATACAATTATAGCATGGATAATAAACGATTATCTTGATACAGGAATTATAATAATAACTATATTTATTATTGCCTCTAGGGCTTAATTCCAACAGTCTCCCACTTGCACTAGTCAATAATCTAGCCCTCACATCATCGTGCGAATTACATTGTAATAAATCTAACACCCATACAGTTCTGGTGTTGATCATGCTTTGGCCGTGGAAGAGGTTTAGTCAGCGGGTCTGCTACATTCAGATCCGTGTGCACTTTGCATATATTTACGTCCTCTCCTTCGACGTAGTCGCGGATGAGGTTGAAGCGTCGTTTGATGTGTCTGGACTTCTTGTGAAACCGCGGTTCCTTTGCTAAGGCAATGGCACCCGTGTTGTCACAGAACAAGGTTATTGGATTCAGTGCGCTTGGCACCACTCCAAGATCCGTCATGAACTACTTCATCCAGACACCCTCCTTAGCCGCCTCCGAGGCAGCGATGTACTCCGCTTCACATGTAGAATCTGCTACGACGGTTTGCTTGGAATTGCACCAGCTTACCGCACCCCCCATTAAGAATAAATACGTATCCGGTTTGCGACTTAGAGTCGTCCGGATCTCTGTCAAAGCTTGCATCGACATAACCTTTTACGGCGAGCTCTTCGTCACCTCCATACACGAGAAACATCTCCTTAGTCCTTTTCAGGTACTTCAGGATATTCTTGACCGCTGTCCAGTGATCCACTCCTGGATTACTCTGGAACCTACCTGCCATACTTATGGCCAGGCTAACGTCCGGTCTAGTGCACAGCATTGCATACATGATAGAACCTATGGCTGAAGCATAGGGGACGGAGCAAATATGCTCTCTATCTTCATCAGTTGTTGGGCACTGAGTCTTACTCAATCTCGTACCTTGTAAAACTGGCAAGAACCCCTTCTTGGACTGTTCCATTTTGAACCTCTTCAAAACTTTATCAAGGTATGTGCTTTGTGAAAGTCCTATCAGGCGTTTTGATCTATCCCTATAGATCTTAATGCCTAGAATGTAAGCAGCTTCTCCTAGGTCCTTCATAGAGAAACTTTTATTCAAGTAATCCTTTATGCTCTCCAAAAACTCTACGTTGTTTCCAATCAACAATATGTCATCTACATATAATATTAGAAACGCCACAGAGCTCCCACTCACTTTCTTGTAAATACAAGATTCTCCAACCACTTGTATAAACCCAAATGCTTTGATCGCCTCATCAAAGCGTTTGTTCCAACTCCGAGATGCTTGCACCAGTCCATAAATGGATCGCTGGAGCTTGCACACCTTGTTAGCATTCTTAGGATCGACAAAACCTTCGGGTTGCATCATATACAATTCTTCCTTAAGGAACGCCGTTTTGACATCCATCTACCAGATTTCATAATCGAAAAATGCAGCTATTGCTAACATGATTCTGACGGACTTAAGCATCGCTACGGGTGAGAATGTCTCATCGTAGTCAACTCCTTGGACTTGTAAAAAACCCTTTGCCAAAAGTCGAGCTTTATAAACGGTCACATTGCCGTCAGCGTCCGTCTTCCTCTTAAAGATCCATTTGTTCTGAATAGCCTTGCGGCCCTCAGGCAGTACCTCCAAAGTCCACACTTTGTTCTCATACATGGATCCTATCTCGGACTTCATGGCTTCTAGCCATTCATTGGAATCTGGGCCCACCATTGCTTCTTCATAATTTGCAGGTTCATTGTTGTCCAACAACATGATTGATAAGACGGGATTACCGTACCACTCTGGAGCAGCACGTGGTCTCGTCGACCTGCGTGGTTCGACAGAAACTTGAACCGGAGTTTCATGATCATCATCATTAACTTCCTCCTCAACCGGCATCGCAACGACAGAGGTTTCCCCTTGCTCTGCGCCACCATCCAGAGGGATGAGAGGTTCGACAACCTCGTCAAGTTCTATCTTCCTCCCACTCAATTCTCTCGAGAGAAACTCCTTCTCGAGAAAAGCTCCGTTTTTAACAACAAACACTTTGCCCTCGGATTTGAGATAGAAGGTGTACCCAACTGTCTCTTTTGGGTAACCTATGAAGACGCACTTTTCCGCTTTGGGTTCCAGCTTTTCAGGCTGAAGCTTTTTGACATAAGCATCACATCCCCAAACTTTAAGAAACGACAACTTTGGCCTTTTGCCATACCACAGTTCGTATGGTGTCCTCTCAACGTATTTTGATGGTGCCCTATTTAAAGTGAATGCAGTTGTTTCTAATGCATAACCCCAAAACGATAACGGCAAATCAGTAAGAGACATCATAGATCGCACCATCTCTAATAAAGTACGATTACGACATTCGGACACACCATTACGCTGTGGTGTTCCAGGCGGTGTCAACTGTGAAACAATTCCACATTGTCTTAAGTGAGCACCAAACTCGAAACTCAGATATTCACCCCCACGATCAGACCGTAGGAACTTCATCTTCTTGTTGCGATGATTTTCAACTTCACTCTGAAATTGCTTGAACTTTTCAAATGTTTCAGACTTGTGCTTCATTAAGTAGACATAACCATATCTACTCAAATCATGAGTCAAGGTGAGAAAATAACGATATCCGCCGCGTGCCTCTACGCTCATCGGACCACACACATCGGTATGTATGATTTCCAACAAGTCACTTGCACGCTCCATTGTTCCGGAGAACGGAGTTTTAGTCATCTTGCCCATGAGGCATGGTTCGCACGTGTCAAGTGAATCAAAGTCAAGTGACTCCAAAAGTCCATCGGCATGGAGTTTCTTCATGCGATTTACGCCAATATGACCTAAGCGGCAGTGCCACAAAAATATGGCGCTATCATTGTTAACTCTAACTCTTTTGGTCTCAATGTTATGTATGTGTGTATCGCTATCAAGATTCAATATGAACAATCCTCTCACATTGGGTGCATGACCATAAAAGATGTTACTCATAGAAATAGAACAATCATTATTCTCTGACTTAAAAGAGTAACCGTCTCGCAATAAACAAGATCCAGATATAATGTTCATGCTCAACGCAGGCAGTAAATAACAATAATTCACGTTCATAACTAATCCTGATGGTAACTGAAGTGAAACTGTGCCGACGGCGATTGCATCAACCTTGGAACCATTTCCTACGCGCATCGTCACTTCATCTTTCGCCAGCCTTCGTCTATTCCGCAGTTCCTGTTTCGAGTTGCAAATATAAGCAACAGAACCGGTATCGAATACCCAGACACTACTATGAGAGCCGGTTAAGTACACATCAATAACATGTATATCAAATATACCTGATTTTTCTTTGGCCGCCTTCTTATCTGCCAAATACTTGGGGCAATTGCGCTTCCAGTGACCCATACCCTTGCAATAGTAACACTCTGTTTCAGGCTTAGGTCCAGCTTTGGGTTTCTTCGTCGGATTGGCAACAGGCTTGCCGCTCTTATTTGAATTACCCTTCTTGCCTTTGTCGTTTCTGTTGAAACTAGTGGTCTTATTCACCATCAATACTTGATGCTCTTTACGGAGTTCAGACTCTGCGACTTTCAGCATCGCAAACAACTCGCCGGGTGACTTGTTCATCCCTTGCATGTTGTAGTTCAACACAAAGCCTTTATAGCTTGGCGACAGTGATTGAAGGATTCTGTCAGTGATAGCCTCTTGTGGGAGTTCAATCCCCAGCTTAGCTAGACGGTTTGAGTACCCAGACATTTTGAGCACATGTTCACTGACGGACGAGTTCTCCTCCATCTTGCAAGCATAGAATTTATCGGAGGTCTCATACCTCTCGATCCGGGCGTTCTTCTGAAAGATAAACTTCAACTCCTGGAACATCTCAAATGCTCCATGACGCTCAAAGCAACGTCGAAGTCCCGGTTCTAAGCCATACAAGACTGCACATTGAACTACTGAGTAGTCCTCCTTACGTGCTAACAAAGCGTTCTTAACATCCTGATCAGCCGTAGCGGGTGGTTCATCTCCTAGCGCAGCATTAAGGACATAATCCTTCTTCCCAGCTTGTAAGATTAGCTTAAGATTACGAGCCCAGTCTACAAAGTTGCTTCCATCATCTTTCAACTTAGCTTTCTCTAGGAACGTATTAAAATTCAGGGTGACTGTCGCGTGAGCCATGATCTACAACACAAATATATTCAAAGTGGACTTAGACTATGTTCAAGATAATTAGAGTTTAACTTAATCAAATTATTCGCTAAACTCCCACTCAAAAAGTACATCTCTCTAGTCATTTGAGTGGTTCATGATCCACTTACACTAGCTCAAGTCCGATCATCACGTGAGTTGAGTATAGTTTCAGTGGTAAGCATCCCTATGCTAATCATATCATCTATATGATTCATGATCGACCTTTCGGTCTCATGTGTTCCGAGGCCATGTCTGCACATGCTAGGCTCGTCAAGCTTAACCCGAGTGTTCCGCGTGCGCAACTGTTTTGCACCCGTTGTATGCGAACGTTGAGTCTATCACACCCGATCATCACGTGGTGTCTCGAAACGACGAACTGTAGCAACGGTGCACAGTCGGGGAGAACACAATTTCGTCTTGAAATTTTAGTGAGAGATCACCTCATAATGCTACCGTCGTTCTAAGCAAAATAAGGTGCATAAAAGGATTAACATCACATGCAATTCATAAGTGACATGATATGGCCATCATCACGTGCTTCTTGATCTCCATCACCAAAGCACCGGCACGATCTTCTTGTCACCGGCGCCACACCATGATCTCCATCAACGTGTCGCCATCGGGGTTGTCGTGCTACTCATGCTATTACTACTAAAGCTACATCCTAGAAAAATAGTAAACGCATCTGCAAGCACAAACGTTAGTATAAAGACAACCCTATGGCTCCTGCCGGTTGCCGTACCATCGACGTGCAAGTCGATATTATCTATTACAACATGATCATCTCATACATCCAATATATCACATCACATCGTTGGCCATATCACATCACAAGCATAACCTGCAAAAACAAGTTAGACGTCCTCTAATTTTGTTGTTGCATGTTTTACGTGGTGACCATGGGTATCTAGTAGGATCGCATCTTACTTACGCAAACACCACAATGGAGATATATGAGTTGCTATTTAACCTCATCCAAGGACCTCCTCGGTCAAATCCGATTCAACTAAAGTTGGAGAAACCGACACTTGCCAGTCATCTTTGAGCAACGGGGTTACTCGTAGCGATGAAACCAGTCTCTCGTAAGCGTACGAGTAATGTCGGTCCAAGCCGCTTCAATCCAACAATACCGCGGAATCAAGAAAAGACTAAGGAGGGCAGCAAAATGCACATCACCGCCCAGAAAAAAATTTGTGTTCTACTCGAGAAGACATCTACGCATGAACCTAGCTCATGATGCCACTGTTGGGGAACGTCTCATGGGAAACAAAAAATTTCCTACGCGCACGAAGACCTATCATGGTGATGTCCATCTACGAGAGGGGATGAGTGATCTACGTACCCTTGTAGACCGTACAGCAGAAGCGTTAGTGAACGCGGTTGATGTAGTGGAACGTCCTCACATCCCTCGATCCGCCCCGCGATCAGTCCCACGATCTAGTGCCGAACGGACGGCACCTCCGCGTTCAGCACACGTACAGCTCGACGATGATCTCGGCCTTCTTGATCCAGCAAGAGAGACGGAGAGGTAGAAGAGTTCTCCGGCAGCGTGACGGCGCTCTGGAGGTTGGTGATGATCTCGTCTCAGCAGGGCTCCGCCCAAGCTCCGCAGAAACGCGATCTAGAGGAAAAACCGTGGAGGTATGTGGTCGGGCTGCCGTGGAAAAGTCGTCTCAAATCAGCCCTAAAACCTCCGTATATATAGGTGGGAGAGGGGGGACCTTTCCTTGGGGCTCAAGGAGCCCCAAGGGGGTCGGCCGAGCCAAAGGGGGGAAGGACTCCCCCCCAAACCGAGTCCTACTTGGTTTGGTGGGTGGAGTCCTTTCCTTTCCCACCTCCTCCTTTTTTTTCTTTTCTCTTTCATTTTTCTTCCAATGCGCATAGGGCCCTTTTGGGCTGTCCCACCAGCCCACTAAGGGCTGGTGCGCCACCCTCAAGGCCTATGGGCTTCCCCGGGGTGGGTTGCCCCCCCCCCCCCGGTGAACTCCCGGAACCCATTCGTCATTCCCGGTACATTCCCGGTAACTCCGAAAACCTTCCGGTAATCAAATGAGGTCATCCTATATATCAATCTTCGTTTCCGGACCATTCCGGAAACCCTCGTGACGTCTGTGATCTCATCCGGGACTCCGAACAACATTCGGTAACCAACCATATAACTCAAATACGCATAAAACAACGTCGAACCTTAAGTGTGCAAACCCTGCGGGTTCGAGAACTATGTAGACATGACCCGAGAGACTCCTCGGTCAATATCCAATAGCGGGACCTGGATGCCCATATTGGATCCTACATATTCTACGAAGATCTTATCGTTTGAACCTCAGTGCCAAGGATTCATATAATCCCTTATGTTATTCCCTTTGTCCTTCGGTATGTTACTTGCCCGAGATTCGATCGTCAGTATCCGCATACCTATTTCAATCTCGTTTACCGGCAAGTCTCTTTACTCGTTCCGTAATACAAGATCCCACAACTTACACTAAGTTACATTGCTTGCAAGGCTTGTGTGTGATGTTGTATTACCGAGTGGGCCCTGAGATACCTCTCCGTCACACGGAGTGACAAATCCCAGTCTTGATCCATACTAACTCAACGAACACCTTCGGAGATACCTGTAGAGCATCTTTATAGTCACCCAGTTACGTTGCGACGTTTGATACACACAAAGTATTCCTCCGGTGTTAGTGAGTTATATGATATCATGGTCATAGGACCAAATACTTGACACGCAGAAAACAGTAGCAACAAAATGACACGATCAACATGCTACGTCTATTAGTTTGGGTCTAGTCCATCACGTGATTCTCCTAATGACGTGATCCAGTTATCAAGCAACAACACCTTGTTCATAATCAGAAGACACTGACTATCTTTGATCAACTGGCTAGCCAACTAGAGGCTTGCTAGGGACAGTGTTTTGTCTATGTATCCACACATGTAAATGAGTCTTCATTCAATACAATTATAGCATGGATAATAAATGATTATCTTGATACATGAATTATAATAATAACTATATTTATTATTGCCTCTAGGGCATAATTCCAACAGATGTTCCGTACGTGCACATATTCAACGAGCACCTGGGCCGAAGGTTCCTCTTGATGCATGCAATCCATTTGCATCAGTCAATGCCTCCATATGCGATAGTCAAATACGGTGAGGTCACCTTGCTTCAAGTTTCGGTACTTGCGCGTCAGGTGGAGGTTGCCTGCCCCCTGGTTAGACACAAAGTAGTCCTTGACGCATTGCCAAGCCGTGGTTGAAGCTTTATGTGATTGGAGATGTGATCATCGTGGAAGTTTTGGAGAAGAGGGTCAGGCGCGGCGGCACTAAGGATGAGGCGAGCACGGTAGCTAGGGCAGTTGTTGCAGTGGGTGTGGATAAGGAGAGGGGAGGAGAAGTCCCGGGCAAGGAAGACTGGGGACATGTCCTTGAAAGCCAAGGTTTGGTGACTTTTACCAAGTTAGAGGAAAGAGATGCCACATTGTATTTTCAGATGGAAGCATTGCTACTCCCTCGAGATGGAGTCGCGTGGTTATATATTGATCAAGATATTTCATGGCTTACAAGGCTTGAATCAAACATGAGAGATTCAGTTGTTACGGGAGTTGGAGATAACTACGGGAGAGAGAGGAGATAGAGCCTAGTTGAGTTTACATAGCAAATATCTCTATATGTCTAACACCCTCCCTTAATCTCAACTATACTATATTAAGATTCCTCTTGAATTCTTCAAATGGACTGACTGCCAAAGCTTTGGTGAATCCATCTGCTACTTGATCTTTGGAAGGAATGAATCGTATGTCTAATTTCTTCTTTGCAACCCTTTTTCGCACAAAGTGAAAGTCAATTTCTATGTGCTTGGTTTTGCCATGGAAAACTGGATTTGTAGAAAGATATGTGGCTCCCAAATTATCACACCACAAACATGACACATGATGTTGCTTGATTCCCAACTCATTAAGCAGTGATTCTAACCAAATGATCTGAGCAGTAGCATTGGCTAGGGACTTGTATTCAGCTTCTGTACTTGACCTGGACATCGTGTCTTATTTTCTCGCACTCCAAGAAATGATATTAGAACCAAAGAATACTGCAAACCCTTGAGTTGACTTTCCATCATGACTGCAACCTGTCGAGTTAGCATCTGAGAAAGAACTAACCAGGGTGGAGTTAGAACACCTGAACTAAAGGCCTAACTAAGCTCACAGTATGTTTGATGTACCTTACAATCTTTTTTAACATTTTTCCAATGTACAGTAGTAGGAGCATGCAAATACTGACAAACCTTGGTAACAACAAAGGATATATTTGGCCTTGTCAATGTCAAGTACTGTAAAGCATCTGTTGCACTTCTGTATCTTGTGCTTTCTTCTTCCTTAAGTTTCTCTCCTTCAAAAGTTGAAAGTTTGTCTGAGTAGGACGGTGGTATGGGTGAAGGCTTACAATCCTTCATCCCCATACGAGTCAGAAGTTCATTAGCATATTTCACTTGATTCAGTACTATGCCATCTTGAATTTTCTTGACTTCAATGCCTAGGAAGAAGTGTAGAGCACCAAGATATTCCAAAGCAAGCTCTGAACTTAGATCACACAATAAAGCATTATTAGCACTTTGTGAAGAACTTCTAACAATGATATCATCAATATATATGAGAACAAATATTATTGTGTTTGCTATGTTATAAATGAAAAGTGTTGTGTGAGCCTTAGATGCAACAAAGCCAAGATGGCTCAACTCAGAGCTCAACCTTGAATACCATGCTCTTGGTGCTTGTTTCAAGCCATAAAGTGCCTTGTCAAGCTTGCACACATAATGAGGTGCCTTCTTATATGCATACCCAGGTTGGTTGTGTCATGTAAACCTCCTCTTCTAGAACACCATGCAAAAACATGTTCCGGACATCTAGGTATCTCAAGCTCCATCTCTTAGACACAACAATAGCTAGTACAAGCCTAATAGTTGCAGCTTTAACAACATGACTAAAAGTTTCCTCATAGTACAAACCATAACATTGCTTAAAACCTTTTGCAACTAAATGAGCTTTATACCTGTCAATTGTGCCATCTGCCTTTTTCTTGATTCTGTAGACCCACTTATAGTCGATAATATTTTCTATCTCTTTTCTCGGGTACAAGATGCTAAATCTTGTTCCTCATGAGTTCTGAGTACTTTCCACATTGGATCTTCTAGTGCATCTTCTAATCTTGTTGGTTCTCCTATGATACATAACATACCATAAGTTATAGTGCCATCAGTTCTAACATTTGGATTGCTTATACCTTTTTGTAGCCGAGTGGATACACGTGAAACTGTAGTCGGCGTAGGTAGATTTTGACGTGTATCTGCATTTTGTGGCACATGAGGTTATGTTGAACTCTTAGCCATAGAAGATCCTGGAGATAGCTATCCCTTTCTACGACAAATCCCGAGCCAAGTTGTGTTCTCCGTGGTGCGGCCGAGTTATGAGACCCAGCACCCATAGAAGATCTCGCGTTGGCACTGCTGTCCGTCGCTGTCGCAGGATCAGGCCCATGCGTGCGACGCGGAGCGGGACGCAGCGACCCACCTGCATGAAGTGGCGCGCCTCCCGTCGCTCGCGAAGGAGCGGACCCACATGTGGGATGCGGTGGAGGACGCGGTGATGTGTTGCCCGCCGACTGGTGTTGCACACCCCTGCATGGTGCGTGGTCAAGGGCGTATTTGCCTGCCCGATTAGAGGCGTCTTGACAAAGAGGAGTTTGAGGTGACGTATGATTCGCCTCATGCTTTGCATAGACTTCGTCCTCTTCTTCCACATGCAATACCGAACCCTATTATCCAAAATTATGATCATTCTCTAAGCCGTTTTCTGCACCAATTCCTGTTGTATGATCTCGCACATGAGGAGACAAAATACAGATGGTAGAATCATCAGTTGGGTTAGTGCAATTATTGCCCCCATGATTTAAGGTTTGTATATGGGTTGGAATAAGAAGGATTTACTTCTTAAGAAGTGCTCTGGCATTTGGACGAATGATTCAAATGGATACACGGTTTCATCAAACACGACATCACGAGAGGTCTAAACTCTGCCGGTGGAAACATCTAGGCATTTAACTCCTTTGTGGATGGGGCTATACCCAAGGAACACACATTTCTTTGAACGGAAATGAATTTTGCGTGTGTTGTGTGGACGAAGGTTGGGCCAGCAAGCACAACCAAATACTCAGAATGATTTATAGTCAGGAGTTGTGCTAAAAAGACATGTGATGGGAGTTTCAAATTTTATGACTTTGCTAGGGAGAAATTTAATGAGATATGTGGCAGTTAAGAATGCTTCATCCTAGAATTTTAGTGGCATGGATGCATTTTCTAGTAGAGCAAGCTCCACTTCAACAACATGCCGATGTTTTGTTTCAGCAGAACCATTTTGTTCATGTACATAGGGACATGGGACATGATGAGAGATGCCAAGTTCTTGGAAGAAAACATTTAGTTTTTTGTAGTCACCTCCCTAGTCGGTTTGCATGGCAATGATCTTAGAGTTGACAAGATTTTGAAAATTCTTAAAAACTTGAAACACTTCAAATTGTTTCTTAATAAGATATATCCAAGTAAATTTTCTATAGTCATTAATAAAACTTAAATAGTAAGAGTGTCTACCAATAGAAGTAGGAGCTGCCCCCCAAACATCTGAGAATACAAGTTGCAAGGGTGTAGTGGAAATACTCATAGAGATAGGATATGGCAAATGATGACTTTTTGCTTGTTGACATGGATCACAAATATATTCAGTCTAGACTCATGAGAGTGGGGAGGTTTATTCTTGCTAAGGACAAGTTTAACAATAACAGATGAAGGATGACCTAGTCTACTGTGCCACTTTGCTGAAGAAGGCTTGACAGCAACAAAAGCTTGTTTATTTGATGATGATGATGAAGATATGAGTGGGTAGTGACCTCCCACGCACTTTCCCCTAAGAAGTATTCTCCTCGTGTCCAGATCCTTAACCAAAAAGAAATAAGGATAGAATTCAATGAGAACACGATTATCAAGAGTAAATCTATGGACAAAACGGAGATTCTATGATGTTGTGGGCACATACATAACTTTGTTGGGATGCAAATTTTTCGTGGGGGTTTTGACTATTGAACTACCAACATGAATGATTTCCATACCAGAACCATTTGTAGTGTGCACTTGGTCATGTCCATGATACTTGTCTCTGATTGTTAGCTTGTCAAGCTCACATGTGATGTGATTCGTAGCACTGGTATCCGGTACTAGTTTGTGTCGATGCCATAGGAGTCGTTGGCGAAGTTTGCCTCTATCTACCCATACTCATCTTCCTCATAGCAATCCCAACACTCACGGGTGTCCCTCGCGGTGGTGCTTGAGGCAGATTTGGCACTCGGCGTAGTCCCGGTGCGGTGGACGTTGTTGCTGCTGCAGTTGGGGACGACCGCCTCTTCTGTTGCCGTTTCTTGGAGAAGAGGAGGAGGGTGAGCACCTGTCACGCCCAAGATGCGACCCTATCCTCAATTTGGCACGAGGGCCTCGTCAGGGATAGAAGCGCATCTCGTCGTGTCGCAAGAATGGATATCGTTACAAGTACATGTACTGAAAAGAAGAGATATATGGAATTGGCTTACACTCGCCACAAGCTACATGAGAGTCACATCAGTACATTACATAATCATCAAGAGTAAGAGCAGGGTCCGACTATGGACGAAAACAAACGAGAAAAGAAGAACGACGTCCATCCTTGCTATCCCAGGCTGCCGGCCTGGAACCCATCCTAGATCGATGAAGAAGAAGAAGAGGAAGCAACTCCAAATGAACAATCAACGCGCTGGCGTCAAGTAATCTTTACCTGTACCTGCAACTGGTGTTGTAGTAATCTGTGAGCCATAGGGGACTCAGCAATCTCATTTCCAAAGGTATCAAGACTAGCAAAGCTTAATGGGTGAGGTAAGGTTAAGTGGCGAGGTTGCAGCAGCGGCTAAGCATATATTTGGTGGCTAAACTTACGAGTACAAGAGATAAGAGGGGGGAAGATCTACGCATAGCGGACGTGAACTACAGATGATCAAATGAATGATCCTGAACACCTACCTACGTCACACATAACCCCACCGTGTCCTCGATCGGAGAAAGAACTCACGAAAGAGACAATCACGGTTACGCACACAGTTGGCATGTTTTAATTAAGTTAACTTCAAGTTATCTAGAACCAGTGTTAAACAAAGTTTCCACGTTGCCACATAACCGCGGGCACGGCTTTCCGAAAGATTTAACCCTGCAGGGGTGCTCCAACTAGTCCATCACAAATTACCACAAGCCGCATAGAAATCCTCAATCACGAAGCTCGCGATCTCGTCGGATTCCCTAGTGGAAAACCTCAACTCTGAGATTACCCAAAGCATCACCGGAATCCCGATGCACAAGATATCTCGTCAAAGGTAAAACTAATCCAGCAAGGCTGCCCGACGTGTCAACGTACCCGATAGGAGCCGCGTATCTCGTTTTCAGGACACGACGAATGGAACTAGCTACGAGTGCCAAACCTCGAGTTTCCTCGCGGTGGCCCCGCAGGCAGACCGTTTGGGACCAACACCATCAGCACTGGCCCCCCTGTTTATGTAAAATTACTCCTCAGGTAGCGCTAACTCCCTATGCATTTCAATTTATCAAAATTATTATGTTGGGCAAATATAGAACCAAAGTTGGGCCTTGCCAGACCAGCTTTAATCTAAAACGAATTATCAAGGGGTTCCCCATAACAACCCCGATCGTGTTAGGAGCGCTCGATTATGGAACATAACACCGGTAGCCGAAACTAAGGGGGCAAAGGTGGCACAAAACACCACGCTAGAAAGGCCGAGCCTTCCACCTTTTACCAAGTATATAGGTGCATTAAATTAAATAGCATTTAATATGGTGATATAACAAGGAACCCATGCTTTCACATGGAAGCATCTGCACCTGCAACTAGCAACGCTAACAACATGGATAAGCAAGCGGTAACATAGCCAATCAGTGGTTTGCTAGGTTGAACAGGTTGAAGGTTTCATGGCATTGTTGAGAGGCTGATATTTAACATGTGGTAGGCAACGAGACATAATCGATAGAAACGGTAAACTAGCATGGCAATGATAGTAATGGTATCTGGGGAAATGATCATCTTGCCTGAGATCCCGCTTGGAAGAAGAATGCCTCCGTGAAGCAGACGAACCGACGTAGTCGAACGGGTCCTCACAATCCGGCACGCTTGCGGAACTCTATCGAGACGGAGGAAACCGGAAACACAAATCATCACACGGAATTCACCACACCATGCACAACACAAATGATGCATGAGCAGCTGAATACATGCAAGTCACGGCATGACAATTCACACAATCAAACACTACACATTAAGTGAAGTTCAATATGCAACGAGTTGCATATTGACGAATCTCCACATATGAATTATTTAGTTCACTCCCGGTTATTTACACGGCAATATTAATGTTGTCAAACATGCAAGAGGTGAAGCAGAAATTAAACTACCTATCTAGACATTTTAAATGAGGTCGGAAATGACATATAGCATCTCCGAAACGACCTCACATGTTAATTTACAATTCTGTCCAGATCTGACTAACACATTTAATTGGTTGTTAAACAGCAAAACAAATAGGTTCACGTGATTGTACGCGTCATTTCAAGCAAACTACACATAAAAAACATCTCCAACGGAGCTACGGTTCAAAAGATACAGACACCGCAAGATATGATGGCATGAATGCAATATGTGTGCAACGACGGTTACGAGCACTTCAAAACAAACAACCAGCAAGATAAAATGAAACTACACGAGATTCTAAGCAAGTTTCATGTAGGTCACGATCAAATCGGAGCTACGGTTCAAAAACTACAAGCAAAACAAGAAATGACTACAATCTGCCAAAAACAGCCACATAGCATTTTCTACGCCCCACAACTACGGCTACACAACTCCGGTATGCAGAAGCAAGGCATGGCACGGAAGAGGGAAAGAAGCACTACTACGAACAACTAACAACAACTAGCATGGCAGCAAAGAACACTAGGGAAAGAAGTCACAAAATGGCTTCCCACACACTATTTCAGACTTAGTGAAAATTACACCTCACGAAAGTGCAGTTTTCGATCTGAAGCTATATTGACAGCAGCAAAACCTATAGCTACAGGACTGCAAATGACATGAAACTTTACACCATGCTAGACAAACACAAGGGGTACAACTAACTCCATTGGACCAACCTCAAAAGAGCTACAGATAACAAGATGCAAGCAAGCCAAGACATCAACAAAATATAACAGATTTCAGACTTAGAAATATTTCAGCTCCTCTAAAACAGCACTATTTCTAGCAAGTTGAGAGCAAGCAACACACACCTGAACATGCATTTCTATTGCAACCAAAAATACCAGGGGCTAAACAAAACATCCAAGATCAACTCCCTAGTTGACAACTAATTCAAACGAGGCACGGAATAAATCCTACGAATTAAACAAAAGGGCAACATAGCAAAATATCTCGTGAACTAACTTGCTCTAATGCTAAAACTAATTGCACAGAAAAATAAAATATGTGGGGTTTGCAACACAAAATAACGCCACACGAAAATGCGGGAAAATAACCTACGTACGGGAAAATAAACTACCGGCAAACCCTACACGCAAAAATACAAGTGACCGCTCTAAAATACATGCAAGAATGATTCCTAAAACATGGGCATTTATTCTACGGCATACGAACAACCCGGACTTGCGCGAAAAATTATTACGGGCACTATTCTAATGGGACAGCACGCTAATCTATATATTTGACATGTTAAACTACGTCAAATAAACATGCAAGTTTCAAAAACGGATACTACGTGAAATTCTACACCAAATCCATATATTATACGTCTCGATCCGACTTACGGATAATAATCTACGGGCGTTGCAATATACGACTATTACTGGAATTAACTAAACTGAAATAAAACCTAAAATGCTAAATGGGCCGACAGGGACGCAAGATAAACAAAAAAAATGCAAGGCGGGGGATAGAGCTCGGGCTCACCTTGGGGGAGCCTCTTGGGCCGGTTGGAGGGAGGAGCAGATAGGCCGGGGCTAGACCGGCCTGTATCGGGGGATAGGGGGAGGCCGCTCGGCGACCTGGGCCTCGGGCTGGCGCTGGGGACGCCGAGCTGGGCGTCGGCGCTCGGCCCACGCGCGCTAGGAGGGGCGAGGCCTGGCCCACACGACGGTTGAGCGAGCGGCTCGTCGTCCTCCTCGTGCCCAGGCTGCACGCAGCCATGGAGGCGGCGGCCGAAGGCGAGGGCGGCAGCCAAGGCACGGAGGCGGCCGGGAGGCGGCGGATCCGGGCGGCTCCGGGGCCTCCGGTCCCATTCCGGCCGGTGGCAGCTCGAACCGGTGCCGGGGCGAGGAGATCGCCGGCGTCTCCCATGGAGACTTCCTGCGAACAAAGAGAGGCAGAGAAGAAGCGTGAGAGGGAGACCGAGATGAGAGGAGGGGATGGGGAGGAAGAGGGTGGAGCTCCGGCCTGGTCGTGGCTGCTCCGGCGGATCGCTCCGGCGGTGCTTCCGGCGAGCGGCGACTGGAGGCGGGACCGACGGGGAGGGCGACAGCGCGGCAAGGAGGTGCTGGCTCGCTAGGGCGGCGCGATCCGGGCCCGGGCGGGCCTCGGATGGGCTCGGCGGGCCCACGGTGGCTGGGGAGAGCGAGGCTGCGGGAGAGAGCGTGGGGATTAGGGTTTGAGGGGCGCAGATCCCGAGGTGGAAGGAGGGGTTGTCTAAAAATAATACCCGGGGGTCTATTTATAGACAAATGGGGGACTAGGTTAACCGGAATTTCGTTCCGGATCCAACCGCGGGGTCGGATTCGGACGATTCCGAACGCGGGAACGGTTACGTGGCCGTGTAGAGTGGATATCCGGAGACGAGAGGGAGAACGGGCGGCGCGGCACAAATTTTTAAAACACCGACAGACGTCCGACGGTAGACCGAATACGGTGCCGCTACGGTCGACCGTTCGGGTACCAGACGGTCTCCGATCGCGACGAAATTCGACAGGCAGCCTAGCTATAAATAAATAATACCGCACAACAAATTCCAGCTCAATCGGAGAAAGTTTTAAACGCACTTTAAAAACAGGGTTTCGACGATGCCGCGGGCGCGTGCGTGTGCGGTCGGGCTCAGAACGGACAACAACGAGAACCGGCAACTAACAACGGATGCAAGTTTTGAAAACTGGCGGCAACGGAGATGCCGATGCAATGCTGATGATGCGCATGATGCGATGATGATGCGACAAATAAAATAAGCCACACGACGAAAACGGAAATAAAGGGGAATCTTCTGGGGCGTCGGCAACGGGTTGTCACAACTCTCCTACACTACAAGAGGATCTCGCCCCGAGATCCAAGAATGAAAGGGGGAGAGGATGAGAAAGAACAAGAGGTAAAAACTTAGTCTCTTCTTTGACAAACGAGTGAAACCAACGATCCTTGAAGGTTGCAAAGAGATGAGGAATGATATGAGAAAGAAGACAGAATTCACGGAAAATTTCGGCAGCACTTCGGTAGGAAAATGGCCAAAAAAATTCGATAAGATGGTAGAATTAGACAATATACATAACAAACAACTAAATAGAGCAAGGGAACACCATAATATTGATAGAACAACATGATAGACCCAAAAGAGCAACATCACAAGGCCTCCGGAAGAAGAGAATATGTACTAGCTCATACGGAAGAAGATAATGAAGAAAGAATGACAACTACTAACTCCAATGAACTTGGCAAGCACCCTTGCGAGAAGAATTGAACGGAGTTGTTGGAAAAAACAACAACGAAAGAACAAGATAGTAGTGGGCTTAAGGAAATCATCTCACATTTATAAGGTGACAACCAACCACTAAAAGAAACAAGGAAAGATTGGGAGAAACAAGATATGAATAATTCTTACACCAAGAGGATACATTGAGAACTTGGATTAATGACAAGCATCATGATAGCAACAATCCATAGGAAAAGCTTTAGGTGAAATCCAAACCAAGATAACTCAATGAAGAAATCATGACTTGAGAATATCTCATGGTCATAGAATTGGTGGGTTTAATTATCTCATTCCTGAAAAAAAATCTCTTCGAGACTCCTACACTAACAAGAATGCTATAATACCACCTCAAAGGAAAAGGAAGAACAAATGCACTTGGAAATGCAAGAGAATAAAATTTGACGTTCTCCAATAAGATTCTTGAAGAACACTTGAGAATGGATTGAAACCTTGATGAACCACCAAGAAGGACCTCCGTATACGAATGAATGATGCGAAGATATGAAGGTAGAAAGAATAATATTATGACCTTACCAAGATTTAGAAGAAGCCTCACAAAGAGATACTTAAAAGAACTTGGAACTCCGGAAAAGAAAGATAAGAACACTAGACAAAAGGAATTGATATCGAGAGCCACTCCGAACAAAGAATTGAAATCATTTGATGAAACAAGAATAAGAATTATGTTATGCTTATCCTTCATCAAGTTTAATTGATGACAAGCAACGGATTTAGCATACCACTTATTCTTATAGAAATGAATCTTCAAGAGGCAGAGAGATAAGCACCACTTGAGGCATAATTGAAGGAAGCACCGGTAAGAATTCACACTTGAATGGGAAAAAGCAAGAATTAATGGAGATACATGAGAATGAAGAGATCATGACCCACCTGAAAGAAAACTTGAACAAGGCACCGGATAATCGAGAGACGAACGAAGATACAACAATTGAGAAGAATCGAGGATGAAAGCTGAAAGTTGAGAATGAAGAATCTTCTAAAATGATGGTCTTCGGAGGATCGAGAATGAAAACAACTCAGAAAAGCACCGCATAGAAAGAAAGGGATACTCATGATTGACAACAATGAGAGGATAACACGAAGCTGAGAATGATGACGAGAAACAACACCAAGAACTACTGAGACACTCCGGAATAATGAAGAATGAAAGGTTGAGCCAATATGAGAATTAAATTCCAATAGATCTTGGAGAAGGGATATGACTGATGAAATTCATACTTACGCCATAGTTGAAAAGAATTAAACATCTCCGGAAGATTACAAGAGCCAGGTAAGATCCTGGGAAAACCTATGGGTTATGGGCCCACTCAAAGAAACCACCATTGAAAAGATTGCTAGAAAGAGAGATATTGCACCGGTAGAAATGAAAACTTGATGAGGTTGAGCACCTCAAAATAATTAAAGAATTGAAAAGAAGAAACTCTGAGACATCTTCAACGCTCCGGATGGAATAGAGAAAACTGAATAAACAAGATAGGCTGAAACGAATCTCCAACATATGAAAGAATTACAAGCACGAAAAGGATATGATGAACACGGACAACTGAATTAAATTCGCCGGTAAGGATGACAAAAAAGAACAAATATGACACGAATCTCGTGAGAATCTTCACAATGAAACACCGGATAGGACACAGAAGAAAAGATAGCGGGAGCAACAATGAAATGAAAATTCTTGGATGAAAATTGAATCATTGAGAAAAAGGGCGGGAGGGCGGGGAAAAACAAAGACAACTTGAGACAGATGAGACAACTCCGGTAATACAATGAGAGAATGATCTTGCAAAATTGGAAAGGATTGAATTCACTTGGAGAGAAACACACCGGTTGAAAGAAATTGACTAGACAATTGATAGAGCAAAGAATTAATACTCTCATAAAAATATGAGAACAACTCTTAGAGAAGATCTGAAATCACCACTTGACATCGAAGCAACACGAATTACCACATTCAACAAAACAAAGGGATGAGGCTTATGAAACAAGCTAGAACAAACTCATGTGAAAGATTTCGTCCGATATTTTCGTGGGAAGAATCGCACGGGCTCGATTTTACAGAAGCCATCAAGTGCAAGGCAGTGCACCCGACATACGAAGCGTCCCCGAGTCGAAGCAAGCTACAAGGACTCTTTAAGACACAACGTGTACCGCTGTAAGTCGACCGTGAACAAACGAATCCACTAGATGTCGAACCCCAACCTAACATCATGCATTTGTTGGAAGATTGTCCTATAAGCAGCTACTTAAATTCCCACCTATGAATTCCCGAAATATCTGGTCATGCAATCTGGTACACGGATACAAGGAGTAATAATCACACAACTCCTATACTAACCCGTCACCTGTATCACATCCGTCAACACACAACCAGAATCTCGGACCTTCATCTACAACAAACCCTCGTGATCACAACGATACAAAGTATGGCAGTACTCCCGAACAATCTGCACCAGTACTGGGGACATCGGGGTTATCTCGCCACTACTAGTATTGAAGCAATTACGAACATCCTTCGTTATGAGATACTAAGAAATCTGAATGATAACGATGTGCTCAAGAATCCCCTGGAGCTCAACTCCCCTGAGACTTAAAGCAGATAGGAGGCACCAAGACAGAACTCCGTCACATCGACATCATATAGATCTCAAAAATATCCGCGTGATCCTAAAAAAAATTTGAGTGGGAAGAGGAGTAGAATAAATTATTACGTCGAGATTCCTCACCAGAGCATAGAAGAGGAGAAAAAAGAATCATACTCTCCGATATATAACTAGACTCAAAGTAGTTTTTTACTAGACTCGACTCGGCCATGCTCGATCAATCAAGGGGGCTCCTAGGTCGGTACGGCTCTGATACCAACTTGTCACGCCCAAAATGCGACCATATCCTCAATTTGGCACGAAGGCCTCGTCAGGGATAGAAGCGCATCTCGTCATGTCGCAAGAATGGATATCGTTACAAGTACATGTACTGAAAAGAAGAGATATATGGAATTGGCTTACACTCGCCACAAGCTACATCAGAGTCACATCAGTACATTACATAATCATCAAGAGTAAGAGCAGGGTCCGACTACGGACGAAAACAAACGAGAAAAGAAGAACGACGTCCATCCTTGCTATCCCAGGTTGCCGGCCTGGAACCCATCCTAGATCGATGAAGAAGAAGAAGAGGAAGCAACTCCAAATGAACAATCAACACGCTCGCATCAAGTAATCTTTACATGTACCTGCAACTGGTGTTGTAGTAATCTGTGAGCCACAGGGGACTCAGCAATCTCATTTCCAAAGGTATCAAGACTAGCAAAGCTTAATGGGTGAGGTAAGGTTAAGTGGCGAGGTTGCAGCAGCGGCTAAGCATATATTTGGTGGCTAAACTTATGAGTACAAGAGATAAGAGGGGGGGAGATCTACGGATAGCAGACGTGAACTACAGATGATCAAATGAATGATCCTGCACACCTACCTACGTCAGACATAACCCCACCTTGTCCTCGATCGGAGAAAGAACTCACGAAAGAGACAGTCACGGTTACGCACACAGTTGGCATGTTTTAATTAAGTTAACTTCAAGTTATCTAGAACCAGTGTTAAACAAAGTTTTCATGTTGCCACATAACCGCGGGCACGGCTTTCCTAAAGAATTAACCCTGCAGGGGTGCTCCAACTAGTCCATCACAAATTACCACAAGCCGCATAGAAATCCTCAATCACGAAGCTCGCGATCTCGTCGGATTCCCTAGTGGAAAACCTCAACTCTGAGATTACCCAAAGCATCACCGGAATCCCGATGCACAAGATATCTCGTCAAAGGTAAAACTAATCCAGCAAGGCCGCCCGACGTGTCGACGTACCCGATAGGAGCCGTGTATCTCGTTCTCAGGACACGACGAATGGAACTAGCTACGAGTGCCAAACCTCGAGTTTCCTCGCGGTGGCCCCGCAGGCAGACCGTTTGGGACCAACACCATCAGCACTGCCCCCCCCCCTGTTTATGTAAAATTACTCCTCGGGTAGCGCTAACTCCCTATGCATTTCAATTTATCAAAATTATTATGTTGGGCAAATGTAGAACCAAAGTTGGGCCTTGCCAGACCAGCTTTAATCTAAAACGAATTATCAAGGGAGTCCCCATAACAACCCCGATCGTGTTAGGAGCGCTCGATTATGGAACATAACACCGGTAGCCGAAACTAAGGGGGCAAAGGTGGAACAAAACACCACGCTAGAAAGGCCGAGCCTTCCACCTTTTACCAAGTATATAGGTGCATTAAATTAAATAGCATTTAATATGGTGATATAACAAGGAACCCATGCTTTCACATGGAAGCATCTGCACCTGCAACTAGCAACGCTAACAACATGGATAAGCAAGCGGTAACATAGCCAATCAGTGGTTTGCTAGGTTGAACAGGTTGAAGGTTTCATGGCATTGTTGAGAGGCTGATATTTAACATGTGGTAGGCAACGAGACATAATCGATAGAAACGGTAAACTAGCATGGCAATGATAGTAATGGTATCTGGGGAAATGATCATCTTGCCTGAGATCCCGCTTGGAAGAAGAATGCCTCCGTGAAGCAGACGAACCGACGTAGTCGAACGGGTCCTCACAATCCGGCACGCTTGCGGAACTCTATCGAGACGGAGGAAACCGGAAACACAAATCATGACACGGAATTCACCACACCATGCACAACACAAATGATGCATGAGCAGCTGAATACATGCAAGTCACGGCATGACAATTCACACAATCAAACACTACACATTAAGTGAAGTTCAATATGCAACGAGTTGCATATTGACAAATCTTCACATATGAATTATTTAGTTCACTTCCAGTTATTTACACGGCAATATTAATGTTGTCAAACATGCAAGAGGTGAAGCAGAAATTCAACTACCTATCTAGACATTTTAAATGAGGTCGGAAATGACATATTGACAGCAGCAAAACCTATAGCTACAGGACTCCAAATGGCATGAAACTTTACAGCATGCTAGAGAAACACAAGGGGTACAACTAACTCCATTGGACCAACCTCAAAAGAGCTACAGATCACAAGATGCAAGCAAGACAAGACAGCAACAAAATATAACAGATTTCAGACTTAAAAATATTTCAGCTCCTCTAAAACAGCACTATTTCTAGCAAGTTGAGAGCAAGAAAAACACACCTAAACATGCATTTCTATTGCAACCAAAAATACCAGGGGCTAAACAAAACATACAAGATCAACTCCCTAGTTGACAACTAATTCAAACGAGGCACGGAATAAATCCTACGAATTAAACAAAAGGGCAACATAGCAAAATATCTCGCGAACCAACTTGCTCTAATGCTAAAACTAATTGCACAGAAAAATTCATAGGATTTTTCTACCCCGGAAACATATAAAATATGTGGGGTTTGCAACACAAAATAACGCCACACGAAAATGCGGGAAAATAACCTACGTACGGGAAAATAAACTACCGGCAAACCCTACACGCAAAAATATGAGTGACCGCTCTAAAATACATGCAAAAATGATTCCTAAAACGTGGGCATTTATTCTACCGCATATGAACAACCCGAACTTGCGCGAAAAATTATTACGGACACTATTCTAATGGGACAGCACACTAATCTATATATTTGACACGTTAAACTACGTCAAATAAACATGCAAGTTTCAAAAACGGATACTACGTGAAATTCTACACCAAATCCATATATTACACGTCTCGATCCGACTTACGGATAATAATCTACGGGCGTTGCAATATACGACTATTACTGGAATTAACTAAACCGAAATAAAACCTAAAATGCTAAATGGGCCCACAGGGACGCAAGACAATCAAATAAAATGCAAGGCGGGGGATAGAGCTCGGGCTCACCTTGGGGGGAGCCTCTTGGGCCGGTTGGAGGGAGGAGCAGATGGGTCGGGGCTAGACCGGCCTGGATCGGGGGATAGGGGGAGGCCGCTGGGCGACCTGGGCCTCGGGCTGGCGCTCGGGAGCCCGAGCTGGGCGTCGGCGCTCGGCCCAGGCGCGCTGGGAGGGGCGAGGCCTGGCCCACACGACGGTTGAGCGAGCGGCTCGTCGTCCTCCTCGTGCCCAGGCTGCACGCAGCCATGGAGGCGGCGGCCGGAGGCGAGGGCGGCAGCCAAGGCACGGAGGCGGCCGGGAGGTGGCAGATCCGGGCGGATCCGGGGCCTCCGGTCCCGTTACGGCTGGTGGCGGCTCGAACCGGTGCCGGGGCGAGGAGATCGCCGGCGTCTCCCATGGCGACTTCCTGCGAACAAAGAGAGGGAGAGAAGAAGCGTGAGAGGGAGACCAAGATGAGAGGAGGGGATGGGGAGGAAGAGGGCGGAGCTCCGGCCTGGTCGCGGCTGCTCCGGCGGAGCGCTCCGGCGGTGCTTCCGGCGAGCGGCGGCTGGAGGCGGGACCGACGAGGAGGGCGACAGCGCGGGAAGGAGGTGCTGGGGCGCCGCGATCCGGGCCCGGGCGGGCCTCGGATGGGCTCGGCGGGCCCACGGTGGCTGGGGAGAGAGAGGCTGCGGGAGAGAGCGTGGGGATTAGGGTTTGAGGGGCGCAGATCCCGAGGTGGAAGGAGGGGTTGTCTAAAAATAATACCCGGGGGTCTATTTATAGACAAATGGGGGACTAGGTTAACCGGAATTTCGTTCCGGATCCAACCGCGGGGTCGGATTCGGACGATTCCGAACGCGGGAACGGTTATGTGGCCGTGTAGAGTGGATATCCGGAGACGAGAGGGAGAACGGGTGGCGCGGCACGGATTTTTAAAACACCAACAGACGTCCGATGGTAGACCGAATACGGTGCCGCTACGGTCGATGTTCGGGTACCAGACGGTCTCAGATCGCGACGAAATTCGACAGGCGGCCTAGCTATAAATAAATAATACCGCACGACAAATTCCAGCTCAATCGGAGAAAGTTTTAAACGCACTTTAAAAACAGGGTCTCGACGATGCCGCGGGCGCGTGCGTGTGCGGTTGGGCTCAAAACGGACAACGACGAGAACCGGCAACTAACAACGGATGCAAGTTTTGAAAACTGGCGGCAACGAAGATGCCGATGCAATGCTGATGATGCGCATGATGCGATGATGATGCGACAAACAAAATAAGCCACACGACGAAAACGGAAATAAAGAGGAATCTTCTGGGGCGTCGGTAACGGGTTGTCACAGCACCTCCCTTGACCATGGCCTCTGTTGCCACATGCCCGCGTCCTCTGCCACGAGACTGGTTGTGCCCCCTGTTCACCATGTTCACAAAGGTGTGAAAGCCAGCATCGGAGCCATCGCCTAGCACCTCCACTCGCTGATCAAAGGCGGAGATCTAGGCGGAGAGTTCATCGACGGTGATTGATGTTTTGACGTCTCCAAGGGCCGCCGCGACCGGATCATAGTCCCGATCAAGACTAGCGAGGACGTAGTCCACCATCTCTTCATCAGAGATGGGTTGGCCTACTGCAGCAAGTTCATCCCCTAGGTTCTTCATCCGGGTGATGTATGAGGTGCTCGACATGGCGCCTTTCTTGGTGGTGGTGATGGTAAATCTCAATTTCGTGATTCGAGATTGAGACTGCGAAACAAACAGAGTGGTAATGGCAGTCCATAGATCAAAAGTGTTTTCTTTACTCACAACTTGGGCGAGGATCTCCTTAGACAGAGAGTTCAGGAGATGGCCGAGAACTTGCGGCTCCTTGGAGAGCCATGGCGCATAGAGAGGATTAGGTACCATGGATGTGGTTTTGTCCGCCCGTAGCTGCTTCACCATCTTCGGGGGCGCTAGGTCGGATCCGTCCAGGAGGCCGGTAACCTGCGCTCCTTGCAGGCCGGGCATCAACTGTACTTTCCATAGGAGAACGTTCCCCTTGGTGAGCTTCTTGACGGGTGCAGCTCCGAGGTTGAGGGAGATAGGCGCCGAGGAGGAAGACATAGCGATCGGTTCTAGCGGTCTTGGCTATTCTAGAGATCGGTAGGATTTGTGGCGATCGATGGGCTTCTGACTCGATGGATGGGAAGATGATGGCTCTGTATACCATATCAGATGGAAGCGTTCCTACTCCCTCGTGAGGGAGCCGCACGGTTATATATTGATCAAGATATGTCGTGGCTTACAAGGCTATAACCGAACGTGAGAGATTCGGTTATTAAAGGGAGTTGGAGAAAACTACGCGAGAGAGAGGAGATATAGAGTCTAGTAGTTGAGATTACATAAAAAATATCTCTATATGTCTAACATGTATGATTGCATTACTCAATGAGAGGGTTCGAAAGTACAAGTAGGACGAGCTCCCTAACGACTCCCATAACAGTTGGTATGCAGGCCTCGTACATGGTGGAGATCTTGATCCTACAAACTAGGGATTGTACAACAGATCATTACAGCAGTACGTATGTTACATCACATTGATACATGACATATCACGTTAACAGGGGGCTCAATTAAAAAAATAATCAAAAACTGCATTTTTATGTTTCAAAAAATTCAAAACGAAATTCCTGGGTGTACGGTCGTAATGTCAAGATCTACTAGTGTGAAAATTTCCAGTGCAAAATTCTTATTATTTTAGACTAGACAAAAATGACAAATCTGAAAATTTTACAAACTTCGTAAAATATACACTGTTCATCAATCCAGATCTACACATTTATCATTGTTTTCAAGCATAAAATACAATGAATTTTGTGTTGACATCTTGCACAGTAGTAGATCTTGACATTATCTACACCTAGAAAAAATTCAGAAATTTTTGAATGCTTTAAATATCAATTTAGATTTTCTTTTAAAACCGAGCTCCAAGAGCTAGCCTCCAAAACTCTGTACTCCATATATACCAACTTCCCCTTCAATCTACGGATATAATTCATCATTCACCAAAACAAATATTCGTATTAAATGATGCTTTGGTACTTATTGTGTACATTGCTAGCAGGGAAAAAAAGAGAAAAAAAAAGAGCCCTGTAGAAAAAAGCTAATGCTTCCAAGTTGCATCAAAGCTAGCATTTTGTTATAGCTGCAAGTTGTCTTGGCATCGGGGGCATATCAAGCTCCTGTAGGCCCTCGAGAACCCGAACCACTTCACCCATGGTTGGCCGATCATACTCATGGTCTTGTATACACCAAAACGCAACCTTGCATACTCTTATAGCCTCTTCCAAGTTGAACTCGCCATGTAGTCGTGGATCTACCAAACTATTCACATCTCCACCATGAAGCATGCTGATGGCTTGCACAGGGAAAAAAGAAGTGTCATAACTGTCAGAAGTGTATACTTTAGATGAATTTCTCCTTCCGGATACGATTTCCAGCAGCACCATTCCAAAGCTATAGACATCAACTTTTTGGGTAATAGGTTCTCCACTTATCCATTCTGGGGCAAGATAGCCTACGGTTCCTCTAAATGTTGTAAGAACACGGCTAAAATCCCTTCCTACAATTGTTGCCAGCCCAAAATCTGCAACTTTAGGAGCAAATGATGTATCAAGAAGTATATTTTCTGGCTTTATATCACAGTGTATGATGCATTCGCGACAACCCTCATGCAAGTAGGACAATCCTCTTGCAACTCCTGTGGCAATTTGGTACCTTATGCTCCAATCTAGGACAATATCATTGCTGTTAAACAGATGAACATCAAGAGAACCATTGGACATGTGCTCATACACTAGTAACCTCTTATCACTTTCACAGCAGAAACCAATTAATTTTACTAGGTTGATATGCTGGATCAAACCTATCGAACTCACCTCAGCCCTGAGTTGCTTCTCTCCTTGACGAGCACCATCCAATCTTTTCTCTTTCCAGCCACCACTTGCATGGTCAGAGGGTTGTAGGCCAATGTGACACCAGGTACGGGCAAGAACTTGTCTGCTGTGCAATCTAGTGGATTATTTCTCATGCACCCTCCTGCTGGATTGTCAAGATCCCATTCCCCAGGTGACTTGAAAGAGAAGCCCTTCATACAATCACACAAGAGGTTTGTGTTGTTGTTGGTGCAGATGGTGAAAGGTCCACAGGCAGCTTGGACACTACATGGATCCATGGGTTGGGTATAGAATTGCTGCCAGCGTTGTAGGCTTTCATTCCAAACACGAGCCTTTATCTGGCCAGAAATCTCTACTGTAGCGTATATGGAAAGTGCTTCATCATTCGGTGTGGAATATATGTAGTATTGCTCTTGATTGTTATCAACATGGTTGTAACTGATCAAGCCGGTATCGCTGGGATCTACATATTGCTGAGAGAATGTCCCGGATGCCCAATACACTAGGGATGAGGAGCAGAGGCTGAGTTTGATCCCTTGATCAAAGCTGGAGTCTGCCCCAACACAGTACGAGCCACGGCCCGGGTTGATCCGGTTCTTCTTTGAGACGAAGACACGATTCAAACCAGTGACCTTGTTCCTACCAAGCTTGGATCCAGGGAGACACACTTCTGTTGGGTAGTCAAAGCTCTGCCACCACATCTGCTGAGATGGGCCTGAGGCATGCCGTATGACCAGGTTCCCATTGTTGTTGAGCACAGCAACATCAGCAATGGTGTCGTTGCTGCTGTTTTTGGATGTAATTTCAGTGGACCAAACTGGTGCCCCAATGTGATCTAGGACGACAAGGTTGCCATCCCTAGAAATAGAAATTTGGAGCTTGTGGTCAGCTGGGACAGTGATTGGCTCGTCTCGGTTAGCAATCCACACTGGGGTAAAATCCGGGATCTTGTTGAACCATATGCCTAGGTACCAGTTGGGCGTGGTAGTAGCGGTGTCTGCAGAGGAGGAGGACTTACTAGTAGCCGTGCTTGATCCGGACGCAAAGAAGCCGAGCGCGAACTTGCCATTCCTTGAGACAAGCTTGTCGACCGCTTGGCCTGCCATGAGAGTGTCGTCATTTGCAGTTGCAGCACAGCACCTTCTAGCAGGGCTGTGTAGGGAGACGAGCAGGAAAAGGCCCAACACTATGTGGTGTGGAGGCATGGTGGTGAATTAATGGGGTGACAGGAATAGGATACGCGTAGGCACGTACAGATGCTATCTCTGTATGTCTTGCTGTCTTGAGAATGAAGAGGAGGATATATATATATAGATAGATCCCAGCACAATGCAATGTGATCGATGCTTGCTCCAGTGCCAGTAGTGGCTAGACAAAGAAAGCACGTACACGATGGCAACCATTGTTGACGGCGCGCGTGTCGTTAGTTGCTGGTCCAAGCTTAAAAGTTAAAAAAAGACCGGATCCACATTCAACGCGGGGGACGCCCCCGTCCAGGACGTCGATGACCACTGACCGGTGTTCAACAAATAAAAGCAAATGAAAGGATTCGAACTAATTAATGACCTATCAAAGATGTCACTACACATCCCAGCACTATATTACAGCCACGTTCATGCCAATACATGCATGATTTGTATCTTTGTATGGTGTAATGTCCCGGGTTTATTCAAACTTGACCAATTTTTGTCTGAAATTACATTTTCTCGCCATGCATGTAGCGAAAATCGCTTATTTCGCAAAATTTGGCCGAAATTTGAACAAAATACCTGCCACATCGACCGCTTCCTCTCCTTGAAAAGAGGTGAATGATTACCGAATCTTCCATGTTGAGACAACGACGGTATATAAAAATAAATCCAGAGTCACCGTCAGCGTGCGAGCAGTCTAAGGCTGGTTGTAATGGGTAGTATCATATAATAGTATTATGCATATGATACTAGTGTATGATACCACATCCGTAATGCATAGTATCATATGTTAGTATCATAGGATAAATCACTTATTACCATGCAAGAAACATAGTAGCACATCATTTAATATGATACGGTATCATAATATGATACTCAACCCTCTCTTTCTTCATTTAATTCTACTCTTTCCAAGCATAAGCAAGTGTTCACACTCATTAACGGCATCTGACCGAACAACTGCCCCCCGCGTCGCCCTCCCCGAGGGAGGCGACCGGGACGGCTCCCCACTCCTTCCCCTCCCCGCGAGTCGCCGCCGCCCTTCCCCCTCGCCGCTGCCGTCGGCGGGCGCGGCCGGGGCGTTGCCCGTGCGGCGACCCGCAGTCCGGCGGTGGCGGCCCCCCTTCTTCCCCCGTCGCTGGATCCCGACTCGGGCATGCGGTCCTAGCGGCGGAGCCCTTCGACCGACGGTGCTTCGGTGCGGATCTGGACGGCGGCGGTGCGGAGGCATTGCCCCTTGGCGGCGGTGATGGCCCATGGCCTGCAGCGGCCGGCGGCGCCCGATCTGGGTCGGGCCGGGCTTGCTGTGGGCTGCGGTGGGTTGTTCTCCGGTGGCTCTGGCGAGCTCCTCGCGACAGGGACGGTGGCTGCTGTGCCGCGACTGCTGCAGCTTGGCGGCGGAGCTTCACGGGCCCATTCTGGGCTCGGCTGGACATTTGGTCTGGTGTGCCTCTGCTGCTATGTCCGGTCTGCTACCGCCTAAGCCGGTGGAGGTTGTTCCCTCCCTCATGGTTGCGGTGCTGTCGGTCCTTGTTTACGGGTGTCTCGTTTGGATCCGACAGGCCTCGCTTCGTTGGCCGTGGTGAGACGACGGCGGTGTCCTCGTGACTGTGTTGGTGCATGTTGGTGGACGGCAGGTGTGGTGGAGCTGAAGGTTGGTCTTGGGTGATGAGTGCGAGGGGTCGGGAGAAATCCCTGTCGTGTCTTGCCGGCACCAAGGCGGTGACGCCTGCGGGTGCCGCCATCATTCTTGAAGGGCGCCGGGTGACCCTTTCACCCCACCACCCTCCGTGTACCGGAAGAAATCCTAGGATTCGTCCGGGCAGCAGCATCGACATCGTCGCATTCCTTCTTGAAGGTGGTGCTTGGTACACGACAACTCGGTGGCTTTGGAGCGTGTTGGTTATCTTCGGTGGGCACATCGGTCGCGGGGAGCCGTAGCTTTCGTTGATCCGGCGTTGTTGGCATTTTTCTCTTATTTTCTCTTGTATTTTCTTTTGGGCGTGCTTGTGCTGTCCGCGCAGCGTTGATCGGGATGTTGTATCTGGTGGTTGCTATATCCATATAGCGGGGCGAAAGCCGGCCTCTCATATCTTGAATCGCTCATCGGATTGTTCGGGAGCTATTGTCTTGGTCATCATTTGATTCCACTTCCCCGCCTTTAGTTGGAAGGTTCCATTTGTCATAAATTACTTGTCAAAGATGGGATATCTTGGCTGCCGTGAATGATACTGAGCTACCGGATCTCGGGACCATGGTGAATTATCTACCATGCAATGGGGTCTGCTTTGTAAAACAAGTAAAGTGCACGAAGACGTGTCAAAGGGAAGGAGAGAGCAAGTGTTCACACACACAAGAAAAAACGTCCACAAAACTTTTCCACAAAAGAAGCTGATTTTTTTTTTGAAGGTATATGATGTTAAGAGAAGCTATAGCTGCCAAATTGCGAGGGCCCCAAAACCCTAGCCGCCAGACCCCACCGTTCCTTCCCTAGCCGCCGCTGCTACCGGCAAGGGCCCTCACAGATCTACTAGACACTTGAGCGTACCCCTCGCGTCGCCTCCCCTCGGGCGAGTTCGTCGTCGCCACCCCGCGGAAGCTGCAGGCCGACGCGAAGAAGCTTGGGGCCTCTGTTTTGGCTCTGTGTGTAGGCAGGACACCTTCAGGCTGGACGTGCTCGAAATGCCGAAGGGCTCCGGCTTCGGTTTCGTCTGGGACAAGCTCGGCCACATTGTCACCAACTTCCATGTCATATGTGGCACCTCCGACCTCAGGTTGGTTGACACTTAACAGAGCTGCTCGCTGTCGATATATTAGGCGCCCGAACATCGGATGTGGGCACCTGCGGGCTCAGGTGGTCGACGTCGGGCGCCGTGCCGAAGCCATCACCGGTGTCGCGGTGCCCAGTGTCGTCCGAGTACTTGGTGTCGTCGCCGCAGACCTCGTCGGGGACCTAGTCGAGGCGGTCGTCAGGCGTTACGCGTCGAGGTCGTACAGTCGGCCCAGCATGTTGCCCTGAGGGGAAATAAAGTGTGAGGGCGGAGGCAGCAAGACGTGGGTGACGCCAGCGTCGGCTATGTCAACGACATGGGCATGCGTCGTCCCCAGCCACCTCGCACTACGCCTTCCCTAGATCCGCTCTCGTTGGGCGTCGTCGGCCCGCCCTCTTCTTCGCATACTGGGAGGACGGGCGAGGCCTCCCGAGCCGAGGCGAGGGGCGCGAGGGGGGCGGCCGACGGCCTGGCAGACGCGGCGCGCGCGAGGTGCCTAAGGCGGGCGAGCGGGAAGGGCACAGAGAGGAAGAAGGTTGCGACCATTTGGGAGCGGGAGGGGAGGAAGAGCAGAACAGCGGCAGCGGGTCAATGTTGTTTAGGTTGACTAGTCAATGTTGCTTAGGTTGACCAACTGAACTCAACACATATATAATGATCGTAATAAGCGTATTCCAAAGTTTAGTTACCATAATGGATTTTCGACTTAAATATAGTGAGCGTCAGTATATTTATCTCTTCTGGTCAAAATTTAAAGCTTCTAGAAACTCAGCACAGATCACTTAAGCTAAAGAGGTGGGGACATTGAGCTGCGTGATGGAAGGTAGCTGCAAGTGGGAGGCTGTATGCGCCAGAACCGTATTGTGTAGCTACACATAAATCAGATCGACTGGATACTGATTATGGATACTGAGGCTGGAGCCAGACAAGCTGCTGCAAACCGACGACGGCATGGTCTACAAATAGTACTGTACTTACCAATCTGCTACTGTACTTAAGGAGTACTTACGTATTTAATTCGTATTTGCACGTGTTTTAAGGAGTATTTTTTAATTAATCGATGAGGCAAATCTTCTGTCTTCTTTCAAAAAAATATATATAGTCCTACTTGATAGCAGTTCCTTGCTGTAGCAATTTACTTGATTGAAAGATACAGAGAAGTTATTGCCATTTCCACATCAAAACTCTACACCTGACGTTACATCCATTTTTGTTACAGACACCAGATTTGTTTTTCTATCAAGAAGAGGTACATGAGCAGCTCCCAGGAGAACAGGATCTGAGAACAAGATACATGACCTCGGAAAGCTTCTGAATAGCTTAAAAAAACCTCTCCATCCGTGCTACTCAGCAGCTACATCAGGCTTGAGTAGATCAGTCATCATCTGTGTCATCTGTCTTCTGCTTCTTCCACTTGTAAGCAGCTTCCAATATCTTGAGGCTCGATGCCAGCGTGACTTCATCAGGGAAGATATAATCAACGTACTCCTCGTACGCAACATTGGAGCCATCATCTGTGGGCAGTGGTCTCTTCCTCTTCACTTTCCTTGGCACCTTCTTCTGCACTAGGGCGACATCACCAAGATCGCCAAAACCCAACTCTTTTTTGAGCCATTCTTCCAGGAGCATTGCTCTTTCTTCCTTTAGCTCTGCAGCATTAGTCCTGAAGTAGTCGAATGCCCTTTCAAAGACAGCTCGACACCTCCGGACCCGCTCGATCTGCTGTTCCTGATAACCAGCATGGTTCTTATTCACCTCGCTTCCATTGTCTCCTCCCAAGCCAGCCGAGGCCTCGAATTCGGCGTAGCTGATCCATACCTTGAGATGCTTTGTTCTATCAAGCAGTCTCTCAAAGAGTTCCCTCGCCCTACCAAATTCGCCTTCATCAATTTCAAACTGCAAGTACTCCTTCCATAGAACCTCGGGCATGTCAAGAGCTGGCTGAGCGATAGCAAGCTCATATACCGATCTAGCACGATCAGCCTCGCCAAGGTTCTTCTCGAATTCAGCATACTTGTTCCAGGCATAACAGTTTGCATGGGACCATTCGATATATTTCTCATACAGAATTCTACAGCGGTCGAAATTGCCGAGATGAAGCTCGATCTCAATGTACTCCTTGAATAATTTCCCCTGGGGCGCCATACCTATCGCGTTGCCAAGAATTCGCCGTGCAGCCTTCATGTTCTTCTGCCTTATCTCGAACTGTGCGGCCATCAGCCACAGCTTCGCAAACGTAAACTTCTTGTGCGGAACGAGTTTCAGACACGCCCTATAAACCTCCCGGGTCCTCTCCATGTCCCGTGCATCAAGTTCCTCATACAGAGCATAGTTTATCCAAAGGTATATATACCTCTGCCAGTAGCGCTTCTCTTGTGCAGGGGGTGATAGATCCTGTGGATCGACAAGGCTAGAAGTGTTCGGTGAGAGTAGTGGTATGTTACCTTGTTGTGACCTCGATGAGCTTCCTCTCTTCGTCCATCTTGATGTAGAGGAGACGGTGGGAAGCAGGGAGATGTGGTAGCGGCGGCGATGGACTTCCCGTCGCTTCAGTGCATCCCTCTAGATCGGATTAGGGTTAGAGAGTGGGGAACCAGTGGCGGCGGCGAACCCCTTTCCTTGTGTCATGGTCCCCACCTCCTCTTTATAGCACTGCGCGACAGGGGCCCACCAGCCTTACTTGGGCTGAACGCTCCCGATCAGGGCGTGAGTCAAGGTCCAATGGGCCGTTGGGCCCATTGGGGAAAGAGATCAACCTAACATTCTCCCCCTTGATCTCATCATATACTTTTAACTTTACCCGTTTCGTAACAGATCAATTGCCGATGGAATCAGACAGCCACAATGTACCTCTCTATTTTGAGACAGATTCTTTAACCTTGGGCCCTTTATTGTCCGGAAATATTAGACTATACCATAAAACCCATGTCGGCTGTGTGTTCTCCGAACACACTGGACGGTAAGCCTTTGATAAGCAGATCTGCAAACACTTGTTTGATGCTTTTATGCTTCAAACATTTTTCCATAATTCCGGACTTTCTCCTTCACAACACGTAACTCTTTGTCAGTGTGTTTGGCATCAACACTTGACTCTTTGTGACAGGAGCGAAAGAATGTAAAATGGTTATCGTTGTTGTCAACCATTATCAACTCTGGGTATAGGTAGCCATTAACCATTTCGCCTATCCCTCGGCCTCATATAAAGTTATAACATATCATTGCATCACATTGATGACAATCGTTTCACTCATTTGGAGATTTTCCATACAAAACTCCGAGTATGAAAGTTAGCGACAATTGTGGATTTCGCTATACATTTCACAAGTCCTGCCTTTGTACTCACAATGTTTTGAGAGCACTTATTTCTTTCAGCATGAGGCCGATATCTTTGAATCCATTCCATTGATTTATCTATGGACTGGACATTGCCAAAACAACCCGGATATATACGTGAACTGTGTCAGGGTAATATCTTGAGCTTCCAACACCTGAAGCATATGGTACCATATTCGTTTACAATCTTTCCTTATTAACTTTTGGAACATCATAGTTTCCACTTCCATTACCCTTGACTATAAGAACAGACGTAGGTTTTCTCGTATGCATACTTTAGAAATCTTTCTTAGTATGTACATGTGACATTCCTAATACCCCCTTTTTATTTTTTTTAACTTTGAGGACAAAAACTTCTTCTTTCCTCCTGCAGTAGACTGACATCACCACTTGCAAGTAGGACGTCATCCACATGCACAGGAATTGGGAAACAAATTTCCCATTCTATAACTTTGCATGATTACAATTGTCCTCTCATTTTCTTTACACAAAAATCTTTCGATTTAAGTCATGTTTTACACCTTTACATATTTTCTTTGGAGTCACATTTGCCTTGTAGACCCTTCATAAAGTCTATGTTAGTGAAATTCAAATGATGAAATTTCACTAACATAGACTTTATAGTAGTCACAAGTATCTGATTTTCACATTCCTAGAGACCATCAAAATCTCAGGTACTGGCACTTCTTTCATATGGGGTAGTCGTTGCTCTGTCATTGCCAAGAGGCAATTAATTCTATAGTCACCCATTTCCAAAAGGCAATAGGTTTTACAGGGACATGTATCACAAGATCCCTTGTAGAGCTAACAAAAGGTGTTGTATAGGTCATACAACATGCTCCCCCAGATTACTCCATCTTCATTGAAGAAATGGCGTATCTTTAAACTTTCTTCTTTATGGCACTTTAAGCACCACTGTTGTATTCCTTAGTCTGCTTTCGGAACTATAAAAGATCCGAAATTACAATTGTTTCTTTTCTTTAGGGGTATCATAATGACGGTATTCAGATGACTGTCATATTCCCCTTGACAATCACATTCTTCATTAATGGATCACTTTAGATGCATAATGTGCATCACATCGTCTAAAGTACAAAGGAGTCATGAAATACACTACAATGTATTTCATGTCTCTATCTCCCCCTCGAAATGTGGCAAGAACTTTTCTGCCACAATTTCGAAACCCATTCATAGTTCTTGTGAAATGAGGAAACTTCGATTATCTAGCTCACTCATCTTATCACTTCATGTAAAATGAAGTTATAAGTTAACTAGTATGGGAGTACTTTTTCCTCATTTCATTTCAGAAACTCAACAGAGTTCTTTATAGTTGTCACTTTTGCAAGTCACACTTGCATATCATTCTTGTCTTTAGGTTCGTCTGTTACTTTTATCCTTTCTGGATTTAGTGATTGCATAATGACCGTTACACATAAGGTGTACGGTCGATGATAGGAAAGCTTAATAGCTACTCCATACTTTTCTCCCATAGTGGGACACATTAACCGCACATGAGTCATCATAACTTTCTCCTGTCATACAGGATAAGGCTTTTTCCAAAATTTCTCCCGCCATACACGGATTGTTGACATAATACAATGTCAACTTTACCCGGTTACGCAGGCATTCTTCCCAGACTTTTCTCGCCATGCGGGTATTTCCCTTTAAGGGACATCATAAATGCCATAATTGGCTCTTTTGACTGCATCAAATTCAGAAATAAATCTGAATTATCTTTGGCACACATGTTTGATCCGACATTGGTCAAATTAAACATGCATGTTGCTTGTTTCATTTCAATCATGTTGACTGAAAAAAGGAGACTCCATCATAGAGAGTACATGAAAGACATTCGTCAACCAAGACTCTCAATGATCTATCTCTTTTCTTTTCTTGAATTAATATCCAAGAGTTCTTTTCTTTTGAAGTCATTCTTTAGAGAGAATTTATTCCCTCAAGTTATGACCTTTCTTTTCCATCTTTCGGGTCACTAGTACCCAAACATTCACTTTCATGAGTGAAAGCTTGAATAACTTTTAGTCTGAGAAAACTTAGCCAATAAACAACGGTAATGAGCATAAAAATAACCCTACGTTGCTCTGATTAAAATCATGCACATTAAACCTTTTAAAACTTTCTGGAATATTCTAAAACACCGTTGTGGCAGAATTAGAATAAAACATCATTCTTGTGCATTAATTCCATATCACCGTTGGGCGGAAATGGGAATAATGCATATAACTCATAAACAATGTGATGACAGTATTTCTATTGAACAACTTTGCTAAGAAATAATCATCATCATCATTAACCATATGCATTTCTTTATTTGTGCTCCGAAAATTGATCACTTTGATACAAAATTTATCACAGATTTAAGCTTTAAACATAAGATGACTCATACAATTATAGTATTGTTATCATCAACGTTGGTCAGAAAATAACAATACCATATTTAACTTTCAAACAAACATCATTCTATTGTCATATTTCACTTTCAAACAAACAAACAAATCTGTTTGAATCTTATTTCACCCACGGGGAAAAATCATTGCTAAGAACAATTCTTCCAATTAAATTTTCCTGTTGGTTCCAATTTAATTGGAGGATAAAATCTTTTTACTTTGCAGCGGAAAAGCGTGAATATAAAATTCATGCACCTTTACAGAAAAATATTCTGTTAAAAATAAAAATTCATGAACTTTATTTTTCTTTTATAAAATCCATGAACTTTTCTCTTTCTGAAAATATTTCTTTTACTTTCAGAACCTTTTATTTTTCTTTGCAGAAAAAACATGTTACTATAACAGAAAAATATTCTGTCATAATTAAAAATTCATGAACTTTATAATCCATTTTCTAAAATTCATGAACTTTTCCTTTTCTGAAAATATTTCTTTTATTTTCAGAACCTTTTGTGTTGCAATTCTGTATAAAATTACAGAAACTTTGAACATTTTAATTCCTCTTTTCTAAACATATTTTCGTAGAAAAATATGCATAGATGAAACTTTAAAAATCTGCCTAAAACTAGACGGAAAACTGAAATTCCTTTTAAAAGGAAAAATGGCCACAGCCTCTTTGGGCCCGGCCCAGCCGGTCTCCCGCTGGCCGGTGTGGTGCCTTCGGCCTGGGCCTGGCGAGGCGCTTCCTCCAGCCGCCTGAGGCTTTGCCTCGGCCCAAGGCCTGCTCTTTCGGCCCAGTAGGCCCGGGTCGGTGTAGGGTTTTTTTTCATGGGGAATTTGAGCCGTCGGATTCATCCGACGGTGGCGCTTTCTTTTCGCATGAACAAAATGGGGCCAAACCACCGGTGAGGGGAAAACCCTACCCCATTTCCCCTTTCCAGCGTCGTTTGCTCTCTTTGTGGCAGCGAGAGGCTCCCGCAGGGCAGAGCCCCGCGCTCTTGTCTCCTCTCGAGCGTTCCCTCGACCGAGCGGCTGCTCTCATGCTCGCGGCAGCGGCCAGCCACCGCACCATGCGCCGCTTTCGGCCCTTCCTCGCGTGGTGGCAGCCAAGCCCCGCCGAAGAGGTCCTCTTCTCCCTTTTTCCCTCGCCAGATCTGAGCCGAGGGGGTTCTGAGCACCCTCTCCCTCGCCAGATCCGAGCCGGGGAAGATCCCTGGGGTTGGCCGGCGGCCGTGGTGGTCGTGGGTTCCCACGCCGTGCGCCGGCTTGGGGCTCCTTTCCCGTTGCGGTCAAGCCCTCCTAGCGCGGCGGCCGAGCCCCTCCTAGGTGGCTTCCATGCCCCGCCGGCGCACCTCACGCACACAAGGCCAGGGCCTTCGGTGGCCACGGCGGCCGGGCCTCTCTCCGGTGCTTGTAGCGCGAGGGAGGGGCCTTGTTTCCGTGGTTGCCGAGGCCTCTGACGGTTGCCTTCGCCCCTTCCTTTTTTTACTGTGATGGAGAGAGAGAGATCCAGCGGACCTTTACTTTTCGGTTCTTGGCAGCTCCGTTGCCATCCCCCTCGCCAGCTGCACGTCCACCTTGCGGTGAGCGTGCCGCCGTCGAGCGGTTTGGTGATGAAGCTTTTTGCCCCTGTGGGGTGATATTTCGTTTGCCCTTTCTTTGCATGTTCCCCTCATCCCGTTTCTTTTTGCCTTTTCGGATCCGATCCGATTTATTTCTTTGTTTTTCTTTTGGATCTTGGTCCATTCCTTGCCTCCGAGGAGGTAGGTTCTTCTTCCCCACACCTCGGCTTGCTGATGCGTGTGGGGATCGAGAGGAACAGGCGCGGCCGAGGCGGCGCTACTTTGCCGGAGAGAACTCCGGTGAAGCTTTCTTTTTGCTTTGAACTTTGCCCTTCTAGGGTTCATATCGGGGAGGGGGAACTTTTCTTGTACATGTTTCAACCTAAACTCATCTAAAGCCTCGTGGCTCATGATACCATTGATAGATCCTGTGGATCGACAAGGCTAGATGTGTTCGGTGAGAGTAGTGGTATGTTACCTTGTTGTGACCTCGATGAGCTTCCTCTCTTCGTCCATCTTGATGTAGAGGAGACGGTGGGAAGCAGGGAGATGTGGTAGCGGCGGCGGTGGACTTCCCGTCGCTTCAGTGCATCCCTCTAGATCGGATTAGGGTTAGAGAGTGGGGAACCAGTGGCGGCGGCGAACCCCTTTCCTTGTGCCATGGTCCCCACCTCCTCTTTATAGCACTGCGCGACAGGGGCCCACCAGCCTTACTTGGGCTGGACGCCCCCGATCAGGGCGTGAGTCAAGGTCCAATGGGCCGTTGGGCAGATCAACCTAACAGGGGGGACATTTGCGATAGCCCTCTCGTACACATCCCTGATCCTGTCCTTGTCCCCGACGCTCTCCTCCAGCCTCATGTAATCGAACCATGAGTCGTAATTGAGCGGGTTCTTCCTCACCTCATCTTCATATTGGAACCTCTGCTTGCCCACAATGGCATCCTCAATCCCCACACGGTCACCAAATCGTTTCTCAAATGCCAGGAACTTCCTGTAAAGATCCTCGGCCCTGCCCTTGGGCACTCTGTCGAGCGCATACTTGTATATCGCACGAGCCCGCTCCACCTCCCGGCGATGTTCCTCGAACTCGGCAAATGCTACAAAGAGCACCTCTGCGTCCTCATCGTCCACAAGCAGTTCCGATGCACGCTCATACACGCGTCGTGCCCGATCCACTCCTCCATGCTTCATCTCGAACTTGGCATATCGGACGAACGTGTCGGGCCGCGGGTGCTCGGCGACGATCCGCTCGTAGATCGCCCTGGCGCGCTCGACCTCCCCATACCGCAGCTCAAACTTGACGTACGAGCTCCAGGCAGCAACGTCGGGACGCCATGCCATCCAGCGCTCAAAGAGGCGGCGGGCATTGGCGACGGCGCCAAGCAGCTCCTCCATGTGGATGTACTTGTGCCACAGCTGGTCGACGCGGGGGAGGAGCGCGACGGCGCGGTCCCAGGCGTTCCTCGCGTGGTTGACGCACCGGTTGCGCATCTCGAACTCGGCGTACTTGAGCCACAGCGCGTGGTCGCGGCGGGCGGCGTCCAGGTCCAGGGCACGCTCGTAGACGGAGCGGGCGCGGGCGAGGTCCCCCTGCCCCTCCTCCCACCGAGCGTACTTGACCCACGCCGGGACGCCGCCGCGAGCGACGAGGCCCTCGAATCTCTTGCGCTCGCGGAGCCGGTAGCCCGCGAGCTCGTCGGCGTCGGCAATCCTCTGCCTCGGCGGGCGGATCTCGGGCTCCTGCCGCTCCCGGGCCTCCGGGCGGTGATCTGGACCCCTGCGGGCGCCTTGTTCTTCACCCGCGTCGCGCGGGGCAGCCTGGCCTCCGTATCGCGGTTTGTGAGGAGGCCGAGGCTCGCTTGGTCGGCACCGCCGCCTCTGCGGGTGGTGGCGAGCGCCATGGCCGGTCGCTGGTGTTCGTGCTAGGGTTAGGGTTCTGGGAGCAGAAGGACAATAGGGGGACGGTGGAAGGCTGCCGCGCGAGGGGCGGGGCGGGGCAGATCGACTCTCCTACCACCGCCGTTCAAGCTCCGTTTTTGGCAAGAGCTTTGCGCGTTCCTCCATTATAAACAAGGAGGAAAGATCCGAAACAAACACGAACACGGTTTACTCGCACGGTCTGAGAACACGTACGTATCACGGTTTACTCGCACGGTCTGAGAACACGTACGTACCACGGTTTACTCGCACGGTCTGAGAACACGTACGTACCACGGATTACTCGCACGGTCTGAGAACACGTACGTACCACGGATTACTCGCACGGTCTGACAACACGTACGTACCACGGATTACTCGCACGGTCTGACAACACGTACGTACCACGGATTACTCGCACGGTCTGACAACACGTACGTACCACGGATTACTCGCACGGTCTGACAACACGTACGTACCACGGATTACTCGCACGGTCTGACAACACGTACGTACCACGGATTACTCGCACGGTCTGACAACACGTACGTACCACGGATTACTCGCACGGTCTGACAACACGTACGTACCACGGATTACTCGCACGGTCTGACAACACGTACGTACCACGGATTACTCGCACGGCCCTCTACCACGTGCACCACGGATTACTTGCAGGTAAGCTTGCATGGCTAATTTCTTTTTTTTTCTTTTTTTTTGAAGATACATCTATTCTCAATAAAAAAAACACTTCGTTTGTATTTATGTTTCTTGAGGTAATAACACCAATGGTGCCCAAACTTGTCATGGATGTTCACTTTGATGCCTGAACTTGAAAAATACATCGAATTGGTTTCAAAACTTGACAATATGGTTCAAATACAGTTCAAATCATGTCTAGATACATATGTATTGCTGACTAGACATGCCAACTTGGCGCAGGGCCCACTTGTAGTGCCGGATAGACTGACACAAAGAGTATGTCTCATTGACCATCGGGTCCCACCTGTTAGTATATACAACTATAATAAACAAAAAATGGTTAGGCTAGGATTCGAACCAGTGGACTGTGCTCCACGAACGACAAAAGGTAAAATTATTGTCTATTCATCATCACTAGTACAATTTATCTACTCCCTCCGTCCCAAAATTCTTGTCTTAGCTTTGTCTAGAAATGGATGTATCTAAATACTAAAACTTGACTAGATACATCCATATCTAAACAAATCTAAGATAAGAATTTTGGGACGGAGGAAGTACCTCACAAGACCGTGGAATTAAATGGGGTAAAGTTAGTGCAGCCCATTTTACATCTGTTAGTTGTTTTTTTATTTTAGAAATTACAAGATATACAGGTAGTATATAAATTGTTCATGCTTTTAGGAAATGAATTTCTAGTTGTAAAAGTGTCCATGTATTTTAATAAAGTAAATGTGTTTGTCAAAATATATATTTTTGAATGAAAATAAATTTTAAAATATGTGTAAAAATATATATATAAGAGCCTAGTGTGTCCCAAGGATTTTATACATTCTTATATTTAAATTAACACATTTTAAAATATGCATACATTTTTCTAGTTAAAAAATACTTTAAGACAATAAGATTCTAGATTTATCTTGATTACTATTACAATATTTTACATATATTCTAAAATTTCTAAAAACGAAAAAAGGTCACATGTGGAAGGGTCACATAAAAAGGAAAAAACTGAAGTTCCAAATAGAGAGCACGTGGATATATCTTTTAAAGATGAAGATTTTGAAAATTAGATGAACATTTCAAAATGTAAGAACTTTTGGAAATTGTAAAATTATTTTATTATATATCAAAATCCTTCGAAAAATTCCAACAACGTTTTATTAATTGTTTATTATTATTTAATTCATTATTTTTAAAATTAAATTTAATGTTTTCTTAATATTGTAATTATAGTTTGAATACTTTTGTAATTTTTAAGAAAGAAAAATAACTAACATGTGGAAAATGGGTGACACATTGCAACCCATTTAACTTTGCGATGGGGTTAGTTAAATAAACAAGAGCCGTATGTAGTATACAACAAAATTACCTTGGTTATGTGGTTAGGGAGGGTCATTGATAGCATATACATGTCATTTGTTCGAATACCAAGATATCTTTATTTTTTATTAATTTCAGTTGTTCACTCATAGGTGAGACCTGATGGTCATTGAGTCGTACAATTTTGATGCTTGTCTGTCCGTCGCTATAAATGGCCCCGCGTCATGCTGGCATGCCTAGTTAACAGTATCTAGACATGATTTGAACCGTATTTGAACCATACATCCAAGTTATAGAACCAGTTTGATGTATTTTTCAAGTTCAGGCACCAAAGTGATCATCGATGGCAAGTTTAGGCACGACTAGTGTTATTACCTCATGTTTCTTCATAGCAGAAGTTTACACGTGCAACAACATTGTTATAAGCTTAGCAACAGAAATGTTTTGGGTCCCCTCTTGAACATATGTGAACGAAATAAGCTAGTAAAATCTTCTTTTAAATTAGACCAGTGCTTCCTTGATCACTAATCAGAGCGCTCCTGCACAACAACCTCAATGACAATCTTACTTCTCTTTATCGGTTGCTCGCCATTTGTGTCGTCGTCATTGACGACATCTTCGCCACACTGCACTAGCTCTCGGAGCCATGAAGGCGATGGTAGATTTTGTCTGACTATTGCGCATGGTACCGGATCAAGCTGCTCGCTCCAACCATGAAAGCGAGCACCTGGTCCAAACACTGAATGGTCATTATGTCTTTCAGAGAAACTCGAGCACATATATACTGGTTGAAGTTTCACAGTTTTAGTGGCGAAAAATAGTCTTAGTTGTTGCATAGAACAAGAAAGATCCGATGCTTCAATATCAAGCAAAACAGTGCACTATTCTCACCAGTTTCAAGCAACATATTATCTCTCACGTTCTCTATTGGTTTGAAAGCATAGTTGTCTGAATACTCTTAAACCGGGGTTCTACAGAGGTAGTTTTAAAGAATCTTGTAATGATGTGTGATCACATCAGATTGACAAAATTAATTATAATACACAATAAGAAGGCAAGGAACCATGCCATGATTTCTGGTCTTCTATATATACTTCCAATTTTGGACAAATGGTAGGCAATAATTACGTTCAGAAACCAATTTGTAAAACAAGGCAATAAGATGTGGAATTCAAACTTCAGGTGATGAAGAATGATTACCAATATATCTACATCTTATGCCTACAATAAGAAACAATGAAACTGCCGCTAGGATGGTGAATGAGAAGTCAACATCCGACATGAATAGATAAACAGTAGATGGATAACAAGCTAACCTTATTTTCCTACTGAATCTTTGATATAACCCCGGTACTGCAAACCAGTGGCTTTGTTTTTTCCCAAATGGATCTTTTTCCCTTAGTTCTTCTAACGAAACAAACAACTTTCCCCTGTATAACCATCAAATGTTCGTATGACAACAACTTGCACCATCCACCTGTATGGTTCTTAGTTGATTATTGTGCCTCTTCTTCTGCTCTCACAGGATACAAACCAAACAGTGTCATGTGTAATGCTCCAATAATCAGACAATCAAGATGCACAAACTTAAATATAAACACAATCTTAACATGTGTTGACATCTACAAAGGTGTCAGTAATGATTTCATAGATGACATCAACAGATTTATACTATGCCAACAGAATTACCAGTACATAATTTTGTTCAACTACATACGTACATGTACATTCAGTAGTCTACTGGATTTAATTCTTGTTAGAACGTGTAGAAGATTTTTAAAGATAAATAGACAATTAATAACCCAGGCAATATCAACAATGGGATGCTCTGGCTTATATATCCGTGCTCTGGTTTCTTGTGCAATCTATTTTCCAAGTAATACCAATCTGATTACTTGGTGATAACATGAGTGAAAAAAACAAAATACAAAACATCACTGTCAAAATATATTTTGCTAATGAAGAACAATGTTCCAAAAAAAGTCAGCAGCAGTACTTACTTCAGCATAACTAAGAAATCTGACTATGTTGGTTTAATGTAATCACCAATGTTTTGATAGTCTACAATAAAATAAAGAATAGTATGGTTATGTTTAGTAATATCAAGCACAATCCATTAGATTGGAGTTCCAAGTATGAACAAGGGATATATAACAGATCCTTGATTTTTGTCCCATCCGTGTCATTTTGTATAAAATCCAGTACCACAAAAATAACAAAAGAAGATCCTTCACTACACTAACAGTTCTTGGTCAGACTTCTATCATAAAGGCACATGTTGCCGCGCCTGTCCATTTTAGAAATGAATTATAGAAATGAACATGCATATCGGAAACATGTTGTAGATAATGAACCTAACCTAGGAATATATAATAGTATAATATAATAAATATCCTATATGCTTTTTTTTCTTCCATTTTGTTTTCATATTTTCTCATTTCTATTGAGTCGGATTCTAAAATCATTTCTTAAAAGAGGACACCATTTATAAAAATTAAGGATATTATAGTATAAATCTAGCCTCACTCCATCCTCCTTAAAGTTTCAGTAATTTAAATTACATAGGTGGTGGGACATATTTATAACAAGCCATAACTAATACATCTGTATAAATGTTTGCTCTATATTCTCTCTATGAAAATGGGAACTATGATCTCAAAAATCTTTTACCACCCTCATCCATCTCGATGAAAGATTAAAATAACTATAGAATATATAGATGATACAAATCTCGTGCCATGACATCACAAGTTCAATGATGGCACAAACGAGCGACTAAGCTGATGATAAATGTAGTTGCAAATGAATATATTAGGATCTCACACATAATACTATGCATGACACATCTATATAGTTCAACATAGCAAATTGTTACAGAAATCCAGAAGCAAATAGGTTAACAAAACCACTATAACAAATACTCGTTCATCTCAACACAACACAATAGAAAATAGTTTAACAAATCAATGATAATCAACATGACCATATCACTTGGTCTTCCTCCCTCTCTTAGCGGTGCGCTCCTCATTCCTCTTCGAACCAGTCTCTTCCGTTGTTGTTTTTGTGCGACGAGAAGCGCGCTCCCTATGAAACGGGTATGGATTCTGCCATTGCTTTGTTGGTTGTTTTCGCCTTTTGTCCTAGGTTGCCTGAGTGGGTCGAGGGTCGGCATCCTCCCCGTACTCCTCCTATTCACCACCTTCCTCGTCTTCTTCATGTACTTCCTCTTTGTCATCCTCAACAATGTGAGACGACCCGGCAGCATGGCTAGAGGAACCTCCGCCAGCATGGCTCGATGAAATGAGGGTACGTGTCGAGGGTGGAAGAACATGCACATCACTGGAGGTAGCGCACCCAAGCATGCCCACTAGCTTGCGACAACGGTTCATGAATTTCTGCAAGAAAGAATATACAAAAACATGATATGGAAGCTCAGAGTAAAGTGAATAAAACATGGCTAGGAGGCTCAAAGTTGCCTTCATCGCTTCTCTCAGCTTGTTGTCAGATTCCTCGGGGGTCATAAGCCAGCGCATACGAGCCATTGAAAATGCTTATATTCAGCTATGAAGCATGCAAATGTAAACATCATGAATAAGTTAGTATCAGTGACATGAATAAGTTAGTAGCAATGACTAAAGAAGATTCTCACTGAATAGATGGCTTGACACGATTATTTACCACTCTATTCATCAGGGATACATACATCCTAAATTCATTATTAGTCTTTGTCATGTTGGCGTTGTACACCTCATCATCGTAGTCATCCTCCTCTAGTTCTGTGATACTAGTTGGGATCCACTGTGGCCTCAGGCACACACGAAACGTCATGCCATCGTCATACCAAGTCATGTGTTGTTGTACACATCCCAATAAGTCCCTCTTCTCTTCCCATATTTGTTATACCTCCTCTCATCCCACATTTTTCACATACTCTGCATGCTCGTGTCCCCAATACGATATCGACTCACAATTCTTCCTGCTATTCCTGCAAGGCGTATAAGAAACAATACAACATAAAGATGCTACACGGTCCACACATCGACATCTTCCAAACAATTGGTCGGTTGTTCTGTATCAACATGAGTGATATGTATCCATCATATCATATACAACAACTATATATATTCAACCATTCAACCAACATCAATCATATCATATTCAAAAATTGTATATATTCAACCATTCAACCAACACCAATCATATCATATTCAATAATAGTTAATAAATCTAAAACAAATGCATAATCAACAATATTGGAATATGCATATGAATCATTTACCATAATCCATCATATTCAACTATTCTACTACATGCATATGAATCATTTATCCAACCTCAATCATATTCAACCACATCAATCATATTAACCAAACATCAATGGACCATTCAAAAATAAAACTATAAACATGAACAAGGGTTCATCTTCAAACTAAATAGACACAATAAACTAGTTAATACAGAATGAACAAGGATTCATCGTCAAACTAGATAGAAAAAAACAAACTAGTTAATACAGAATATAGTCAATTAGTTCTATCAAGGTAGTTCAATCAATATAATTAAGGAGATGGACTATTCGGGTAAGTAAAAGCTCACAAAAGCCAAAGTGTCGTGCAAATATGGTCAACTTTTGGTTGGTCCTCTCTCCTTTTCGGTTTAAAAGGCATAACCTATTTCTAGATTGCCGGTTGGATTAATGTAATATATTTTTATACTTTAATGATAAAAAATCATGAAATATTGATTAAATTGTTGACCTAGAGATACACATGGTAATTGAAAACAGGAAAGGAGTTAGTACACTCGCTATAACTGGTAACCCCGGCAAAATAGCTTACTCCCTCTGATTTGAACTAAATGACCTAACCTCTATACAATGCGAGCACCGAAGTTCCGATTATGCCATTGCTTTGGTCTATGTATAGTTCGTTGCGAGCGATTGATATCACTCTTTTACAAAACTTTGCACTTATGTCAGTCCATTAAGAGGAGTGTGAGCTCAGTTTTGTAATTGCCACATGCTACCTAGGTTCGCTCTATGTATTTTTGTTACCGATTTTCTAGCTTACTTTCATTGTTCTTTCTATGTTTTATACATTTAGTGTGTAGCTTGGTGTCTGGTTTTCTTCTGGTCTTTGTTCAGATTTTCTCTTTGATTTTATTCCTTTGTTCTTTTCCTTTTTTGCGGATGGCCATTTTTTGACCTGCTACAGTAGGGGAAATCCGTATTGTGATTTTGCGGATGGCCTTTGTTCACAGACGTGTCTTACCTATTATTTTTTGTTCTATTTTTTCTCTTTTCTTTTTCTTATGTTGTGTTCCCTTTTCTTCTTGTCTTTCTTTTTAAATTCATGACTATTTCTTGAACTGACAAACATTTATAATTTTGTAAACATTATTTTATTTGTGTATATTTTAAAATTCATAAATATTTTTAGTTCTTGAACTTCTTAGTGAACAAATTTTTATACACATTTTACAATTTGTAAACATTTTTTAAATCAATCAAAATTAATTGAAAATCACCAACATTTTTATATCTAGGTTAATCCTGATTTTTTTTAATCTGTGGAGATTATCTGAAATTTGCAAGCCATTTATTAATCCACAGACATAATTATTTATGTATTTTCTTTTCTCATTTTCCTATTTAAATTCATTTTTTTTGAACAGACAAACATTTATAAATCTGCAAACATTACTTAATTTGTGAATATTTTCGAAGTCATAAGTACTTTTAAGTTGATAAACTTCTTGGTGAAAATTTATTTTTACATATTTTTTCTATTTGTGAACATTCTTTGAATCCATGAAATTCAAAATTGATGAACATTTTTATAGCCAGGTTCATCCTTATTTTCTTTGAATCTTCTGAAACAATTTGAAATTTGTTATTAATCCGTGGACAGTGTGAACATTTTTTCCTTTTTTATTTTATATTCATGTCCTTTTTTTGAACTGGCAAACATTTATAAATTTGCAAATATTATTTAATTTCTGAATATTTCCAAATTATAGAACCTCTTGTTGAGCAATTTTTTGTACACATTTTCCCAGTCATTATTTTTTTAATCCGTGAAAATTATTTGGAATTCACGAAAAAATTATATCAGGGTTCATCCTGATTTTTTATGAATCTGCGGACATTATTTGCATTTCGCATGCAAATTATTAATCCACGGACACAGGGAACAGTTATTGAATCCGTGAATATTATTTGAAATTCATGAACATTTTTTGAATCTGCAAACATCATGAGTGCACAAATAATTTTAGAATAAGCAAACAATCTTAGGAATTCATGATTTTTCAAATTTTAAACATTTTCTCTTATTCATGACTATTTTTAAAAATCATGAAAAAAAATTGAATCACGAAATATTTTTTAAATTTTCACATATTTTCAAGCCCATTAGCTTTTTTGTCCCATTTTTCATGAATTTTTTATAAGCCCGTGAACTTTATTTCGTATTTACGAACTTTTTTTAATCCATGATTTTTTTCTCAATTATGCAAACATTTTTCAAAATCGATGTTTTAAAATATATAAATAATGACCTGGAATAAGAAAGGGAGTGAAGAAATCAAAAGGGGTAGGAAGAAAACTTGCCACTTTGTTGCCGGAAGGCGCAGGTAGATATCCATTTTTGTGTTGCGGTTGGAAAAAGATATGTGTGCCAACGTGAAGTTCAAAAAAAACGTCATGATGGGGAATGCGTCTAACGCGTGACATGTGGCACTGAGACATGCCACATAGGACGCTGGAGTGCTCCCGCGCAGCCCTCGTGGGGTCCCCTCCAACAAGTTGCTGATGTTGCACGTACTCACCATGTCAAATTTTTGTAATAGAGTAGTCGCATATGCTCACTTACACGTACATACAATTATACATATTAACGCATGCATGTCTATCTTATCCTATGAGCGGCTGCGAGGCAACGAGCGGCACAACATATTACGAAGTCATCATTGGCATCGTGCACCGACGAAAATATCTTTTTTTACTGAACAAACATAGCGAGAAAGACATAAATAAATCCTAAAAATATGATCACTGGTGCAAGTTCATGACTTAGACCGTGGTGGGTTCGCTCCACCATAAGTATTCTAACCATTTGAGTCGCCATTCTAAATTTTGAAAGAGTAACTAAGGTTGTGTTTAGTTGAAGAACCAAGCGTAATGAAGTGGAATGATTCCATTTCACAAGAATGAAATGGTTCCATCTCTCTCTTTGATACGAAAAGTGACGTGAAATGGAACGGTCACATCTCCATGTTTAGTTGGTGAAATGGAATAGAATGATTTTTTTCAATTATTGTTTTCTTTTCTCATAAAATATGCAACCACCGGGTACTTTGCAAGGGGGCTCGTAGCACGCGTACGGAACATCATGTGGTGCGCCCATCCATTGCCACGTGTTACCCATTTGGCGCCTCCATGGGGTACATTTTTCCCTTTACTGAACGTGTTTTTAGGATCTTGGATTTTGCTTATTTTTTCTAGGTTATCTAACAGAATTGTTTTCCTTGCTTGAAGCACACCGTGTAAAAGGAGTAGTTGTGATTCCTAAAAATTAAAAAGCACAGTTGTGCTTTAGCATGAAGCAAGCACAAGTGTGTTTCACGATGATGCATATTGATGCTTCCCAGAAAGTGTAAAAGGAACAAATTTTTCTTCCAAGTGTCTCTTTCAAGCGTTTTTTTTCCATTGTTTTCTGTTTTTTTGAAAAAAAAGGTTTTGTCAAAACCTAATACGAAATCTACGTTCGAGGACCTTGACAGGAGAAATCCAATAGTGAAAGGGAAACGATTACCCCAGCCCGCTGATAATCACGGTGCGTCGGCCGCCTCTCTTCCGTGCCATGCGTCCTCAGCATAAAGGAGGTGTAATCACATATTTCAGCAACAACGGTGTTGTGGCAAATCTTAACAGCGAACGCCTACTATGATGCGACATGATTTTATTTTGTAGAAATAATCACGCATAAAAGTCTTCTATTGCATAAAAAAAATCGCAACAAGCAGATGTTGTAGATGTTTCTTTTTTTGCAACAAGATATCTGTTGCAGAAAAAGTCTGCAAGACGTATGTTGCAAAAAAACTGCAATAAGATGTGTGTTGTAAACAAAATTCAAAACAAGGCATGTGTTGCAATGATGGATGATACGCTCGGCCGTTCGATGCGTCAAATCTGATGACTCACGCTCGACCGATCTTTTGAAAAGATCAACTGACGCAATACAAAAAAATAAAAGTACACAGTCCCAAGTCATGACAAGTATTGCATATTGTGTGTTAGTTTGTCGCCACCAAACCAGGTGGGATGGAGCTTTGCAAGGGAAACAGATTCATCAAACTGCCGGGGCGCTGCACGCATGATCGAAACGATTGACCAGGAGGGGCCGGCCTGTTTATAAGCGAGGCGTGTGTTCACCGATCAGTTTTTCCGGTGTTGGGAACATTCTAGAAGGTCCTTGAACCGTTTTTTCCTGTTTCTTTTTCGTTTTTCTCTTTTCTCTTCTTTTTCTTTTTTCTTTTTCAATTATCATTTCTTTTTCGTTTTTTCCTTTTTTTTGTTTCTCCTCTTCTTTTCATTTCTTTCCTTTTTCAAGTTTCTTTTAACTTTTAACAAATATATAGCAGTTTTAAAAATGTTTGCATTTCAAACAACTGTACATAAAAATTAGACATTTTAAAAAAAATCCATTTTCAATATTTTGTTCACAAATTTAAAAAATGTTAGCCTTTT